>NC_136915.1:193919465-194529854 GCF_949752795.1 Hyperoodon ampullatus
CGATGCAGGGGACGCGGGTTCGTGCCCCGGTCCGGGAAGATCCCACATGCCGCGGAGCGGCTGGGCCCGTGAGCCATGGCCGCTGAGCCTGCACGTCCGGAGCCTGTGCTCCGCAACGGGAGAGGCCACAACAGTGAGAGGCCCGCGTACCGCAAAAAAAAAAAGGCGGGGGGCAAAATAAAATAGGTACAATGGCTCTTGTTTGAACAGCATGAAAATCTATATTGATCCCACATAGACAAGTCACTGCTCTATACCAAAGCTGACATAATACGTAAGGAAAATTCTTCTTTCTTTCCTGTACTTGCTCAAAGTTCAAAATTCAAGGTACAGAATCTTACATTGTTCCTACAGGTCTGGGTCCTGATTTGTTTCTCCTTGATTACAGTATCAAGTGCATCCTTCCAAATGCTGGAGGGAGAGTAGCTCTATTTTACTATGTCCTCTGCATAACACACCTGCTTCAAGGGTCTTCTTTGCTGCAGAAGGCTACTCAGCTCCATAAGAAGGGTTTTATAAAATACCCTGGCTTTTGGCAGAAAGATAAAATTGAAATGAAAGAAATTCAGGCTGAGCATTATCTCCATCCGTTACATTAAAAAAAAAAATCCTCACTCTGAGGCTATTTCTCATGGGCTCATGAGCACACTTCCTTTTCTGGGTGAGTGATCTGGAGTTCTGCTCAACAGTCCATGCTCACTTTTGTGTGAGCCATAGAACGTTCCACTTACAACGGGTATTTAGACTTCTATCAATTTTGAGATATTATTAGAAAATGCAGGTTGGAAAAACTGTAAAACAACCCTCTTGCTAGAGCTCAGCAGCAAGAGATGAGAACTTTTATTGAATCTGAATAGTAAAGACACTAAGAGGGAACCAAAGATACTATCTAATCGAATCCACTCATTTTGCGACCCAAGAAGATAAAATGTAAGAATTGGGCAAACCACTTAAGTTAAAGGGATAAATTCTATCTGTCACGGAGACGGTCCCTGAGATGATGACTGATGATGAGCGATACATCTGACACACGCGCCCGGGCTCCATGCCCACTGTGTGCAGCGACTACGCACTAGCTTCAACTCTCCGGCTCTCATGACCTTCGCTTCTGACTGCTTTCCTTGCTTTTGCTGTATCACTCATTCTGAAAACGCTTCCTCTTTTTTGCTAACTTCTGTGTACACACCCAAGCCTCTATTTTTCTGAATGTCTCTTTGAGACTGATTTCCTAAATGAGATTTCTCAATACTAGCATTTATGCAAGACATCAAAAATCTGATGCCACCTCCTCTTGAAAGTCACCCAACTGCCTGATGACACGGTCCGTTATGAGCCCAAATCCCCCCTAGTCTTTCTTGTTCAAGTACCACTGCCTGCTCTCAGCCCGCCCGCACCCGTCCCCAACCAGATCCGGTGTCCCTACTGCACATGTAGCACCCTAGGGGAGACACTGCCCAGCCTCTGCAGCCGGCGACCAGCAGCGCACCCGCGGAGCGGGGAGAGGGTGGTCAGACCTTAGCCTCTGCCTGGCGCCCAAGCAGCTGCACCTATGCACCACCACAGCCCTCCTCCTTTGGACAATGACTTCGAACTTCCATATGCATAACAGTCACCTGGGAAACTTTTTCAAAAATGCAGGTCCCACTTCTATCTCTTTCCTCCCATAAAAACAATCTAAAATGCACCCCAGGAACCTGACTGATCAATCAGTCAAGCAAACAATCAATAGCTCCAAAACATACTGACAAACATTGAACAGCAGGTCTAAAAAAGCTGTGGACACCCACCTAGCAGCATTCCACCTGGACACATTACAGAACTCCAGAGGCCCCCCAGGATAAGGAGATGTCTGCATTCTTTTGTTAGACTCATTTGCCTCTATTTACTACCAAGTATTATAGGCAATTCTACGTAATCATTTCAATGACAGTACGGCCATTATCCCTACTAGTTTTTAGGCCTTTCCTTAGCTAGACAAGAAAGACATGCACAACATAATAAGAATATAATTTAGTAAAGGATACAAAGCCTCTAGATTCCAATTATGTAAAATTTGGTAAATTTCAAAATAAGTATTTAGAATTTAGCTTTAAAAAAAAGGCTTGGCGTCCTTCCTTCATTCACACATCTCTCTTCAGTCTAGACAGAACTGTGTTTTCCAATTAACTAGCCTTTAGAGAAATAAATAAGGCATTACTTACTGTAATGGCAAAATCCCCAGTATAATGCTGAAACAGCATTAGAAAGGAAAGCAATGATGTAGGGATACTTACGGGAAAGCACCTAATCCAGCTGCTTCTCTTCCAGCAGGACCTCTTTACTTCCCTGATTTCCTACGATTTACCTTCTCTACTTACATTCCTCTCCAACAGCTTTTACACTAGTAATTTCTCTGATGCCTGTTTATTAGATTTCCTCTTTTTCTCTAACCCAGTATGGATAAGCAAGCATGAGTACCCACTGTTTAGGACAAAGAGGAGAATTTAATATAATTACAACCGGAGAAGCTGCTTTCATGACAAGTTATTTTGAAGTGATGCTGAGTTTTGAATTTAAGGTGCTATTTTTCTCATTTGGACTTATAAATCTTTTCCTTCCAAAACCAAAAACAGCAATATTAAATCCACAGAGGGAGTGAGAGCCCAGGTCACAATTCCCTGTTTCCTGGGAGCTGCAGCCCAGACCCTAGGTGGCGTCCAGAAAGCCACATCCATACTTGGTAAATCTGACCTCAGGCCAGAGCTGAATGAGCCAAACACAGGCCCTAATCTGGGCCCGGTTCCCTCTCACAGAAGAATCCCGATTGTGAAGTGAGAAATACACAAAGTGGGAGGTGCTGATGCAGAATCACTTTCTTGGCAGAAAGATGACAGAAGATCCTCAGAACTACCATGAACTGTATTTCTAAAAAGTATTTATCCCATATATCTAGTTGCCATCTCTTTTCCTCTAACCCAAGGTACGGAGTGTTAAAGCAGCACTTCTACGATCTAAAAACAGGACATCTGCTTCCAGCCAAGAGAAAGGAACAAGGACTAGACTGACCCCCGAGCCTCAACAAATGTTTCAGACATCAGTCAGCACAGGACAGTGATCCCTGACAGAGAACACAAAGAAGGCAAACCTTGCAGCTGACCCCGCTTACTGTCTGGAGAGCTTCCAGCATGTAGCACAAGTAGGACAGAACCCTGTGGTTTTCCTGAGAGGAGGAGGTGGGCCTGGGAGGCTGAGGCAGCTCGTGTGCCCAGAGAAGAGCATGGGGAACAGAAAGCTGCACAGGAACGAGCTCTGGAGATCCGCAAGGGCTCACTACCGCCCCACCTCCCTGTCCTGCCCACCTCTTCAGTGGAGTCTGATCAGTGGGTACATACACATACGAGGAAACTACCTGAGGCTGGGGAAAGGACCACCCAAAGGAAGCAGAATGAAAACTCCTGGGACCAGGAGTAGCTGATGTTCACACCATCAGAGTGGGGGAAAAAACCTAATAATAAACAGGGTATGGGGTCCAGTCCCCAGAGGGTAGTACTGCTTTGAAAGCAGAACAAGTTCAGCACTGGACTGAAGGTCTCACCTGACAAAGCCTCAAAGCAAGCCTCAAACAATCAAACTGTTTTCTTTTTTTAAAATTTTTTGGCTGTGTTGGGTCTTCGTTGCAGTGTGCGGGCTTCTCACTGTGTGGCTTCTCTTGTTGCGGAGCACGGGCTCTAGGCACACGGGCTTCAGTAGTTGTGGCACGTGGGCTCAGTAGTTGTGGCACACGGGCTTTAGAGCGCAGGCTCAGTAGTTGTGGCGCACGGGCTTTGCTGCTCTGCGGCATGTGGGATCTTCCCGGGCCAGGGCTTGAACCCGTGTCCCCTGCATCGGCAGGCGGATTCTTAACCACTGCACCACCAGGGAAGCCCTCAAACTGTTTTCAAATAATTTAACTATGTCCTAAAACAAAAACCTAAATGCATACAGGATATTTAAGAGGAAAGACCATATTCTGGGTCATATAGCAAGTCTCAATAGATTTAAAAGGATTCAAATCAAACACACATATATTCTCTGGCATTACAATACAAAAATATAATGGAAAGATGGATGGAAAATCCCCAAATAATGGGAACCTAAGAACTACACTTCTAAATAACCTATGAGTCAAAGAAGAAATCAAAAGGAAAACTAGATATATATTGAACTAAGTGAAAATGAAAACTAATAAACTAAACTTGACCAAAACTAAGAACTCCTCTCTGGGAGACACTGTTCAATTAAGAGAATGAAAAGACAAGACACAGACTGGGAGAAAAATTTTGCAAATCCAACGAAGAAGTCGTGTGTGTGTGTGTGTGTGTGTGTGTGTATCCTTAAAAACTTAGCAATAAAAAAAAAACCACCCAATTTTTAAAACTATAAGGAAAAGATGTGAATAGACTTTTCACCAAAAAAGATATACAAATGGAAAATAAGCACACAAATTCATTCTAATAGAACACAACTGAGTCTCCAAAATGTGTCCACAAATTTCTAAGAAATCAGACCTTTACTTGTAAATGAGAATGTGTAATATGCTAAGATATTGTTCATAATTCAATTACCCTAAGGAGTTCTATACTATCAAATTTCACTTTATATCAGAAACTCAAGGAAGAATATGCATACATATATATGTATATATGTATGTACACACACACACCAATATGGCATTTATCAGATAAATAGCATGTCCAATTTAATACCAACTTCATGACTGAAAGAGCACCTCTTACTGTCATATATATGTGGAAATATGAGGACATATACAACATACAGAATCCATAACACCTTTTTCTAAAGGCCCCTGATTTCCATTCAGGGAACCATGTGCTTCCAAGGAAGTGAACATTACTCCCAACTCCTAGAATGAGTTCACCCCAATAGAACATAACTGAGTCTACAAATGCTTCTATCAACTTCTAGGAAATCAGAACCTTACTTCTAAATTAAAATGCATAACGTGCTAAGATACTGTTAACGGTTTCACTTCATTACTCCAGGGGCTATCAAATTTCATTTTATATCAGCAAAGACAGTCACTACAGCCGCGAACTAGTGTTTGATTCAGGGCTGGGCACATAATTGAACCATGAGGGCCAAGGAAAAAAAAGTGTGCAATTTTCATTAAGTTGGTCAAAGCGGGTCTCATTGCAAATGAGCAAACAGTTGAAGGTGGTAAAGGAATTAGTCATGGAGATACCCTGGAGAAGAGCACGAGCGGCAGAGTGGACAGCAAAAGGCTTCAAAGGAGCATTCTGATGTGTTCCTGGTACGGTAAGGAGGCCAGTGTGGCTATAGCTGGGGGAGCAAGAGAAAAGGATAGAAGATATGGTTAAAAACACACAAAGAGGGGGCTTCCCTGGTGGCGCAGTGGTTGAGAGTCCGCCTGCCGATGCAGGGGACACGGGTTTGTGCCCCGGTCCGGGAAGATCCCAAGTGCCGCGGAGCGGCTGGGCCCGTGAGCCATGGCCGCTGAGCCTGCGCGTCCAGAGCCTGTGCCCCGCAACGGGAGAGGTCACAACAGTGAGAGGCCCGCGTACCGCAAAAAAAAACACACACAAAAAGAGGGGACTCAAATCAGACTGTAGAGGGCCATGGAAGGTCCCTGGAAGGTTTTTAGTTTTTATTTGAATGATATGAAATGGCAAAAGGATGGAAAAAAGAGAACTATGAGCAGGACACTCCTGTATGGGAAAAGTGATTCTTGTAAAGTTGAGGTTTGAGAATTGAGGCTGTGAACAAATTTCTATTATTATATCCAATGTACCATACTATACGTTGTGAGCAGGACCAAAAGTAAGATAAAATCCTTGCCTTCTTGAGTTGATAATCTAGTTGAAGAACTAAAACACAAATACCCTTAAAATAACAGAATGTTTAAACTGCAAGAAGCTTTAGGATAGTTACAGTTTCCCTTTAACCAAAGCAATTCGAGCCAAGAAAGAGGAAATGATTTGTGCAAGGTTATGTAACTAGTTATAGGCTCAAGTAGAACTAGAAATGAGTTATCTTCAGTTCGAAGTCCAGCATAGCAATGGAATGACGGGTAAGCTGAAGAAAAGACAATATTTATAAACCACTTTTGCAAAAACAGATAGCAACACTTGTCACTTTCACCTGCTGTTATGATGTCCAAAGAAACCAGCTGCTGGCCAGCCCCAAAGATTTGCCCTATAATTCTGAGGGAAGGAATGAAATGCAAAGCTGATACCTATGTTGATAAGTAAATCCACTGGATCAAAAGATAAAGAGCCTTCTGTATTTTGGTAAGAAAAGCATTCAAAGCTTTCATATAAAGACTGTATTTTCTTCCTAACAAAGAGACTCTGTTTTCTGGAATTTCTAAAGGCTACAAAGAAAAAGGATAAGGCAAGTAAATCATTATCCTATGTGTTGATAGAGCTAGCCTCTCTCAAATCAAGTACAAACACCACTGGCTGGAGGAAAACTAACATCTCATGCCAAATAATCCTCTCAATGAAAGTAGTGGTACTTCTGAAATACCCTAAGATACAGTAACCAATATAATTTAAGCATGCATTCCAAATTGTCAACATTTGAACTCAATGCAACTAAGGATATATTATCCAAATAAATACACACAGGGTGATTACAATGATGTCATACCTATTTATACATACTAATAATGTAAATAATCATTAAAGCAGTTTTAAACTAGTAACATGATTTAAGTAGATTCTAATGTTAGAATACTAATATCTACAGTGAAATAAGCCTAATATGAGGATGTGTCAACAAACAATTCTTAAGTTTTTTACATAATAGTTTGAACCTAATTATCAAATTGACAAATAGGACCATAAATATTTATGGACTGAGGTAACACAAAAGCATACTCTGTATGCCTTTAATAAAGTGTTTACTATTAACAAAAACCTTTAAGAGGAGTTTCAAATTTTAGCAATTACACAAAGTTTACAACATTAGCGCCCACACAATCCCACCAGATTAAGAATTTAAAGTTCTATGATCCCAAATAGAAATCAGAATACATAAGATGGACATAAACTGCACACACTCAGAAAATAAATAAAGCTAACTTGGTGGCCCACACATATGGTGTGCAACAAGACCACTAAACTTCATGTGGAGACCCCATGGCAGCCCCAGATCTCCCACTTCATAGCTCTGGAACCTTAAGTGTGAATACTCTTCACTGAGCTTTAATTTCCTCATCAGTAAAATGAGGAGTAGCTGTTGAAGCGCCTAACACAAAGAGCTGCTGAGAAACTCAAAACTAACTTAAGATAATGTATGTAAAATTCCTTTTGACCCGTAAATTACTATGCAAATTTAAATTATATAGAGAAATAGCAAATATAATACAATGGCACTATTTCAAGTTTCAGTAAAAAGAAGTCCAAACACAGCACTCTAATTTTTACTAATTTCTCCAGGGATTTCTTTTTCTTTCAAAAAACTCAGCAACAGTTCATACAAAGTTTTCTGTTATCAACTTTAGACATGTTTACATAGATGAAAATGATGAAAATAGCTACAAACCAATCTGACATATAGCATCCTCATTCTCAACATCATCACAGCAATAATATCAAGGGACAGCACTTCTGTACTTCAGTCTCATTTCTACTGTGTATTTTGTGGAACATGACACATTTATTGAGCACCTATTTATATAACAGTCCGAAGAATAAAAAGAAAGATAAGATCCCTGATGTTTAACAGTCTCATAGTCTGGATGCCATAATACATAATACATAATGCATAAATCAATTAAAGTGATAGGAGACTTACACCTCTGGCCATGAGGCAGTAACAGGTAAAAACTAGCCAGCCCACCATAAGCAACGTAAAATAAAATAAAACTGCACAAAGTATCTGAAAAAAATGTTTTCAGATGCTGGGCGATAGGCAAAGTAGGATTATGGTCCCTGAGAAAAAGAAAACACACGGAATGAAACGAGCGCTACAAGCTCCCTGGCTTTGCATCTGGAGGCGTTTTCAAAACTTCAGCACAGAGCAAAGAACAGCAGTCCTGCTGAGCAGAGGAAGAAGGCAGTCAAGCCGGCCAATAAGCAGGTATGAGGCAACGGGATACCAAAGTCAAAGAGCTCCAGAAACAGGCAAAAGGGTCATATTAACAAGTCTTTAGCCAAACACTAGGCTGCACACATGCGGGGCGACAGTCTACAAAACCTGGCTGTGAGCTGGTGAACGGATTCCAGAGGTCACACAGCACACAGACGATGCCACACTGAACAC
Organism: Hyperoodon ampullatus; assembly: GCF_949752795.1. Taxonomy (NCBI): domain Eukaryota; kingdom Metazoa; phylum Chordata; class Mammalia; order Artiodactyla; family Ziphiidae; genus Hyperoodon; species Hyperoodon ampullatus. Next base: position 193,927,731 of record NC_136915.1, read on the forward strand.
CAGGAAATCCCACTGAAGCTACCCTGAAAGGTTACACTGGTGGGAAGCAAGGCCACAGGGCTCTTATCTTTCTTCACTTCTTGAGCGAAGAGCCGCTAACTAGGTTTCGTTCCAGACTATCTTTTCCAGGATGTTTTATTAATAAAGCAAGTAATCATTAAAGCAGGTCAAAACTATTGAAGTGATACTAATAGAATTAAAGCAGACAGAGAATCTCCCTCCAGGAGCAAAGGGCAGGCATGCTGACTGCACATTATAGACAATCTGGGTCCCCTAACCTCAGGGTTCCTCCCCTATAATGCAACCAGTTGCATTTGCAGGCATCCATCTAAGCTCATTCATACCACCCCCATGTAACTTAGGGGAAAGGAAAACATGATGGTGCACACTCTGCCTGATGTGCCATAAGCAATAAAGTCCTTTGTTTCTGAGCCAGGAAACTCCTGTCATCTGACAGCATCCATGAAATAGGGTAAAATCTCAGACCTTGCACAGTTCTGGAGATATACCTTGGGAGTAAAATATTCTAGACCCACCCAAACAAAGATTAAAAAGAAATCTTAAGAGAATCAAGCTGATCCATCCATCAAAGAACTGACTGCACACAAAAACAAAACATTTACTAAAAGAAGGTAACAAATTTTAAGCTGTCAATAATATGACCTCCACAATGTTCAACATACAATTAAAAGTTATCAGATATGCAGAGATGCTATAAAATGTAGTCCATAACCAGATCAGGAGGGGTAGTGTGTAGGGGAAAAAAACTCAAATGAACCAGACATTAGAATTAGCAGACAAGATTTTAAGAGAGTGATACGGGAGGCAAACGACCTTTAAAGATATCTATGCCCTAATCTCTAGAACCTGTCAATATGTTAGGTAACAAGGCAAAGGGTAATGAATTAAGGTTGCTGATGGAATTAAGGCTGCTACTCAGCTGACCTTAAAATAGGAAGAGCATCCTAGATTATCTAAGTGGTCCCAATGTAACCACAAGAATCCTTAAATATGAAAGAGGGAAGCGAAAGCGTCCATGTCAGTAACACAATGTGATAGACTCACTGGCCAACACCAGCTTTGAAGATGAAAGGGGGCCATGAGCCAAGGAACACAGGCAGCCTCTAGAACCTGAAAAATGCAAGAAAACGGATTAGCTCCTAGAGCCTCCAGAAAGAAACACAGCCCTGCTGACACCCTGATTTTAGCTTAGTGAGACTCATTTCAGATTTCTGACCTCCAGAACTGTAAGATAATAGATCTGTGATGCTTCAGGTCACCGTGTTGGTGGTAATTTAATACAGCAGCAATGAGAAAATAATACAAGTTATTAAAAATATGTCTAAGAGGACTTCCCTGTTGGTGCAGTGGTTAAGAATCCGCATGCCAATGCAGGGGACATGGGTTCAAGCCCTGGTCCGGGAAGATCCCAAATGTTGTGGAGCAACTAAGCCCATGAGCCGTAACTACTGAGCTCGCAATCTAGAGCCCACGAGCCACAACTACTGAGTCCGCGTGCCACAACTACTGAGCAGGAACACCTAGAGCCCGTTCTCCGCAACAAGAGAAGCCACCGCAATGAGAAGCCCGCGCACCGCAATGAAGAGTAGCCCCCACTTGCTGCAACTAGAGAAAGCCCATGCACAGCAACAAAGACCCAATGCAGCCAAAAATAAAAAATAATTTTTAAAAAAAGAACTTTAAAAAAATAGTTTGTTTAGGGCTTCCCTGGTGGCGCAGTGGTTGAGAGTCCGCCTGCCGATGCAGGGGACACGGGTTCGTGCCCTGGTGCAGGAAGATCCCACATGCCGCGGAGCGGCTAGGCCTGTGAGCCATGGCCGCTGAGCCTGCGCGCCCGGAGCCTGTGCTCCACAACGGGAGAGGCCACAACAGTGAGAGGCCCGCGTACCGCAAAAAAAAAAAAAAAAAAAAAAAAATAGTTTGTTTAAAAAAATATATGTCTAAGAATTTAAAGGAAAGGCTAGAATGAGTGAACAGAGAAAGAATTTAAGTGGAAAAATAGAAACTAACAAAAAGAACCAAATATGGAAAAATCTAGAGCTGAAAAATACATTATTTGAAACAAAAAAAATTCACCCTATGGGCTTAACAGCAACTGGATATTACAGAATAAAAGATTAAAGAACCTGAATACAGAATAATTGAAACTATACAAACTAAAGCACAGAGAGAAAAAATACTAAGAAATATAAAGCAGAGTTTCTGTGATTAGTGAAACTCCTAACACACATGAATTGCAGTCCCAGGAGAAACAGAGGAGGGTGAACAGAAAAACCGATTGAAAAAAATGGTCAATAATTTTCTGAATCTGAACACACACACACACACACACACACACACACACACACATATCCAAGGAGTTCAACAAAGCCCCAGGCAGAATAAATGCAAAGAAAAGTAAATCTAGGCGCATGATAATCAAATTTCTGAAAACCAAAATAAAAAGAGAAAACCTTAAAAGCAGCCAGAGGGGGAAAAAAGACATATTATCATATAGAGGAATAATGATTAGAAATTTCTGCTGAGATCTCATCAAAAATTTGGCAAGCCAGAAAACAATGGAACAACATCTTTAAAATGCAGAAAGAAAAATCTGTCAAACTAGGATTCTATTTCCAAATAAATTATCCTTCAAAATAAAGAATACATTTTCAGATAAACAAAACCTGAGAGAAATTTCTCACCAGCAGACTTGACCTACAATTCATACTAAAACAAGATTTTCAAGCTGAAAGAAAATGAAACCAGATAGAAATTCAAATCTACATAAGGAAGACTGCCAGACATGATAAATGTGTAAGTAAATATAAAAGACCATTTTTAATATTTTCTAATTTCTTTAAAAAGCAATTGATGGTTTAAACAACAATAATAATTTATTGTGGGGACAATAACCTATGTAGAAGTAAAATGTATGACAACAAAGGCACAAAGGAAGGGAGGGAGTAAATATAATTTACTGTTGGAAGGTTCTTATAATTTTAGTTTATGGTAGACTATGATAATTGAATAATGTATAATGTAATCCTTAGAGCTACTAAAAACAAAGCCAACAGAAGAGAAAGGTATAAAATACTTTCTAAAATCCACTGATATAGAAGAAGGTAGGTAGAAAAAAAGGAAACAATTTTTTTTTTAAACCTGATAGTACAACTAGAAAACAAATAACAAGACGGTAGATTTAAACCGAAACATACCAATAATTACATTGAATGTAAATGTACTAAACACTTAAATTAAAGGCAGCAATTGTGAGACTGGATCGAAAAAGGGAAATCCAAATCTACATATTTTAAATACAGATACACAAATACAGCTTAGAAAAAAGAATGGAAAAGGAATCTCGTGCAAACACTAACCATGAGAATGGCAGAGCACCTTATTCCTCAAAGTAAACTTGAAGACAAAAAGCATTACCAGATACTAAGAAAGAAATTCCATACGTTAAGAGGGTTAGTTCATAAGGAAGACATAATCAAAAATGCGTATACATCTCATAACAGAGCTTCAAAATACATGAGGCAAAAACTGCCTAAAGTGGAAGGGGAAAATCAACAAGCACGTAATTATAGTTGGAGATGTTAACACTTCTCTCCCAGTAGCTGAAAGAAATAGACCCCAAAATCAGTAAGGATATAAACGATTTGAAAAACAGTATCAACTTTACCTAATTGGCATTTATACAGCAATACATCCAACAACTGCACAATGTATACTGTGTTTAAGCACCTATTGAATATTGACCAGGATAGAACACATTATGGGCCATAAAACAAGCCTTACATATTCGAGTATTGAAGTCATATACAGAGTTATGTTCTCTCACCTAAATTAAACTGCATCGTAAGTCAGTGGGGTCTGTCCCTGGGCACCAGCCGCGGCACTGTGCTCACCAGCATCTGGGCTTGGATGGGCCACAGGGCTGGTTGGGGAACAGACCAGGTAGCACCGGCCAGTGCCCCTAAGTGCGGCTGGGACCACAGAGCACTGGTGTGAGAGCAAGGAACCCCATCCCACCTTCCACATCCACGTGCTGTCTGAAAGCAGTACCTCAATTACTCAACTCACCCAGTCTCTACTGGGGGTGCACAACATACCAGGAATTGTGACAGTCCTTACACGGGCGTCTCATTTGGTCTCACCACAAACCTGTGGTGACAGGATTCTCCTAGTTTTGTAAAGGAGTCCAGCCTAAATTACAGAATTCGGCCTGGAAGTCAAAACTGACTCCCGAGTGCAAGGGCCAGTGGCTATACCACAATGGCCTTGAGGTGTTTGACACACAAAACTGGACAGAATGGACGAGGTTGTTTCAGTGTTACTTGAAGATGGGGCTGGGATTTCACTTAAAAATCATTCAAAAGTGATACACAGAGCAACAGCAATATAATGAAGTCTAAAGTCCATCCTGAATGAATTTACGGTGTGGCTGGGGAGAAAAACAATGATTATTAAATGTGCTAAATTTTTTTAAAAGGCAATAACAAGACGGAATCCCAAGTATATAGAAATTAAGCACTACATTTCTAAATAACCCATGGACCAAGAAAAAAATGAGAAGGGAAATTAGAAAATATTTTCAACTACATAATAATGAAAACATAACATGTCAAAATTTGTGGGATACAGCTGAAACAATGCTTAAAGGTAAATTTATACATTTATGATTCTATTAGAAAAAAAGGTTTAAAAATCAATGCTCTAATTTTCCACATTAAGAAGCTAGAAGACACCTGTAACTCAAATAATACTGAACATTGACTATACTTCAATTTTTATAAAAGCAAAAGAAAAAAAAACGGCAATAAACAATAAGAAACCGAAAGGAGGAGGAGGGGAGGGGAGGGGGAGGGGGAGGGGGAGGGGGAGGGGGAAGGGGGAGGGGGAGGGGGAAAGGGGAGGGGGAGGGGGAGGGGGAGGGGAGGGGGAGGGGAGGGGAGGGGGGAGGGGAGGGGGAGGGGAGGGGAGGGGGGAGGGGAGGGGGAGGGGAGGGGAGGGGGGAGGGGAGGGGAGGGGGGAGGGGAGGGGAGGGGGGAGGGGAGGGGAGGGGGAGGGGAGGGGAGGGGGGGGGAGGGGAGGGGAGGGGGGAGGGGAGGGGAGGGGAGGGGAGGGGAGGAGGGAGGGGAGGAGGGAGGGGAGGAGGGAGGGGAGGGGAGGGGGGAGGGGAGGGGGGAGGGGAGGGGGGGGAGGGGGAGGGGAGGGGGAGGGGAGGGGGAGGGGAGGGGGAGGGGAGGGGGAGGGGAGGGGGAGGGGAGGGGGAGGGGAGGGGAGGGGGAGGGGAGGGGGAGGGGGGAGGGGAGGGGGGAGGGGAGGGGGGAGGGGAGGGGGGAGGGAGGGGGAGGGGAGGGGGGAGGGGAGGGGGAGGGAGGGGGAGGGGAGGGGAGGGGAGGGAGGGGGAGGGGAGGGGAGGGGGAGGGGAAGAAGGAGGAGGAGAAGAGGAAGCAGCAGAAGCAGCAGTGGCAGCAAGAAGTTAAATGCAAGATAAGAAGGAAGAAAATAATAAAGAGCAGAAATCAATGAAACAGAAAGTGAACAAATAGTGGAGAACTGAACAAAACCCTAAACTGGTTCTCTGAAAATATCAGTGAAACTGGTAAACCCCCAGAGCTGGAATGATCAAGAAAAACAAGGGCCAACACTCAAGTTACCAATATTGGATGAAAACAAGGGCTTATCATTACAGATCTCACAGAAATTAAAAAGATAATGACAAATCTTATGAACACGTTTGTGCAAATACATTTTACAATTAGATGAAATAGGAAAATTCCTTAAATGATGTAAATTACCAAAACTAACACAAGAAGAAACAAAAAATCTGAATAGCCATTTGTGTGATAAAGAAACTGAAATCATAATTAAAATCCTCCTACATAAAAAACTCCAGAAGCAAGCAGCTTCACTGGTGAATTCTTACCAAACATTTAAGGAAATAGTATCAGTGTAATTCAATTAACTTTATTTTCTCTGTATACTAATAAAAATATAACTGTAATAAAGCTGACCTATATCAGAAATATATTCAAAACACTTGCTCCTGGGGCTTCCCTGGAGGCACAGTGGTTGAGAGTCCGCCTGCCGATGCAGGGGACCACGGGTTCGAGCCCCAGTCTGGGAAGATCCCACATGCTGCGGAGCGGCTGGGCCCGTGAGCCATGGCCGCTGAGCCTGAGCCTACGGAGCCTGTGCTCCACAGTGGGAGAGGCCACAACAGTGAGAGGCCCGTGTACCGCAAAAAAAAAAAAAAAAAAAAAAAAACACTTGCTCCTCCAGATTTCTTCCTTGGGTTCAGTAGCTCCTTTTCAAAAATCCAAAAAACAGAAAGCATAAAAAAAGACTAATCTGACTAGAAAAAAAATTTTTAACTTCTGAATAAAGATCATAAACAAGATTAAAATATAAATGTTACATTGGAAAAATATCAATATTTGATAAATAATTGGTGGATATAGATAAAATGAAAGACTAGCGATCAAATGTGCAAAAGACAAAAATGGAAAATGTATCAAATAAATAATAATGCCAACACGAAATAATGCCAACTTTTCTAATCAATCAAAAGAAATATAAAGTAAGACAGGTAGAAATGTTTTCAAAGATTTAAGAGGGAAGATATCTCTAGAAAAGCAAAATTGTGGAAACAATAAAAAGATCACTGGTTGCCAGAGGTCAGGGCAGAAGAAAGGATGAACAGGCAGAGTACATAGATTTCAGGGCAGGGAAGCGCTCTGTATGATTCTATAATGGCAGATACATGTCAGTACACGTTTGTCGAAACCCACAGAATGTACAACACCAAGCATGAACCCGAATGTAAACTATGGACTTGGGGTGACTGTGATGTATCAGTGTAAGTTTATCAGTTGTAGCAAGTGAACCACTCTGGTGGGGGGATGCTGATAATAGAGGAGGCTGGAGGAGGGTTTGGGGACTCTGTACGTCCCATTCAATTTTGCTATGAACCTAAAAGCACGCTTAAAAATACTGTATTTTTCAAAAATATACATAGACTAAGTTGGCAAAAATAGTGTAAATTATTTCAGTAATGTTTTAATATTGACTGCATATTGTAATGATGATGTGAATATGCTGAGTCACATAAAATATATTAATATTTTAAAGAGTAATACCTAGTATTGTTGAGCACTGTTGCACTCAAACACTGTCTTGCACTGATAATATATATCTTTTTGTATGATAATCTGCCAATACATATCAAAAGTCCAACAATGACACCTCTAAGAATTTATTTATTCAAAGTAGATAATAATAGAAGTGCAATAAGATGTATGCCCAGCAGGCCCACATAATGGAATTCTAGGCAGCTATTAAATCCAATGAAGTAGACTGCTATTTTCAGACACAGGAAGATGTTCATGATAAACTGTCAATTGGTAAAGGTCAGATTACAGGACACTATGGACAGAGGAGCCAGTTTATGAAAAGGTACATAATGCACACATATTCACTACACATTATACAGAGATGTGTAACACATTGTTCAACAAAATTTTAATCATGATATTCTCTGGGTGATAAGATTTAGTGACTTTTGTCTCTTCTATTATTTTCTTCTTTTATTTGAATTTTTTACAATAAGCCTGGATCTCCTTTCTCAAAACATGAGGGCATTTATAGTCACAAATACACACAGACAATTTAGCTACTCTAACTTCCAATTTATCCTAGCAAAGACAAAGTTCATTCCACCTAAAGAAAACACTCACTTGATTCTGTACTTTGGGCCAAGTTCCTCAATTTACTCTACTTTTCTGACATAAGATAAAGGTGGACTGCAAAGAGTAGATTTCAGGGTTAAAGTCGTGGTTCAAGTCTGCTGACCATCTGTGTGGCCCAGCCACTGTCGTCCTAGGACAAGGCTGACGGAGGACCAAACAAGTAGTTCCTGTGGAAAATACTTTCTACAATTCTTTCCAACTAATGAATATTAGCAGTTGCAGTATACTGCAAAGCAGAACAATAATGGTTCAGGACACCAAAACAATGAAAGGAAAGAAAAAAACAGAATTTTTAAAATGGGAAGAAAATTAGTAAGGGGAAATATGTGAACAAATAGATATATAGATATAGATATATACTGAGAAAAGAAAATGAACTTAAAGTAACAAATTTCCATTTTAAAAAGCTGACAGTTGATTAGACTGCCTCAAAGACAAAACGCGAAGTAGTTATAACATGGTCAAATAGAGAATAAAAATTTGAACTTTATCCACTATATGTTAAGACCTAAAGTATTTGAAATATGAGTTCCCTATAAAAGTATCTTTTATACTTTTAATGATAAGATGAATGTGATACCTGGCGCCAGCCATCAAAGGAACTTACAGCTACTCTATAAAATATAAGTAAGCCTTTTCATCACTGACTAGTATACATTCATTTAAATGCCTACTGAACACAGAGCGCTATGCTAAGCATATGGAATTCAGAGGTACCTGTGACATTATTTCTCGTTTTTGAAAAACTTACCATTTACTCAAAGAAGGAACTGGAGTACCACCACAAACTTAAACCCAATTATGAGAACTGAGACACACATGGCAAAGGGTAGAAGAACGGAATTATACCCCAGGAAAAAGAGAGACGCTGAGTCGTCATCACACCTGTGTCTGAGTTGTGTCAGCAGCAACTTGATGTTACAACAGACCATGGGAATGGAGCAGTTTCTCCTGCTTCTGGAGATGACTGGGCCAGGCAACTGGAATTATTTAGTTACCAGATATGACTTCACTGGAAATTAAATACTAACCATTAAATAAGTTGTCATTCAGTACACCACCTGGTCAATGCTGCATTCCTGCTGAAACACTGCCAAAGCTGAGAGGAAAAGGAAGCCATTGGGAAATAACGGCCGTCTCTATCTGCCTGACACAGAGGTCACCCAAGCGTTAATTAAACAAGGGAAGAAGGTCGAAGGGGTAATTTTTTTTTTAACAGCCTGCCTGGAGAGCTTCCGAAAAATTGTGGAAAAAAAAATGAAATTAAAATTTTAAAATAATGCTTAGACAAACCAAAGACCAGTTGTGATCCAGCACTTCTCATTGATTGACTCAGAATAGCTCTTCCTCATAGCCTCTTGTTAATAAACAAATCTTCAATCAGAAGTGATCCCGGGCTTCCCTGGTGGTGCAGTGGTTGAGAGTCCGCCTGCCGATGCAGGGGACGCGGGTTCGTGCCCTGGTCCGGGAAGATCCCACATGCCGCGGAGTGGCTGGGCCCGTGGGCCATGGCCGCTGAGCCTGCGCGTCCGGAGCCTGTGCTCCGCAACGGGAGAGGCCACAACAGTGAGAGGCCCGCGTACCGCAAAAACAAAAAAAAAACAAAAAAGAAGTGATCCCATTCAGAGAGGATATTAACATAGGCACTTCCATAAACTAAAAAAAGAATTAAAACTTTATCATATCCAGTTGTAATTATTGGCTTCTCAAGCATTCAATCTTCTACTGAGAGTAGCAGTTACAGATGGGGTTTGGAAAGAGTCCAAAATCTAACAAATTCAATAAACCCAATATATATTCTCTCTCACTAAACTATAAATTCCTTGATGACTGCAGCCAGTATCACCTCTGCATTCCTTTTAGCAACAGGAATGAGGTTTTATACACTCAGATGGATAAATGGACAGATGGACAAACAAGCCATGAACAAACAGATGTGTGTCACAGAGATTAAAAGTTTAACAGAATACTCTGAATGTCTGGGAGACTAACTAGCTGGTTGTTAAAGACAGGTTCCGGGAAAGTGAAATGGCCCGGAGTGTGAAGTTGGCTGGAACGGAGAGAGAAGATGTGATCTCCACAACACAGCCTCCACTGCCCAACAGAGGGAGGAGGGGCACCGAGAGATGGCACGAGGCCAGGTGGAAAAGGTAAGGCAAGGACAATCAACTAACGACAGAAAACAGCCAAAAAGGCAAAGCAAGGAGAGACATCAAAAGCCAACAGAACACTGAGAACTCTAAACAGAATCAGCAGTCTCATGCCTCTTCAGGACAGAAGACATGCTTTTTTCCTTATCTTACTTGAGGGATTCAACAATGGTTCTCTCAATAAAAATAACACGTTGTGTTCACAAATGCAGAAGAGAACTGGCATTATTAAAAAGTTAAACACAGTGTAATACAAACCATCTTACCAACTGACTTCCCACAGTACATGGGAAAAGAAGAGGAGAAGCATTTAGAGTTGTATTGGCCATTAAGGTAGAAAATAAATAATTGCAGACAATTTGACAATGAAAATATTTGATGACAAATATTACTTTGGGCTTCTTCTGGATAGATGTTGAGAAAAATCTTATATATTAGATGGTAAGTTGATTTTAATTTCTTATAACATTCGTAAAAATTTTACATGTGTCATTTTTCCCACATATATACTTTCTCATGTGATAATGCAAAATGGATTCATTTATTATAAATGAGGAAAGAGAGACATAAAAAAATGGATAAGTAATTTGCCCAAAGTCACAAAGACAGTAGATGATGCAAATGGATTTCTGATCTAAGATTTTCCTCATTTTATAATAAACTAATACTATTACTAAAAGAATAATATTTTCGGGCTTCCCTGGTGGCGCAGTGGTTGAGAGTCTGCCTGCCGATGCAGGGGACACGGGTTCTTGCCCCGGTCCAGGAAGATCCCACATGCCGTGGAGTGGCTGGGCCCGTGAGCCATGGCCACTGAGCCTGCGCATCCGGAGCCTGTGCTCCTCAACGGGAGAGGCCACAGCAGTGAGAGGCCTGCATACCGCAAAAAAAAAAAAAGAATAGTATTTTCAAAGTGTAATTTTAGGGAGTAAAGTTCTTTATATCATGGTGAAAAGAAATTAAATAAGAGGCAAGTGAAATTTTTTATTCATCAAAGCAAGCTTAAATATTTCCACTTTACAGAACTGATGGCATTAATAACAAATGAGGAAAAAGTGAAAATAAAAGCCTTCAAGAATCTGAACACATCACCTACAACAAAATTAACTTAGAGATGGAAAAACTATCTTATGCAGAGAAAATCTCAGGGAAGAAACTGTAAAGGGGAACCAGATCACAGTAGAGTCACTGAGTGACCCCTCTACAGAGCAATTAGCCAGAGCCCTGTGTGAGGAAGTAGAAGAATCTGCAAACTAAACTGAATAAAGCAAAGAGATAAGTTTACATGGAATGCATCCATATGTGTCCAAGAGAACATTTATATCAATATGCTGGCAAATGCACTGACAGTTTCTGAAAGGATGTACAAGAAATGGCCAAAACTATGTCTTCTCCAGGAAGGGGTGCTAAGGCACTGTGGAGTTGATGTGGGGAGAGACTATTTTTTGTATTCACTTTTATATAATGGTAATAAAATTTTTTATCGTTTGTGTTTATTTTTTCTGATATAAAAGACTGTTACCTTAAAAAAAAAAACCTTTTTAAATGACTGCCATTAAAACAAATATAAATTTTAGAGAACTGCCATTAAAACAAGTGTAACCTGATGCTAGGTTTAATACACTAAAGTGCATTTAGACACGACTGACACGATCACCATGACTGAGCTTTAAGAATGGGTACAAGCTGGGGCTTCCCTGGTGGCGCAGTGGTTGAGAGTCCGCCTGCCGAAGCAGGGGACATGGGTTCGTGCCCCGGTCTGGGAGGATCCCACATGCCGCGGAGCGGCTGGGCCCGTGAGCCATGGCTGCTGAGCCTGCGCGTCCGGAGCCTGTGCTCCGCAACGGGAGAGGCCACAACAGTGGGAGGCCCGCATACCGCAAAAAAAAAAAAAAAAACCAAGAATGGGTACAAGCAGACTACAGTTGACCCTTGAACAATACAGGTGTGAACTGCACTGGTCCACTTACACGTGCATTTTTTTCAATGGATATACAGCTGGCCCTCCATATCTGTGGATATGGAATCCGTGGATATGGAGGGCCAACCATGGACTTGAGCATCCTTGAATTTTGGTATCCCCAACGGGTCCTGGAACCAATCCCCCGGCGATACTGAGGGAGACTGTATACAGAAGTGGAAGGAAACAGAACTCTAGACAGAATGGAAGTGTATCTTAGCATCACCTAAGATTTGAGTGGTGAGTGATGTGAAACAGGAATGTCAAGTCTAAAATGGTCAACAGAGCCCAGGTCACGGAGGATCTAGAACATTAGGCTTAAAGGTAGAGCTTATTCTGGAGATCAGGGTCTCTTACACATGAGAATTTGCAGGCCCTAGTTTGAAAAAAATGCAGTTAACAACAGAGGCTAGCAGCTCCTTGGCTGGACAAGACCGCCCCACACACTGGCCACACGCTCAAAAGAGTAACCCTGCTCCAGCAAGCACGAGGCTCCCTTTGGTTCCAGAGAGCGTTACAGACGTGTGATAAAACGGAGACCTCATTTCTTCAATGGTATCAGGCTAGTTCTTCAATAGAAGTGTCAAGAGTTATCCTAAACACGGAGTCTAACATGATGGAGGAGAACATTTTGATTAGTCAATTGTGGCGGACAGAATTAACATATTTACCCACTACTTTGTGGTCTTAGTCTGCAAGGCCAGAGGCTACTTATTCCCAGGTGTTTTTCCAGGAATTAGAATAATGCCATTAGACATTTAGCTTAGCTTTATTATTTAGGAAAAAAGTGGTATGAATAGCCAGACTATCAGTAAGTGTGGGTTACGAATACTGAATTTTATTCATTATCCTTTTTATTTTAAAAAATTCAGGGCTTCCCTGGTGGCACAGTGGTTAAGAGTCCGCCTGCCGATGCAGGGGACACGGGTTCGTGCCCCGGTCCGGGAAGATCCCACATGCTGCGGAGCGGCTAGGACCGTGAGCCATGGCCGCTGAGCCTGCGCGTCCGGAGCCTGTGCTCCGCAACGGGAGAGGCCACAACAGTGAGAGGCCCACGTACCGCAAAAAAAAAAAAAAAAAAAAAAATTCATTAAGGGCTTCCCTGGTGGCGCAGTGGTTAAGAACCCGCCTGCCAATGCAGGGGACACGGGTTTGAGCCCTGGTCTGGGAAGATCCCACATGCTGTGGAGCAACTAAGCCCATGCGCCACAGCTACTGAGCCTGAGCTCTAGAGCCCGCGAGCCACAACTACTGAAGCCCACGAGCCACAACTACTGAAGCCTGCATGCCTAGAGCCCGAGCTCCGCAACAAGAGAAGCCACTGCAGTGAGAAGCCCGCGCACCGCAACGAAGAGTAGCCCCCACTCGCCGCAACTAGAGAAAGCCCACGCATAGCAACGAACACACAACACAGACAAAAATAAAAAAATAAATAAAATAAAAATTTTTTTAATTCATTAAAATAGATGAATATGAAAGTTGTTTATAATATTTATCAGAAGCCATAATAAGAATTATGATCAAAAGTGTATGCTAGGCCTTAGCTTGAAATGCAAAGAAATGGATACATCCCTCATTAATCCTTACATTATCACAGTCATTGTGAAATCTTGCAATTCACCCTCCTACCTTTGGAGTCAGCAGCCCTCACAGATGGACACTATGTCATTATATATTAAATATGTATATATATATATATACACACACACATACAATATACATATCAAACAAAAGCATCTAAGTATTACTTCTTATGAGTTATGAAAGGCATGTACCTACACTTTGCTTAAAATACAATAAAAATAACCATTGTTTAAAAGCATATTCATATGTAATATTTTATTATCTCTATTGGTCATCACAGCTTTATGGTGGAAAGAGGAAGGTTGTTATTGTTGTCATTTTAAAGACAAAGAGGGACTTCCCTGGTGGCGCAGTGGTTAAGGATCGCCTGCCAATGCAGGGGACACGGGTTTGAGCCCTGGTTCGGGAAGATCCCACATGCCGCAGAGCAACTAAGCCCGTGCGCCACAACTACCGAGCCTGCGCTCTAGAGCCCCCAAGCCACAACTACTGAGCCCGAGTGTCACAACTACTGAAGCCCATGTGCCTAAAGCCGTGCTGCATAACAAAGAGAAGCCACTGCAATGAGAAGTCCGTGCACCGCAAGGAAGAGCAGCCCCCACTCACCGCAACTAGAGAAAGCCCGCGCGCAGCAACAAAGACCCAATGAAGCCAAAAATAAAAATAAATAAATTACATTTTTTTAAAAAAAGACAAAGAAACTGAGACTCAGAGAGGTTGAGTCACACTACAGACTTAGAACTCCAACCAAGTTCTAAATCCAATCTAACTTTAGAGTCCTGCCATACTAGCTAGCACCAAACAGCAGTGAACAAAAGAGCAGATTCTCCTCTCACCAAAGAAACCATAAAGAGAACATCGCCCCGTGTCCCTCTCATGGTTAAAAGAAGAGTGAGAATAAAATGATCGCCTCAACCCTGGGAGCCCCAGGCCGAATACCTCCTAACCACTGATAAAGTCCATCTGCCCAGATGTGCATACAAATACTGTCATCTTCTGTGTGTCATGACATGAATGAGGTTGAGAATACTGCTACTGAGAACTCAGGAATATACAGAATGCTCTTAAATTTGTTTGAAAAAATGTAAACTTTATAAAAATGCCTATAAAAAGAGATTGATATCAATGACATAACAATTCTGCTTCAAAGTTAATTGCTGGACTTAAATCTTAACACAATGGTTCTCAAATTTTATCCATTATCACTCATATAAAAGACGATGCTCATACCCACAACCCACTCTTACGCACATCATCCAGATTTCGGTCAAAGCCTAAACAGGTTTTTCAAGTAATTAACACTGGAGTAACTTTTAATCAATAGTTATTTATCCAATCAGTGGCTTATTCTATTCTGTAGCATTGATAAACTAGCCCGTGCTTTGCATACAACTTCTAACGCTCACCACAGCTACAGGATTCCTTTAGCATGCATTCCAGAAAGTTATACAGGAATGCAAATAAGTAAGAGTGGTGGCATTACTGGATGACCCTGAATTTGCTGTAGCCTTTAACCACTCACACACTGCAATGCTTGGTATCAGTTTACACCGAACTCCTAACGAGCTGCTCCGCACCTCCACCTGGCAACACATCCTTTGGGAACCCGACAGTTACATGATGTTAACGTTACTCTCACCTCATTATCATTCCTTCAGAGACCTGGGCCCTTAGCTTATTCCCATTCTGATAACCTCCCAGCTTGTCAATATTAACTCTTCAATGTTTGAAATTTTACACATATATGGAATCCCCACTTCCCTGTTTAAGTTAGTGCATGTGAAAAATGTGGAAGAGTGTAAAGAAAAGTCACACTGTGGTTTCCAAGGTCTGCTTAGTCCCTCTGGATGCCACCGAGCCTTTCAATGACTACTGTCAGACTCAGTACTACAAATCTGTATCCTCTGCCAAACGTCCTTTTCAAAGTGAAACTAACTCATCAGCCCAAAATACACTGGCATCTTCCATCCTCGTAGTGTCTGACCCTTCCATAATACTAAATGGGGGCCTGGGAGGTTTCCTTACCACCTTCCTTTCTCATTCTTTTCTTCCAAGTTGATCACACACATCAAAATAGGAGGGAAGTTCATCACTGACACCTGATTTGTGTTGAAGTGATCATGCCTTTTTTCAAAGACTTTATGACCATGATACAGAAACCAAATAAAAGTTTCCATCTACACAGTGATTTACAGCAGTTTACAAAGCACTTTCATGCCATTTTGTATCTGACTCTCATAACAATTCTTGAGATATGCAGTGCAAACTTTTTATAACTGTGAAAAGTGAAATTAAAAGAAGTTACACAACTCTACCAAGTCACACAACTAAGAAATAGAAAAGCCAGGACCAAAAGCCATGTTTCTACCCTTAGTCCAGTACCTTTCCACTCCACCATGATGTCTGTGAGGTAAGACATTCTGTTTTATTCGTAAGAGGATTCCGAACTTCAGGTGTTTAGAAAATCATGTCATCAGACCCATTTACTCCTGTTCACCTTGAAACAGAGATTTAACTACCTATTCATATTCAATCAAAGAGTAAGCATCAGTTTTACGTAGAGTGTGTCTGCTCTGAGAGTTTCCACAACAATTACCTTTCATAACATTCACCTTCCCCTCCTGCACTACTGGTGGGAATGTAAATTGGTGCAGCCACTTTGGTAAACAGTATGGAAGCTCCTCAAAAAATTAAAAATAGAACTACCATATGATCCAGTAATTCCACTTCTGGGTATTTATCCGAAGAAAACAAAAACACTAATTAGAAAAGATATATGCATCCCTATGTTCACTGCAGCATTATTTACAATAGCCATGATATGGAAGCAACCCAAGTGCCCATCAACAGAGGAATGTGGTGTGTGTGTGTGTGTACGTGTGTGTGTATATATATACATATATATGTATATATACATGCACACCATGGAATATTTATTTAGCCATAAAAAAAAATAAGGTATGAAAGAATAAACACGGCATACACCAAAAAGTAAGAGTGAAACAAGGCAAATACAAATTCCAGAATTTAACACCTCCGTGGCATGAGGTGTGCAAACAGCTCGCCGGCCTCAGTGGGCCAAGTTACTGGTTACAGATCCCAGAAGCAGAAACAGGGCCTCTGGCCTTTCCTTTGGTTGTAGAAGATTCAGCACCCCCGCCCCTATGGGCCATAAACATCTGTACAGGAAGAAGACATCTCTCAGGGACCACTGAGCTCCAGCTTACCCACCTCCTCCAACCCATAAGCCAAGCAAAAGCACCCACCGTCCACTCTCCTCAAGCCTAGTTTTTAAATTAAGAGCTGTAACTCAGAATATGAATCGATAAGTCCCTTAATAACAATGCATAATTTTTGTGTTATTACCAAATTAAATTCAGCCATATCTAAGGTGAATTCTAGTCAAATTTAAAATGATGTTAAGTAAATATAAATTATGTGTTAAATCTGTCATACATATTAAACGTAATACAAATCATACATTTTCAAAGAACTACAATACCATGAAAATATAAGCTGTAAACCATGGTAAATATAACTCAGTCCTACTGTGATGGCTTGGCAATTCTGAAGTATTCACTGACCTCATCGTCAATACTCTGGCCACCATTTGAATGAACCACAAGGAAGAAAGTAGTGGTATATGATACAAGGTTTAAGGTAGAAAACTTGATATGAGGGGCATCTCCACTCTTCTTTCCAAACCCACCTATAAACAAAACGGTCATTGCCTATCTGGATAACACCTAAGGGCAATGAGTCAAAAAATTACCAAGAGGGCTCCCCTGGTGGCCGCAGTGGTTGAGAGTCCGCCTGCCGATGCAGGGGACACAGGTTCATGCCCCGGTCCGGGAAGATCCCACATGCGGCGGAGCGGCTAGGCCCGTGAGCCATGGTCGCTGAGCCTGCGCGTCCAGAGCCTGTGCTCCGCAACGGGAGAGGCCACAACAGTGAGAGGCCCGCGTACCGAAAAAAAAAAAAAAAAAAATTACCAAGAGATTATATGAATTCCCAAACTGAGTAAACTATAAGCGAATGGATTTTATAATGGCTACATAAAGAATTCTGGACAGCTACATCAGCCTCAAAAACCAAATGCAGAACAATGCCACATGAAAAGCGTTATACTGGAGATTCATTTATGTCTTCAACTATCGAGCTAAGAATGAAATAAATATTTACAAATTAAAATCCTGGCTTGCAAGTCATATTCCATTTTAATATTTCCACTTTTTAGAGTAAACACTGTTATGAACAAACACAACAGTAACCACTGAAAACTTGGAAACTAGTATCTTTGTACATAACAATTCTTAGCTTACTATGTCTTTTGCACCATGTCAAAACCTGTACAGAGTAAACACAACCAACACATAATCTTGAGGAAACTGTGTTGCCCCTTACTATCACAATGATTATTCTGCAGATATTCATCACCAAAATCACACATTGCACAGCACAACGACCACTCCAAAAGTTAGTTCTCATGCCCTCCGAGGTGATAAGAACAAAATAAAAATAGATAAAGCAGTATTTTCTGAAAGTAAGCTCATGAATTGCTTATAATCATTAAATACAAAATACCATTTTAATGTATATAAAAGACTAACAATGACCAAGATCTTGAAAAAAATTCCCCTAATATTACATGACTTCCTCTTCCAAATATCATATCCAAAATACACTGGAATCGCAAAAAAAAAAAAAAAAAAAAAAAGCCACTTCAGAATCTTTCCTGAACCACTTCCATGTATTTTTTAAGGTGCAGACCTTGAGGACATTAACACACTTCTGAACTTATTTGTGTTTCATTTCAACCAATGTTTTCTGGACAAATTCATGCTGTTTCAAACAATCTTTTATCAGAATGAATAAGAAGTCTAAATTTTACAATTACTCAGGTTACAAAATTTTAAAGGACTGCTTAATTTTCATTAATGATAAATGTGAACACTAAACATATCTTTATGCTGGTGCATCTCTGCTACCAAGCCAAGACAAAATTATTTTTGAAATGACTAATTTCTGGATGCTTACACATTTGCAGAAGACCATCAGATGTACTAAACTGTTAGTTCTATGCTTTATTTTCAGATTCAAATGATAAGACGGAACTGAAAGAGGAAAAGGCTCTATCTGATCTTTACCAGTTCTGCCTATTAAGTTAGAGTTTGTGGTTTCCCAACAGTTCTACTTAAAAAAAAAAAAAAAAAATTAAATAAAGCACCTATTGCTTGTGGTAATAAAAATCTATAGCCTTTCAAAGTTCTACACATTAAAGTTTTTTAAAAGATTTAAGAAATCTAAAATAGGTATTGGAAATACAGCACAACCTTTTACTAATTTCACTTAATAATAGAGTATAACTTAAGTCACTACTGAACATCATCCATACAGATGACACCTTCCAAAAATCTACAAGAGATCCAAAGAGATGCTCGTCCTCAGAAACCTAAAATCCAGTGTTCACATAGTCAGGACGGTAAAGACCAAGTTCAATATACAATATAACTGCCATGAGGCAAATATCAAAAGGATCATTACTCAGCAACTTCTTTTTATACCTTCTACTTCTGTAGCTTCACTTTCACAAATTCCACCTGTTTCATAAAGTTGTTATATTTTTTAAAAAGAAAAGATTTTAATAGCAGTACCCTTCAACACCCTTCATAATTTTCATTCCTTTTCCTTAAAAGCCATCTCAGTACCTTAAAAATAGTGGTTCAGCAATTGAGCAAATACTCACTGAACAGATATTTTGGGTCAGACACTGTGTTAGGCTCTGAGTAAGCCCAACAATCCCCTGCCAAGGCAGGTCACACTGTAGCAGAGAGAGTCCTTCTTAATCATCTTCCTTAGTTCGAAATATTTACACCAAAAGCAGTATATTCTTTACTCTTAATTATTCACACAAGATTCTGAAGACGAAGTACAACAACTAACTTTGGAAAGAGATAACCGCCTGGTGCCCAGCTGAGAGCTGACAAGACATCTGTCTCTCCCTACATCCCGTCAGGACCACCCCCCCACCATGGACCCCATGACCCAGAGCAGAATGAGGTGCCGCCCTTTTCACACTCGGTGCTGGGCACTGTGCCAGCCCGGCCACAGCCCCTGCAACATGATTACAGTCACTGATTTGGAACTGACACACTCTCTCCGAGAATGTCACCTTCTCAACTGCTTTGCATCTGTGTCTGACATATAACAGCCACTCAGAAACACTCACTGAATGAATGAAAGGGGACTGAATATTTCCTATGTCGTTTATACTTTTCTTCCCTTTTTCATCTTTTGACTGACGTTTGTTAAAATTTTTCATATAATATCACAACAACTCTGGTCAAGCCTAGAATTAGGGATTGTCTAAAAGGATGGTTTTCTAAAATTGCTGCAAAAAAAGTCATTGCTATTAGAAAAAGATGATTATTTTAAAGGCAGCACGGCATAATGGTTCTAGAATCAGAAAAACAGATTCAAATCACAGTCCCACCTCTTACAGCTGTGTGACTTGGGCACATTATTTAACCTTTCTGAGATTCCATTTCCTCATCTTTATGAAAATGATAACAGTCCCCACTTCATATGGTTGTAGTGAAGATAAATAGGATTTGTAGGCTCTTGGCACACTTACTGACACATTGTATAAATTAGATACATAGTTTTTATTTGTTTCTGTAATACATCTAACTGCAAGCCTAATCAGAGAAAATGAAGTGGTAAATAAGGCTCTGTAACCATGATGCTATAACTTTATTTCATTAACTGAGAACTTACAAACCAAAAAAAAAAGAGTCTTAATGAAATTCACTGAACAAACACTCTAAATATACTTACACTCATATTAAAGCTGTTAATCACAAATTACAAACAGAGTATCTATATAAATGGGGGAAAATGAGTAACCTAACCAGTAACCGACAGAGGTGCACTTGATCCTCAGTTCAGAGATCTTTCCACTATAGAAAGTTGCATCTTTCTAATTAATTCAAGTGTACAAGGCTTTCTTTAAAATTAAAATGCTCCCCTGAGGGCTGTCTACCAGTTGTTCACACCTCACTGTGAATTACTTTAATCAGATAAATACATTAAGCAACACCACCTACTTAAAGAAATAGTGATTTGCAGAGTGCTGAGCAGAGGGGTAATTTTAAAGCCAGGTGCGAGGGGTGGGGGAGGCCTGTGTGATGCTCTATCTGGGTCTCTGTGTGGTCACTGGGCAGCATGATGACAACGCACCTGCCTGCTGGGACCAGAGGGGCTCCAGGAGTCAGAGAACGTGTCAACGCGGTTCCCCTCTAATGGGCTATACCGGATGCTCTTTAAGGAAACTTCCAGTTCTACAATTTCTACTGTTCTCTTCTGCAGTGTGCCCTAAGACCCCAGGCGCTACTAACCTCCTAAACGCCTCTAGAAAATCAATTCAGGAGCATCTCTGGCAAGTTCCCCAACCAGGCCTGAGGACTGACCTACCACAGAAATGCAAAACAACACACCCTTTTCCATAGATAAAAATCAAACCACCACCTGGAATAAATTAACATCCTTAATTTATGTAAACTAAGAGCCTAGCTGTGCCCAAAATAAATACAGCAGGAAAACCATTTAACCTAACCGTACAAGACCATCACAGCATCTCAGGAGTTTATTAAAGCTGTCTTGAATGCTTTCTAGCTCGAAAAAAAAAATTTTTTTTTTAAATTCTCCTAGTTTCCATAATACCCCTTTAGCATTAAGCCTAAGAGTTTGAAAGTGGGAAGAGTTTTTGAATGTTAAATATTAAAACCTATTTCTACAGAAGAAGGATTCTTTTGGAATTGATTGACAACACATTTCACCCTTAATCCCTTTGATTTTCATTGTTATCTAAAATAATTCCATGGCTGCTTGTTTAAAGTACTCCAAAAATGTCTACTGCTAATACTGTATATGCACTTTGAAATTGTATATTTTAAAAGGTAAATTACTGTCCTCTAACTTGCAAGTAAAAAAGTAAAATTTGGAGGAAAAGAAAGAGGGATATTATTTGATCATAATCTCAATATTCTCTCCAAATGAGGGAATATTATCAAAAGTATACCGGAAACATATTACCTTGAAAGTCAAGAGAACAAGGAAGTTCCAAGAAAAAACCTGAACACACTCATGGCACCGTGCAACACAGCAGCGGCCAAACAGCAGCCTGAGCGCACAGCGCCTGGAGGAGCTGCCTCACCTCCAATGGAACGGTCACTCACCTGGAGAATCAAGAGGGCACCTTGGACCAAAGCAGCCAAATTAAAGAGCATGTGAAGAAATAAAAGCACCTAATGAGACAAGTTACAGTCAAACTACCAAAATATAAATTCTGCAGCATCCCTATCAAAGTAACAATCAACAAATATTGAACCCTGAAATGTGACTTGCTTTTTCTCCTGCAGGCAGCTGCGTGAAGGAGGTAATACTCAGAGCCAAACAGAAAAGTACAGCTGTTCTCAATATTTTCGACGTAAAACGCAAATGGTGTAAGTCAAAGATATGCTCCTCAAGAACCACATTAAACTTTGCCCCTGGTTAGCAACTATGAGAAAATAAGTTTTGCTTTCTTCTACAATGTAGGATATACAGTTAAAACTTTCACTCAAGATTACTCTAATTTATCCTAGAGCACATGGGCTGAGAGGGACTCAGAGTTCCTTAACGAACACAAAGCGAGAGCAAAAGCAGGGGAACCGCGTTTTACTCACAGAATTTTTTCCACTTTCGGCAATTTGTAAAGTCTCCTAGACCATTTTATCGTACATATGACTCATCGAAGTTCTACTTTCCAATTGTTAAGGTTTTCGTGGGGTTTTGGCATGTGTGGAGGGGTGTCAACGGGCTTTAGGGCGGCCTCCACAAACGCACAAACACAGCACGTGTCCCAGTAAATCCTGTGACGTGAGGGGAGGGAGCCGGGCAGATGTGGGTCCTGAATGGGGGAGGGGGGTTGAGCACAGGAACCCCAAACAGCCCCGCCCAAGGCATAGGCAGTCACAGGTCGCTAATGTCCCTGCTACTGTCCACCAGCACACACTGAGGATCGCGTCCATAAGGGCAGCCTCTGTGAATTCATCCGACCAATGGTCAGGCACTATGCTCCGTCCAACTTCTGTTATTCACTCTGTAACTATTCACTAAACACACCAGTTACTGCGCTAAACTGTTCCTTAAGGATACTTACAGTTACTATGTCGTGGGCCAGTCCTTGAAGAGCTTCCATGAAGCAGGGCAAGCAGACGCTGTGCTCTATCTACATGTCTCTATATTACTATACTAGACATATCTAGAAGAACACAGTAAGTGCTAAAACACAGGAAGAAGCAAAATGGTGTGAACCTGTGTAAACAGTATCCCTATAGACGAAAAACGCATCCAATGCAAAAGTGAGTTTAGAAGTACCTTTCATTTGCAGGGCATGGGGGACACAGACTAAGGCAGGATTCTTTGGCCTAAGGTTCTGATTTAAGAAAAAAGAGGCAGTTACACTGTTCACATAAGCTAGAGATCAGAAGGATGCATAATCTGACACTGGGCTGGACAGGCTGATAAAAGTGGAAAGTCAGTAGCAAGGAGGGATTTGTTCCTAAGAGAAATTATTCTAGCTAAAGAGAAAGGGATAAAGAAGACAAGACTTGCTAAAAGATGTGCTGAACACTACTAATAAGTAAAACTGTTAGATCAAAGAGTCACTAAATACGGAGATGGAAATCCTAAAAAGAGTAGCGCCAGAATCAACACTACAAGGAAAAAGCTCACTAGTTATTTTATGTGGAATTACACTTCATTCATTAATTTCCAGGAAAACACTGTATTCCTGTTTTAAGAAAAATACCTGAACCGCATACATTTTATCCTCTAGTATTTCCTGATGCAAAGTTACTGCACACTGAGAGGTAACAGAGGCAGCAGGTTTAAAATATACATGCATATATCAAACCTATTAAAAGGCAATAGGTTAAAATACAGACTCTGGAGCCAGACTGCTTTGGGCAAGTTTTCTTCATTTCCTACCTCAGCATTTCTGTAAAGTACCCAGAACTGTGTGTGGCACAAAGCGCTACACAAGTAGGGGCTGCTGCTGGGGGTGCACTGCCAACAATACGAAAGAGAAAGCGGAGCGCCAAGGCCACTGCCTGGAAGGAAAACCCCAAGAGACGGCATCTCCCATCTTCTACTGAGCAAGGGTTACCTTTCACTTCCCTGAATCACTCTGGGGAAAGCAGGGGCAGCCGGGTTACAATAAGTTCTGTTATTAGAATCGGAGGGAGGCCACCCTGCTGGCTGATCTTCCCTGATGGCTGGGAAGAAGACAGACAGCAAAGAGGAGAAAAGGGGCGCCAGCCATCAGTCTGGAAACCCAACAGGAAGAGCGTTAAGACCTAGATGTTGGCACCTCACTCTCGGAGAGCTGGAGCAGAAGCTACCAGGGAAGTTGTCCTGCCAGGAAAACATCCACGAGAACACGCCCCAGCCAGCCGGGCGGACACCACCAGAACCCCGTCCACTAACACAAAGGGGACACGCTAGGAAACACTACCAACCCCACTCACAGCCATGTTTAAATCTGTGGGGCCCTTCACATGTGCTCTAAAATCTGTCCTTTTCAAAAAAAAAAAAAAATCAATATAATGCCTTTAAAACAAGTCCAAACAGCAACAGATGAGATGACGATGATCACCTCACCAGAGCCAGATGTACCAAGTTACAGCTCAGCAGTGCCATTGCCAATCGCTAACTCAAACTCAGTTGATGACAGTCTGTCTCTGAAGATATTTATGATGTAAATTATTTGGGATAAATAAGTTAAAACGTCTCTATTAATAAGTAAACAAGAAACATGCCAAATATCTTAATGTAACATGACCAGTCTTAGCATAAACCAAGTTTACCCTGAGCATCATATTTTCTACTGGATCAAACAGAGTCATCAAAAAACTACACCAATATTCTGAGAAATACATAATTCATTCAAAACCAGGGGGCTTCCCTGGTGGCGCAGTGGTTGGGAGTCCGCCTGCCGATGCAGGGGACACGGGTTCGTGCCCCGGTCCAGGAAGATCCCACATGCTATGGAGCGGCTGGGCCCGTGAGCCATGGCCGCTGAGCCTGTGCTCCGCAATGGGAGAGGCCACAACAGTTAAAGGCCCGCGTACCGCCCAAAAAATAATAATAATAATAATAAAAAATAAACCAGTGTTCTGAGAAAGGCCAAGAGCCTTTAAATTGATTTCCCGACTTCTGTTCCCTGCTAGTTGTCTAGTACATCAATCATGACAGTATTGCCATTCACCCCTCCAATGACTATTTTAGGACTGGTCGGGCCCAGGCCAACTTGGGCCACTGGGACCCAATGTTCTGGGGGATTTGCGGAAAGAAACTTTCTGGCGCTAAAGAGAGCACCATGAAAAGCCGACGTCTGTCATCCCCAGAGTTATAAACAAGAAAGCAGAGGTCCGACTTATCTGACAGCCATTCTATCACCACAAGGAACCTAAGCCTCCCAGTGACACCGTTGCTGTGGATGGCAGAGCCCAGATGCAGAAAGAACCTAGATCTCTGGTGACCTATTTCTAAACTTCCTCTCGTATGAAATACCAAGTTTCCTTATTATTTAAATTGGTTTTATATCTGTACCCTAAAACATCCTAATTTACACATTTTGTTTTATAGGTCCATTACTACATAAGAATATCATCCATGTTCATGTAAATGTTAGCCAAAAAAAAGTATCCTACTTTAAACAAACTGATACGTATATGAGACTCATTAGATAAATAGGTTTCATTGACAGTTAAAGAAGAATATTCCAATAACGTATTTTAATAATTTCTGGACATTTTGCCCTTCAATATTTATCAATATAGTAGAAAACTAACAAAAAAAATTTAGAAACATCGAATTCTCAACTTGACATAAAATTTCAGTTATACAGTAGCATCACTTCTTAGAGCACAAAAAGTATAACTTGTTAGGCCCTAAAATGTTAGCTGTATTCATATATTTAAGTCACAATCAAAAAAGAACAGTTGTTAATGCTTTTTACATAGCTGAATTTAGCTTTTTAAAAAATCTTTTGAATTTGCTGCCAATGAGCCATTTTAATGGAATACGTGGGTAGAATGGATTAATTGCAACCTACAGAGAAGCCAAAGTGCTTATTTTAACCATTTATTATATTCCCAACTTCATCATGCTGGATAAATGGTTAAAATACAAATGAAGATGTTTCTGATGAGTAGCGATTTAACAATAACAACAGCAAAAAAGCAAGAAGGTAATAAAAGAAGGGCACAAGTAAAAGATACCAACTGAAAGGACCAGTTCCTGAAACATGGAAAAAGGCAGAGGGCGGAAATCAGGAGTAAACTGCGCAGGAGTCTGCATGGAAAGTCCGAATCCCTCTCACACGTGCACCGATCGGGCGTTCCATAAGGTAGGGCCATGCTTTCATCAAGATCATATTAGCATGCATTTAAAATTACAGAGAAGCCATGTTTGCCAAAGGAATTTAGCCTGTTTTACAAACACATCAGGTCAGCACTACTTCACACACCTTAGCTGATGTTATGGTAGGTACCGTGAAGATTTATTCATATCAAATATACTAGAAGAACAGATTTAAATTGGAGCTAAAAAATAATAATAATAACGTATCCATTGGAGTCTTCAAAGAGAACTTACTTGGTCCTGGAAGGAACGTAAACAGACCAATGTTAATACCTATAGGACAACAAAAGATTACCTTTTTAATCGGAGAAAGCTCACGTACAACCTAGGATCAGTCCCGGCCTGGGGAAAAACCTGACCACAGCTGCAACTCACATGGGCCTAAGTGCAGCAGGCAGGGCTGGCAGAGCCAGTAAGGTGTCTGACTTCCCACCTAAAATTAGCTAGGCCCACTTCACCACAGCTGGGTTAGGTTCCTCTATTTTAAGGTGTGCAGCTCCAAATTGCTTAGGAGCATATAACTGCTGGCCGGTTTCAGGAGCTAAGAGTGTTGAGAGACTTTCCACCAAGGCTTAAGAGTGGACAACTAGTCTGGACAGAAATTCCACACTGAATCATCAAGCTGTCTGGGGTCTAAGTACACTGGCAGTGAAATCATACACTGGAGATACCCATGAAAGCATATCTCATGAGGGCACAATACGAAGGAAATGAGCAAGAAGAGACGTCCCTTACTCTTTTCCACCACCCAACACACACACACACACACACACACACACACACACACACACACACACACACACACACACACGAAAAAAGTAGGGGGGAAACTGACCAAAATTCATGATCCTAAAGTGTTCTTGTCTTTTCAGGAAATTACATAGAACTGACAGCTGAAACCCTTCCAAGTAATGTCCCGTGATTGTTTACCTCCCCCTGAAAGTCCTAAGCTCCCGGAGTGAACCCCATGGAGGGGGTACTCAGTCCACATTCTGCATTTGGGAAACATCAGAAGGGAACTGGTGCGGCTCCCATTTGTACAGGCAAGAAATTTTTTGCTAGCATTTAAAAAAGGAGCTGAATTTTCAAAAACAAATGAAAAATGAAAAGGCGTGCCCTTCCACCAAAACTAACAATAACTTCATCAACCAATGGTAAAGTTAAGTTGTAAGTTACATGGCCTTTACATAGACCTGAAATTTATGCTGCACAGATAACATTCTGGATTGCTACCACCTCGTGGCAAAGACTTAGCATCTATTTTACTACCAGAACTTGAGACACTAGACACAGAATACACATTTAATTCAGTATTATCCTGATGCCACCACGTTCTGGTCGTCTACGACATTAGCGCTTGTTTTGAATTAGCAAACACACGTACCTTCATCTTCAGAGGCATGACATTTCACTTTCAATACCAAGTCAAAGGTTCTTTCTGGATTTTCCCTAAAAGAAAAAGAACTTTGTTATTTTTATTTCCTATTACAAAGTTTATATTTTCTTAACTATAAAAATTAATCTCATTCTTGTCTCAGTATGTTCCATATAACTATATGACCACAGCGTAGAAGAAGTAAAGGTTTTTCCTAGTTCAGCAACTTAAGAACCCTGAGGCTTAGGAGTCTGGAGTCCTGGGGCAAAACATTTAACCTCTGAGCCTGTTTTCTTACCTATAAAGTACCTTGTTCGCTTCAAAGAATAATGGTGAGGATTACAAATCAAATAATACACATGGAAGTACTTTGTAAAGTATTAAGTGCTGTATAAATATAAAGCATTGCCTTTATCTTATTGAATCAAAGCCAGTACGTTCCTAAGTGTCTCTACCTTTCCCCGCCAGCAGAGCTTGACAGCAGGTTCTCCAGCTTTCTTCAAAGCACTTGCAATACAGATGTAAATGAACACCTAGTTCCACCTGCCATGTTCTAGAGCAACATGACACATTGATAATGTTCCTTAAATGCAATACTTCGCATACACTTTTCTTGAGATATAATAATTACAGCACATAAGCATGTTTAAAGTACCAAACTATACATAGCCTCCAAGGCCAACCAAAAAAAGCCTTATTTTATGTCAATTATCTTTGGGGAAATTGGACATCTGCCTCAATACTTGGATTTTACCACTAAGAACAGTGAGGCTTTGCTTCATTCAAAAGTTATCTGCATCTTCACTAACTGCTCATACATTCAACATAGTCTCTGCTTTATTTCAAAAAGCAAATTGAAACCTATTGAGAAATCTGTTTTAAAAACATAGTTCTGGGGTTTTTTTTAAACTTAGTTGTTTTAATCTCTTTCTGCCAGAAGATAAAAGGTCAAAGTCTGATACCACAAAGTCCATGTGATCAAACTGTTAATATATTTCACTTATTCCTGCTAAGGAGACCTTAGTGTCTTTGTGTACATTGGCTGTTTTTAATATGCACTTCCTTCAAGAAACTAATGGCAGCTTTGGCTTCTAAATAAACACTCGATTTTTTTTAAATTTATTACAAGAAACATAGGAAGCGACAACCCACATAAATTTATTTCCAAATATAAGTTTCCTCAGCCCTCCCAAGATTCACTTGCTTCAATGGGAATAATCAATCTGGACCCTCAGTCAGGTGACCCTCCCTCCTAATCCGATTCAGGTCAAAAGGTACACTTTTCACGTCATGCACCTAGCAACCCACCCCCCCCGCAAGATATCAAACAGCGAAGAAAACAATTCTAAATCACACAATTTTCCTATTTTCGTAATAGTCTTTAGGATCTCTCAAGTGTAAATAGTAAATATCGATTCCACTATACTGGGAAATTTTAAAGGCCTTTCACGCTAAAAGAAATATTCACGATTTTAAACTCGGAGGAAGGGAGGGTTAAGGGGGGCGGGGGAAGAGAAGAAAGATGAAATTCTTTGCAAACTAAGTTTCTGTAGCAAAATATAAAACTCATGCCTCTAAGGTACCCAAAAGAAAACCACCACACTTAACACAAATAGCTTTCTGCCTAATTCGACTCCTGAAGAAAAGCCTCCCCTGGTGGGTACCGGAGCCAACACATCAAAACACCACCACCGCCCACCCAGCCCCCGAGACCCTCTGGCAGGGACCAGCGGCCGTATCACCGCACACGGGGGCCCCTTTCAGGTCCTAAGAAGAGGCGTAAAAAGAAGGACCTGGGACCGCGCCGGGAAGACACCGCACACCCGCACCGCGAGGCCCGGCGCGGCGCGGGCGCCCGGCTGTCACGTCCGACCCGCGGCCCAGGACCCGCAGCGGCCGCGCCGGCGCCCAGGCCTCCGCGCCGGGCCGCGCGGCCCCGCCGCCCGCAGGCTCCGCGGCCTAGGCCGTCCGGGGACCCAGGGGTCCTGGGGCCCGGGGTCGGGGGACCGAGGAGGGGCCGCCGCCCGCCGCCCGCACTCACTTGGTCCTGCAGTCCATGGCTGCATGTCGCGGGGGCCGCCCCGCCCCGCCGGCCGCCGCGGGAACGGCCGCTCAGAGCCCGGCGGCCGCGGCCCGGCGGTGGAGCTGCGCCCGCCCCGCCCCCACGCCCGGGTGACCGCGCGGCCGCCGCCCCCGCCGCCCCCTCGCGCTGCCTGCACCTTCCGCGAACCAGGAAGTCGGCGGGCGTGGCCGCAGCCGGACCGCCTCACCTGGGCCGCGCGGCCCACCCGCCCCCGCGCGGGGGGCGGGGGGGGCCGGGCCGTGGGCGGGCGTCGGGGGGCCCCCCTAGGGGCCCTACCCGGTGGCTCGCGGACCGCTGTGCGGCCAGACCGCAAGTGCCCCGGCTCCTGAGCGCCGGACCGGCCGGCTGCCTCCCCGGGGCCGGTCCAGGCTCGGGGCGTCAGGGCTGCAGCCCCCGGAAAGCAAAGAACCTGAGGAAGCACCTGGACTCGCCCTGTGCTCCACCCCGCGTGCGCCCGGAGCACCAATTGCCCGTGTTTGCTCCACCCTGCGTAGGCTGGTGCGTTTCATTGCAATCAGGCTGCAAACCCGCACGGAGCTCCAGGTGCCGCTCAGCTCCAGCTGGGCCTGGTTATCTCCGAATCCAGAGCCGCCCCCGCTGGAGTCGGGATGGTTAGGACGTGCACCTGCTCAAGAGCCCTGCCAAGCAGCCAAATAACAGTGCTCCACTTGTTTGCACATCGGGGACACAGACCTCCCCCACCACAGGCCACCGCACGGCCAAGCACTCACCTGGGGACACACCCACGAAGGGACAGGCCTCTGAAAGGGCAGCCAGGGAGCTAGGGGCTGGACGGCGGCCCGAGGGCAGAGGGGCTTGTACAAAGAGCTGCAGTGTTCAGAGCCCTGGGGTACGTGGGAGCAGCTGGTATGCACCGTCCCAGCACTTGCGGTCACTCTACGTGACAGACACTTTCACCAGCATCTCATAGATGAAGAAGCGGGCCAAGCCAACCCCGTGGTGATGGCCAAGTTGGATTTCAAACCAGGTCTACCCTATACCGCCTCTCTCCCTGGGGTGCTGCCTTCTATGTAGGATCTACTGAGCACAGAGCTAGAAGTAGTCTTAGGATGGACGTGCGAAAGGCCGTCCAGGGCTGGGCTGTTAACGCAGAGACCTTCCCGAGAAGGCTTCTCCCACACGTTACCACCCTTGACACATGGCTTCAGTGCTTTTCATCCAAATAGGGGTTGCTTCAGACTTTATTCATGTAAAAGGTAAGAGGATGAGAGGAAACCAAATGTGGTATGTATAGAGTGTGAGTCATGACACATACAAGTTAAACAGGGAGTCTTGGGAATTAAATAAAGAATTTAGAATCAAGAACCTAAAATTAAACTCAGTTATACCGATCTCAAACGTTCTTACCAAAGATAGGCTGTTACTTGGTCAAGAGAACAAGATATATTGCATAGTCAGACCTGATAGTTTAAAATGAGGACAGGACATAATGGGGAAACAAAAAAGTTATATTTTAGCATAATGTGTTGTCATAGCTTGACTTGGGGTGAGACACTTCAGTTTCTCGGTTCCTACATTTGTAAAATGGGAATTACTACTTGTGTATCACATGAATGACAAGATGTTCAAATTTAAAAGTGCTACTAATTGTGTGCTCTTTTGAGAAATCATTCTGTGGATTTCAGTTACACAATGAGGCAACACACACCACATAATTTTTTTCCCAAATAAAACTCTTATCTACATAAGAAGTTACCATAGTCCAAAGCCTTGAAAAAAAATCTGTAAACTCAAAAACCACTTCTGCTCCAAGTGTCACTAAATTTCTCAGACTTCTACTTTCATTATATTTAATTCTTCTCCAAAGAAAGGAACCCTACCTGGGGTGCCTGCATCAGGAGTTTTTAATTTGTGGTGAGGAACTATTAATACAACTGTTTTCTCCAACCATTTGTTGAGATTTAAGTGACAGTCATACCCCTGCACAATATAATTTTTAATTTACTTTAAGTATATGAAGAGGAAATACTACATATGCACACACAAATCTTTTTAAACTGGCTTTTAGGCTGACCATGATGAAGAGGTTTATTTATCTATTCAGATATTACTGAGGTAAAGGGGATAGAAACACAGATGAACACAATTTGCATGATTTGTTTAAAATTACTGAAAAAAGAGAATTTTGAATACAATTATCTTGGTGAGATGTTTATCGAAACCCATGGTATAAGTTTAGCAGTTTTAGAACTTCTGACATGAGTGGTAGAGAACTCTACAAAGGGCAAGCCTTCAAATTGGTATTAGATCTTCTTAAGATCCTATTTCAGCAGTAATATTTCCTACTTGACGATTGATGTTAACGTATTTCAGGACTATAGTCATCAGAGGACACAGTCTGCATGTGGTCAAAGAACATAGTTTATCAGCTAATAATCTTAAAATGTTTTGAGCTTATTTTAATTTTCTGTGTTTGTAAAGAATATACATAAAAATATGTCCTTGGGAATTCCCTGGTGGTCCAGTGGTTAGGACCCAGCACTTTCACTGCTGTGGGCCCAGGTTCAATCTCTGGTCGATGGAACTAAGATCCCACAAGCCGTGCAATGCAGAACAGCCAAAATATAACTAAATAAAAATAAAAATATGTCCTTGATCAAATATTATGATTGTGTTGTTGACATCTTCTATTACTGGTTTTGCATCTGCCCGACACAATTCAATTAATGGGCGAGATGACTTGAAATCTCCTAATGTGATGGTGGATTTATCTATCTCAATTTGAAGTTCTTTCCATTTTTGCTTTATATAGTTTGGAGCTGTGTTGTAATATGCAAGCCAGTTTATAATTATTATATCTGCCTGGTAAACTGATCATTATGTTGTGACTTTCTTAAACTCTAGCAATGCTTTTGCCTTAGTATCTTAAACAGCTTTCTTCTGATTAGTGTTTACCTAGTATCAGTAACTCTCTTTTCATCCTATTACATCAAAACCTTCTAAATCATTATGTGTAGATTTATCTAACAAATGTTACTTTTGGCTTTCAGCCTAGTCTGATAATCACTGACTCTCAGATTGAGCATTTAGACCATTGCATGTATTATAATTGCTGACATATGTGAATTTATTTCTGCCATCTAATGTTGTACTTCCCATTTGTCTTCTCCGGATCTGTGTTTTTTTTCTCTCACCTTTCCTTCTTTAGGATTGATTGATTTTTTTTTTTTAATGCTTCCACTTCTCCCCTATTCTGGTTTGTAAGTTATGTACTCTGTTCCTATTCATCTAGTGATTATCCTGGAAATTTTAACAGGCAAATTTATCTGATTAAATCCAAAGTTTATCACTACATGAATCTTCTCCCGAACAACACAAGGACCTTTAAAATACCCTCCAAAACTACAATACATTATTTATGTTGTTTTATACTCTTGTTTTATATCAATGTTTGTTTAGATTTACCCAGACGTCTACCACTTAGTTTGCTCTTCTTTCATATTTCCATCTTAGATGTCCCATCTACGAATGCCTTCCTTCTGCCTAAAATACATGCCATAGGTGCTGACTGATTCTCTCACTTTTTCTTTGAGTGAGAAATGTATGTATTTCACCCTCACTCTTGAAAAAATCTTCACTGATAAAGAATTCTAAATTGACATTTCTTTCTGTACATTTGCAATACCATTACACTGTCTTCTAGCATCTCTAGTTATAATGTGAATTTTGAAAGTAATCTTGAAGTGTAATCTGTCTTCTCTCTCTGCTTTTAAGATTTTTTGTTTGTCTTTAGACTTCTAGTTTCGCTATGAAGCATTGAGATGAAGATTTGTTTTTAATCCATCCTTCTTGATTTCTTTGCATTTCTTGACCCTGGACTGGTGATTTTCATCAGTTCTGGGAAATTCTGAACCCCATCCTTTCTCCTCTTTCCTTCTGGGACTCTGATTATACACATATTCTCTTTTTACCCTACATTTCTCTTAACATCTCTTTCATAGTTTCTTTTTCTTTATCATTCTAGGCAGAATTCTGGATAATTTCACAAATATCTTTTTTTTTAATAGATCTTTACTGGAGTATAAGTGCTTCACAATACTGTGTTAGTTTCTGTTGTAAAACAAAGTGAATCAGGCACATGCATACATATGTCCCCATATCCCCTCCCTCTATCTCACCCCTCATATGGTATCTTCCTTTCCATTAATTCTTTCCCTGGCTTTGTCTCATCTTCTGTTAAAGCCAAACATTTAGTTTTCAATTTATATTACTTTTATTTCTAAAGCTCTTTTTGGTTATTTTTAAATCTGCTTTCTCAACTTGTGTTTTAAGCCTCTCTTTAATTTCTTAAAATGTATTTAACATACCTATTTTAAATTCTGTTTATGATAATTCCAATCTCTGAAGCCTTTGAGGGTCTGATTCTACTATCTGATTTTTTCTGCTGGCTCTAACTTATGGTCCCTTCTTTTCTTCCACGTGTGATGATTTCCTTTTGTCACCGGATTCTTGGAGCTTCATATGTGGAAATTTAGTGGGATCTGAAAGGAAGCTGAGTTCTCTGGAGAGGATATTCATTTATTGCTGGTAGAAGTCTAAGGAGCACTACCAGTTCAGAACCCTCTGATACTAAATTCTCAGCTTGAAACTTTTCAGACCACCCAGGTGAGATGTGACTTGTAGTTATGAACCCTCCAGGAGGATTAACTCTGCTCTAATGTTTGAAACAATCAGTTTCCCTTGAATCCCTTTGGCGTGCCCGGTTCTGAGGGCTATCCTATTGGACTTCCCACATTAGGAAGGGCCTTAAGCCCCAAATGGCCATGATAACAGAGACTCCAGTTCATCCAGTTTAACAAACCCCCTCTCGATGGAAGGTGGCCGTGGTGGCCACTTGACTTGCTCTTCACCCCCACCAAGTACTCCTTGCTTCCCTGACTGCCCTTAAGTGCCTTTAATAATTTTCAAAATATTTAATTCTGAAGTTTTAACTACTTTCAGCATAAGTTTTAACTAGACATCATGATTGACTGGCTTTAACTACACTATAAAAAAAGGTCTAATAACAACTTTTTATCCACCTAATAATGTCTACCTTCCTCAAGCCATACCCAAATAGTCCCTGACTTATACATCCTGATATATTAATGGTGTGGGGAAATCTAAGTTCAGGGCCTTTAGTGAGACAACTGTCCTGCTTCACAACGTACTGCGATAACCATAAAGGTAACCCCTGGCCCCCCAGACTCCATCCATTCACACAATGGAAATATGCCTTAGACAGAAATGAAGAGATACTGATACCTGGAGTATCGACAGCTCCTTCCCCTTTGGAGTATGGAAAGAGAAACAATATTGTCAACTCTAGAATG
The DNA here is from genome assembly GCF_949752795.1 of Hyperoodon ampullatus. Classification (NCBI taxonomy): domain Eukaryota; kingdom Metazoa; phylum Chordata; class Mammalia; order Artiodactyla; family Ziphiidae; genus Hyperoodon; species Hyperoodon ampullatus. The sequence continues at coordinate 193,962,444 of NC_136915.1, forward strand.
GTATTTCTTAAATAATACCTTTAATAATGCTTCAAGTTTAGAACAGCATAGCTAGACTCATCTGGGCCATGAGCTTCACCAATTTATATCAGGGTTTTAAGTTCCAAACAATTAACTTAGACATGAGCTTTTAGACATAACCCTCTCATGAGTTAACAGTCAGCATGGATCCAAGTCAGGCATTCCCTAAAATCTAACACTACACTGCCTCCTATTATTATTCCCTGGTAAAATTTATTAATAATATCATCACCTTCATTTATTAAGGAAGAAAAATCCTTTATATAAAGTATTTAACAAGTCAAATTTCTTGAAGTCTTTAGAAAAACATCTTGAAAATACTTTAGTAGGACCTGCCTTCTAATACCAACTGAGATAGTGTTGTTAAAAAGAACATTCTCTAAGTATATTATTCTTTTTATGCTTAGCAGCAATATCATGAATTTGAATCTAAAGGTAAAATTCTCCTTTCAAATGACATATGAAGCACCTTTAAAATAAAGAGAAGATCAGGACTTCCCTGGTGGTCCAGTGGTTAAGAATCCATCTTGCAATGCAGGGGATGCTGGTTTAATCCCTGGTTGGGGAACTAAGATCCCACATGCTGCCGGCCATCACTAAGCCTGCTCCCCACAGCTAAAGAAAAGCTCACATACCCCAATGAAGAGCCTGCGGGCAGCAACTAAGACCCAACGCAGCCAATAAATAAATAATTTTTTTTTAAATAGAGATAAGGTAGATGAGAAGACTTTGGAGCAATATGTTTCCTGAACATATTATTCCTTGAGTTGTCTTCACACCTCATAGCCTATATTAGCATTCTATATTAATTTGAAAGCCAACTTCAGAAGTTGTCTTCCAGCCTGGAGACAAAGGGTTCAGATCATTCTTAACATCTTTATTACCAAATCTGAACATATCCAAATATTTATAAAATTCAAATAGGAAATGATGATATTTGTTTCTTTTGCTGTTAAACTTTTAGCTAAAAAGACAGTAGAATTCTCAAAAATAATGCAGCAAAAAGAGATTCTCCTTCCCCCCTGTTTCAGGTGATTTGCCCAAAATTATAAAACCAGATTCTCTTACCTCTGACCACCTTCAGCTAGTTCACTTTTACCTTTGTCCCTCATTTTTCCAGACACTGGAGAATTTAAAACAGTCCTTCGAGTTAAGAAAAGAGAATATTCAGAGCAGAGCATCAGCAACCAACTGTAAGCAAAGACAAGTTTTCTTCTAAGTCTTGGGAGCCGCGCTGGATTGCAAGAAGCAGAGCGGAGTGTGTGTAACCCTGTGGCACTGCGTGGGAAAGACTCTCCCAACCCCACCCACCAGATACTCCACACAAATAAAGACATCCGCATTGTACGGCAACTCTGCTCACACCCATCTAATACTCTCCGGAGCCTAGTAGTCATATCCGATGAGCAATGACGTTAGAATTTATTTGAAGGTAGCGTAAGAGCATCTAATGCAATGTTTCTAGTTCAACACAGTCAGTAACCCCTATAAGCAGCCCTCATCCTGCTACAAACAGAGGAACGATCCCCAGCCAATTCCTTACAGCAAGTTCTACTTTCCTAAGATACAATAACTAGGCAAACATTACACGCACTTATATCTGAGCAATTCTAGGGAGAGAAAGAAAAATGCTGTGTGCCAGCAAACAGAACTCAGTCAAATACCACAGCAGAATATCCTTGAAGAGATAAACAGAGATTCAAAACTCCAAAATGTTTGACTACTTCCCACTTTCCTTACTGGTGCAAATAAGAAGAAGATGAAAATAAACAAGGACCAAGAGGTCTCCTGGCTGTTATCTTATCTCTCTGCTGTTTTTTCTGATGTCACAGATCCAAGACATAGGCAAGTATCTGGCAAGACAACCGTGGCCGGTAATCTTCCCTGGGAAGGAAGGAGCAGCCGACTGGCAGCTCCATGAAACTCATCAAGGCCTTCTTAGTTTGGTGGGAATTCGCTTGCCTTGTAAAGAGGACTCAGCCTTACCTGCCTTTCTTCATTCACCGTGCACAATTCCAGTAGCCTTTTCCTGTCCTCTTGAGGCTGCCCATCAGGATGGCAGAACAGAGCAGGAAGGCAGGGGGGCTCAGGACCCGTGACTCAGTCCCCCCGTCTGCTGCCCCTGCACCCGTGTGGACTGCCTGCTCTGTCTGTTGCCACACAGCCACCCCCTGGACTTCCCTTCACCTCCCTCTGGGTTGGATTGTAGATCAGGAACATAGGACATTAGCCTACGCACTGTGCATGGTAATTACACTGTGTTCTCACCGCGGTTACTGAAGAAAATTACCAAACAGGTGCTAGTAATTCCTGTTCCATGATGACATAAGGCCACTGATCCCCACACGACCCATTTATTTCCCTCTCTGATTCTTAACACAAGCATGTTGCCCTTCCCCTTTAAATAAGCAAGTATGAACTCTTAAGTGATGCGGGCATGAATTCATGAGGAGACGCCTACTATTAGAATTAGAAGGAAGGTTTTAAATCAAGGGGCCTATGATTGAGTTAACAAAAACTCACTCCAGCAAGCCAGCCGGCAAAACTACTTCCAATTTGTGAGAGCAAAAAAAAAAAAAATCTTAACATGTGAGTCACTGTATCATTTCATGCACAAAGACTTCGTGTACATACCAGAAAGACAAGCCTCTCCACATTTGCATGTATCCTTTTTATAGCTGTTGTGATTTTTGCCAAGTGCTTTATGATGATATTTTATTAGCTGGGTCTCTCCATAGTCCTGTGAGGTACAGATTAGTAAGTAAAACAGGTACCACTGTACATGATGAGGCAGGAAGCAAACGCTCCAGGGGCATTTTATTCCAAGAAAGCCTGTGTGGAGGAATGCACTTTCCCCTATGTGCCAGAGGTACCAGGAAATAGAAGTCAGCCTGCAGAATACCACTGAGCCATTTTTAAAAGCCATTTTCTTTATAAAGCACATATATTTCTTTTCTCTCTCTCTCTCTGTCTCTATCTCTCTTTCTCACTCAACAAAAGTGAGCAAGACTCCAGCAGGTCTATATTTCAATTCAAAAGTATTATTACACGGCATCTCTCTCATGACATCTTTACATACCCAAATTACAAGCAGCATTAAATATTTTTGAGGTTATTCATTTCTTTGGAAGTCCTCTGTACAAGGTGTAGGATAAACAAAAGCATCTATATAAAAAACTAAAAGAGTTTGTTATAAGTTTGTTATATGGATCTAAAAGATGCTGAAAAACTTATTACCCCCTCATTTTATAGATAATGAAAGCTAAAGTTGAAACTTTCTTAATGTACTGAATAATTAGTCCACAGACAAACTGTGTCTTTAGGGAAAGTCTTGGTCCGGCAACTGGATTTCCCGGTTCTCAAAGATGAAAGAGCAAAACTCAGTATAATCCTCTATGAACGTTCATAAAAATTCAAAATAGAGCTTCTATCATGATTCTTGTTGTTTTATATTATATTATTTGTTGTGTGAGTCTCCATTCAACACAAAGCTTTTAACCTATTACATTAAACTTCCATACTGGGAAACAATTATGCAGTAGGAATTTTTTATGTGAGGTGGAGGCCTAGAAAAAAAGAAGCCAATGAAGATACCCGGCTCTCTAGTTGAGATGCATATTACAAAAAATGGATGCTAGGAAGAGCTGCCTGAGTAGACTTGAACTGGCAGTTATCTTAGGATGGGCTCAGGCACACGCCCCCCGAACTGACGTTCAAATCCATCTGCTACTGAATACCCACTGGGCCTTCTGCTTCGCCACACTGTCCTCTGGCTCCAGGCGGTGCTCTCCCCTGATGTGTGGTTGCCATGGTCCTGTCCAGCTCTAGCTCTCTTCCTTTAAATGAGCAAAGCCTGTATTTATTTTTTTTCCTTAATAAATTTATTTATTTATTTTTGGCTGTGTCGGGTCTTCGTTGCTGCGTGCAGGCTTTCTCTAGTTGTGGTGAGCAGGGGCTACTCTGCTTTGTGGTGCGTGGGCTTCTCATTGCAGTGGCTTCTCTTGTTGCAGAACACGGGCTCAGTAGTTGTGGCTCGTGGGCTCTAGAACGCAGGCTCAGTAGTTGTGGCGCACAGGCTTAGTTGCTCTGTGGCATGTGGGATCTTCTTGGACCAGGGATCAAACCCGTGTGCCCTGCATTGGCAGGCGGATTCTTAACCACCGTGCCACCAGGAAAATCCCAAGTCAAACTCTTAAGAAGGCAATTTCAATCACTTGCTGGGGTATAAGAAGGATCTGTTCTTTTGTTAGTCCTTTGTTTTTAACCTCCCTGCCCTGGAGAGGACAACTCAGGTGACCGGGATTTCTCCATTTTGGCAAAAGTAGGCAATCGCTCTAGTAATGGATCTGTCATTCAAAGCCTCTTTCTGCACTTGATCATTATGTCCCCTTGGCTGTGATGGTCAAATTTTCACCCATCCCTCACTTTATGGACTTCTGATGTAACCTACTAATTAGGCTGATCATGTGTCCCCTGTCTTTCCCTCGACTAAGCCGAAATTTTGCTCTGTGTCATTGGAGCCTGGGATTAAAATAATAAATAAATACAACCCTGACGTCTACACCTGTCAAGGTTCTACTTGGTCAGGATATTGGAGAAACAATACTTTTCCCTGCCTGTGTCCCTTCCATGTTGAATATCTAAGTGTTTCAGCTGAAGGGATAATGATTGAGGCACTACAACATGTCAAAAGATGAAACACAATCCCTGCTTGACTGTGTCCTAGATAAAACCCTCAAAACCCCAAATGTCAACCATGACTGGCCCTCTGTGTGCCTCCTGAGGGTATATCTTGCAGATTCAGGTACCAATCTTGGGGCTATGGTTGCCTTGACATCTGGCACATAGGTGGTATTTGTTGATTGGGATCAAAATGGGAACTTGAAACTAGATACAAGAAAATTCTCTCAAAGAAAGGCCAACCAGTTTCATTCCTGTGATCATTACTTTTCAATCTTAGTTTCTCAGTATAGCCTTTTCTACAATATGGTTAATTTTCTGCATCAACAAGTTCAGCAGAGTGGAACTCTGGTTAAAAAAATGAGAATAAATTTAAAAGTTGCTAAGCTCTGTACCTTATAAAAATCATAGGGCACCTCTCTGGTGGCACAGTGGTTGGGGGTCCGCCTGCCAATGAAGGGGACATGGGTTCGAACCCTGGTCTGGGAGGACCCCATGTGCCGCAGAGCAACTAAGCCCATGCACTACACCTACTGAGCCTGTGCTCTAGAGCCTGCAAGCCACAACTGCTGAGGCACACACACATGGAGCCCATGCTCCGCAACAAGGGAGGCCACAGCAATGAGGGGCCCGTGCACCACAATGAGAAGTGGCCCCCGCTCGCCGCAGCTGGAGAGAACCCATGTGCAGTGACAAAGAACCAACGCAGCCAAAAATAAAAATAAATAAAATAATTTTTTTCAAAGATCATAGGAACTATGCTTTTTTTATTATTTTCCAAAAAGAACGAGTATACTTGGACCTCAGTCTACCTATAGATTCATTGTATTAATATATATATATATTTTTAATAGATCTTTATTGGAGTATAATTGCTTCACAACACTGTGTTAGTTTGTGTTGTATAACAAAGTGAATCAGCCAAATGCATAGATATGTCCCCATATCCCCTCCCTCTTGAGCTTCTCTCCCACCTTCCCTATCCCACTCCTCCAGGTGGTCACAAAGCACCGAGTTGATCTCCCTGTGCTATGCAGCTGCTTCCCACTAGCTATCTATTTTACATATGGTAGTGTATATATGTCCATGCCACTCTCACTTTGCCTAAGCTTCCCTCTCCCACCCCACGTCCTCAAGTCCATTCTCTACATCTACAGCTTTATTCCTGCCCTGCAACTAGGTTCATCAGTACCTTTTTTTTTTTAGATTCCATATATATATGCATTAGCATACGGTATTTGTTTTTCTCTTTCTGACTTACTTCACTCTGTATGACAGACTCTAAGTCCATCCACCTCACGACAAATAACTCAATTTCATTTATTTTTATGGCTGAGTAATATTCCATTGTACATATGTGCCACACCTTCTTTATCCATTCATCTGTTGATGGACACTTAGGGTGCTTCCATGTCCTGCCTATTGTAAATAGAGCTGCAATGAACATTGTGGTACATGACTCTTTTTGAATTATGGTTTTCTCCGGGTATATGCCCAGTAGTGGGATTGCTGGGTCATGTGATAGTTCTATTTTTAGTTTTTTAAGGAACCTCCATACTGTTTTCCATAGTGGTTGTATCAATTTACATTCCCACCAACAGGGCAGGAGGGTTCCCTTTTCAGCACACCCTTTCCAGCATTTAATGTTTCTAGATTTTTTGATAATGCCCATTCTGACTGGTGTGAGGTGATACTTCACTGTAGTTCTGATTTGCATTTCTCTAATAATTAGTGATGCTGAGCATCTTCATGTGCCTCTTGGCCATCTGTATGTCTTCCTTGGTGAAATGTCTATTTAGGTCTTCCACCCATTCTTTAATTAGATTGTTTGTTTTTTTGATATTGAGCTCCATGAGCTGTTTGTATATTTTGGAGATTAATCCTTTGTCCGTTGTTTCTTGTCCGTTGTTTCATTTGAAATATTTTCTCCCATTCTGAGGGTGGTCTTTTTGTCTTGTTTATGGTTCCTTTGCTTTTCAAAAGCTTTTAAGTTTAATTAAGTCCCATTTGTTTAATTTTGTTTTTATTTCCGTTACTCTAGGAGGTGGGTCAAAAAAGATCTTGCTGTGGTTTATGTCAAAGACTGTTTTTCCTATGTTTTTCTCTAAGAGTTTTATAGTGTCTGGTCTTACATTTAGGTCTTTAATCCATTTGGAGTTTATTTTTGTGTATGGTGTTACGTAGTGTTCTAATTTCATTCTTCTACATGTAGCTGTCCTATTTTCCCAGCACCACTTATTGAAGAGGCTGTCTTTTCTCCATTGTATGTTCTTGCCTCCTTTCTCATAAATTAGGTGACCATATGTGCGTGGGTTTATCTGTGGGCATTCCATCCTGTACCATTGATCGATATTTTGGGTTTTGTGCCAGTACCATATACCATACTGTCTTGATCACTGTAGCTTTGTAGTATAGTCTGAAGTACAGGAGCCTGATTCCTCCAGCTCCATTTTTCTTTCTCAAGATTGCTTTGGCTATTCAGGGTCTTTTGTGTTTCCATACAAATTGTGAAATTTTTTATTCTAGTTTTGTGAAAAATGCCAGTGGTAGTTTGATAGGGATTGCATTGAATCTGTAGATTGCTTTGGGTAGTATAGTCATTTTCACAATGTTGATTCTTCCAATCCAAGAACATGGTATATTTCTTCATCTGTTTATGTCATCTTTGATTTGTTTCATCGGTGTTTTATAGTTTTCTGAGTACAAGTCTTTTGCCTCCTTAGGCAGGTTTATTCCTAGGTATTTTATTCTTTTTGTTGCGATGGTAAATGGGATTGTTTCCTTAATGTCTCTTTCCGATTTTTCGTTGGTGGTGTATAGGAATGCCAGAGATTTCTGGGCATTAATTTTGTATCCTGCAACCTTACCAAATTCATTGATTAGTTCTAGGAGTTTTCCGGTGGCATCTTTAGGATTTTCTACGTATAGTATCATGTCATCTGCAAACAGTGACAGTTTTACTTCTTCTTTTCCGATTTGTATTCCTTTTATTTCTTTTTCTTCTCTGATTGCTGTGGCTAAGACTTCCAAAACTATGTTAAATAATAGTGGTGAGAGTGGGCAACCTTGTCTTGTTCATGATCTTAGTGGAAATGCTTTCAGTTTTTCATCACTGAGTATGATGCTTGCTGTTTTTCATATATCGCCTTTATTATGTTGAGGTAGGTTCCCTTTATGCCCACTTTCTGGAGAGTTTTATCATAAATGGGTATTGAATTTTGTCAAAAGCTTATTGAGATGATCATATGGTTTTTATTCCTTAATTTGTTAATGTGGTGTATCATATTGATTGATTTGTGTATATGGAAGAATCCTTGCATTCTTGGGAAAAATCCCACTTGATCATGGTGTACAAGCCTTTTAATGTGTTGGTGGATTCTGTTTGCTAGTATTTTGTTGAGGATTTTTGCATCTATGTTCATTAGTGATATTGGTCTATAATTTTCTTTTTTTGTGATATCTTTTTCTGGTTTTGGTATCAGGGTGATGGTGGCTTCTTAGAATGAATTTGGGAGTGTTTCTCCCTCTGCAATTTTTTGGAAGAGTTTGAGAAGGATCGGTGGTAGCTCTTGATTTGTGACCCAAGATGTGATCTATCCTGGAGAATATTCCATGTGCACTTGAGAAGAAAGTGTATTCTGCCACTTTGGGGTAGAATGTTCTATAAATATCAGTTAAATCTATCTGGTCTATTGTCATTTAAAGCTTATGTTTCCTTATTTATTTTCTGTTTGGATGATCTGTCCATTGGTGTAAGTGGGGTTTTAAGGCCCCTACTATTATTGTGTTACTGTCAATTTCTTCTTTCATGGTTGTTAGCATTTGCCTTATGTATTGAGGTGCTCCTATGTTGGGTGCATAAACATTTATAATTGTTATATCTTCTTCTTGGATTGATCCTTTGATCATTATGTAGTGTCCCTACTTATCTCTTGTAAGAGTCTTTATTTTAAAGTCTATTTTATCTGATAGGAGTACTGCTACTCCATCTTTCATTTGATTTCCATTTGCATGGAATATCTTTTTCCATCCCCTCACTTTCAGTCTGGATGTGTCCCTAGGTCTGAAGTGGGTTTCTTGTAGACAGCACATATATGGGTCTTGTTTTTGTATCCATTCAGCCAGTCTGTGTCTTTTGGTTGGGGCATTTAGTCCATTTACATTCAGTTTGATTATCAATACGTATATTCCTATTACCATTTTCTTAATTGTTTTGGGTTAGTTTTTGTGGGTCGTTTTCTTCTCTTGTGTTTCCTGCTGAGAGAAGTTTCTTTAGCATTTATTGTAAAGCTGTTTTGGTGGTGCTGAACTCTCTTAGCTTTTGCTTCTCTGAAAAGCTTTTGATTTCTCCTTGGAATCTGAATGAGATCCTTGCTGGGTAGAGCAATCTTGGTTGTAGGTTTTTCTCTTTCATCACTTTATCGTGCCACTCCCTTCTGGCCTGCAGAGTTTCTGCTGAAAAATCAGCTGATAACCTTTTGGGGATTCCTTTGTATGTTTGTATGTTATTTTTTGTTTTTCCCTTGCTGCTTTTAATATTTTTTCTTTGAATTTAATTTTTGTTAGTTTGATTAATATGTGTCTTGGTGGGTTTTTCCTAGGGTTTATCCTATATGGGACTCTCTGTGCTTCCTGGACTTGGGGGACTATTTCCTTTCCCATGTTAGGGAAGTTTTCAACTATGATTTCTTCAAATATTTTCTCAGACTCTTTCTTTTTCCTTTCTTCTTCTGGGACCCCTATAATTCGGATGTTGGTGCATTGAGTGTTGTCCCAGAGGTCTCTCAGACTGTCCTCAATTCTTTTCATTCTTTTGTCTTTATTCTGCTCCTTGGCAGTTATTTCCACCATTTTGTCTTCCATCTCACTTACTCGTTCTTCTGACTCAGTTATTCTGTTATTGATCCTTCTAGTGTGGTTTTCATTTCAGTTATTGTGTTGTTTGTCTCTGTTCTTTAGTTCTTCTAGATCTTTGTTAAGCATTTCTTGTATTTTCTCAATCAGTGCCTCCATTCCATTTCTGAGATTCTGGATCATCTTTACTATCATTACTCTGAATTCTCTTTCAGGTAGATTGCCTATTTCCTCTTTATTTATTTGGTCTTGTAGGTTTTCACCTTGCTCCTTCATCTGTGACATTTTTTTGCCATTCATTTTTTTTTTTTTTTTCTTAATGAGTGGGATTGTGTTCCTGTCTTACTGGTTGTTTGGCCTGAGACTTCCAAAAATGGAGTTTGTAGGCTGTTGTGTAGAGCTGGGTCTTGGTGCTGAGATGAGGACCTCCTTGAGACCTCACTCCAGTGAATATTCCCTGGGGTCTGAGTTTCTCTGTTAGTCCCGTGGTTCGGACTCAGAGCTCCCACTGAAGGAGCTTCGGCCCAACCCCCAGCTCATGAACCAAGATCCCACAAGCTGTGTGGGGCAGCAAAAAAACTAAAAAATAAAATTAGACTAGGAAACTAACAGATATGTTAGAAAGAATATAAAAATAAAAATATAGATGAATCAACAACCGGAAGGTACAGCAGTACCACAACAGTAAAAAACTAAATGAGCAAAGCCTTTAAAGATGCCGTACTCTTGTTTTAAGCTGTTTTGCACTTTTCCCACATACCATCATTCTCCCAGAGGACTCTATGTATCTTGGCTCCCAAACTGACTTAGCTAGACTATGTGATCCATATTCTCTAGTTGGTTATAAAGGCTAGTCTACTCTTTGGTGAAGTTCAGATTTTTTGCCTAGGCTAATATTTTTATCACTAGAGACCACAGAGTTCCTGCCCTCATACAGCCTATGGTCTAGTTAATAGAGACCAACAATAAACATGTAAGTACATAAATAATAAAATTTCTGATCTTAATGAGTGCTAAAAAGAAAATAAAGAGAATGGTGACACAGTGATGGTGGATAGACAAGGCAGGCCTCGCTAAGGGAGAGACATCTGAGCTGCAGACTGCACTGGTGTGAAGATCCAGGGGTGAGGCTTCCTGGCCAAGAGAACAGGTAATGCAGAATCTTGGAGGCAGGGACAAGCATGGCACATTTAAGGAAAACCAGGGTGGCTGCTGAGAGTAGTAGGAGATAAAGTCTCCCAGAGAGCTGGGCAGGGGCCACATTGCAAAGGGTTTTTGCAGGTCATGGCAAAGGCTATGTATTTTATTCTACTTGCAGTGAAGCATAGGAGCAAATTAAGGGATTAAGGAAGCTCTCCATCAGGCCACTGCTATAACCCAGGAGAAATGACAGTGCTCTGGATTCCAGCTGCAGTGAGAATCACAAGTCATCAGTTTCAAAGACATGTTGCTATGGGCTTTTTGACCATTTGGTGAGGAACAGAAGGGATGTGATGGTATAGGGTGAGGAAGGAACCCCAAATTCTGCTTTGAACATTAAAAGGCTGAATGCCTGCTAGACATCCAAGTGAGGAGGTGGCCTACGTGATTGTTGCTCAGGAGAACCAGCCTGCATTTCTCACCTATGAACTTGAGCTGTCACCATCACAATATCCAGGTATTGTAGGCAGACAACTAAAGTCTTGGGGGTGTTCTTTGGCCTCATTTATAAATAGAGGTGACTGGCATGCTCGGAGCCCAGTGATGGGTTAAACTTTTCAGACTCAGGTTACCAGCTTCATCATCTTCTCTGAGCTTTCTTTAATGGTTCTTGCCCCCAGACGACGCTATACAAAAGTGAAGAATAGAGTCCTATTATTTTGGTAGTAAGCAACAAAAAGCTTGAAACTCATAGCAAGAAAACCAGCATAAATTCAAGCAAGAGAAGAAGAGAGCTGTATCCTGGCATTCACCACGAAGGTGTTGATGTCTCCTGGCTGCCTCACATTCTGTGATGCTGATTCAGAGACCCTGCAGGAGGAGCCTGGCAGCTTCATGGGGCCAGGCCAGGATCTGTGGAATCACAAGATCTATAGAATCAGTACAGGATCTATAGTAGTGACTTGTAGGATCAGCCCAACGTACCCTGAAATCAGTCCTTAACTGTCGTGAGCCTAACGGTAGGCGTCCCCTCAGTGGAACAGATGCATCTGGTTACAAACAATTGCTTCCTGAAGCCCAGAGTGGGTCAGAGTACAGCCTTTGCTGACTCACTGTGCCCGTGCCTGTCCAGTCAGACTCGGGCATGTGCTAATGAATGTGTTAGGACTGAGGCTTCTTGGGCTGAGATTCTCCATTTAGTTTGCTTGGCAAGCATAGAAGAATCAAGTTCAAGCATTAAGTTTATAAACACAGTATTAAGTGCTACCAAATAATAAGCCATACATAGATGAGGTTTTACGTCATCTATGAAAGAGGGCAGTGATATTTCAATGGCACTTCACTGTATCTCTGGTCCCACCTTTTAGTGAAGGAATTCAAAGCATAAAAATACAACAATGATGAAATGTCAGAAAGTCTCTAATGACAAGTCTAATTATTCCCGTGTGTTACCACACCACAACATGCAACGGCATCCTGCAATCCTGCTCAGCAAAGGCCATCACATGAATTCAATTTCAGTCCCCAAACTTAATCACTCTGGAATCTAAACAGACACAAACCTGGTCTTTTTAGGCCCCAAGTCAGGTCTCCCTAATTTCTCAGAACAGCCAGAATGCATCAGCCAGAAAGTTTGAGAAGAAAGAATATGACAGAGAAAGACATGATTGTCATGAGAGAAGTGACAGTCTGCATTTAATACTTGTGTGCATTGCTACTTTCAGGGACAACTGCCAAGCACACCACAATGAGATTTTGACTTTGAGAAACGTGGAACACTTCTCATGATACAAGCTTGTTGGCTTTTTACTCAATGGTTTATAGGGTTTTAAATTTCTTTTTTCATGTCTTTGTTCTTCTCTTTTCATAAAGAAATGTAGTGAGGGTCAGTCGCAATTTAATACTGTGCCCAGGGTAATTTTCAGTAACGCTCCCTTTTACACCAAAGAAATGTCACAAGTTTGTATAAGTTACATGGTCTTCTTGAGTACAGTTGCCTATTACTTGAACTGAGAAAGGAAAAGAGGGGAAAAAGGAAAATTATGTGCCAAGAGATTTACTACATATTTTGAATATATTTTTCCTTCCATCTTCACAGTCCAGTGAGGCCAATTTTTTCTCCCTCTCTCACCAGATTGGACTCAGAAAGATAACTTCCCCAAAGTTACACAAATGGGCTACAAACCCAAGTCTTTCTGGATCCCAAGCCATCAAAACACAGGATGTTACTAGGTGAAGCATAGTTAGACTAAATGAGCAAGTCAGGTTGTGCCAAAACTTAAGAAATGAAGTCCCTGAATTTCTAAAACAAAACCAACACTCTAAATTTCTTACCTATTTTTTTAAACAGAACACCCAGCATCTCAGCTACTCTCCATGAGCCTCTTTCATCACCAGTTAAAGTATTCACAGCACACCTGTTGCAGGCACAAACCATGAAGACTCAAGTCAATTCCCAAACAGTAGTGCCACCTGTCACTGTCCCAACGCAGCATTCCTCCTCAAATAACATGAACCTGGCACTTGCAGCCTGGCGCTTGCTGTGAGAGTCACACCTTACTTTGGCTCCTAACACAGATGTAAGAAGCGTCAGCATCATCTTTCTTCCATCTTTTATGCCTGCGTTCCTGCTTAGCCATCCCACCTGGAAGACCTTCCATCTTCCTCCTGCCCATACGTCAAGGTCCTGCTCAGCTCTTGCCTCCTTCATGGAAACTCCTTCTACTGGTTTTGGGCCACGATAGTGTGGACCTTTGCGTTTCCATGGCACTTTTAGCCAATTTCCAACTGTTTCATATTTGACTGCTCCTTGCTTTTTTGACATGTAATAATTTAAGCACTTCTGACTATAAATACCTTAAGGGCAGGAAGCATGATCTCTGCTTTGCATCTGTGTGTGTCCTCTGTAATACCGACATAATTTGGGGGCCATTTGTATTTATTACTCACTGACTAATACAGTGATGGGATGACCACCAGGTAAAGGGAAGAATGATAAAGTGCATATTATCGCTATTCTGGATTTCACTGTTTTCAAGACGGGTCCATCTGTGAACTTTATTGTCGCGATGAAATTTATTTATTTATTTATTTATTTATTTATTTATTTAATTTATGTTTGGCTGCGTTGGGTCTTCATTGCTGCGCGTGGGCTTTCTCTAGTTGAAGTGAGCAGGGGCTACTCTTCGTTGTGGTGCACGGGCTTCTCACTGCGGTGGCTTCTCTTGTTGCAGAGCCCGGGCTCTAGGCATGCAGATTTCAGTAGTTGTGGCTCACGGGCTCTAGAGAGCAGGCTCAGTAGTTGTGGCACATGGGCTTAGTTGCTCCGTGGCATGTGGGATCTTCCCAGACCAGGGCTCGAACCCGTGTCCCCTGCATTGGCAGGCGGATTCTTAACCACTGCGCCACCAGGGGAGTCCCTCCATAAGATTTTGATAGAGAAAGGACATTTGGCTCAATATATAAAATTACATTTGAAAGAATAAAAAAGCTAAAAGAGAAAATGAAAAAAATATTTAACATCAATATCAACTGAATAAGAGTTCTTCTGTGAAAAATTCAAATGGCTTAGAATGTGAGTACTTAATAAATCATTTTATTACTTGAATAATTTGAGGAAGGGGAAGAGAGGAGAGAAGGTCCCCTAAACAGGTCATAGGCTCCCCCCCGGAGGCATCATCTAATATGAGGTTCTGTCTTGCCACACCCTTCTCCTTCTCCCCTGCCCTAAATTTACCAAACCTACTCCTATTTCATTCATTCATCTACTCAATAATAACAAATATTTGGCATGCTAATTTTCCTAGCTCCTAGGAGACTGAACTGCATAGACTTAGGACTTGTATTCAGAGAACAATTCAATTTATTGCAGTTTACAAAAGCGTGTCCTCTGTATTTCTGCGAAGCCAGGTCGTGCTAGGGCTGCCCCTCATCACACCTGCAGCCTCCGGCCTGAGGAACCCTTGGCGGCAGGTGTGGCAATGTGGCTCACTGGTGCTTTCAGGGTGGTGTTGATGAAACGTGGGCTCCTGCCCCAGGGCTTTCTGAACTGGCGGCCCCTTCTCCCTCACGGCTTCTCAGGATAAGCGTGAGTTTACAGGTAGAGAAGCTAAGCTCTGACGTTTAGGACTTCAGCAACCCGCCCGTTTCTCAACAGAACTTTGACCAAGGTGACCAACAGCAGCTTTTGCCCAGACAGAGGTAGTGCTTTGCTCTTTAGACACAAAAAGCCCTACCTTCTCTTGCTGACGACTGTACCGAAGACTACATTCCCTTCAGCAGTGCACTGGGCAGGCTCTTCTCTGCCCTTTGCAGTTACATGGAAGCCTTTATTCCCTCTGCATCAGGACACGGAGAGGGTGCGCTCATCACCATCCCTCACCATGCATTACACAAGCAGGTCCATCAGTTAGCATGCTCCCAGCACACCTCTTACCTGCAGGGCTTCAGAGCTACATTCAAAACCCTTGTCCAGGGCTTCCCTGGTGGCACAGTGGCTAAGAATCTGCCTGCCAATGCAGGGGACACGGGTTCGAGCCCTGGTCCGGGAAGATCCCACATGCCACGGAGCAACTAAGCCTGTGTGCCACAACTACTGAGCGTGTGCTCTAGAGCCCATGAGTCACAACTGCTGAGCCCGCGAGCCACAACTACTGAAGCCTGTGCGCCTAGAGCCCCTGCTCCGCAACAAGAGAAGCCACCGCAATGAGAAGCCTGCACGCCGCAACGAAGACTAGCCCCCACTCGTCACAACTAGAGAAAGCCCGCGCACAGCAATGAAGACCCAACACAGCCAAAAATAAATACATGAAATAAATTTTTTTTTAAAGACACTCATTAAATTCACATATTGGCAACTTATCCCTCAGTCATGTATCCAGAGGCAACAAAAAGCCCAAGGGAAAAAAACCAAGCTCCTTACACCCTGTAGTGCTTTAGCCCCAAAGGCAAACAGCCCCAGCTGTTTAAAACTATTCTGTTTCATCATTACGCACCCCGTTTGGAAGTTCTAGTATAGTCGTAGCTGTGCCGCCCACCAGAATTACAGAGCAAGAGGGGATGCCGGCTGCATGATGAGGGAAAGAGGGGGTAGGCAGTAGGGTGAGAGTCCTGCAGAACTGGAGCCTTGAGAAGAGCAGTCACCTTTGGTAAGAAAGCTGGAGAACATACTGCGAGGACGAAGTCAGTGGGAGAAGTACCCCGAGTTCATCCTCCTTTCTTCCTTGGATCTCCTACTGAAGTTTCCTTGGGTTGGATCCAACAAAAAGGCAGAGGGCCCACGAGCTGAGTTGATGGAGCCTGTCCTGTTCCGTCCCCCAGGGCAAAAAGCAGAGTGAAGGGTGGAAAAGTGATCTAGAGAGGCAAACAGAAGATATTCAGCCCATTGTCCGTTTTGTATTGTACACACACTAAACTCCCTCTTGTCCTTTTGAAGTAGACATGCTGTATGTCCTAAATTCTAAACTGAAGTATAGACTAAGGTAGGAACAGCACACTAGCTTGTTTAACTTCATCTTCTTTTTCACCCAGCATAAAGGTAGGCCTTGAGGGAAAAACATCTTTTTGTTGGTATGCTGATTCATATTGTTTCTTCAAGCCTTCAGACTGGTTAGTCTAAGACTTGCCCTTTCTACTTCTGTATCCTCATGTCCCACACGCTTAATTTGAATCACCCAAAGAATGTCAAATATCATGCTATCCTCCAATCTATCCTATATTTTCTCACCTCTGGGCCTCCTTGGGTAATGATGGTAAAAAAATTAATAAACAGGGCCTTCAATTAAATAGATTCTGGAGACCAGAAGGGAGAGCTCTCATGCCCTGTAACAATAACAGAGCCCAATAGGAAGAAGAAAGACTCCGTTCCTCGAAGGACTCAGCCAAGAAAAGCCAAGGACTCTGTTTACGTAGCCCTCCCGACTTCCTTTTCCCCTGTATAAAAGAGTTGTCCTCTTCAATTTTGCTAGGGACTTGCACGTGGCTCACTATGGTTGCAAATTTCAATTCTCTGATGATCCCAAATAAACCCATGTTTGCTGGAGAAATAACTGCCAGTCTGTTTGCTTTAGGTCAACACAATGAAGTAACACTGAATCATACTGTATCACCAGGCTGGTCACTAAGTCTCAGAGTCCATATCTTTTCAGTGGAAATGATACTCTCTACAATGTTCTTGTGCATGTACTGGAAGAATGAGACTCCTCCACGCATGCTCCCTCAGACTGTCATGTAAACACGGAAGAAAGAATAAAAACGTCTATCTCCAGTCCCTCCCAAAACCCCACAACAATGATTGCAAAGAGGAAAAATGGCAGACACACACACACACACACACACACACACACACAACTAGGAAAATATACGCCAGCATACAAAAAAAGAAATCTTGAAATGGAGAAGGGAACTGACTTAGCAGTCCAGAGAAAGCTCAAATCTAAGCATCCAAGTCCAAAAGATGCAAATCAATTCTCAGCCCAGATTAATGGAAAGACAAAGGAATTAGAGGCAATGTGTGCCTCTGAAAACAGGGTGAAGCCGAAAAGAAGAGGGCTATTTGAAAGTCTTTGAAAAATGGCATTTGAACCCTGATCTCCCTCACCCCACGCAACAAAGCAAATGTGCTTTCCCAAAGAGAAGATACATTTACTCTCTGGAGCAACTGAGCCACAGGGGCTCTAAGACTCAAATACCTCAGGCACAGCTGATGTGCTGGGGAGGAGAGACTCCAGACTCAGAAGGAAGGTTAGAAAAGTTGACATGCTGAATACTGCAATCTCCAGTTCCCTTTCCCCTAAGCACTAGCAGCCAGGGTGTATAACCTCCAAGCAGAAAAGAGAAGATGCTTCTCTAGGAAAGTGGACTAGCCCAAGGGAAAAGAGCCTTGCAAAATGGCCTGATGGTAAAGTCCACCAGGCAACAAGCTCCATCTGAGCACACAGAGCTTCTAATCAGTTTTTTAGTGCCTCACTCTTTAGTAATAATAATAATAATAATTGGATAGCAAAGGATCACCAACATTTGCAGAAAGTCTCTAACATAAGAGGCAGAGACAATATAAACAAAAGAAAGGAACAAAGAGGAAACAAGGGAAAAAAATTAAGACATATAATTATCACACTCAGACAAGTTATTGAGTCCCTGAAATAAAAACTAGGTACTGTCTAAAAAAAAAAAAAGGAACATTTAGAGAATAAGAAAGAGCTCTTGAAAGTAAATAGCAAAAACAAAGTAAAAAAAGTACTCCGCAAAAGGATTGGGAGAAAAAGTTGAGAAAATATTCCTAATTAGCATAAAAGTCAGAAAGAGAAAGAGAATAGAGAAGAAAACTAGACTGTCAAGCCAGGAAGTTCAACATCTGAAAGAGAGAACAAAGACATAAAGAGAAGATGTTATCAAAGAAATAGTGAGAGCATTTCCTAGAACTAAAGGACATGAGGTTCGAAACTGAAAGGGCCACTCCCAGCTCATTGAGTAGAAAGAAACTCATTTCACATTGTCATGAAGATTCAGAACACCAGGGTTAATGTGAAGATTTTAAGTGCTCAGACATCAACAACAAACAAAAAACCAAATGACATATAAAGGACAGGACCCTCCCATCCCCGAGGTTGGAAGACAATGGAAAAATGCCTTCAAAACTCCATGGAGGGAATTCCCTGGCAGTCCAGTGGTTAGGACTTGGTGCTTTCACTGCCAGTGCCCAGGTTTGATCCCTTGGGAGAATTAAGATCCCGCCAGCCGTGGAAATGATTCCTTCTCTAACATTTTCTACTCCACCAAACTATCAGCCAAGGATGAGGAAAGAATAAAGACATTTGCAGAAACACAAGGTCTTAAGAGTTTACCTCCCATACACCCTTTTTCAGAAAACTACTAGGGAATGCTCCCCCACTGAAATGAAGTAGTAACCAAGAAAGAGGGAGATAGGGATCCAGGGACCAAGGGACACAACACAGGGGGAAAGTAAAAGGAATTCCCAGAATGATGGTGACAGAAATACCAAGATAACAGCAGTCCGCAGGCATAGAGAGAAACGAGATTAGAGAGAACAGAGGCCTCCAAGAGTGCTGTCTCTAAGAATAGTATAAGACTGATTGAAGAGCTAATATTTGTGACCCTGTTCAGAGGAGAATTCGTTTTAAGATAATTGGTACAAAAACCAAGGGAATAAAAATAGGAGGCAACTATTTACATCAGGAGAAAGAAAAAGTTCATGAAACACAATATCGTCATAGAAAACCATGTGACTTAGCTGTGAATAATAGTTACACTGTCATTTTACTGCATGCTGATTTATCTAAAAATGGTAAGGTAACTACCTAGGACAGGTGGAATGAGGGGACGGAGGACAGAGAAAATATCTGTGCAAGACAGAAAAGTCCTCATCTGCTACGGCAGGAAGTCAGCGGGGATGCCCCACGTTGAATTCCGAGATGGAGATCATCACGCTGGACGTTTATGAGGGAACGTTCTTCAGAAGGGAAGGCGCAGAGAAGATTGGGCGGAAGAAGTCGGGCTCTAATGGAGTCTCAAAGAGGGCCTCAGCCGTCCCTTCAGGGCACCCTGATGCTGGATAGCTCTTCAACGTTCTCCTTGAATGTGGGCCTCCCCGGGAAGAGGCTGTGACCCAGGCAGAGCGGCACCGACCCTTTGCAGAGGCAGTTTCTGAAGGTCACTGACACCTGAAGATGTCTGCCGGCAGCTCTCGTAGCAGATGGGAGACTAAGCCCTTTGTTCTTAACAGAGGAGCATCACAAGTGCCCACAATCAGGAATACCAGTAAAAGAAAAATCCATAAATTTCAGACTAAGCACAATTTTTAGACTTAGGTAAATAGGCAAGATAAAGTAGCTAAAAAAGAAGTGCGTAAGGTGATGGGAATAAGGAGTGGGGAGGAATGGGGCAGGTACTGCTGTTTTTCATCAGAAAGCTAAAAGGACTACAGGACTTCGAAATTAAAAGCTCTTCAGGTCAGAGCTTTGGCACGTGCGTGCATGCGTGTATGTGCGTGTGTGTGTGTGCATATGTGTGTGTGTGTTAGTGTGCGTGTATGTGTGTGTGTATGACTAAGGAAGTAACCTTTAAGATGTATATCACTCTATAAAGAGCATGGTCCTTAATTCTATTAGTAGTAGAGGTACCAGTGTCGAAAGGGCTAGGGGTAGCATTTGGAAAAGGAAGGAAACGAGCAATTTAAAGCATTCTGCATAATAATAGGGAAGGCTACCGCCACTGAACAGGAGTCGTTTAAATACCTGCATAATAAAATGAAAGGCTAACTTGGCAGAAGCCTGGGGTAGATAGCTTTGCTAAGGAAGAGGCAGGTAGGAAGGTAGTCCTCTTTCTCTTGAACGGTTAGAAGCTAGACTCTGTCAGAACAAACATTTGCTTTGCTGCAAAGATCACCCTTTGGCACTCATGCTCAGGAAGTTCTTGAAGGCTAAACAGTAACTCCAGTGTTCTCCACTCCGGCTTTTGACGAGATTTGGAGAGCTGTGGCTACCCCGGACTGGCCTGCCGAGGTTGTTCTAAAGCTGAACAACCAGGTTTAGGGATATTAACTGCCTGACAAAGGAGGCTGGGTCCTGGGATGATAACGCACTCTGATAGGTATGAGGTTAGGAGTTCTCAAGGTAGGTGGAGTTTTTACACAGAATTTAAAAAAAGAAACCCTCTGGCAGGGAACTGGGACAGAAAACTCTTAAGTTAGAAACTGAGCGCCTCCTCAAGGGGACTCTGGATAAACTGATCGGCTTCTTCAGCATTTGAACACAGGAAATGTTGCTTGACCGTCTGGTCTCTTGAACATGGGAAGAAGTTATATCTAAGGAATAGGTTTAAGTTGTCTCCTTCCCACGCCGTTACGCCTTTTATTTGCTCTAAGCTGCAGTCTAGTTTGACACATGCGTTTCACTGTTAGGAGGTTCTCCTAGGCTGCCTGGCCGGTCTGGTCTCTACTATCACTGCAGGGTCTGCTCTGACCCTCAGGGATACTTTGCAGCCTACCTGTCCCAGCAAGGCCTCCAAACACCTGAGCCTTCTGGACTTAGATAATTCTTAAGCTTGCTTCATGCTGGTGGAGCAGGGACAACGCACATAACAGAAGACAGACAGAGTGGCTGTGAGCCCCTGCACCCCTCAGCCTCAGAACATCCCAGCCATGTCCAATTGGAGCTGCTCAGCTCCAAAATGTATTGGAGCCCTTCTCTGATGGATCTCGGGCCAGGGAATAGCCAGCATCTCTAAAGTGAGTATCATGTAGGGTCTCAAAAGTTTAAGGAGGGTTCATTTACAAAGAGACATTGAAAAGGAGTGACAGTGTTGAGAAGCTACAGAGAATAGTGCCGGAACCTGGGCTACCAGCAGCAGAACTATCCCACCTCTAGAGCCTTTTGGCCTTTTGGACAATGACAGAGGTGATCAAAACCCAGGAGAGAAAGACTGAAAAGAGCAACGGCTTCAGAAGAGGGATACAGTCACCTCAAGGCAATTTCATAGGGGAAGAGTCAGGGTTATCAATACCCTGTCTCCTTCTCCAGTCTCCTGTCAGGGATTCTCATTGGCCAAACCCTCCTGGAAGCCAGAGGGTGGAGGTGCTCATTGACTGAACCCACTAAAACTCCTCTCCTAGGGAGCAGGGGATGGGTGGTATGAAGAGGCAAATGAAAGACATCCAGCACCCCTGACACAGCTCGGGATTCTGATAGCTGCCCGGAGTTAATAAGCAGCTTCAGTTGTGAGTGTTTAATACAAGTCTTAATACAGAGTTTCCCTGACTGAGGTGTGTGTTTCCATGTGAACATTCCCCAAGGGTATCCAGGCACAGACTGTTGTAGGAGAATCCATTTCTAGTTTTTCAACTTCCACTGAAATTGTACCCATTTCTAAAGTGTTCAGCTTGAAAATGAGCCTGTCACTTTGCCAAGGAACGGATCACACCTCACTACCCAAACTCTTAATAAAGGGTATTTTACAAGGATATACAGATTTCTGGGGTGCCAAATAAAGGAGGAGCGTTCCTTAATAATGAGGAAGCCTCATAAACCTTGGGGGTTTCCTGCCTTTTCCTTTCTTACACGTATTTCTGTTAATGCAAAGCCTGCTGGAAACAGTGTTTTGGCCCATATTGGGATATTATGAACTGAAATATATGAAAGGGGGTGGGTGGGGGTGCTGACAATTTTTGTTCTGTGATGTTGCCTTTTCCTGTATTTAAATGAGAGTAATTCTTTTTTTGAGTAATTCTTTTTTTTTCGGCTGTTCTCAACATTCATCCCTAGGATGTGCCGTTAGCTGAAAAGAAAGGTCCCTTTGAACAGCTTAGAAGCCATAAGTTAGTGATGTTAATTCTTTTAAATGTAGTAGAAATATTTTCTGTTTTAGGAAAACTTACCCACACTCTGGAAGTAGAGCAAAATGATGACAGGATATCCTTTCAAGATCGCCCTGGAGCATTGTCTTACAGGCCAACCTAAGGGATATATATCTGACACATGGATATCTATAGTTGATAAATGATTCATACCCAAAATGTTTTAAAATACCCTACTAATCAAATTTTTTAAAATAAACAACCCAAAAAATGGACAAAAGACTTGGACAGGCACTTCATTAAAAGAAGATGTCCAGATGGATAGTCAGCACGTGAAAAAGTGTGCAACATTATTGGTCACAAGGAAATGCAAATTAACACCACAGGGATTTCACGATACACCCAACATGAGGCTGAAATTATGAAAAGATTGCTAATAGCAAGTGTTGAAAAGGATTCGAAACACCTGGAACTCCTGTACATTGTAACTGGGGATGTAACTTGGTACAACCACTTTGGAAAACTCTGGCAGAATCTGCTAAAATATAACACTCACAATACCTTATGCCATGGAAATTCCACTTCTGGGTGTACGCCCAGGAGAAATTAGCATACGTGTCCATCAAAATGCATGTACAGGAATGTTCATAGTCACTTTATCCATCAGAGACAAAACCTGGAAACAATCCAAATATCAGTCCACAGGAACCAATATAAATCTCTTTTGGTATATGCGTATGATAGAATACCACTCAGCAATATAAAGAATAAACCACTGCTATACACAACAACACAGATGAATTTTATAGGCATAGTGTTAAGCAAAAGAATGCAGACACACAAAAAATACATTCTGTATAATTCCATTCATATGAAGATAAAGAATAGGGATATCCAATCTATGGCAATAGAGGTATGAACAGGGTTTCTCTACAGAGGAAGTAATGACTGGGAGGAGACGTAAGGAAACCTGCGGGAGCGCTGGGAATGTTCTGATCTAGATCTAATTGGTGGTTACCTGGGAGTATGCATATGTAAAAACTGACTGAACTGTGCTTTTAATATTTATGTACTTTATAGTATGTAAGTAATACCTGAAAAAGATTATCAACTACAGAAATATATAATAGAAAGCAAGAAGAGGGTAGTCACTGTGCTTTCTCTAGAATTTAGAACCAAGAAGACTATGGTTACAAGCTTGGATTTTGTCCTATAATTTTTGGATTTTCTCCACATCGCCTTCCCAGATACAATTCTGGACCGATGTCTCAAAACTCTTAATATATGCAGACTAACAGGTTTTTGCATTCCTTTTAAGTAGCTGGTTGTGATAGAGCTGCTTGTTAATTAGATTCAATTTCATTCATATGTATCGTAATTTTTTTTGTTTTGTTTTGTAAATATGTTGCACCCAACAAAATGTGATTGGTCTAAAATATTTATAATATATATTAAAAGATTCAAATTTTTTTCAAGTGGAAAGACCCTCAATGGAGGGTCTTAAGCAGGGAAGTGACATAAATTAACAATATAAGAAAATTATCTGGCTTCAGGGTACACAGTTCACTTTAAATGGGCAAGAGCAGAAACAACACGACCAGTTAGAAAGTCATTGTAATAATCCAGGACTTTTTTCAATAATTTAGAAGTCGTGATAATTCCAAGAAAGATGTGGCTGAACTGTCTCTTTATTTTGTCTATAAAAAAAAAAGAATTTCATGAACACTTAATACTATAAACAAAATTAGAAGACAAAGCTTAAACTATTATACAGTACAAAGTATTTTATATACTTTGGAAACAATCCCATTCTCATAACTACTCTGCTGTTATAAACAATTATTTATTTTTGAAAGTATGTTCTTGCAAGACTTTGGGCAACAATTTGTCCAGTAGTTCATGTACATGCAATACCTGGCACATACTATGCCCTCAATAAATGTTTACTAAATTTAAAAAAAAGATTATCACATATGCATGCTTTTTTTTTTAATTAAAAAGAAATTATTTTTGGCCATGCCTCATGGTTTGTGGGATCTTAGTTCCCCAACCAGGGATCAAACCCAGGCCCACAACAGTGAAAGCACCGAGTCCTAACCACTGGACCAGCAGGGAATCCCCTTTTTTCTCTTTTCTAACTGCCACAAAGTTAATGTTTTCTACATCCCCAAATTATCATAGAGGTTCACAATTTAAGATGAGAGAAGAACTCGGTTTGTAATGACAGATGTGTTCTAGAAGTACCACAGCCTCTTCAAGTTGGAAAGTCCTAATAGTTGGTTATGAAAGTATGAACATACAAAAATCAGTAAGGAGGAACCCTTGGTCCATAATACACACACAACTTGTTTTATATTCACAGGCTTAGCCTTCTTTCCTAAGGCCTTATTTCCTTATTTCCACAAAACAGAAGGATGAGGTGGGGACGGGGGAGCATGAGAGAGAACTTCCAGAGCAGAGAGTCAGGGTTCCAAGGGACACATTTTTAGAAATTTGTCACCTTAAGGAGTAGGCCACTCTAGCCCATAAGGGAGGAGCTGGTGTTGGTACAATTCTGGGAGTGATCATCACGGGGCAGATGGGACAATTCTAGCTATAGGTTGAGACAGTTCCTGCAATCCTCAGCGAAGTTTTGCAGGGCGCAGGTTTCCAAGAGAGCGTTTCAACTTCCCTGACCAAGGCTACTACTTTTTTTTAAATTAATTTATTTGTTTGTTTTTATTTTTGGCTGCTTTGGGTCTTTGCTGCTGCACGCATGGGCTTTCTCTAGTTGCGACGAGCCGGGGCTATTCTTCACTGCTGTGCGCGGGCTTCTCATTGCAGTGGCTTCTCTTGTTGCGGAGCACGGGCTCTAGGCGCGCGGGCTTCAGTAGTTGTGGCGCACGGGCTTAGTTGCTCCATGGCATGTGGGATCTTCCCAGACCAGGGATAGAATCCGTGTCCCCTGCATTAGCAGGCGGATTCTTAGCCACTGCGCCACCAGGGAAGTCCCCAAGGTTACTACTTCTAAGCAGGAATGCAGGTGACCTAAACCACGCAAGATATATGCATATTGAACACAAAGGTTTATCATCAATACCACTTAGCCAACATCTCCAGTACCCTAGAAGCACTTAAGTATGTGGGCTTTGTTTTACCTTTTTATCCATGACTTGAATTCTTTCCTTCATGATTTAATCTTTCCTCTGCAGCAAGAAAGTCTCACAGACTGACACCCCTGCATAGACTTTCTTTTAAAATGTAGCTAACTAAACCGTGTGTTCCTCTGCTTCTAATTACAAGTTACTTCATTTGTATCTTTTCTTGTTTTTTCCCCAACTTTATTGATATATAATTGACATAAAACATGGTATAAGTTTGATTTGATACACTTATACATTACAAAATGATTACCACC
Source organism: Hyperoodon ampullatus (assembly GCF_949752795.1). Lineage (NCBI taxonomy): Eukaryota > Metazoa > Chordata > Mammalia > Artiodactyla > Ziphiidae > Hyperoodon > Hyperoodon ampullatus. Next base: position 193,987,847 of record NC_136915.1, read on the forward strand.
ATAGCATTAGCTAACACCCCCATTATGTCACATAATTACCATTTCTTTTCCGTGATGAGAACATTTAAGGTCTACTCTCATAGCAACTTTCAAGTTTATAATAGAGTATTATTAACTATAATTATTGATAATCAATTATATGTAACATAAATATTATTATGTAACAATACACTATTATTAATGATAAACCATCCTGTACATTAGAACCCCAGAACTTATTCATCTTATAAATGGAAGCTTATACCCTTTGACCCAAATATCCCCATTTCCCCGCCCCACAGCCCCTGGTTACTACCATTTTACTCTCTGTTTCTGTAAATTTGGATTTTTTGAATTCCACACACAAGTGAGATCACACAGTATTTGTCTTTCTCTGACTTACCTCACTTAAGCATAATGCCCTCAAGGTCTATCCATGTGACTGAAAATGGCAGGATTTTCTTCTTTCTTGTGACTGAACAATACACCATGTTGTATATGTGTGTCTGTGTGTGTATATATATATATATATCACATCTTTTTATCAATTCATCTCGACACTTAGGTTTTTTCCCATATCTGGGCTCTTAATAGTGCCGCAATTGTATGTTTTGTCATTTTAATATAATTAACATGGGGAGAAGGCCTTTGCCAAGGCAAATGGGAGTGGAGGATTTTTAATTCAGGCTTTATTGAAACCCTAATCTACCTGGGTATTTGGTTCACCTTATCTCTGGGGTTCAAAGAAACTAAAACATCCTAGAGTTTCTCCTCCTGATTTTGTCTTTCTCCCTCAACTTGGTAACTCATGTATATTCCTTTGCATTCACAAATTCTCTTTCTAGTCACTAACTCTGGTACACTGTCCTCTGCTGTTAGTTCTGACCAAGGCTACCAGTTCAACAAAAGGCATCTGCAGCAGGCTGAGACCTCAGGGCAGGAACTTGGAGGTGGTATGCAGCAGTGCAGTGCACAGTCACCCCTGACCAGCCCACAACGTAAGTCAAGACAGTAAACCGGGGTGGGGGGGCTGGGGAGGAATGGGAAAGAGGATTGTTAAATATTGCTCACCAATTAGGCAAGTATCACCTTTCAAACGTATCAGTTACTTTCTATGAATCCTTTAGCAAAACAAACAGAAGAGAAAAAAAAAAAATATATATATATATATATAATATACACATATATACACACAAATAACTACTCCCTAATTTATCTCTTTTCTAAATTTTTGTATATAGTATTTTCCAATTTTGTGACTCATTGTACAACTGGTACATTCTATCTAGAACTATAATACTGCGAAGGCCAAAGTATTAGACCATTTTCTACTTTAAGGCAGAGTTTAAGTATTTCCTATCTAATCTGTACAAAACTAATACAATATTTGTAAGTTTTAAAATCTTGCTATCTGGGTCTTTGTTACGATTTACACGTGGCTTCAGAATCCCTGAGGAGGATCTAATTTCCCTGAGGTGGATTTCAGCATAAACCCCAGGATCAGATAATCCCCACCCAGATGCTACCATGCTGCTGCTCTGGGATTTGGTACTTAACCTGGAGGCTGTGTCCATATTCTAATTTAGGGGAATACTTGCTGGCAATCAAAATTTTCCTGGACTTTCAGTTAATTCTCATGCTTTTCTTTATTTCTGGTCCTAATCCACGTGCTTAATGTTTGTTTGCTGGGTTGAAGAGGGGCTATATACTAGTGGGAAAGGAACGGCACAGAATATAGATGAAAACATTTAGGGAAATCAGGGAAAGATGGAGTCCAGAGAACATTTGTGTGTCTTGTATTTGTCTATTCTTGCATTTTTCCTCTGTCTACTTAGTTGGTCAAATAAGTCTTGTCCAAATTTAGATCAAAAACATGTTTAATTAAAATAGAGATCAAGAAGGTTAATGAAATAGCAATTTTTACCATTGAAAATTCTCTACATGTTCTATGTCTACTGATTCCTTTACTAGACTGTATTTTATTGTGTTTACTTATTTATTTTTTATTGAAGTATAGTTGACTTACAATATTATATTAGTTTCAGGTGTGCAATAGAGTGATTTGATATTTTTGTGGATTACACACCATACAAACATTATAAAACAGTGACTATATTTCCTGTGCTGTACATTACATCCCTGTGACCCATTTATAACTGGTAGTTTATACCTCTTAATCCCTTTCACCTATTTTGTCCCTCTCCCCACCACTCTCCCCTCTGGTAACCAATAGTGTGTTCTCTATATCTGTGATTCTGTTTCTGTTTTGTTGTATTTGCTGATTTGACTTGTTTTTTACATTCTACATATAAATGAAAACAGACAGTATTGGCCTTTCTCTCACTTTTTTCCCTTAGCATAATACCATTTGGGTCCATCCATGTTGTCCCAAATGGCAAGCTTTCATTCTTTTTATGGCTGAGTAATATTCCATTGTGTGTGTGTGTGTGTGTGTGCATGCGTGCATGTGTGTGTATATATATATACACATGCCAAATCTTCTTTATCCATTCATCTCTCGATATGCACTTAGGTTGCTTCCATATCTTGGCTGTTGTAAAAAAAAAAGCTGCTATGAACATTGGAGTATATATATACCTTTCAGAGTTAGTGTTTTTTGTTTTCTTCAGATAAATACCCAGGAGTAGAATTGATGGATTGTATGACAGTTCTATTTTTCAAGGAAACTCCATACTGTTTTTCACAGTGGCTGCACCAACTTACAATCTTACCAACAGTGAACAGGAGTTCCCATTTCTCCACATCCTTGCCAACATTTAATCATTTCTTGTCTTTTTGATGATATCCATTCTAACAGGTATGATGAGGTGATAGCTCGTGATTTTGATTTGCATTTCCCTGATAGTGATATTGAGCATCTTTTCTTTTCCCTGTTGGCCATTTGTAAGTCTTCTTTGGAAAAATGCCTATTCAGGTCCTCTGCCCATTTTTTAATCAGATTTTTTTTTTCTATTGAGTTGTATGAGTGCATTATATATTTTGGATATTAACCCCTTTAGACGTATCTTTTGCAAATATCTTCTCCCATTCAGTAGGTTGCCTTTTGTTTTGTTGATGGTTTTCTTCACTGTGCAAAAGCTTTGTAGTTTGATGTAGTCCCATTTGTTTATTTTTGCTTTTGTTGCCCTTGCTTGAGGAGACATATCCAAAAAATATTGCTAAGACCATTGCCAAAGAGTGTACTGCCTAAGTTTTCTTCTAGGAGATTTACGATTTCAGGTCTTACATTAAGTCTTTAATCCATTTTATTTTTATATGGTATGATATACATGTAGTTTCATTCTTTTTTATGTGTAGCCATCCACTTTTCCCAACACCACTTATTGAAGAGACTGTATTTTTCCTCATTGTACATTCTTGCCTCTTTTTTCATAGATTCGTTGAACATATGTGCATGGGTTTATTTCTGGGCTTTCTCTCCTGTTCCATTGATATATGTGTCTGTTTTTGTGCCAGTAACATGCTGCTTTGATTACTGTAGCTTTGTATTATAGTCTGAAGTCAGGGAGCCTGATACCTCCAGCTTTGTATTTCTTTCTCAAGATTGCTTTGGCTCTTTGGGATCTTCTGTGGTTTCATGTGAATTTTAGGATTATTTGTTCTAGTTCTGTGAAAAACGCCATGGGTATTTTGATAGGGATGGCATCAAATCTGTAGATTGCCTTGGGGAATATGTTCATTTTAACAATATTGATCCTTCCAATAAGAACACATTATATCCTTCCATCTGTTTGTGTCATCTTCAGTTATTTTTCATCAGTGTCTTATAGTTTTCTGAGTATAGGTCTTTTACCTCTTAGGTAGATTTATTCCTGGAAATTTTATTCTTTATGATGCAGTGGTAAATGGGATTGTTTCCTTAATTTCTCTCATAGTTCATTGTTCGTGTATATAAATGCAACAGATTTCTGTATATTAATTTTGTATTCTGCAACTTTACTGAATTTATTGATGAGCTCTACTAGTTTTCTGGTGCATATTTAGGATTTTCTATGTGCAGTATGATGTCATTTGCAAATAGTGACAGTCTTATTTCTTTCTTTCCAATTTGGAATCCTTTTTATTTCTTTTTCTTCTCTGATTGCTGTGGCTAGGACTTCCAATAATATGTTGAATAAAAGTGGTGAGAGTGGGCGTCCTTGTCTTGTTCCTGAACTTAGAGGAAATTCTTTCAGCTTTTCACTGTTGAGTATGATGTTAGCTGTGGGTTTGTTATATATGGTCTCTATTATGTTAAGGTAGGTTCCCTCTATGCCCACTTACTAGAGTTTTTGTCATAATGGATGCTGAATTCTGTCAAAAGCTTTTTCTGCATCCATTGAGATGATTATATGATTTTCATTCTTCAATTTGTTAATGTGGTGTATCACAGTGATTGATTTACAGATATTGAAAAACCTTTGCATCCTTGGAATAAATCCCACTTGATCATGGTGTATGATCCTTTTAATGTATTGTTGGATTAAATTTGCTAATATATTGTTGAGGATTTTTACATCTATGTTTATCAGGTATACTGACCTATAGTTTTTTTTTCTTGTAGTGTCTATGTCTGATTTTGGTATCAGGGTAAATCTGGCCTCGTAGAGTTTGAAAGTGTTCCCTCCTCTTCAATTTTTTGAAATAGTTTGAGAAGTATAGGTATTAAATCTTCCTTAAATGTTTAGTTGAATTTCCCTGTGAAGCTATCTGGTGCTGGACTTTTGTTTGTTGGGAGTTTTTTTTACTACCTATTTAATTTCATAACTTGTAATCAGTCTGTTTAGATTTTCTATTTCTTCCTGATTCAATTTTGGAAGATTGTATGTTTCTTAAAACTTACCCACTTCTTCTAGTTTGTCTAATTTGTTGGCGTATTACTGTACTATTCTCTTATGATTGTTTGTATTTCTGTGATACCAGTTGTAAGTTGTTCACTTTCATTTCTGATTTTATTTACTTGGGCTCCTCTCTCTTTTTTTCTTGATGAGTTTGGCTAAAGGTTTGTCAATTTTTTTATCATTTCAAAAAATAAGCCCTTAGGTTCATTGATCATTTCTATTACTTTTTTGGTCACAATTTTATTTATTTCTGCTCTGATCTTTATTATTTCCTTCATTTTACTAACTTTGGGTTTTGCTTGTTCTTTTTCTAAATTCTTTAGGTAGAAAGTTAGGCTGTTTATTTGAGATTTTTCTTATTTCTTGATATCTATATTGCTATAAATTTCCTCTTAGAACTGTTTTTACTGTGTTCCATAGATTTTGGAAAGTTATGTTTTTATTTTCATTCATCTCACTGTATTTTTTTCATTTCCTCTTTGATTTCTTCATTGACCCATTGTTTTCTTAGTAGCATATTGTTTAGTCTCCTTATGTTTGTGATTTTTTCCATTTTCTTCCTATAATTGATTTCTAGTTTCATACTGTTGCAGTCAGAAAAGATGCTTGATATGATTTCAATCTTAAATTTATTGAGACTTATTTTGTGGCCTAGCAGGTGAACTATCCTGGAGAAAGTTCCATGTGCACTTGAGAGGATTGCGCATTCTGCCATTTTTGGATGGAATGGTCTGAGAATATCTATTAAGTCCATCTGGTTTAATGTGTCATTTAGTGCCAGTGTTTCCTTATTGATTTTCTGTCTGGACGATTTGTCCATTGATGTAGGTGGGGTGTTAAAGTTCCCTACTATTACTGTATTACTGTTGATATCTCCCTTAATGTCTGTTAATATTTGCATTATACATTTAGATGCTTCTATGGTAGGTGCATATATGTTTAAAAACGTTACATCCTCTTCTTGGATTGACCTCTTTATCATTATATAATTCCCTTCTTTGACTTTTGTTATAACTTTGTTTTAAATTCTATTTTGTCTGATATGAGTATTGCTACTCAGCTTTCTTTTTGTCTCCTTTTGCATGAAATATCCTTTTCCATCCCTTCACTTTTAGTCTGTGTGTATTTTAGCTCTGACGTGAATTTCTTGTAGGCAACATATATGTGGGTCTTGTTTTTTAATCCATTCAGACATTCTTTTCATTGGAGCATTTAGTCCATTTACATTTAAGTGATTATTGATAGGTATGTATTTATTGCCATTTTGTTATTAGCTTTCTGGTTACTTTTGTAATTCTTCTCTGTTCTTTTCTTCTTTTGGTCTTTTCCCTTGTGGTTTGATGCTTTTCTTTAGTGCTGTATTTGTGTTCCTTCCTCTTTGTTTTTGGTATCTATTGTAGGTTTTGGTTTGTGGTTATCATGAGGTTCAGAAAGATCAACCTCTATATATATATCTGTTTTAAACTGATGGCCATTTAAATTCAAACACATTCTAAAGGCTCTACATTTTTTTACTCTCCCTCCCACATTTTATGTTTTTGATGTCAGAGTTTACATCATTACATTTATCCTTTATCATTTATTGTAGTTATAGTTGATTTTACAACTTTTTGCCTTTTAACCTTCATTCTAGATTTTTAAGTGGTTAATCCAGTGCCTTTACTGTATACTTATTTTTACCAGTGAGATTTTTTCCCTTTGTATATTTTCTTATTTCTTGTTATGGCTTCTTCTTTTTCTCTTAAAGAAGATCCTTTAACATTTCTTATAAGGCTGGCTTAGTATCAATGAACACTTTTAGTTTTTACTTGTCTGGGAAACTTTATCTCTCCTTCAATTCTGAATGATAAGCTTGCTGAGCAGAGTATCCTTGGTTGTAGATTTTTTCCTTTCAGTACTTTAAATATATCATGCCACTATTTTCTGACCTGCAAAGTTTTGGCTGAAAACTCAGCTGATATACTTATATGGTTTCCTGTATATGTCACTCTTTTTCTCTTGCTGTCTTTAAAATTCTCTCTTTATCTTTAACTTTTATCATTTTAATTATGATATGTCTTAGTGTGGATTGCTTTTGGTTCATCTTGTTTGGAACTCTCTTTGCTCACTGAGCCTGGATATCTGTTTCTTTCTTCAGATTAGGGAAGTTTTCAGCCATTATTTCATTAAATGTGGTTTCTGTCCCTTTCTCTCTCTTGTCCTTCTGAGATCCCTATAAAGTGAATGTTAGTGTGTCTGATGATGTCCCAAAGGTCCCTTAAACTATCTTGTTTTAAATAAAAAAAATAAAAATAAAGGGAACTCCCTGGTAGTCCAGTGGTTAGGATTCCATGCTTCCACCGCAGGGGGCCCGGGTTTGATCCCTGGTTGGGGAACTAAGATCCCACAAGCTGTGTGGCATGGCCTAAATAAATAAATAAATAAATAAAATTTTCTTTTTGTTGTTCTGATTGGGTGATTTCCACTACTCTGTCACTTATGCATTCTTCTGTATCACCTAACCTGCTGTTAATTCCTTCCAGTGTATTTTTCATTTCACTTATTATATTCTTCAGCTCTGACTGGTTCTTTTCTATATATTCTAAGTCTTTATTGAAACTATCACTGTGTTCCTCTACTCTTTTCCTGAGTTCGGCGACCATTTTAAAGACTATTTCTTTGAACTCTTTATCAGGTAAATTATTTATCTTCATTTCACTAGGATTTTTTCCTGGGGCTTTATCTTATTTTTTTCATTTGGAATATTCCCCCGTCTTATCATTTTGTTTGACTTTCTCTGTTTGTCTCTATGAAATGAGGCCAAACAGTTACCCATCCCAGTCTTGAAAGTGTGTCCTTGTATGGGAATATCTTTATGCTGTTTAAGTGTGCCCAGTCGCTTTGGGAGCTGGATCAGAAGCAGTCATGCGCTTGGGCTTTTTCTGGGTGCACCAGGGTGTCACCTTTGTGGGTGCAGGGCTGGAGCCAGAGCCCACTGAGGGCTGGCCAGAGCACAAAGCACTTTTCAATACGCTGCCTCTGTGGTGGGACTGGGAGCAGGCAGGTCTGTGCCTGAGCCCTTCAAGCGCAGAGTCTGTTTCCTACAGCCCTTGGTTCTGTCAGTCCCAGACAAGGGGGCTCCTCTCCCTGGTGCCAGACCCCAGGGTTGGGGTGCCCAATGTGGGGCTCAAGCCCCTCACTCCTTAGGGAGGATCCCCAAGCCTGCGATGCCCCCCTATTCTTCTTAGTCACCTGCAGCGGCGTGGGTGCTGACTAGATCACTTCTCTTCCCTTCCTACCTGTTTCAATGTGGGTTTTTTCTTCATATCCTTAGCTGTAAAAGAGCCGTTCTGCTGGTCTTCAGTTCATTCTCAGAGAGAGTTGCTCTATGTGTGGTTGTAGTTTTGGTGTGTTCATGGGATGAGGTGAGTTCAGGGTTTTCCTCCTCTGTCATCTTGATCCCACTCCCTTACTAGACTATAGTTTTCAAATGTACGTAAAGGAGACTCAATAACTACTTGTTTCCTGGATTTCAGCACAAAAAGCCACGCTATCTGATATGGAGAGTGGCAAATTTTTGCCAACCCCAAGGGAAAAGCACGGTCTTGGAATATAGAGTGAACTATATGGAGCTTAAAAAAGATGGGTACCAAAATAAAATAAAGAAAATAGAGCAAATGGCAAAATTAAAATGTGAAAAAAGACAAGCTGCACGATAAATATGGTATCACTAAAATAAATGATACATAAAAAGTAGCTTGTATGAGTACTTAGTTGAATTCCACCTGTGTTTATTCACTCTTATGCAGTAGAATTTAACATATAAAACGTGTCATCTTTAGTGTTAAAATGAAACTACAAATCAAAATAGAGACTTTATTAAAAAATAAACATATAAGTAGAACTTAAAATAGCTCCTTTTTAAAGGATCACGTTCAATATTGTATTAGTTTTCTATTGCAGCTGTAACAAATTACAAACTCGGTGGCTTAAGCAACACAAATTTATTCTCTTACAGTCCTGGAGGTCAGAAGTCTAAAACGGATCTTCCAGGGCTAAAACCACTGTTGACAAATCTGTGTCCCTCCTGGAGGCTCAGAAAGAGAGTCTATTACTTTGCTGATGACTGTTCTGGGGAGAGTTTGCTCCATTTCTTCCCAGCTCCAGAGACCATCTACATCCCCTGGCTCATGGCCAGCTTCCTTCACCTTCAATCTCTCTCCTTCTCTCTGACCTCTTTTTTCCTGTCTTCCTATCTCCTTCTCTGACTCTGACCTTCCTGCTTCTTCCTCTCGTAAAGACCCTTGTCATTAAATTAGGCCCACCTCTATAATCGGGGATAATTTCTCCATCTCAAGGACTTTTAACTTAATCGCATCTGCAATGTCCCTTTTCCTATGTTAGATAACATAGCAAACAGATTCCAGGGGTTAGGAGATAAAATCTTTAGGGGGGAGTGTCATTATTCTGCCCACCACAGGTATATTCATATTCTTAAATGAAATACAGTAGAATATGCTTACTAAATACTATGGATTTTAAAGCATTCAACTCTAGCTTTCTAGGACAATCAGTAAAATCCTGACATAGTTTTAAAAATAGATGATATCATAACATTACACATGCTCTATGACCCAACCATTCTGCTCCTAAATATGTACTTAAAACATTATAGGGCCTCCCTGGTGGCGCAGTGGTTGAGAGTCCGCCTGCCGATGCAGGGGATACGGGTTCGTGCCCCGGTCCGGGAGGATCCCATATGCTGCAGAGCTGGGCCCGTGAGCCATGGCCGCTGAGCCTGCGCATCCGGAGCCTGTGCTCCGCAACGGGAGAGGCCACAACAGTGAGAGGCCCGCGTACCGCAAAAAAAAAAAAAAAAAAAAAAAAAAAAAACATTATATATGTTATGTTCATCAAAGCCATATACTCAGATGTTTACAGCAGCACTCTTCATAATGGCCTGAAACTAGGAACTACCTAAATGCCCTCCAATAGTTGAATAAATAATTAGTGGTGTATTCACATATGGGAATATAATCTAATAACGGGAAAAAAAATCTAAATCTACACACAACGATATGGATGAAGCTCCTAAGTACAATGTTGAGCAAAAGAAAGCAAACACAAAAATAAAATGTAATGTATGATGCCACTTATATGAAATTCACAAACAGGCAAAATTAGTCAGAAGGGTGTTAACCTTAATAGGAAGTAGTGATTAAAAGGAGACATGACAGGAAATTTTGAGGTTCTGGCAACATCCTATTTCTCGATCTGGGTGAAGTTTATCTGAATATGTTCATTTTGGAAAATCTATCAAGATGTACACTTACAATTTATGCATAATTCTGCATGTGCTTTATACTTTAATAAAGAATTTACATAATTAAAAAGTAATGTTCTCATTTTTCTTAAAATATAAGTGAATACAAACAGAGGCTTCTCTCAGGTTGTAAAAATTAATGCCAAAGGTTATTACTTAGACTTTTTAAATGCTATTTATATGGTCAAATTATATGCAGTATACCAAGAGAAATAAGCAAATCAGCTATCCCAATTTCATATTTGTCACAAATAAGGCTACAGTTGGAATACTATCTTAAATATGAAGTTTATGAAAAGTCTAAGAAATGGTTAAGAATTAGCAAATAGATTTTGACAGTAACTTCTCTTGTTCTAATCCAGGTATTAACAATTATAATATTAGTGTTTATGTAGTAGAACAAAGAGCTTTTACACAACAATATCCAAAAGGACTTGATTGGGTTTATTCATTCAGCAAATAGCTACACATCTTTTTTTTTTTTAAGTCTGCCAGGCAGTGGGGATAAAATAAAGAACAAGAAAGAGGAGTCTTTGTCTTGACAAAGCTTATAGTATTGTAGGTGAGACCAAAGAGTAAATGAACAAGTGATAACTGGGAAGGGATAACAAGTTCTATCAAGTGACCAAACAACATGCCTGAATCTTAAATGCATTTTGCTATGTGAAATAAGCCAGTCTGAAAGGCTCCAAATTGTTTGGTTCCATTTATAGGACATTCTGAAAAAGGCACAACTATAGAGATGATAAAAAGATCAATGGTTGTCAGGGGTTCCCAGGCGGGGGTTCAGTAGGTGAGGCACAAGGGATTTTTTTTCAGGCTGGTGAAACCATGACAATGATGCTATAAAGGTGAATACATGACTATGCATTTGTCAAAAATATAGAACTTTACAGCACCAAGAGTGAACTTTAATGTATTTCAATTTAAAAAAACAAATACTTAAGAGGTCAGGAGGACCAGGATGGAATGCAGAATGTGACTGAGAGAAACTAACTGCAACATCAATGTGTGAAACATCCTCACTGACAGGGCAGGGGGAAAGGTGTTGACCTAAGTAACTCTGGGAACGAGTAGATTTTGTAGGATTAAAGTCGAGAGGAGTTGTTAACTGTACTTGGGTTGACAAAAGTTGTTTCCTGCAGGGGTGCAGGCTAACAAGTCTGAAACCACCTTACATGTGTACTGCAGTTGAAGATTTAAGTTAGTGAACGGGGTGCATGGCTCTTCCTGTTGCAGTGGTAGTTTACAAATAAGCAAGGGGCAGAGTCTAGAAGGAGCTATGCAGTAATGACATAGAGCTTGAGAGAACAATATGAACTCAAGGTCAGCTTAGTATAGGTACAGTGGTTACATATAGATAGATTGATAGTGATGTGCACATACACAGGTCCACATATGCACACGTGTTTCCTTGCTCTGTCGGATGAGAAGTCCCGAGTAGTAACAAGCACACTTAGTGCTCAGGTCTTAGTTTCTAATGTCATTTCCAAACTAGGGAAGCAAGACTCCTTGGAGAAATGGCTGGATTCTAGTACTGGGTCAGGAAAGATACACGATAAGCCTGGAGCATCTTGTCGTACCAGAAATAAGAAAGTGCTCAAAAAACCAAACCCACAGCGATAAGGGAAATGTCAAAGGAATTCAAAAGCCAATGGAAAGAGCTCCCAATGGCCAGAGCTGGAACAATTTAAACAACAAAATAAAGTAGTACTGAGTTACAACCAAAGTAGAAAATAAATATCCATGAGTCTCTATCAGTATAATAAATAACTGAATAAATAAATAAATGGGGAAGAATAGGCAAATCTCCCATGCAAAAGAATTCCAAATAATTTGTGTGGCAAAACTCCCAATTTTTAAGTGTGGACTGTGCATAGTGACTTTCCTCCAGAGAGAACAGTATGGAAAGGAGAAGAAAAAAGTAAGTACATGTGAAAAAAATTTTAAAAAGTAAGTACAGAAGAGAAATACTGTCTCAGCCAGGTGATCACAGTCAACATCAAAGGTGGTAAGTCATACGTATGATAATACGTATCCTTCACATGATATGATGAGAACAGGAATTCACGTCTGTTGTCTTTACCCCCAAAACATAACTCCAGTCTAATCATGAGAAAAGCAGCAGACAAATCCCAATTAGGCATTCTTCAAACTATCTGAGCAGCACTTCTCATAACTGTCAAGGTCATCAGAAACAAGGAAAGTTGGAGAAACTGTTTCAGACAAGAGGAGCCTATGAAGACATGAATACTAACGGGGTGTCCTCGATTGGATCCTAGAACAGAAAAGGACCTTGGCTAAAGAATAAAGATGGCTGCATAAAGTATGAATTTAAGTTATTAATACTTTATCAATATTGGTTCATTAATTGTAACAAACGTACCATAGTAAGTTGTTAGTCATGGGAAACTAAGTATGGACTATATTGGGGACTCTTTGTACTATCTTTGTAAGTTTTCTGTAAGTCCAGAACTTACTAAAGTAAAAATTTTATTCAAAAAAGACAAACTGAATGTGGGATGGTTGGTCACTTCATGCATGTAAGCTACATAAAGGCCGAAAACATGCCTCACTCAAATTTTCCTCTTGAATCTCTTTGGGTACCTCTTTGCCAATGATAAGGGCTAACTAAGTATGGTTTGAATTGAATTAAATTTGTAGGCTGAACAACAGCAATAAAAAAGTAAAAAAACAATTAGAATATAATTTAATTTTCAGGAGAGAACAAAATGATAGAGGAACATCTATACCAAACCTTTAACTTCAGACACTGCATGTACATCCTTAAACATTCTGCTTTAGGTTACTTTGTCACATGATCTTACCCAATCACCTATTGTTCCCCAAGCCCCTCCCCCTAAGCCCAACTCCTGGTAGTCACAAATCTGATCTCCTTTTCTGTGAATCTGGATTTCTGTTTTAGATTCCACATGTAAGTGAGATCATACAGTATTTGTCTTTCTCTGTCTGACTTGTTTCACTTAGCATATGCCTTCAAGGTCCATCCATGTTGTCACAGATGGTAGAATTCTCAGGTTTTATGGCCAAATTATATTCCATTGTATATATACCACAACTTCTTTCTCCATTCATACATCAGTGGACACTTGCTTGGGTTGTTTCCACGTCACGTCTATTATAAATAAGCTGCTGTGGACATGAGGGTGCAGATATCTTTTTGAGTTAGTGTCTTTTTAACCTTTGGATATATTCCCAGAAGTGGAATTGCTGGATCATATGGTAGTTCTATGTTAAATTTTTTGAGGATCCTCCATACTGTTTTCTATAGTGGCTGCACCAATTTACATTCCCACCAACAGTGCACAAGTGTTCTCTTTTCTCGACATCCAGCATTTGTTATCTCTTTATATTCTTTATTTTGACCCAATTTTCCAACCTGTAAATTTTTTTTTGAATCTTGATTCTACTTTCTTTCCTATTAAGTTATCCCTTCCAGGTTTTGATCTGAACTTTGATTTCTCAGAATTTACATTTTTCATTCAAAAACAATCAAAGAAACAATCAAAGAAAAACTTTCCCAAAGATTTTCTTTCATTGATATTTCTACAAAAGCATTATCAGCCACACTAAATTGATGGAAGAAGCATTCTTTTCAGAATTTCTCTCTTTCGACTTCTTCTTTCCCCTCCCTTTCTATATGGGCTTCTGCTTTCTTCCCATCCCCCTCTTCATTTTGCCAGTTCCCCTCATCGTACCACTGACCCATAGAGCCGGGTCCAGTCAGAATGGGTCAGACAAAGGTATTTCTGACTTTACTTCTGACATGTTTCCCTGAGGAAGTAACTTCCTCCGTATCTTGTTTTGCTTTCTTGATCTTAAAGACAGCCACAAAAACACAACATATCTTAAATATCTCAAGCCAATGAAATGCAAAACAGGGTCATGCATACAAAATAGTACTTTTCCTCATAGATTAAGAGTTCATCAGGTGAGCTAGTATGAAGCTTCCTAAGCTGCCTCTGGGGTCTATAATATTCCATTTTCAGTTTGGCTTAGAAGAGTCCTTGTATGTGATGAATGGTATCAGAACAAGGCTTCATTCAGTATCAGGACAGATTCCCTTCATTTGTTTTCACAGCAAAATGTGATGAATTGCACAGAACTGAATTAAATCCCTTCAATTAAATCCCTTACCCAATGGCACCTGAATCTTTGCTTCATGTTCTAAGCCTCTTTCTTTAAAAAAAAAAAAAAAAAAAAGCGTTTGTCAAAGGATTTAAATTTTGAGTAAAAAACCAAAGCAATGTGCAAAAAAAATAAAAATTATATGAATTCTTTAAGGTTTACTCATACCAAGAGACTTACTAAATTTGAGTCCTTTTTTTCTCTCTTTAAGATAGAGCATATGCTTCATGAAATTCTTCCTTTTTCCTCTGCCAGCCCTCTGATAAGACTGCGATCAGCTTTCTGAGAAGCAAGAGGAATAGGAATCAGAGAAATTTGATCCTAGTTTTTTTGGCCAGTTTCTCCATTAGCCAAACAGCATGTTTTCAGATTCAGCTTTCACTTATTGACCTTTTAAGTGCCAGCTCATTTTGTCATTAAGACCCACAAAAGCAAGATGGTGAACCTCTGTTGTGAGGTGTCAATCTAGACTCTACTTTTCCATCTTTTTTTTTTTTTAATGACATTTTGCAGCTTATTTTTATTTATTTATTTTTGGCTTTGTTGCTGCTCGTGGACTTTCTCTAGTTGTAATGAGCAGGGCTACTCTTCGCTGCAGTGCACAGGTTTCTCATTGTGGTGGTTTCTCTTGTTGTGGATCATGGGCTCTAGGCGCACAGGCTTCAGTAGTTGTGGCTCACGGGCTTAGGTGCGGTGCCGCATGTGGGATCTTCCCGGACCAGGGCTCGAACCCATGTCCCCTGCATTGGCAGGCGGATTCCTAAGCAGTGCACCACCAGGGAAGCCCTACTTTTCCTTTGTAACACTTACCAAAACTATAATCAGCTAAGTATTAACGTCATTTTACTGTGTTAAGTCTGCTTACCTCCATGGGCTGTAAGGTTCATGAAGGCAGAGTTTATGTAGACAGTGTTCATTTTGGTAACCTCAGTGTCTAACCCAGCACCTGGCACAAGAGCAGACATACAGTAAATGGAGGTTGAATAAGCAAGTTAAACAAGAAAAAAAGTAAAACCTAACAAAACTGAAGCTCAGAGGTTTAGGTTGTCTAAAACCAAACTGTTCAAGGGCAGAGCTGTGACTAGCACTCAGGTCTTTAACTCCAAAAAGAATTCCCATTCTTGAGTTATTTCCACTAATATTCACCACTTGCCCTTCAGGGGTCAATTGAGAGAATACAAGAATACATGGAGTCTTCTCCCTTTTTTTCTTGATGAGTCTGGCTAATGGTTTATCAATTTGTGTATCTTCTCAAAGAACCAGCTTTTAGTTTTATAGATCTTTGCTATCACTTCCTTCATTTCTTTTTCATTTACTTCTGATCTGATCTTTATGATTTCTTTCCTTCTGCTAACTTTGGGTTTTTTTGTTCTTCTTTCTCTAATTGCTTTAGGTGTAGGGTTAGCTTGTTGACCTGAGATATTTCTTGTTTCTTGAGGTAGGATTGTATGCTATAAACTTCCCTCTTAGAACTGCTTTTGCTGCATCCCATAGGTTTTGGGTTGTCGTGTTTTCATTGTCATTTGTTTCTAGGTGTGAACAGAATGGGAGGGATATCTAGCATGTCCAGTATTAGTGGTGGTTGGGGAATGTAATTGATCCTGATCACTGACTCTTGGTCAACATTTTTTAAAAGAAAAACAAAACTTAAGTTTTAACAGTTTTGCAATATAAGCTTGTGATTTATTTAATTTATTTATTTATTTATTTTTGCGGTACGCGGGCCTCTCACTCTTGTGGCCTCCCCCATTGTGGAGCACAGGCTCCGGACGCACAGGCTCAGTGGCCATGGCTCATGGGCCTAGCCGCTCCGCAGCATGTGGGATCTTCCTGGACTGGGGCACGAACCCATGTCCCCTGCATCGGCAGGCGGACTCTCAACCACTGCACCACCAGGGAAGCCCCAAGCTTGTGATTTATGCTTACTCTAAATGGAAATCAGGATTGTTTTAAAGATTTAAGGTTCAGTATTTTTGAACACAAGCATTCATTTAGGATGTAACAACTAAGCTGAGTAATCTATTACTGTTAAATAATTTTCAGCTTTTCTCAAGTTAGTTATATCGTAGGATGTACTTAAGCAGTAGGTGTATTTAGGTTAAAGCAGTT
This sequence comes from Hyperoodon ampullatus, assembly GCF_949752795.1. NCBI lineage: Eukaryota > Metazoa > Chordata > Mammalia > Artiodactyla > Ziphiidae > Hyperoodon > Hyperoodon ampullatus. Next base: position 194,004,227 of record NC_136915.1, read on the forward strand.
GAATTATGTTAAATGCTGCTCTTACTCCACATTACATTGAACACTGTTTGGATGCATGTTGAAAGACATGCTTTTTTGTAAAACTCAATATAGGAGCTGTGTCTATAATTCAAAGTGAAACATTTGGCATGTTCGTTAATTCTAGTTTCATTTAATAACCTCTATGGCACATAAGTTTAATCTTTTTTTTAAGTTAACGGGGAAATTTTGAGATGCAATACCAATACTTCAGGATTTTGGTCTTGGTGTTTGTATGAAATTCTGAGGCCTTGATTTAAATCTTTGTACTGTGATTTTCCTTTTAGATGTATTGCGCTAAGTGAAACTTGTCGATAAATCTTCCTTTAAAAAACAAAACAACAACAACAACAAAGAATACATGGAGGCAAAAAATGAAATCCCTACACTGAAAACATGTGACATGGGTCTTTTATTCTGTCTGATTGCCCAAACTCCAGGTCACAAATTACTTCTAGACTTTTATTTTTTTTTATTTTTTATTTTTTTTGTGGTACGCGGGCCTCTCACTGTTGTGGCCTCTCCCGTTGCGGAGCACAGGCTCCGGACGTGCAGGCTCAGCGGCCATGGCTCACGGGCCTAGCCGCTCCGCGGCATGTGGGATCTTCCCGGACCAGGGCACGAACCCGTGTCCCCTGCATCGGCAGGCGGCCTCTCAACCACTGCACCACCAGGGAAGCCCTACTTCTAGACTTTTAATGAGGAACCCTAATTTCTGCAGAAGAAAGCTTCTAGGACTTAACATAATCTACTTACTATAGAATAAGCTGGAATTATTCAGGTTCCCTACTGTACACTGACCCCAAAGGAGTAAGTCAACAAAATGCTAAAAGTATTTCACTTCTCACTTGCTTATCTCTTCTGCTCTGTCGGGTCCTAATTACAGAAGGTTCTAGGTTATGCTGATTTGCTATACCAGTTCTACCCTTGAGAATGGAAATGTTTAAGCGGTAAACTTTAGTAGAGTCTAACTTTATTGTGTTTTTCATTTTTAAAATGTTCCATAGAAATACATTTACAATATTCTGTCTTTAAAAGAAAAATCTTCTGAGTAAGAAAAGAAAGTTTAAAGTTTCGATAATAAATAGTATACAATAAAGTCAGATATTGTTTTATAGCATAGACGCCCTCAACGTCATTCAGGAATAGGCATGACTAAAATGTCCCTGCAATTGTGAGTCAGGGATAAACACAAGAGTAAACCATACTGTAGAGGAATTTGGAGAAAAAAAAAATCCTGCTACTTTGTTCTGGGTTGAGATGCTGAAGCATTCTCATTCACAGTAATAATTGCCAAAAACCAGGGTCCTTTTCCAAGAAATTTATGTTTCGTGGACTTTCTGCTCCAGCACTGTATTGACCGTGCGGCACTCTGCTCCAAGTCTCAGTTCCAGCTCATTGCCGCTTCTATCCTGTAGTGATTAGGAAGGATGGTGGTGCGGGGTCCTGGGCGGTGGAGGAGGGGGAACGAGGGGTAGGGGGTGAAGCCCATCTCAGCTTTGAAAAGTCCAGTGTTGACCTGCATTCTTCAGGGTGACAGAGTCATTCAGACATGCTGATTGACTACAGAGCCTCCCTGCTTCTGGTTTTTTTCCCTGAGAGACAAGACAGACTGTTTTTGCAGTAACCTTTCTCACGTCTGCCCACACGAGTGGCTCCTTTCCATACGCTCAATCATTGTCTTCATGAGGTTTAAGCAAATTTCCTTCCAACGCTCTTCGAATTCAGTGGCATATTATAAATCACATGCTGGCTTTTTCAATTGTCCAGGAATTATTTTGAAGATCTTTGGCTATTTTTTTTAAAGCAGCAGATTTGTGGTAAAAAGCTGGGACAGATTTTCTGTATCATTTGCCAGATTTTGAAATTTACCTCTAAATTTTGCATTAACCTCAGCTGTAGTTTAATGGATGTGCTCTCTCATGTACACTCATAAAACATTTCATTAATTATGATACTAGCCTTCAGGCACTTCTTGGGGACTTACAGGAATGGCCTCACATGGCTTCTAATCAGGTTCAGACTTTGTATTTGGTCTTTTAAAGATGAGCGTTATGGGGCTTCCCTGGTGGCGCAGTGGTTGAGAGTCCGCCTGCCGATGCAGGGGACATGGGTCTGTGCTCCGGTCCAGGAGGATCCCACATGCCGCGGAGCGCCTGGGCCTGTGAGCCATGGCCGCTGAGCCTGCGCATCCAGAGCCTGTGCTCCGCAACGGGAGAGGCCCGCGTACCACACACACACACACACAAAAAGATGAGCGTTATGAAATAAAATGTTAGCCAAGCTTACCTCCCCCTCCTGCAAAAGAGAGGGCCACTCCTTTGAGGGCCACTGTCCTCTTCCACAGGGCAAGTTACTCCTGCTCTCATGCTTTTCCTCATACAGTTTCTACAGCTTCCTAGCAGGCTCTCTCTATGCCCTAGACAGAGCCAAGTGCCACGCTGGGGCCCATATTCTACTCCACCTCAAATTTCTCTCTCTTCCTAAACTTCCCTGAACTGACCCCCATTTTGGCTGCCAAGTATGTAATGACTGTGGCCACAGACAGACCTGTTCTGTCACAACTGATGTAACTTTGTTCACATGATTTCATGCCTCACCTTTATTCAGCATCTTTGTGACAAGAGAACAAGAATAGCTTGTTAGGAGGATGATAGGTGTAACCTAAGCAAAATGATTATTAGCTCCGGTTAAGTACAAAATGGGTTCATTCCATTCTCTTACCCTAGAATTTACATTACTGTTGGATGTGGCTAAGCCCTGGTACTTTAATAAAGTCTCCTGAAGGAGTAGCATTATATACATTTCTTCTGCAACCTACAAGCTGTTCTTTATTGGGGCTTACAGGACCTGAGGGAAAAAGATAATAAAGTAGAATGTAAATTTATCTGCTTCCTGAAAACAGATGAATGAATCATGCTCAGGGCCTGTGGACACTTGGGCATGAGCTCTTATGGAGAGGAGAGCTCCCTAGGGTGGGTTGTTAACCCTAGTGTGGGAGCAAGATGGGTTAGTCAAGGCCCTGGATCAACTCTGGCTCCGACACTGAGCAGCTGTGTGCCCTCGGGCAATGGGCAGTGTCTCCGTCCTTTAGTTTTCTCTTTTGTGAAGTGAGGATAATAATGGCAAATGGTACTTGCTTTATAGAGGCGTGTTGTATTAAATGACTGTGTGTGTATACACACACACACATTTTATAAAAGCCATATAAGTGCTGCTATCGTCATTATACCATGATGTTCTTGTTATTACTGTTATTAGAGTTGGATAAAAAGAGGCAGCTGTTGTTATAACACAGTGGAAAGAGAATAGAGTTTGGATTCAGGTAGACCTGGATTCTGGAAGCCCTTACTTCTTCCTTTTTTTTTTTTTTTTTAATGTTTTCTATTTATTTGTTTATTTATTTACTTATTTATTTATTTATTTTTGGCCTCGTTGGGTCTTCGTTGCTGCACGCAGGCTTTCTCTAGTTGCGGCGAGCGGGGGCTACTCCTTGTTGTGGTGCGTGGGCTTCTCATTGCGGTGGCTTCTCTTGTTGCAGAGCAAGGGCTCTAGGCACCCAGCCTTCAGTAGTTGTGGCTCGTGGGCTCAGTAGTTGCGGCACATGGGCTTAGTCGCTCCACGACATGTGGGATCTTCCCAGACCAGGGCTCGAACCGTGTCCCCTGCATTGGCAAGTGGATTCTTAACCACTGCGCCACCAGGGAAGCCCCTTACTTCTTTTAAAGTAAGGTCTCCCAGTCTGTTTTCACATATGTAAGATGAAGCTAATCCTCATACATTTTTGTGAGGATTACGTTAGATAAGATACTAATTGCAAAGCACTTAGCACAGTGACTAGTACAAAGAAGGTCCTCAAAAATGGAGCTGATATTACTATTATTTTATTGTTTACTTAACCTCTTATAAAGTGGACCATTATTTTATTTACCACCGAGAAAGAAAGAAATCCTGTCAATTGCATAACAATGGGTCATCAAGACAAGATACATTTAATTTTCAGATAAATAAAGATGTGAACACAATATATCTTACATAGATGAAAAACACTAGTTTTGCTAAGTGAGGGATCAGGAAATAGCTAACCTCCAAAGGAGGCTCCGAGGTCTGGGAGGCAGAGACTGTGAAGAAATGTGTAGACAGTTTCAGGTCCTGAATTAGATTTCAAGAATGGGTGTGAGAGAGGACATCATTTTAATCCCCATAAGCACCACAGAAAGCTGCTAGGAACTTATGGCTTTGCATAGTTTCCTCTTCCCCAAATGTCTGGTGCCAACTAAGGAATGTTGCTGGCCACCCGGTTCTACAAGGATTGAGTCACTTGCTGCCGCAGTCGCTGGCCTTCCACACACCTGAAAGGAGTTCAGGGTGGAGATGAGGAATGAGACCCTCTGTGCTCTGGGAAAACTGGCAGGACAGGTCTTCAGATAGTAGATGTTTTCAGGATTTTCATAAAAAAGTTTTATGAACCTGGATTCTTGCATGGTCCCATACTTCGAAAAGCACTAAAACCTTTAACTAAGATGTCTGTTCCTCGTGACTAGCAGCAAACTTCTACCGAGATGTGTGCTTGGTTACACGTCTCCCCTTTGCCAAAAACACATATACGCTGACCTCCCACCCTTACCTCCTTGGAACAATTTCTCAGAGCTGTCTGACAGCCTGTCTCCCAGGCTAGTGTCCTCAGTAAGACACTGCATAAACTCAACTCACACCTTTTATGTTGTGTGTTTTTCTTCAGTCGACACTGGCCATAAGAGTTTGGACAAAATGCAACTAAACTGTCTATGAAATATTTTTACTATTGCCTTTTCGCAGGCCTCTCCACTTTAAATTTAAAAACAGCCCAGGGCTTCCCTGGTGGCGCAGTGGTTGAGAGTCCGCCTGCCGATGCAGAGGACACGGGTTCGTGCCCCAGTCTGGGAGGATCCCACATGCCGCGGAGTGGCTGGGCCTGTGAGCCATGGCCGCTGAGCCTGCGCGTCCGGAGCCTGTGCTCCGCAACGGGAGAGGCCACAGCAGTGAGAGGCCCGCATACCGCAAAAAAAAAAAAAAAAAAACAGCCCAAACACAGAAATTGCAGTTTTCTTAGTCTTCAAGGCGTTTCCTTTTTAACTACAGCTGCACAAAATCTTCATTCCATGTCCTCTGAGTGACCATGAGAAAAGACTCTTCTTTGTCTGTTTCTGGTTCTAAGACCCTAGAGAATAAATTGAGCTTTTGGGACGTTGCCAGCTGTGTGATAGGTCTACAAGGAAAACAATAAGCAATCTTTCCTGTTTGGAAAGACGAAATTCAGAGACTCCTGCCCTGACAGGTTACACATAAAACCAGTCGTCTCTCCTCTCCCCCAGCCCCTCTGCTGATTAGCTTTCCTTTGAAGGTTGACTGAGATGAGTTGGAGTAACTTTCCTAATTCAGATCTGGGGGGTTGAGGGGGGGTTACAATTTACACACAGACAAAAAATTACACACACAAAAAAACTTTTGCAACGCCAGATTCTAAATCATCACTATCACTGAGTTTAGTCTGTGCCACTGGCCTCATCACACACGTATCTCTCTCTGTCATAAGGGATTTGGGGGCAGCTTATTTCAAAGTCTTAGGACACAACTGTTTCCTTTTCATTCCTCCATATTTTTCATTCAAGATGAGTCTAGGGCTTCCCTGGTGGTGCAGTGGTTGAGAGTCGGCCTGCCGATGCAGGGGACACGGGTTTGTGCCCCAGTCCGGGAAGATCCCACATGCCGTGGAGTGGCTGGGCCCGTGAGCCATGGCCGCTGAGCCTGAGCGTCCGGAGCCTGTGCTCCACAACGGGAGAGGCCACAACAGTGAGAGGCCCGCGTACCGCCAAAAAAAAAAAAAAAAAGATGAATCTAAACAGCTTTTTAAAATTGTGTCTTATTTTATTGCCAAGCAATGTTGCAATGTTCATTCCTACTCCCGTTTCTAATCGTATGGCACTCATCTTCCTGCCACTCTAGGAAGGAAAGGGCTTCATCTTATCAGAGATTAAGAAAGGTATCTCAGTTCAGGAGCGCTGCTTGTGTTTTTGCACAGACTTTCCATTTATAGTTGCAACACTTACACGTCCCCAGCTAACAGGGACGTGGCTGATGTGCACAGGGGAGTGCCAGTGAGCCAGCTAAGTCCCGGAAGACATTTTCCTCCTCACACAACAGACACAATTGTAGTGCCATTTTGAAATAGGGTGAGAAAGACTCTATGTCAACCAAAAAAGAATGACTTCTTCCCTTTAGTAAATACAGAGGGTAAGTTTCTAGATGTACTGAAGCTACCACCTGAAAGTGAAACAAAAAGTTTCTCAACAAAGCGAATTAGACCAAAATGAATTAAGATAGAATACAATGAATTAATCAAAACAACCCTACAAAGTGTCTCCTGCCTTGGTCTCATTTGTGTGACCCTTGGGTGTAAGAACGATCTTACTCACGTTTAAATCTCCTGCTATTTTAGAATGCTCGGCAGCTTGTAGGTTCTCAACAAATTTTTTTTAATTGAGTAGAATTAATAATCAAGCTCCCAGCCATTGCTACAAACACTCCTAGTGAAGAAACATACTTTATTACATAACTCATATAGAAGTAGAATAAGCTTGTTGAAAAGAAAAGAAAAAATATGGATATGCAAATAGAAAGTTTTCAGCCATATCTCACCACCCAAAGGCAACGACTCCTAACATTTTGGCAAATACATGTGTTTAGAACCTAGTCTGAATTCGGGGTTTAGAATTCCAAACTCCATAGAACTGTATACAAGCCATACTATAATATGATCAGTATGGACTTACATTGTAGAACTGTTTAACTCATAAAGGAAAAATCCTTTTCTAAGTTAAAAAAGTCATAAAGAGTGTTGCAGGTGCGTTCCCCAAAGAGAAGCAGACCCTGAAATGAAGTCAGGTGTGCAGAAGGTTCATTGGGGCATAACACCTAAGAAAGAAAAAGAGAGAGAAAGCAGGATTGGGCGAGGGACTGTCAGACCACAGTGCAGATTTGACGAAGTCTCTACCAGCCTGATGGGAACTCCAGAGCAAAGACTGCCCATCCAAGGAGTCCCTCATTGGGTGGAAATGGCTTGAATTACCACTTTGCTCAGTCTTTGCCTGGCAACCTCCCCAAGAACAGCATGAATCTGGACCAAAAGCTGAGGTGGATCTAGACAAAGCTAACATCTGGAGGCTAACAGCTGTCCACACTGCTTGTAGCCCACCAACAAAATCTTTCTTCAAAATGGACCTGCGTGGTGCCTCCTCTTTTGGCCACAAAGATATCCTCTTACGTTTCCTTTCAAAAGAAAACTGCTTGTGCTTTGAGATCTTTAATCCACGAGGAATTTTCTTTCTTTCCTTTAATCCACGAGGAATTTTTCTTTCTGCTTTGAGATCTTTAATCCACGAGGAATTTTCTTTCTGGTGTGAATTGAGTGTGGTGTGAATTGGCCTCTAAATTTTGCCATCATTCACTGGATAGTCCATCACTTCCCAAGGAATTTTAATGTGACTTTGGATGTGTTACTGGATAATAGCTGTTGAACACTGAGAGACAATTTCCTCACTTTTTGGGCTATTCACAATGTAAGGACTGTAGACACAATACATTTTTAAGATGAATCTGCAGTATTAACATTTCCCTCCTTATTTTCTTAAGTCTAGACCATCAACAAAACACTAAATTAAGTCCTGATTTGTAGTAGGGTTCAATTTCTGTGATGTGAACACTCCCACCATGACTGATTTCAAGCTACCAGTGTGGTGCCACTCAGCGCAGAGCTGGGAAGAGATAAGCAGTATCACACTGTTATATAGTATTTCCTCCATACAGATAAAACAGATGTAAATAACCTCAAGAGCATAGATAACAGCAGTATGTATAAAAAGAGCATAGTATCAATAAATTAAGGTAAAATAATCAGTAAGTGATGAACTTTCAGTATTTATTACTTTGCTTTTAATATAAGTTACTTGTAAGTTTACGTAATTTAATTTTTAATATTGTCTGTGTTTAAAATCCAGTTTGCAAAAATTTTGAAAATTTAACCATAGGCTCTCATAAGCAAGCCCAAGCCAGCTCCAGTGTATCACTACAAACCAGAAATTTCCCTTTCCGGTACCAGTACTGGAGAAACTTGAGTACATATGCACAAGGACCCAGGTCCAAGAGTATTTGTTGCACTGCTGTTTATAATAGCAGAAAGTTAAAATGACATATCTGTCCATAATTAGACAAATTGATAAATAAACTGGGGTTCATTCATATAATGTAATATTAAATTGTGGTTAAAAATAAAATGAATTAGATCCTCATATTTCAACATAGATAAATCACCAAAGAAGCTACAAATACATTCATGCAGTGTGATACTAACTGTGTAAAAATTTAAAACACACATACATTTAAAATCTTGTTTATAAAAATATGCACATATAATTAAGGTGTAAAAATATGTATGAAAATGAAACACACAAAATTCAGGATGGTAGTTACCTCTGGGGAGGGAATGAGAGGTGGGATGGAACTTTAACTGTATCTATAACATTTTGTTTCTTTAAAGAGAAGATGATAATCTGAGCATTAATCGTAAAAGAAAGAAAAGCCAACATTATGTGCCCGTGATAGAAGTACAACAAGATACCTCTGAAATATTCTTATTAAAAAAGAGAACTTATATCTGCTTAAATTTCTAAACCCAGCTCCCAATTTATGGAAAAACAAAGGAAAATATTAAATGGAACCACTGGGATGCGATCAGCAAAATCTGGAGTGTGGGTTGCTTCAAAAAATAAATTGCAAGGAAGTTAATAGACAGGGGGATGAGAAATCTGCAGATGCGAAGAGATTTAGGAGACCTGTCAATCAATTGCAATGTGTGGACATTACTTTGGTTCTGATTCAAACGAGCAGACTGTTTGTATTATAGAAGAAAACAGGAAAATTCGAATACTGAATGGATATTTGAGGATATTAAGGAATTACTATTAATTATTTAGATGAGACAATGCTATTGTGGACATATTTAAATAATCTTTATCTTTTAGATATTAATGTTTTAAAAATGCATGGATGAAGTGATATGATAGCTATGACTTGCTTCCAAATAATCTTGGGCAGCTGGGGGAAGTGGGTAGAGGTTTAGGTGAAACAAGATTGTTGTTTCTTCTTTTATGTCTTTGAAATTGCACATAAATATTTTTTTAGAGGAAGAGGACAAGGAAGAAAGAAACATATGTTAAGTAGGTGGTTTACCATCTATTATATCTAACTGGGTGTCATTTTATTTTCTGTACATTTTGGTAAGTTTGAAGTATAACTTATCACAACATTGTAAATCAACTATACTCAATTAAAAAATAAAAATATGCTGCTAAGTTCTATTTGCTAATAAAAGAAGAAATATAACTTAAATGTTTTAAAGATTTCAATCTGTATAAATACCTCCAAAGTACCACACACAAAATTTACTCTGACAATATTTTAAATACCATGATCCAGCTGCCAGGGAAGGAAAAAGATAAGTTATCAGCAGTAAGGCCGGGGCTTCCCACAGCCCGCTGCTCGGACGTGCCAGACACTCTTGATTTACCTCCTACCAGATTCCCTGGGCCCTCCTCAGATAGTGGACCACTGCTATCTGGTGCCAAGAGCCAGAAATTAACTCTTCACGTCCACTTAAACAAACAAGCCTTAGTTCTACTGCTGCACATTGTAAGTAGCTGGACCGTCACCTCTAGTTAAAGTTCCTTTCCAGTTATTTACACCTTGCTCCCTGGTGAATGTTGAAATTACAAGATTAGTTCACAGACGGCAGTGTTTGATCCCTAGCGTACAACATGCCTTGCTCTTGTGTACGTGAAGAGGGTATTTCATGTTCTCTTGCGTTTGTAGTGTTACCCGGCTGAACAGTTAGGTGTTGCTGAACGGTTTGAGGGTCTCGAGAGTGATTCAAACATTCCTCATGCAAACTGTACACCCTCCCCAATGCTCACATGTGCATGTGTACACACATGTGCTCACACACACAGACTCATAATCCTTAGTACATGTTAAAGACTGTAAGACACTTTCCTGGTGGCCACTCACAAACAGCATGGGAGAAGTTGGGCATCTTCAAAATTAAATTAATGAAAAAGAAATCAATATTGGTCAGAAGCAGATAACAGTTTCCGCGTTCTTCCAAAGACATTATGCTTGATTTTTTTTTTTAATGTAAAACTTTTTTTCTGGACCTTCAGTGCCTTGCTAGCTCTAGTTTTCCAGTAAAAACAGCATTACCATTAAACCACAGATACATAAAGGTGTCTGAATACATCTCCACATAAATGTCCAAAAGGCACACAGACCACTAGGTCAGGCTCTCCAATAAATGACTTGGGAAGGCAGGATGGTGTTACGAGAGGGTGGACTTTGAAAGCAACATGTTCGTGTTTAAATTCCAACGGTATCACAACTAGCTAATTGACCACAGGAAGGCTACTAAACCGTCTTAGGTCTCTGTTTCCCTTCTTTAAAATAAGGATAATAATAGAACTTAACTCATTGGTATGTTGTGTAAAACTGACTTACTGTAATATATGTAAAGCACCTAGAACAATGCTTGGCATATAAAGAGGCTACAGAAGCTATGAGCACTGAAGCTAATAAACTACATTAGCTGCTGTCACTTAATCCTCCAAACAACTAGCACCATCTTACAGATGAGGTTAAATGACTTGTTCAAGGTTGAAAAGTTTACAGTAGTAAACACAGGCTTGGATCCCAGTTCCGTCCAAAGCCTATGTTCTTCCCACCACACCCCCTGTCTTTCCTGTGTTAATTAGATACCAAGATCCTTTGTTAATAAGAAAGCCATGCTTATAGAAGAACGTGAAATTTACCCTAAGCCCTACACGACTTTGAGATATTTAAGAATAAGGAAATTGAAAATGATATTATTGTCCAATTCCTATATTGAGAAATTCCAGAGATTGAGAGAGATTTGGAAGAGAGTTAGAATATCGAATGATTAACATTTTGATGTAAATGTTCAGAATATTTAAACTACCTCACACTGTATTGGTTTAATTAGTTAAGCAGTGGTATCTCATATACTAACAATAGATATTAATGGTTCTAGGATTAAATATGAAACCCTTATGAGTCATAATAATTTCTTTCAAATCATCATGAGGAGGAAGATGTGAAAGAAGTAACATATTTGAAATTTAATGAGAAAACATGTCAAAGCCATCTATAAACTTAAAAGTAATCACAAAAACGTAGTTTTACATATTACTATGGGTTGAATTGTGTCATCCAAAGAGATGTTGAAGTCCTAATCCTGGATTCCTGTGAATGTGATCTTATCTGGAAATAGGACCTTTGTAGATGTTACCAACTTAAGACTAATGTCCTTCTGCGAAGAGGAGAGACTCAGACACAGAGGAGAACTCCCTGTGATGACAGAGGCAGAATTTACAGTGATGCACCTACATGCCAAGGAATGCCAAGGTTTTAGGGCAGAAGCTAGGAGAGAGGCATGGGACAGAAATTCCTCAAAACCTTCAGAAGAAACCAACCCTGCCGACCCCTGGATTTTGGACTTCTAACCTCCAGAACCATGAGAAAATAAATTTCTGTTGTTTTAAGCCATTCAGTTTGTGGTACTGTGTTAGAGCCTCCCTAGGAAACCAGTACACATAGATAGGTTAATTCAACAACCACATCAATAAGTGTGCAATGATTTTATAGAAACATTTCTGTGCTGCGATACTCCTCTTTAAAACGTTATTTATTAGCTGTTCTCACTCGAAGTATGTCAAAATATTTTAAAACACACGGATGCACACACACATAAAAGTCGTACTCAAAGACCAAAGAAACAGCAGAAAAGTATGATTCAGCATTTAGCAGATTAAACAGGCACCACTTATCAACTAAGTAAAATATTATGCTGAGAATCACAGGCACAACATGTTTTTTAAAGTACCAAAAAGCCTGCTGACAGAAAATATACAATTACTTGAGGATACCTTTATTCCCCCCAGTTTTAGAGATATAATTGACAGACATCACTGTATAGGTTTAAGGTGTGCAGCATAATGGTTTGACTTACATGTAATACACTGTGAAATGACTATCACTGTAAGTTTAGTTAGCACCCATCATCTCATGTAGGTACAATAAAAAGAAAAAGAAAAAAAACTTTTTCTTTGTGATGAGAACCCTTAGGATTTATTCTCTAAACAACTTCCCTGTGTATTAGACAACAGTGTTGACTGTAGCCATCATGCTGTACATTGCATCCCTAGTACTTATAGCTGGAAGTTTGTACCTTTTGCTCATCTTCTTCCAGTTCCCCCTCCCCCCATATCGCACCTCTGGCAACCACAAATCTGATCTCTTTTTCTATGTGTTTGGGGTTTTTTTTAGATTCCACATACAAGTGAGATCATACAGTATTTGTCTTTCTCTGTCTGACATCTCACTTAGCATAATGCCTTCAAGGTCCATCCACAGTGTCACAGTTGGAAGGATTTCCTTCTTTTTCATGTTGAGGAATATATACGATGTAACATATATATATATTACATCTTTATCTCTTCATCTATCTATGACACTTAGGTTGCTTCCAAGTCTTGGCTATTATAAATAATGCTGCAATGAACATGGGGGTACAGATAATCTTTTTGAGATAGTAATTTTATTTTCTTTGGAAAAATACCCATAAGTGGAATTGCTGGATCATATGGTAGTTCTATTTTTAATTTTTTTGAGGAACCTCCATACTGCTTTTCACAGTGGCTGTACTAATTTACAATCCTATCAACAGTGCACAAGTGTTCCCTTTTCTCCACATCCATCATTTGTTATTTTTTTGATAAAAGCCACTCTAACAGGTGTGAGGTGATATTTCATTGTGGTGTTTTCAGGTCAATTCTTTAGTTGCCTATCAATGAGCCAGTGATAGAATACATCTAAGGTTTTCAGTAAAGAAATAGAAAACATAAAAACAAGGAGGAAAAAATGTAAACATGTGTCTCAAGGATTCAAATCCAATTATAAATTTGGAGATGTTGGGGTAATGAATTCTAAAGGATAGCAAAACAGAAACCTAAAATCTCCACAACCTTTATCTCAATATTACAATCTCATGTAAAAGCAGATGCATGTGAATCTCCCGTGCAATTTAAGACATCATCAATGTATCAAGCATATGCTGTTAAAAAATAATATGAAGAAAACACTAGCCAGTGGTCTTTCTGAAATGACAGTAAAAAAGCTGAAAATGCACAGACTCTCATTAAAAGAAACTCAGCAATGTTAAGCACATTAGAAGTATATGATTAATTCTGAAAAAATTCTCATATCATTTGCATACAATTAATCTCTTACATTTTATAGGATTCAAATCAGATTTACTTAGCAAATGTTTAAATGTATATAGATATAAACATATAAATATATATATATAAGGAGTACCCTTCTTAGCAACACTGATTTTACAAACAACCAATACTTCCTGTGTCTGTTGGGTCCTCCAGGAAGCAGGTGCTGAAGTGATGTCAGGAGAGACAGCATCTACTGCTTCTCCGTGAAAAATAGAGGAGGCTGCAGACTGGGGCTGAAGGGAAAGCCTCAGACCGTGATGCTGATCTGACAGCTGGGAAAGGAAAGGGAATTTGGCAGAGAGGACTTCACACCAGGAGGCAGAGCTGCCAAAGCCTTGGCCAACCCAGTGGGGAGCTGGGGATATTGCCTTGTTAGAGGAGCCCCCGGTTGGCAGAAATGGCAGGGCCTTATCCCCACCTAGTGTTCAGCTACCAGCTGGAGGCTCCCCAGGGAGAACATGGCCTCAGCCCAACTGTGGGCGTGCCCCCTGAAGGTGTTACCGCTGGACACTGACGGTCAACAGCACTGCTTTTACCTGAAGTGCGTTTGCTCTCAAAGGCAGATTGAGCATGGCTGCTACACATACAGAAACTTACAGCTCTCCTGCCCACCCTGCTGGAGCCTTGATCCCACCTCTTTCCCCTTCCTGCATCCCCTTTCCAGATGCATCCTAAGATTCCCAATCATCATACTCTCTCTCTCACACCTTACGTAAACAACTTTCTAAATACCAACATGGAGTATGTTTACCCTGTTCTTATATCCTCCATTGCTCAATTCACATCCCCTATGTAGACTTCACCACCTCTCCATGTAAATCTGTCAGTCTCTCCTCTAGCAACCATAAACATTTTAATATCTCTATGGCTGTACATTGAATTCTAAGTATTTATTAGATGCTTCTCTCTCTAAGTAGATAAGTAAGCTGCTCAGGAACAGAGTTTATGACTTTCTCACCTTTGAATCCCCAGCATTAACACAGTTCAGCACCTGGAAGGTGTTCAATAAATATTTGTTCAGTTAGTTTAGCCATGATGGATATTATTGCCAGAACCTTCTATTACTGACAGAGCCTACATATTTCACATTTTTATAAAAGCTTTGTGTTCTAATGTTTGTGTAGCCATTACTTGTATCCTTGCAATAGCTCAGTATTGTGTCTGTCCAAAGATTCACTGAAGCTATGAGTTTCTACACATAGTGTTTGATTTATCTAGATTTTCAGCCCATACCCTTTTTGTTCACAAATGTCACAATCTCAAGACAGATTGGTTAGTCTCTTTGTTCATATATGCTTTTTCTAAAAATAATTATGAATACTCATTTTATAAGTGGCATGATTTTCATTTTGGCTTTAGCTGAAAGGCAGTTGTGTTTTCACCTAAAGCTGCTGTGAATATATTTTTAAATGAATATAATTTGCATACTGAATTTGCATTTTTACGACCAGGGGTTGTAACTGAAAACGAGGGAATTGGAAACAGAGAAAAGGAAACATTATGTATTATTTAATAATCCAACTATCTAGTTAGAAGTCCTAACAAAGTACAGTAGAAGAAATTATAACATTAGATCATAAAATATTACCAGATTAAAGTGTATTTCCATAAAAAACAATACAGGTAAGTGACTATATTCATCTTTCACGGGGCAGGGGGAGACCCCATTCTGTTGTAAGGAGTTGCTCTATGTTAAAGGTCTAGACAAAAAAACAGATTTTTTTGTCATTGAGCACATAAACAAATGACGTCTGCCCTAAAACTATAGTGTTTCTTAAAATTGATAATTAAAGTTCATTACCTGTTTGATATAACTTTAACTCTTTAATTACATGTGAAAAAATAAATCAGAAAATAAATAAAAGCAAAAAAGAATTTATATTTTGAGAATTACGTTTTTTATACACATTGACTTATCATTTCAAAATAGATATTAAAAACAGCCATTTATAATAGTCTTTCAGAGTCACACAGGAATATGAACCAGATGACATAAAAGTGACCTAGACTACGACTATTTTTTATTTGTTAAATTAAATTATTATTAATAGGTATCAAATGTGATTTGATTTACTCTGAAAACTTTCAAATCAATGAACACATACATCGGAGGGAAAAAAAACAGTCAAGAAATAAAAACTTAAGTATCCAGTTGTCTAAAATTTTTATTACATTTAAATATTTTATAAAATATATAAAACAGTTTTCATTAATTTGTGGCTCCAGTTATAGCAACTGCTACAGATGTGTCTTTTTCCTGGAACAACTTGATACCATTGGCACATGTACACAGCTACTGAGGTGGTAGATATTTTTCCTCTGCTGACAATCAGGGAACACAGAAGTAGTTTACTTTCACCTGGCAGGACAGCGGACACCTTTACTATCTTGCCCCAGAGAGGTGACAGCTCATGGATCCTGGGCCACTACTGACATCTATTGTCTCATCAGAGCGTAGGAGTTCATGTTGGTCCCCTACATTGATGACAATATGCTGATAGGATTCAGAAAGCATATAGTGGCAGCTGTCCAAGATGCCTGGATAAAATACTTCTGTGCCAAGGGGTAGGATATTGGTTCCACTAAAATACAGAGATTAGCCACTTTGTTGCAGGAAAATGGGGCTTGAGAGGAAGGTCATGTCCCAGGTCTCGAGTGAGTCCCTGGAACAGGCTGCCAAGTGCAGGAAGGAATTCAAGAGCGAGTGGAAATAGAGTGAAAGCAGATTTATTCAGGGAGATACATACTCCATAGACAGAGTGTGGGCTGACTCAGAAGGTGAGAGGGCCCCGGGGTATGGGGTTGTTCGTTTTTATGGGCTGGGTAATTTCATAGGCTAACAAGTGGTAGGATTATTCCATCTATTTGGGGGAAGGGGCAGGGATTTCCAGGAATTAGGCCATTGCCCACTTTTTGTTCTTTTATGGTTGACCTCAAAACTGTCATGGCACCTGTGTAGCAAATGTATTACAATAAGCACATATGAGGTTCAAGGTCTAGTGGAAGTGGAATCTTCCTCCATCTTAGGCATGGTAGGTTCTAACCAGTTTTTATCATATCCTCAATGGCTATGTCATTCTTTTAAAGGTTGTGCCATGCCCCCTTCCCTCCTATCTCATTTTCAGGAAAATTTCTGGGAATCCAGCAGAACTGAGCATGTCTATCAGTTCCCGGTGAATTTAAGGTTCTTGCCTCATCATGAAAGAATTCAGAGACGAAGTGATAGGTAAGAAGTGGATTTATTTAGAGAGAAACACACTCCACAGACAGAGTGTGGGCCATCTCAGAAGGCAAGAGACCCCTAAATATGGCATGGTTAGTTTTTATGGGCTGGGTAATTTCATAGGCTAATGAGTGGGAGGATTATTCCAATTATTCTGGGGAAGTGGTGAGGATTTCCAGGAACTGGGCCACCGTCCCCTTTTTGGCCTTTTATGGTCAGCCTCAGAACTGTCATTGCGCTGCTGGGTGTGTCATTTAGCTAATGTATTACAATGAGCGTATAAGGAGGCTCAAGGTCCACTGGAAGTCAAATCTTCCACCATCTTGGACCTAGTGTGTTCTAACCAGTTTTTGTCATATCCTCCATGGCTATGTCATTCTTTTAAAGGTTGTGCCCTGCCCCCTTCCCTCCTGTTTCATATCTACCCTCTCCAAAGAGGTGAAGCTCCTACGCCTTTTCACTGTCTACCTGAAAGAAACAGACACAGTGCTTGGTAAATATTTTTTGATTTTGGAAGCAATATACAACATTTAAGCATCTGCTCCCATCCATTTATCAGATTTAAGAAAAGGCCAAATACTTTTAATGGGTCCCAGAGCAAATCAAAACTTAACAAAAAACATAACGCAAAGGTCCTTACGATACAGAAGCTTTACCTGTACTCAAGAGTCTATGAGCAGTTACAATGCTTTTGTCAAATATTGGAGCAAAAATGTCTAAGGTTGGGTCCCAAGGTCTTTGAGCAAAGCCACTTATATTTAGCAATAACAATAGTATTGATATTTTGAGAAACAGCTCGACTTAACTTGTCCCTGACAGAGAAGTTTGACTTTGGAACATCAGGTAACAACATAAGGCCATTGCTGTCACAAGCCCAGCAGTTATCTAACTCTAGCAAGTCGCAGAGTTAGGCAAACCCGGCGGCATTCCACTGTTCAAGTGGAAATGAAATATGTGGGTCCAGACAAAGCAGCCCCTGAAAGCGCAGGTGAATTTCATCAGCATGTGACTGTCGTTCCCAACTTGTCCTTTGTTCTGCTGCCCCTCCCCCAATCTCTATTTTTATCCCAGGGGGAGTTTTTTAAATTATTAATTGACCAGGAAGGGAAAGGTTTAGGTCTTATATATAGGTATGGCTGTATAATTTGCTGGCACTGGGCAGAAATTAACAGCTGAAACTTTACAGCCCCACCCAGGGTTGATCCTTTAAAAAGCATGGGTAGGAGGGTGGGCAACAAATCCTCTTGATGGTTTATAATGAATGGTTCACTTGCCTTGAAGGAGAGAGAGCCTTAGGCAGGTATCTACTTTTCTTTCATAGAGGAATCGCTATCCCTCCCAGGGCTGCCCTGGTGGGACAGGGCCTTACCCAGCATAGGAGTTAGTGGCCAAAGCTGGGAACTTAGTGGGAGCCTCCATGGCTTGGACTACAAGTTGTAGGTGACCAACTCTTCCTATTCTTGTGAATCAGGGCTCTGATCTTTTAGAAACTTTAGTACACACAGAAATAATACATCCTCTAGGTACACAAAATGATAACTGAATTGGAAGTAAAGACTGCCACCTGGGTATTTCAGATCTTTCATGCCTTTAAACAAACAGACCAAAGTACGTTTCATTATTAGTTTGGGTAAATGATCCTGATTATTAAAAGGAACAATGAATCCTGGGGACAATGGGATATGAAGCTGTATAGATAGAAGCCTGAGAAAACCCTGGAGGGTCTTCAGTGTTCAATGTCAAAAATTGATGAAACTTGGGGCTTCCCTGGTGGCGCAGTAGTTGAGAGTCCGCCTGCCGATGCAGGGGACACGGGTTCATGCCCCGGTCCGGGAAGATTCCACATGCCACGGAGCGGCTGGGCCCGTGAGCCATGGCCGCTGAGCCTGCACATCCGGAGCCTGTGCTCCGCAACGGGAGAGGCCACAACAGTGAGAGGCCCACATACCAAAAAAAAAAAAAAAAAAAAAAAAAAAAAAATGGATGAAACTTATGTTTTGACTATAATTGAATAACAGGGGTCCATTTAACCCTCCAAAGTTCAACAGCTAGAAAAATGGGTGAGTTTACATGAAACACTCATTTTCAGGCAGTGGACAATGAACAGTACACACAATAATCATGGAGAGAAGAGAAGCAAAAAGTGTAAGCCCTGTAATTATCCCAGCTTCTTGCTTATAGAGAGCGTCCAGGCTGCAGTAGTGAGAAGAGGTCCCCAAACAGAGCCTGGCGTTCTTGATGAGTTGAAAAGACAGAGTTCAAAGTTAAGGGAGGCCAAAACGACTAGAATTTTAGTGTGTAATTCCAGGAAGGAGATAGGTGTGCAAAAAAACATGCCTCCAAAGATCTGCAGAAGGATCTGTTAGTCTGTTGTTTAACAGTGGTCTTCACGTGCATGGGAGGACAGTGCATGAAGCCTAAGAAAGGACTAGTGGAATATTCCCTGGCGATCTACAGGGTGGGTAATATGTCATGTTCTAAGCAATCAGAGTATAAAGACCCCTGAATCTGTAGGGCATTAGGTAGAGTCCTCAGAAGGGTGTAATCTCAGCAGTGGAATCAGATAAGCTCTAGATGGAGGGCTGCTCTGGACCTGCTCTGACAACACTTAAAAAGACTCAAAAGGGTCAAAATGATTCCAGTAATCTGGCAGCATTCTAGAACAAAACCCAACAATATTTAAAGAAATGCAGCAAAACACAACACCAACTACATAGAATTTACAATGTTTGGCATCCAATAAAAAATTTGCATAGGAAGGAAGCAGGAAAATGTAATCCCTAACCAGGAGAAAAGTCTATCAATAGAAATAGACCCCAAATGACAGAGGATAGAATCATTAGAAAAGACATTTTTTAAAAAGCTATTATAAAACAGTATATCCAATAAGGGATTAATAGCCAAAATATACATAAAAAATCACAACTCTCTATATCAAAAAAACCAAACAATCTGATTAAAGGACGGCAGAGGACCTGAACAGATATTTTTCCAAAGAAGAAATACAGATGGCCAACCGGCATGTGAAAAGATGCTCAACCGGCATGTGAAAAGATGCTCAACATCACTAATCATCAGGGAAATGCAAACCAAAACCACAATGTGATATCATGTCATACCTGTCAGAATGGCTTTTATCAAAAAGACAGCAAATAACAAGTGTTGGCAAGGATGTGGAGAAAAGGGATCCCTTGTGCATAGTTGGTGGAATGAAACTTGGTGTGGTCACTATGGAAAACGTTATGGAGTTTCCTCAATAAATTAAAAATAGAACTGCCATACAATCCAGCAAGTTTACTTCTGGGTATTTACCCAAAGAAAACAAAAACACTAACTTAAAAAGATATATGCCCCCTAATGTTTATATCAGCATGCCAATTTACAATAGGCAAGATATCAAAGCAACCGAAGTGTCCACTGACAGATGACTGGATAAAGAAGGTGCAATACACACACACACACATATATATACATATATATACACACACACACACATATACACACATATATATACACATACACATATATACACATATATACATATATATACACAAATATATATGCACACACATATATATATACACATATATATACACACATATACACATACACATATATACACATATATATACACACACACATATACACATATACACACACACACATATATACACATACACATACATGCACATATATATACACATATATATATATACACACACAATGGAATATTACTCAACCATTCAATAAAAAAGAAATCTTGCCATTTTTGAAAACATGGATAGATCTACATGGTATTATGCTAAGCAAAATAAAAGAACGACAAATACCGTATGATCTCACTTATATGTGGAATCTAAAAAACAAGACAAGCAAAACAAAACAGAAACAGACTCATAGATTCAGAGAACAAACAGGTGGTTGTCAGAGGTGGAGGTGGGGGCAAAATAAGTGAAGGAGATTAAGAGGCCCAAACCTCCAGTTATCAAACAAATAAATCATGAGGGTATAGCTACATGGTCAATAACACTGCGGTAACTTTCTATGGGGACGGATGGTTACTAGACTTATCCCGCTGATCATTTTGTAATTTATGTCAATGTTGACTCACTATTTTGTACACTTGAAACTAACATAGTATTGTACATCAACTATATTTCAATTTTTAAAAAGCTGTAAAATATACTCCATAGGTACTATAAATATACTCTGCATGTCCAAGAGGATAGAGAAAAACATCATCTTAATGAGAGGAAAATCTGAAGATTAAAAAAGACTAAAATTGAAGTTCTAGGCATAAAAAGTATAATATCTGAAATGAACAATACGCTAAATGGAATAAACATCAGATTAGATATAACAGAAAGAATGATTACCGAACTTGAAAATATAGCAATAGAATCGTACAAAAATGGAACACAGAAATACAAAAAGTGTACTGTTGCTGGGGTGTTGGTACTGTTATTCTGACACTTGTACATTGTGGATAAAACAAATAGGCAAGTATGTGGTATTCTAATTATATCATCTGTGATGACCTTGAGAACTGGGGTTTTCAGCAATGTAAAGAATATACAGATGCAAAACACAAGCAATACAGATATAAGACAGCCCTGACTTTGACTTTAAAATATAAATAGGGGGACTCCCGTGGTGGCACAGTGGTTAAGAATCTGCCTGCCAATGCAGGGGACACGGGTTCGAGTGCTGGTCCGGGAAGATCCCACATGCTGTGGAGCAACTAAGCCTGTGCGCCACAACTACTGAGCCTGCACTCTAGAGCCCGTGAGCCACAACTACTGAAGCCCACGCACCTAGAGCCCATGCTCTGCAACAAGAGAAGCCACCACAACGAGAAGCCCACGCACCACAACGAAGAGTAGCCCCTGCTCGCCACAACTAGAGAAAGCCCGCGCGCAGCAACGAAGACCCAACGCAGCCAAAAATAAATAAATAAATAAAAAATTTAAAAAGTGATTGCTCTATTTAAAAATATATGTGAATACGAACTCTGATATAATGACATATTTTATTGGAAAAAAATATTTTCTACTCTGTCCACTCATAAGGTATAGAAATAATGACCACCTCAACAGAGCTAAGAACCCACCAAAAGGAGCCCTGGCTAATTCCAAGTGTAGTTAGAAATGTGCAGGGTGAGTGTGGAACACCTTGTCATCCCAAAGAGCAAAGAAACCATCAAAGACTAAGGTAATGTCAGCGGGAATCAGGCTACTTAGGACACTAGCCACAAACAGCATCAATAAGAATAATAGCTATAATGTCTTGAAACATAGCAAATATGTTTAATCCCATGCGTTTTTCAGTGATACCAAACAAAACCCCAAAACCTAATTGGTTACTCTTGGATGATGCTAGGGAACAAATTCATTATTGTGAAAACTGGTAAGTAAAAGGATAAACTCAAACATTTATCCTGCTTTCTCTATATGAATTGTAACACTGGGTAACTAAAATGATAAAACAGTAGAATTTTATATTTAGAAAAATATCCCAGCAAATAAAGAAGGAATGCCATAATTAGGATATCACTATTTTGCAGCTTCTAATAAATTAATGGAGCTAGATATTAAGCATTAACAGCTACTAACATCACAAAAAAAGGGACAATCAACCATTTGTGTCTCCTTATAGAACACAACAGTCCCTGTAAGGTGTCTTGGCAAGAAAAAATGTCTAATCTAAATCTGATGAAGTCTCTAGCTCCAACTTCCAATTTACAAGGAGTACAAACAACCCAGTTTCTTCAGCAAATACATTTCAAAGGGGAAAAATATACCGAGGAAGAACCTATAGATTAAAAACTGTAAGAAAAGAAAATATACTATTTAAGAGACAACTAGAAATTCTAACAATAACTCTGCATTTGTTGATATTAAGAAAATATCCCTCTTCTTTTAGATATGATAATAGTGTTGTGGCTATATTTGGAAGAGTTCATATCCTTTAGACTTAAGAACTAAAATATTTATGGTATTTGTCATTGGTTACAAAATAATATGGTTGAAGGAACAGATGTGCTGTAGATGAAATAACAGTTGCCATGGGTACATGACTGTTGAAGCCGAGTGATGGGTACATGGGGATTCATTACACTTTCTCTGTATACTTTTGTATTTGTTTCATATGTTCTGCAAGAAAGATTTTAAGGTAGTAAGAAAGGACAAAAATAGAACTCTGGGAAGAAAATTAATGTAAGATGATAGCAATCCTAACACAGAGGTCAGCCAAGGCTCAAATCTTTCAGAAATAAAGATAGAAATTTGTTCAACTGCATAGTTCACATAACTCATTAAAAACTCTAAATATATACCATTTTAGGAAGAAAAATTTCAAAAGGTTTATCTGCACAAGTGTTTAATAATAGCTAATTGTCACTACATGAGAAAAATCTTGGCTTGGTCCCTTTAAGTAATTAATCTATTCTATTCTTCTTTTTGCCCTTGTCCAGATAAAGTCAGAGTCTAGAGATCTGACTTTGCTTTCAGAGTACTTGGCATTATTGCCTACCATAAGAAGATAAACTGCTGGTTTCTTGTTTTTATATATAATATATATGTACGCATATATATATGTATATATAATATATATATTTTAAAGGCATGTTGTTTTTGTATTCACTCTGAACAACATGATCTTAGGAAATTCCATTTCACTGGAGATTCCATTTCACTGGCAGAACTCCACTAATAGGGGATGGGGGGGTACTCTATTCTTCTGCTTAAAAAGAAATTTTACAATGAATATTTAGTGCTTGAGATAAAAAAGAAAAAATAATAATAAGCTGCTTTTGTGTACACTTCCAGTCTGGTAGAACACTTGACTTGTAATATGTTCCCATTTTCACAAAAATACTTTTGTTTTGTTAGGAGAAGTAGAGTATGGAAAAGGACAAGGAAGAAAGTGGGGCAAAAAGAGGAATAAAGGAATAAAAAACAAGGATAGGAAGGGAGAGTAGCAGTATTTTTCTCAAGAAATTTGCATTGCGCCAAAAGTAGGTATATTTTTGTAATTATTAAGTTCTTCATTAATTAAACCACTTTCTTTTTAGTTTCTCTCATCCAAAAGTAGTGTGCAAAACAATGCATTAACACACATAGAAAATGCTGATTCCCTTCTAGCCCCAGTCCTGAGGTAACCAATGTCATCAGTCTGGCATGTGACCATCCTCACTTCTCCCCTTATATATAAAAACATT
Source organism: Hyperoodon ampullatus (assembly GCF_949752795.1). Lineage (NCBI taxonomy): Eukaryota > Metazoa > Chordata > Mammalia > Artiodactyla > Ziphiidae > Hyperoodon > Hyperoodon ampullatus. Next base: position 194,028,075 of record NC_136915.1, read on the forward strand.
CAAAGGGTATTTGGAAATTTTTTGTTTGTTTGCTGTTTCAAATATTAGATAATACTGTAACTATTATGCTGGGACTTGCTTTGCTCAGTATATCATGGACATCTCAAGTCCATAGAAAACTAAATCATCCTTTTAAACAGTCACATAATATTCCATGGTAAAAATGTACTTCACTGAACTATTGATAGACAGTGAGACTGTATCCATTTTTGGCCACCATAATCGATGGTAAAATAAAGATTCTTTAACATGGCCTTAAAAAACAATGTGTCTATTTCTACAGAAAAGCTATTCAAAATGGAGTGGGTATGTTAAAGAGAATATGTGTTTTAGATTATAATAGACATTGCTAGAGTTCTTTGCAAAATGTTTGCAGTTTATACTCCCACTAACAATATATTACTGTGTCCATTTTCTCATTTACATCTTACTAACAATGAATGTTATGAGCCTTTTTAACTTTTGCCATCAAATAAGAGAGATTCAAATTATCAAAAGAACTGTTCCTTAGTGTCTTCCCTGAATTGAACTCACAGTCTGTGTAGGTCTCTGACATCTGTAGGTGGTTTGTTCTATGAGGTCAGCATTGGAGACTGGACAGAAGCAGTGGTGTTCTCTGCCCTATTCTGTGGTCATAGATTGCTTACAGGAGATTGTACCATTGGAATGGTACTACCAGGAGAAAAGCATGATATACAGGTTAATATCACCATTGTGATATATGAAAGATAGCTTGCTATTCACTGGAAACAAAATGATAGAAACAGAAACCCTCAGGGGTTAAAGATGCTATCCAATGCTTAACTCTTATCCATAAAACTCCTACCAATTTATTACTGTACCTCTGCTTAATTTCCTCTAGTGCTGGGAAGCCTACAAAAGCAGACAGCCATTCCATAACAACAAAGCTAACTTTTCTTGAAAGTTTATTCTGTACCAGACACACTTAAAAGTGCCCGGCAGGAAGCATCTCATTTAATCCTTACAAAAACCCTCTGGGGGAGGCATTACTATTATACCTATTTCACAGAATAAACCAAGGCACACATCACAGGGACAGCAATGGCTGCAGCTGAAGTCCATGGGAAACCATCTCAATCTCTGCACCTTACTGCCTCCCAAAGGCAGGTTTATAAAACTCTGAATGCCAGCTTTTTTCTTTACAAACCTAAACATGCCTTCCTGTAGGTGTTTCACTGCTCCTGGTCTACTCCTATTATCCCACGTATTCTCCTAAACTCTTTTACATATGAAAATACTACAAATACTTGAAAGCGGCTATGAGGTTCTCCATAATCTTTTTTTTTTTCATTGCTGATATTTCTTTTTTCGGCCGTGCCATGTGGCATGTGGGATCTTAATTTACCAACCAGGGATCAAACCTTCACCCCATGCCTTGGAAGCACGGAGTGTTAACGACTGGACTGCCAGGGAAATCCCTCTCCATTAGTCTTTAGCTCTAGAACCAGAGAGTTTTTAATGGAAGCCTGAGAAAGATCAGCTCACAGAACTCACCCAATGGCAAGAGGGAGAAAATGGTAGTATCTGTATCTCCTACTTATTATAGACCCCAATTCAAGCCAACTATGAGTCTTTATAGGAAAGGGGACTAAAAATTTCCAGAGGAGGGACCAAGTACGAAGCATTAAAACACAAAACATTAATGGGAAAGATGAACATAATACCATTATATTTTTGAAGTCTCAGTCAAATTCATCAGTGAAATGCATGCTCCTGTAGAATACGTCACATACCTAAGGATTAAGTCTCTCTTTTTTTTTCAGTCTTCTTAAATGTATTGAGACTTGTTTTGTGGCCTGGTATGTGATCTATCCTAGAGAAAGTTCAATGTGCACCTGAAAACAATATGTATTCTGATGCTTTTGGATGGAATGTTCTATATAGATCTAGGATTAAGTCTTCTAGGAATACAGTAATTAAGAGTATGGCACAAGAGACAAGTTTAATAATGTTTCAGTCATAGGAATTCAAAGATAATGGAAAGTACAATAATAAAATTCACGTTCATTAAAATCACAACAATTTCCACGTTTATCACAAGAGAATGCATTTGGTGGAACTTCAAATAGAAAACAAAATCAGACAGCACAATGGAAGTAAAATATGCCCGTGATGAGTATCTGGTATGTCAATCAAAGGTTAACCAAGGATATACTAATGTAAAGTCTTTCTCTCTCTAACCACATTTCTTTCACTGATGAAACGCCTATGATTTAGGTTGTATTTTTCATTTATAATCTCTTATATCAGAGAATTATTTTTTCTTTATTTTTTGCACTTTCAGAATGGGGAATAAAGTTAATCTCTTGAAATCCAGGCCATATTAACATTATAACTCTTTTATTCTGATAAGTTATTTTCACACATGTGAGGTCAAGAGCTCATGGAGCTTTATTCCTTACAATTTCCCCACATTTTCTCACTGCTCATTTTGCAATGTATTTATCATCACTTCTTTAAACTCAAGATACCAAGCTACGTATTGTTGTCTTGCATTGAAATAATTCTGAACCCTATACTAAACACTCCACACAAACAGTAAAAATAAAAACTAGTAAAGAAGAAATAGCTTCATTAGGTGATTATGAATATTTTTTGTTTATTCCATTTTATATTTGCAAATTGTAAGTGATTTTATATAACATTTATATAAAATGTGGTTCTATATTTTTTAAAGTAGTGGACTCTCAAGATAATTGTTAAATCTATCTGAATATCCCTGTTATTGGTTTGCTTTGAACTAGATTATTAATTATTAATTGAACAAATTGAATAAATGGAAGATTCAGCCTGTTCCTAAGACTTTGGAGATCTTTGAATATTCAGTTTCCTAAATTTCAGTGAGGTGGATGGGCTATTTAAAAATGTGGACTGTACCTTGATGAAATTTAGTAAAGATATTTTTAATTTCTGAACCACTATACTACATGTTAATATATAACAATTACTGTAACTATTTATTTGAATTTTCTATTGAATTTTCCCATAGAATATATACAGAGGATGAGTTAGCTTGGGATAAAGATTTTTTTGTTTGTTTTTTTTTGACATGCACAAACCTAGCTGGGGAAGTTATGTACAGATGGATTTATTCCAGAGGTTGGAACAAAGACCGATTTGTTGGATTATTAAGGGAAACTAATGACTCAATATAAATATTTTTTAATTAAAATGTGACATATATTAATTCCTTTTCATAGGAAGTTCCACCCCCAAAATGGGGGGATTTTTAAAAATTGAGACAATTGAATATAACACTGTATTAGTTTTAGGTGTACAACTTAATAATTTACGTATATATTGCAACATGATTACCACAATAAGTTTAGTTAATATCCATCACCACAAATTGTTACACATTTTTTTTCTTGTAATGAGGACTTTTGAGATCCACTCTCTTAGCAACTTTGTATACAATACAGTATTAATAACAATAATCGCCATGATGTACATTATATTCCCAAGACTAATTTATCTTATAAGTGGAAGTTTGTACCTTCTGACCACTTTCATCCCTTTCACCAAACACCTACACCCCTCCTCTGGCAACCACGAATATGTTCTTTGTATCTATAAGTTCAGTTTGTTTGTTTGCTTTTCAAATTTCACACATAAGTAAGATTATACAGTAATTGTCTTTCTCTGTCTGACATATTTTACTTAGCATAATGCTTTCAAGGTCCATCCATGTTGTTGCAAATGGCAGGATTTCCTTCTTTTTTATGTCTGAATATTATTCCATTGTACGTATGTGTGTGTGTGTGTGTGTGCTTGTGTGTATATATATGTATATAAAACACATTTTCTTTGTCCATTCATTCATCAGTGGACACTTAGGTTGTTTTCATGTCTTGGCTATTGAAAGCAATGATGCAATGAACATTGGGGTGCAGATGTCTTTTCAAGATAGTGATATTTTTTTCTTTGGATAAATACCCAGAAGAGTAATTGCTGGATCATATTTTGCCCTCTGTTGTTTAGTTTCCACAATTCTGTGAATTTCCCTGCTTTCTTTCTGTTACTGACTTCTAACTTCATCCCACTGTAGTTAAAAAAGATACTTTGTGTGACATTTCTCTTTTAAAATGTCATAAGACTTAATTTGTGGTCTAGTCTGGAAAAATGTCCCATGAGCACCTGAGAAGAATGTGTATTCTGTTGTCATTGAGTACAGTGTAAAATTTGTTAGATATAGTGGTTTATTGAGTTAAGTCCTCTGTTTCCTTACTTATTTTCTGTCTAGTTGTTCTATTTTTTATTGAGGGTGGAGTATTAAGTCTCCATCTACAATTGCAGTTCTATTTCTCCCTTCAATTCTGTCAGTTTTTGCTTTGTATAATTTGACAGTATTTTATTAGGTGTGTAAATGTTTATAATTGTTGTATCTTGTATTGAACATTTATTAATATATAATTAATGTATTATTAATATATAATGCCCTTTTTTTTTTGTTGTTTTTTTTTGGCGGTACACGGGCCCCTCACTGTTGTGGCCTCTCCCGTTGCAGAGCACGGGCTCCGGACACGTAGGCTCAGCAGCCATGGCTCACGGGCCCAGCCGCTCCGCGGCACGTGGGATCTTCCCGGACCGGGATACGAACCTGTGTCCCCTGCATCGGCAGGCGGACTCTCAACCACCATGCCACCAGGGAAGCCCCCTTTGTTTCTTATAACTTTTTGAATTAAAGTCTATTTTGTCTGATAATTGGTATAGCCATCCCTGTTCTCCTTTGGTTACTATTTCTATGGAAAATCCTTTTCTATCCTTTCACTTTCAACCAATTTGTGTCTTTGGATTTAAAGTGAATTTCCTGTAGACAATATATAGTTGGATCATTTTTTTATCCATTCTGCCAATTTCTCTCTTGATTGTAGCTGAATCCATTTACATTTAAAGTAATTGGATAAGGAGAGAACTCTGCCATTTTGCTATTTAGTTTCTCTATGTCTTATAGATTTTTTATCTCTCATTTCCTGCATTACTGTGTTCTTTTGTGTTTAGTTGATTTTTTGGTAGTGAATTGATTTAATTCCTTTATCATTTCCTTTTGTGTACAATGTACACCCTCAGCTTTTATTTATCTGGGAAGGTCTTAATTTCTCTCTCACTCTTGAGGGACAGTTTTTATGGATATAGGACTCTTGGTGGACAGTTTATTTTTTTTCTTAATACTTTGAATATATCAACTTACAACTATTCGACCTCCAAATTTTCTGGTGAAAAATCTGCTGATGATCATTGAGGATCCTTTGTATGTGACAAATTGTTTCTCTCTTGCTGCTTTCAAAATTATTTGTCTTTGTCTTTCAACAGTTTGTTTATGTGTCTTGGTGGTGTGTTTCTTTGAGTTCATTCTACTTGGAATTCATTAAGCTTCTTAAATATTTATATTCATGGGCTTCCCTGGTGGCGCAGTGGTTGAGAGTCCGCCTGCCGATGCAGGGGACCCGGGTTCGTGCCCCGGTCCGGGAAGATCCCACAGGCCGCGGAGCGGCTGGGCCCGTCAGCCATGGCCGCTGAGCCTGCGCATCCGGAGCCTGTGCTCCGCAACGGGAGAGGCCACAACAGTGAGAGGCCCGTGTACAGCAAAAAAAAAAAAAAAAAAAAAAAAAATTTATATTCATGTCTTACATCACATTTGGGAACTTTTCTGCCATTGTTTCTTTAAATATTCATTCTTCTCCTTCTGGGACTCCTACAATGCATATATTGGTCTGTCTGATGGTATCCCACAGATCCCTTAGGCTCTGTTCATTTTTCTTCAATCTCTTTTCTTTCTGTTCCTCAGACTCAGTAATTTCCATAGTCCTATCTTCAAGTTTGCAGATTCTTTCTTCTGCCTGTGCAAATCTGCTTTTGAATCCCTCTAGTGAATTTTTTCATTTCAGTTATTTAATTTTTTAGCTCCATAATTTCTTTTGGTTTATTTTTAGATAAATAAAAATGCATTAGGTCTTTGAGTGTCTCTAAGGCAGTTACATTAAAGTCTTTATCTAGTAGATCTGCCATCAGGTCTTTTTCAGAGCCAGATTCTGTTTTTTTTTCTTCTCTTTTTTGAATGGGTCATACTTTCTCGTTTCTTTGTATACCTTGTGATTTTTTTTTTTGAAAACTGGATATTTAAATCTAATAATGTGGTAGCTCTAGAAATCAGATTCTCTCCCTTCCCCAAGGCTTACTGGATTTTGTTTTATTTTTGTTTTTGTTTTTATTGTTGTAGACTCTGTGCTGAGGATCAGTCTGCATTGAAAACTTAAGGTCATCTCAAATCCTTTCTGAGCCTGTACCTTCCCCTGGGCATGCATGGTGACTTTCTAATTTCCCCTGTATGTGCAGCTGCTTTTTGAATGTTCTAATCTTCAATGTCTGATTCCCAAAAGGAGAAAAAGAAAAATGAAGGGGGTTTGGGAGAAAGGCACCATCCCTTTAACCCCCTGGAAATCACTTTACAACAGTGGGAGGAAGTGCAATAACAATGGCCACTGCCTCTTTGCCTGCCTTTCTGTGATTAGAAGCAGAGATCAGAGCACAGATCCCCAGTATTTGGAAGACAGGGTCTTTTTTGCCAACCCTGGCTCCTGCAAACTACTCCCAAAACACATGCACAGCTGCCTGCCACAGTGCTGGCTAGGGGTAGATGGGTAGCTGCTGCTATGCTAAAAGCTGAAATTGACTAAAATTAATCACGATTTACTCTTCAAGCCTTCCCCTGGAATTTGTAAGCCTTCAGTAGACTGCAGAGTTCCAAAATAGTCATATCAGACATATTCTACCAGTGCCATTATTGTCTGGGTTGGGGAAGAGATTGATTGATCGATTGATTGATTGATTTTTAACATCTTTTTTGGAGTATAATTGCTTTACAATGTTGTGTTAGTTTCTGCTTTATAACAAAGTGAATCAGCTATATGTATACATATATCCCCACATCCCCTCCCTCTTGAATCTCCCTCCCACCCTTATAGGTTGTCACAAAGCACCGAGTTGATCTCCCTGTGCTATGCAGATGCTGGGGGGAGAAATTTCTAGTGCCCCCTACTCTGCCATCTTCCCAGAGTCTTCTTCCTTTGACCATTTTAAAATTGAATTTGTTTTACTTTTCATTCATTTTAAAATGTAAAAAAGATCATGTCAGTCCCCATTTAATACCCCCTAATGCCTTCCCATCTCAGTATTAAAATCTAATCCTCTTATCCAGATTTACAAAACCCAAACATCTCTATCCTGCCTGCCTGGATCTCTTATCACAATTATCACTACTCTCCCCATCACTCACTGCTCTGGTCTCTGTCTTCCTCAAGCTCCCCAAGTTCATATTGCTTTAAGCATCTAAACTAGCTATTTTCCCTCTGGTACTCTCACAAATTGAGAGGGGCTTGGTGTAAATTGGTACAACAACTTTGAAAAACTCTAAGGGCCTCTTGAACTTTGAATGAATCACTAAAGTGATTTTCCCTGCCATCTTCTCAAAGGGATCATCCCTGACCATTTAATTTCAAATACCTGCCCACTTACTCCATCTTGTCACCTCTTTAACATTTTCTACAAACACATATTATTATCTGATTTTTGGTAGTTATTGTGTTTGTTTGTCATTATTATCTGTCTCCTCCTTACTATGGAGTAAGTTCCAGTTGAGCAGGAACCTTTTATGTCTTGTTCATTGCTGGGTCTCCAGATCTAGAAAAATCCCCAGCATATAAATAGTTGGTCTTCAACAAACATATATTAAATGAATGAGAGGATTCTACAAAGTTAAATTTTTATAACTTACTTACTTTTCAAAATGTATGTTTATTTTTACCAGATTTTACCTACATGAAAGGTGACTGGCAAGAGAATGGGAAGGGAGAAAGTTTGGAAAAGAGTCCTGCTAAAGCAGCAAGGTATACATTTTCTGTATTAATAATTAATTCAACAAATATTTATGTAAAACCTACATATACAAGTGAACAGGAAAAACTGCCTGCTATAAAAGTATTATATTCTACAGGAGATTACTTACTGACAATAATTAAACAAATACATAAAACCATTCAAGTAGTAATAATTGCTATGAAGAAAACAAGGCAGTGTAAAATAATAGAAAATGTGATGGGGGAGGAGTCCATTTTAGAAAGAAAGGTTAGTAGAGACCTAAATTGTGGGGTTGAACCTGTGAAGATCTTGGGTAATAGCATTTTAGGCCTAGAGAAAAAGAAAGGCAGATTCCTGAAGCTTGGCCTATTTGATGAAGAGCAAAATGACTAACCTGTAAGGGAGAGGAAGCGGGGTGGGAGAGCTTGGCCAGTTCCACATCCCCAGATCATGTAAATATATTAGAAATGGAGCGCTCCCCTTTCTGGGTCATTTTAGGGTTTTAATCTATAGTAACAAGACCCCTCTGTTAGAATAGCCAAAAAAAAAAAAAAAAAAAAGAATGAAAGAAAGAAAACCAGACACCCCCCCCCAAAAAAAAGCAGAAAAAACCCCACTCTACCTATAAAGAAAAATCATTAAGCTCTTGGGACTGAAAGGCGCAGAGAGGAACAACTCTAAAATTCTCATTTGAAAAGACTCTCAATTGCTGACAATATTTGGGGTAGAAGAATCCCATTTTCCTGAAACAACCCAATTAAGTAGTGTGTCTATCCTATTACAGCACAGCCTCTCTTCTACATGGCAACTAGGAATGTTGGAAAGACGTCTGAGGAGCATTTGGTCTTGAGTGACATCAGGCAAGTCATCTAATCTCTTTAAAACTCAGCTCTTCATCTGCCTCTATGCTTGGGATAATAACATAAACCTTAAGATATTTTGTAAGCATGTAAATGTATTAGTTCAGGTTGCCTCTAGAAGCAGCTGCCAAGACGGGATTAGACATGCGAGAGACTTACTGAAGGAAGAGGCAGATGCTGGTTTGACCCAAGTGGAAGGAGAGAGAGAGGAAGGAGGAATGGGTGGGAAGAATGTCAGATGGCAGCTCCGTTCCAAGAGATGCTCAGCCAGGAGGACAGGTTGTCCTTGAGCCAAAGTCACCTGTTGGAGGAGTCCCTTGCCTTGCTGGAATGAGCCTACTTTTGTATCCCCTGGGTGCTCAGTCATCAGTTTGGAGATGCGTGTGGGAAATGTGGTGTCTGCACAAACACAGGAGTGGACCCAGGGGAGCAGCATTTTGGCCCATCAGTCAACCATGCTCCTTGCAGCAGGATCCAAGCAGCACATTTCCATGACTGCAAAAATCCACCACCCTCGTGCCTCACAGATCTACTGCTCCCAGCAATTCAGGGAACAGCCAGCTATTCTGTGGTTCCTGGGACCTTCTCTTCCTGAGAAGAGGGCATAGTGGGACAAATTATAGCCCCCATTACCATGGTTGGTTGGTCTCTGGGCACAGCTGGTGGCTCCCAGCTCACCTTCCACTCTCCATCCTAGTGGGTCTCTGGTTATGATCCCACTCCCACACCTCCTTCACTGTGAAGTGAGAGCTTGTATGCTATGTTGTATGGGATTCCATGGCCATGGATCAGGCATTCTGTAAGTCCCTAGATTGTGGTGCTGGCTGAGGCTCTGAGGGCCAGAAGGTAAGCTCATACCTAGAATATGTATCTATCACTGTGAGGATAAGCCACTGACCCTTCCAGCATGGAAGGGGCCAGTGCGGTTGATGTGCCACCAAGTGGCTGGTTGGTCTCCTTGGACAGTGCCACACCAGTAGCACCTATTGGTGTCTGTTGCTCACAGGTTAAACATTCGGAGGCAGCAGTATCTAAATCAATCTTCTAAGTGGAGTCTAACCTGCTGTCCTATAGACTCCCTCTCTGTTAACAGGGTCACTTCATTTACGGGCCCATCATACCAACTCCATTGCTGGAGTTCCAGTATCCCAGAGGCCTATGCTGTGATCCTCCCCCTGGGGCTTGCCATTAGCACCACATGGCATTTTTTCCCACTACTGACACCTCTAATACCATAAGGTTTGTTGGACTGTATGGCCCAAGGGATAGGGCTGTTTGCATTGCAGCCTAGACCTGGTACGGAACTCTTTCATTCTCTGGGCCCCATTCAGAACTATCAGACTTCCATGTCACCTAACATACCACCTGGACAGGTGTTCTTAGATGTGGAGTGTGTTGCCTCCAGAACACAGCTTTGTGTTTCCTGCTCTGTGGTAGGAGATGCAAGATGTGGCAATTTGTGTTTTATTTAGGAGTGGATATCCCAATGCTCTCCTGACTGCTGGACTCTTAAGAACATCACTGAAGAGGCATGTCCCTGCATCTGCACAGGATTTAAGTTCCACCTCTTGGAGTGCATGTGTCTTACCAAGGCTTCCAGAGTGCTAGCCACTTCTTGCTCATCCTGTCCAATCAGCATGATATAATCAACGTAATGGATCATAATGATTTCTATGGATGTTCAGGCAGTTCAGATCTCTTCGGACTATATTATGATGGAGGGTGGAAGAATTAACAGAACCTTGATGTAAAATTGCAAATGAATATCGTTGTCCATCCCATGTGAATTCAAATTGATTCTGGTCTTCTTTTCCAGGGGTCAGCAAAATTTTTTATAGTGAGCATGGTAGTAAATGTTTTAGGCTTTGCAGGCCACATGGTCTCTGTTGCAACTATTCAACTCTACTGTTGTAGTGTGAAAGCAGACAATATGTAAATGAGTAAGTGGGGCTGTGTTCCAATAAAACTTTATTTACAAAACAGACAGCTGACCAGATTGGATCCACAGGCTGTAGTTTTTTTTCACTCCTGCTCTTTTCTATCCGAAATGAAAAGGAGTGCACTCACCACTTCAGTTGACTCATATCACCTACCTGAGACCTTATTAAACTGTTCTAGCTTTGTTCTGGCTAGCAGCACAACTGAGGTTTGTTAAGTCTATAGTAGTCCATAGTCATTCTCCAGTTTCTATAGGGCCCAGATTGGTAATATGATATAGAATGTTACCTCAATTCTTTAGGTCTTTAATGGTAGCATTAACCTCCACCATGACCCTTGCGATGCAATAATATTTTTGCTTAACTATTTTGGTGGAGAGGGGTTTGTTTGCAGAGTTTTCCACTTGGCCTTAATCACTGTAATAGCTCTTACCCCCTAAGCTAAGAACCCTATGTTAGGGTTACTCCAATTGCCAAGTATATCAATACTGGTAATACATTCAGGGCAGGATTTGGAGAAAGGACCAATGGATGGATCTTCAGACCCATTGTCTCCACAGCAGACCAGACCCACTGTAAGCCAGACTTAGGCAGGACTCCATTTTTCACCTGGCTCCTGTAATTCTTCACTCTAACAGAAACATGATGATTGTGTTGGTACAAGTCCTCCAAGAAACAGAAACCAAGATGGTATTAAACATGTAAGAACCTGGATGGCCAACAGACACATAAAAAGATGGTCAACATCACTAATCATCAGAGAAATGCAAACAAAACCACAGTAAGATATCACCTCAGACCTCTCAGAATGGCTATAATCAAAAAGGTAAGAAATAACAAGTGTTGGTGAGGATGTGGAGAAAAGGGAACCCTCATGTACTGTTGGTGGGAATGTAATTTGGTGCAGCCACTATGGAAAACAGTACAGAGGTTTCTCAAAAAATTAAAAATAGAATTATTTTCAATTCCAATCCTAGGTATTTACCCAAAGAAAACAGAAACACTAATGTGAAAAGATATATGCACCCCTATGTCCATTGCAATATTATTTACAACAGGCCAGATATGGATGCAACCTAAGTGTCAACAGATGAATAGATAAATAAGATGTGATATATATATATATATATATATATATATATATATATATAAATGGAATATTACTCAGTCATAAAAAAATGAAATCTTTCCATTTTGACAACATGGATAGATCTAGAGGGTATTATGCTAAGTAAAATAAGTCAGACAGAGAAAAACAAATACTTCATGATCTCACTTATATGTGGAAACTAAAACCAAAACAAACAAAACAAAACAAAATGAAAACAGACTCATAAATACAGAGAACAAAAGAGTAGGTGCTGAAGGAAGGGGGTGGGGGAGGTGAAAAAGGTGAAGGGGATTAAGAGGTAAAATCCTCCAGTTATATAATAAATAAGTCACAGGGATACAGGTATACAGCATAAGGAATATGGTCAATAATATTGAAATAACTTTGTATGGGGACAGATGTTCACTAGACTTATTGTGGTGATCGTTTCATAACGTATGCAAAGCATTATTTAGTACACCTGAAACTAACATAATATTGTATGTTAACTTATTTCAATTAAAAAAATACATGAACGAGAAATAAATTATCATTATAAGCCACTGGGGGTGCCTACGGGGACTTCTGGAAACTTAATATCCTGCATTTAAAGAGTTCCCACAATTAAATAACAAAGAACAAACTAACCAATTTAAAAATGGGTAGACTTGAATAGACATTTCTTCAAAGAAAATGTACAAGTGGCCAATAAGTCCATGAAAAGATGCTCAGAATCACTAATGGTTAGGGAAATGCAAAGCAAGACCACAGTGACATACCACTTCATACCCATTAGCATGGATATTATAAAAATAAATGAATAAATTACAAGAGATGGTGGGGATGTAGAAAAATTAGAAACCTTGTGCACTGCTGGTGAGAATGTAAGATGGTGCAGGCACTGTGGAAGACTAGTATGGTGATTCCTCAAAAAATTTAAAATTGAATTACCGTATGATCCAGCAATTTCACTTCTAGGTATAAACCCAAAAGAATTGAAAGTAAGTTCTCAAAGAGATATTTGTACACCTATGTTCATAGAAGCATTATTCACAATAGCCAAAAAGTAGCCCACATATCCATCGACAGATGAATGGGTAAACAAAACGTGGCACATACATACAATGGAGTATTATACAGCCTTGAAAAGGAGGGAGGGACTTCCCTGGTGGCACAGTGTTTAAGAATCCGCCTGCCAGTGCAGGAGACACGGGTTCGAGCCCTGTTCAGGGAAGATCCCACATGCTGTGGAGCAACTAAGCCCGTGCATCACAACTACTGAGCCTACACTTTAGAGCCTGCAAGCCACAACTACTGAGCCCACGTGCCACAATTAGTGAAGCCCGCATGCTTAGAGCCCGTGCTCCACAACAAGAGAAGCCACCGCAATTAGAAGCCCGCACACCACAACAAAGCGTAGCCCAGCTCGCCACAACTAGAGAAAGCCCGCGTGCAGTAACGAAGACCCAGTGCAGCCGAAAATGAATAAATAAATAAATAATTTTATTTTTTAAAAAAGGAGGGAAATTCTGACACATGCTACAACATAGGCGAATCTTAAAGACATTATTGGTTAAGTGAAATAAGACAATCACAAAAGGACAAATACTGTATGATTCCACTTTGAGGAGATACCTAGAGTAGTCAAACTCATAGAAACAGAAAGTAATAGAATGGCAGTCTCCAGGGGCTGGGGAGACAGGGCAATGGATATGGAATTTGGGAAGATGAAAAAAGTTCTGGGGATAGATGGCAGTCATGTTTGCACAATGTGAATGCACTTAATGCCTTTTTAAGAACTATACCCTTTTAGGGAATTCCCTGGCAGTCCAGTGGTTAGGACTCTGCACTTTCACTGCTGAGGGCCCGAGTCCGATCCCTGGTTGGGGAACTAAGATATCACAAGCCGCTATGTGGCCAAAAAAAAAACACCCCAAAACCCAAAAAACTGTACCTTTTTAAATAGGTTAAAAATGGTGAATTTTATGTGCATGTATTTTACCACAATTTAAAAAATTGTTTAAAAAATTAATGTTTATAAATTTTATGTTATGCATCTTTTAAATTAAAATACACATTTAGGAAGTGCAAGCAATTAATTTTGGGAGAGAACTTGTAAGAATAAATGCAGAGGGAGCTAGAAGAGGCTGGGGGAACCAGCAGACCACAACACCGTTGTGACCCCAAGTGAAGGAGACAGGGCAGGAATGCTGGGGGAAGTGTCAGCCCTGCAGTTCCAAGCAAAGCTGGCAAGGCTGCCTGGGGATCCTCAATCCAAAAGTGGCCTCTCAGAGGAATCCCGCACCTCCCAGGAGCGGTCCTGCCCTGGTTGGCTTAGTCATCGGCCGGAAGCAGCCCGGGGAAAGCATGGCCTGGATATGAAGATGGTGATGGATTTGGAGTTCAGCAGCTGGAGCTGTCAGGCAGTTTTTCTCTCCAGTCATGGCTGCTAGTGACACTTCAGACCTAAGTATTAACGTCAGCGCAGACCCTGCATCCAATAGACCCTCAAAATTCCTAGATGCTCCCCTCCGCCCAGTGTATTCTCACTCAAGGAAATGGTCCCACAGTGAAGGACCCAGGGTGTCACTACCGTATATACGCTTGTCACGGTGCCGCATGGTTCTTCCTAGGAACCCGGCAACCGCTTCAGTCAATGAGTTCCGGATCCCCAAACTGGCTCGGGTCCAGGAACTGAGTAGGAGCTTGGACATCTTATTGGGATGCGCATCCTGAGTCACCGGTTCTTTCACTCGTGTCATTTTTTTACGGTTTGTACGCGTTAAGGAGTTGTTTGGGTCTGCCTGGCCCTCAGGGTGCTATGCTCCGTTAACTATCTCTACCACTTCTTGCCCCTCCAGCCTGGCTGGACATCTCTGGACTCAGGACCTCGCTCCTGCGCCTCCAGATTCCCCACCGCCCGCCCACGGTGGTGGGAACCGCTCAGCAGCAGCGCGCTCTAGCGGCCCCGGGAACAGGATGCCCTCCGGGTCATTCCCGCTGAACACTTTTCGGGTTTTCTGGCCTCACAAAATATATCCATTCCAGCACATTCGTCACCGGCAAAGCCCATTAACAATCCCCAGGAAATAAAAATTGACTCTGGGTAATCAAATAAGGTCTAACCTTTTTTTATCCTCTGGGCTTAGTCTCGTTTCACTGGCTCACAGGGTCCCACGTGCAGGGGAATCACACCGGGCCCTTCCAACCCGAGCTCCCGGCGCTGAAGGGCTGCGCCCGCACCTCAGCTCAGGGCCCCGCGCAGACGCTGCACACGACACTCCATCCAAGATGGCGGGTGCCGGGGGAGGGCAGAGTCGCTGCACCCGGCTCTGAGATCTGGAGCCTGAGCGGGGCAGCTGCCCCGCCCCCGAGAGCCCCGCCCCCGAGAGCCCCGCCCCCTCCCCGCGGAGGAGCCCTTGTAAAGCAGCCCCGCGCGGCTTGTCGGGAGAGCCTGTGCTCTAGAGCCCGAGGTCGCACCTCTTCACTCTCTGACCTGAGAAGAAGAAAGCTTTCCTTTGCTTCTGAACCTAAGTGGGTCTCGTTCTACTGGCCGGAGAGACACCAAGCAGGAGGAACCTTGTTGGGGACCCACTCGGCAGAGTCGGTAACACATTCACTTCCCTTAGCATCTTTATTCCTTCTTCCAGGCCATCTTGGGCATTTATTCTGTTCTTCACTTTTTTTCAGGCTTTTAAAAGCCACCCTAGCAGGGAGTTAGACACATCAGAGTGTCCTGGACAGGGTATTAAATTCCGAGAAAGATGCTTCAGGTCAAAGATTCTTACTTATCTGCTCTTATTTCTGGACATGAAGATCCAACCCTGGGGATACTCACCTGGTTCCTCCTGGTCCATCCTGTTAATAATTCTTTCACCTCCTGGGGGGTAGTCTCCTTCCTCACTTGTCAGGCTGTCCTCAGCTGGCTTATGCTGAAATTTAACCCTGGATTATCAACCTGGAAGCCAGGAAAGGAGGCGGGGGGCAGCTCTTGGGGGAGAGGGAGGCTCCTAAGGCGTCTTTTAGCACAAGGGAACTGCCAGCTCTTACTGGGGAAGGTTGGGCCACCACTGCAAGCTCCCAGGTTTCAGGTTGCTCTGCAGAGCACCAGGGGCACCCAGGTAGACACCACCACCCCATGTTTCAAGCTTCCAGGTTTCCCCAACCAGAGTACTGACTTCAGGACACCAGACCTGCCTAGGAAGAGCATCCAAATGGATTCCATTAGACCTACAGCCTGTAGCTCAGCTGGGTGCTCTTCCACTGCAGGAAATAAGGACCTCTTTGTAAGCTACCCCACAGAACCTCTGATCCTCACACCCAGCCTTTAACCCACTGTTAATGGCTCTCAGGTTCTCATTTTCCTTCTTCGGGGCACCAATTCAGCTTAGCTCTATTGCCTGTAGGTATTTTCCCCCATACCTTTCAAATACCTGAACCAGTACACCTGCCTCAGTACATCGCATTGCCCTCCAATGCGATGTCTTCCTAGGTCACTGCTTGTGAAATCTTTAGCAATCAGGCCACCATCTTGCAGTAAGGAATCTCCGTATCCCACCTAGCTCCCCACTTTGTGTTCCCTGGAGATATGAACAGCACATTTTGATGGCCCCTACGTTAAGTAAGCAGGGAGAGTTCTTGTATAGATATGTATAGAAATAAATGGTAGCTAAAATAACTACTATCACTCTTACTTAAGTTCTCTATAATAACTCAGTTCTCTGATCAAACAGGAGTAATTTAGTATCTATCATATCTAATTCATACATTTTTGGAGACTCAAATATAACACTTCATTTAAGGGTGCACTTAAAATTTTTAAAGATAATAAACAGTACTAGTGAAAGGTCTTTATAACTAAGAACAACTCTTAATGTTTCCCTTTTTCCTAGGAGAACAAGATTGATGTTGTATAAGGAGATACTAAGCACAGCACCTTAAGCAATTGAACTTGAATAAATCGTTAAGTATCAGTTTCAGTCAGGGAGCTAAGTATGTACTTACCAAATGTTCTGAAGATACATTCAAAATGTATCTTATTGAAGGCTTCAAATGAAAAAATATGAAACTAATGAGATTCCTTAAGAGTTTTCCTCCGTTAGATTTAAAAGCAATGATAATAAACGGCAAGATCCTTTACTTACAGAGGTGCAGGCGAATGTAGCTAAAAATGAGATTTAACGATGTGTATTAATATGTGGCGATCTGAAGGCACGTCATAAGGCAGTGCTTTTCGATTTATTCCAACAAAGTCTCCCTAACTTAAAAGGAAAATAAATTCAAATATCCAAAGAGGGATTGGTTGGGAAAAAAACTTTCATTGAATGTATGTCATGGTCAAGTGTATGAGCCAGCAGTGCACACGTGTTAGTCAGAACAACGTAATGCCCAGCAATAAGATTCTCATCTAATTTCTTTGACTATTTTTATTATCACAAAGGCAATATCAGAAAATATAATCAAAAGAACAACATAATGAATTCACACAATCCCATCCACCTTGAGAGAACTCAGTGAATACCTTCAGATCTTTCTCTATGCATGTATGTTCATGTGTGTACGTATACGTGTGTGTCTGTGTTATCTTAAAATGGGGTCAGGCTCTATATTCTCTTTAAAAACCTGCCATAATTTCAGTCATCTACTAATTATGAGACCATTCGGGCCTCTTCCATCTTATTCTCTTCTATACTTAGGCTCTGTCCCTACTTTTCGTAATAAAATCAACAAGCAGGAATAATTGGTCCAATAAACCAGAAAAAAATTTAAAGCATAAGCATCTTTTAAAATTAAAAAAATACTGGCTTTAAGAATGTTTAAGAAGACAGTTGTAAAATCATGCTGTGTCGCATCTTACCAATTCTTTAAACACCAGTGATTGTGGACGGCTGGTTTTCAACTAAACATTCCCATACCATGAATGTCCCTATTCTTCTTTATAGTCTTTGAAATATATGTGTTCATAGCTAAATAATACATTTTTGATGTTTGTATGTTTTTGAGCTTTATTTGAATGACGTTACATGTATGCATTCCACTGTTTTTCACCTCCATGTCTCGTATAGCTGCGGTCCATTTGTTTTCACTGCTGTGCAGTATCCCATTGCGAGATCATATCACTGTTTTTATTTTTCTCTTGTTAACACATACTTGCATAGTGTACCAGTTTTTGCTCTTACATACTATGCTGTTAGAAAAATTCTTCTACAAGTCTGCAGACAAATATCAGATTCTCTGCCAAAAGTGAAGTTATTGGTTGCAAGATATGCACATTTCCAACTTAATAGAGTGCCAACTAGCTTTCCAAAGCATTTGTGCAAATTTATACTCCCACCCACAGAGTATAACTGTTTTCTTTGCTTCATTTCACAGGCAATATTTCTTTGTTTTACAATCTGTTGGGTATAAAATAATATCTAATTGTGGTATTACTTTGGATTGTCCTGAGTAATTTAGGTTGAGCACCTTTTCATACTTTTATTAGCCATTTATATTTTCTCTTCTTGGAATAACTATTCATGTCTTTTGATATTTTTAATTTTTTTTAAACATCTGTATTGGAGTATAATTGCTTTACAATGGTGTGTTAGTTTCTGCTTTATAACAAAGTGAATCAGTTATATATATACATATGTCCCCATATCTCTTCCCTCTTGCGTCTCCCTCCCTCCCACCCTCCATATCCCACCCCTCTAGGTGGTCACAAAGCACCGAGCTGATCTCCCTGTGCTATGCAGCTGCTTCCCACTATCTATCTATTTTATGTTTGGTAGTGTATATATGTCCATGCCACTCTCTCACTTTGTCCCAGCTTACCCTTCCCCCTCCCCGTGTCCTCAAGTCCATTCTCTAGTAGGTCTGTGTCTTTATTCCCATCTAGCCCCTAGGTTCTTCATGACCTTTTTTTTTTTTTTTTTTTTTTTAGATTCCATATATATGTGTTAGCATACGGTATTTGTTTTTCTCTTTCTGACTTACTTCACTCTGTATGACAGTCAATCCACCTCACTACAAATAACTCAATTTCGTTTCTTTTATGGCAGAGTAATATTCCATCGTATATATGTGCCATATCTTCTTTATCCATTCATCTGTCAATGTACACTTAGGTTGCTTCCATGTCCTGGCTATTGTAAATAGAGCTGCAATGAACATTGTGGTACATGACTCTTTTTGAATCATGGTTTTCTCAGGGTATATGCCCAGTAGTGGGATTGCTGGGTCATATGGTAGTTTTATTTTTAGTTTTTTAAGGAACCTCCATACTGTTCTCCATAGTGACTGTATCAATTTACATTCCCACCAACAGAGCAAGAGGGTTCCCTTTTCTACACACCCTCTCCAGCATTTACTGTTTGTAGATTTTTTGATGATGGCCGTTTTGACTGGTGAGAGATGACATCTCATTGTAGTTTTGATTTGCATTTTTCTAATGATTAATGATGTTGAGCATTCTTTCATGTGTTTGTTGGCAATATGTATATCTTCTTTGGAGAAATGTCTGTTTAGGTCTTCTGCCCATTTTTGGATTGGGTTCTTTGTTTTTTTCATATTGAGCTGCATGAACTGCTTGTAAATTTTGGAGATTAATCCTTTGTCAGTTGCTTCATTTGCAAATATTTTCTCCCATGCTGAAGGTTGTCTTTTCATCTTGCTTATGGTTTCCTTTGCTGTGCAAAAGCTTTTAAATTTCATTAGGTCCCATTGGTTTATTTTTGTTTTTATTTCCATTTCTCTAGGAGATGGGTCAAAAAGGATCTTGCTGTGATTTATGTCATGGAGTGTTCTGCCTATGTTTTCCTGTAAGAGTTTGATAGTGTCTGGCCTTACATTTAGGTCTTTAATCTATTTTGCGTTTATTTTGTGTATGGTGTTAGGGAGTGCTCTAATTTCATTCTTTTACAGGTAGCTGTCCAGTTTTCCCAGCACCACTTATTGAAGAAGCTGTCTTTTCTCCCTTGTATATTCTTGTCTCCTTTATCAAAGATAAGGTTACCATATGTTCGTGGGTTTATATCTGAGCTTTCTATCCTGTTCCACAGATCTATATTTCTGTTTTTGTGCCAGTACCATACTGTCTTGATTACTGTAACTTTGTAGTATAGTCTGAAGTCAGGGAGCCTGATTCCTCCAGCTACGTTTTTCTTTCTCAAGATTGCTTTGGCTATTCAGGGTCTTTTGTGTTTCCATACAAATTGTGAAATTTTTTGTTCTAGTTTTGTGAGAAATGCCAGTGGTAGTTTGATAGGGATTGCATTGAATCTGTAGATTGCTTTGGGTAGTATAGTCATTTTCACAATGTTGATTCTTCCAATCCAAGAACATGGTATATCTCTCCATCTATTGGTATCATCTTTAATTTCTTTCAACAGTGTCTTATAATTTTCTGCATACAAGTCTTTTGTCTCCTTAGGTAGGTTTATTCCTAGGTATTTTATTCTTTTTGTTGCAATGGAAAATGGGAGTGTTTTCTTAATTTCACTTTCAAATTTTTCATCATTAGTGTATAGGAATGCAAGAGATTTCTGTGCATTAATTTTGTATCCTGCTACTTTACCAAATTCATTGATTAGCTCTAGCAGTTTTCTGGTAGCATCTTTAGGGGTCTCTATGTATAGTATCATGTCATCTGCAAACAGTGACAGCTTTACTTCTTTTCTGATTTGGATTCCTTTTATTTCTTTTTCTTCCCTGAGTGCCATGGCTAAAACTTCCAAAACTATGTTGAATAATAGTGGTGAGAGTGGGCAACCTTGTCTTGTTCCTGATCTTAGTGGAAATGCTTTCAGTTTTTCACCATTGAGGACGATGTTGGCTGTGGGTTTGTCATATATGGCCTTTATTATGTTGAGAAAAGTTCCCTCTATGCCTATTTTCTGGAGGGTTTTTATCATAAATGGGTATTGAATTTTGTCAAAAGCCTTCTCTGCATCTATTGAGATGGTCCTATGGTTTTTCTCCTTCAATTTGTTAATATGGTGTATCACATTGATTGATTTGCGTATATTGAAGACTCCTTTCATTCCTGGGATAAACCCCACTTGATCATGGTGTATGATCCTTTTCATGTGCTGTTGGATTCTGTTTGCTAGTATTTTGTTGAGGATTTTTGCATCTATGTTCATCAGTGATATTAGCCTGTAGTTTTCTTTCTTTGTGACATCTTTGGTTTTGGTATCAGGGTGATGGTGGCCTCGTAGAATGAGTTTGGGAGTGTTCCTCCCTCTGCTATATTTTGGAAGCGTTTGAGAAGGATATGTGTTAGCTCTTCTCTAAATGTTTGATAGAATTTGCCTGTGAAGCCATCTGGTCCTGGGCTTTTGTTTGTTGGAAGATTTTTTTTTTTTTTCGGTACACAGGCCTCCCACTGTTGCTGCCCCTCCCGCTGCGGAGCACAGGCTCCGGATGCACAGGCCCAGCGGCCACGGCTCACAGGCCCAGCCGCTCTGCAGCATGCGGCATCCTCCCAGACTGGGGCACGAACCCGTGTCCCCTGCATCGGCAGGCGGACTCTCAACCACTGCGCTACCAGGGAAGCCCCCCGTTGGAAGATTTTTAATCACAGTTTCAATTTCAGTGCTTGTGATTGGTCTGTTCATATTTTCTATTTCTTCCTGATTCAGTCTTGGCAGGTTGCGCATTTCTAAGAATTTGTCCATTTCTTCCAGGTTGTCCATTTTATTGGCATAGAGTTGCTTATAGTAATCTCTCATGATCTTTTGTATTTCTGCAGTGTCAGATGTTACTTCTTCTTTTTCATTTCTGATTCTATTGATTTGAGTCTTCTCCCTTTTTTCTTGATGAGTCTGGTTAATGGTTTATCAATTTTGTGTATCTTCTCAAAGAACCAGCTTTTAGTTTTATTCATCTTTGCTATCGTTTCCTTCATTTCTTTTTCATTTATTTCTGATATGATCTTTATGATTTCTTTCCTTCTGCTAACTTTGGGGGTTTTTTGTTCTTCTTTCTCTAATTGCTTTAGGTGTAAGGTTAGGTTGTTTATTTGAGATGTTTCTTGTTTCTTAAGGTAGGATTGTATTGCTATAAACTTCCCTCTTAGAACTGCTTTTGCTGCATCCCATAGGTTTTGGGTCATCATGTTTTCATTGTCATTTGTTTCTAGGTATTTTTTGATTTCTTCAGTGATCTCTTGGTTATTAAATAGTGTATTGTTTAGCCTCCATGTGTTTGTATTTTTTTACAGATTTTTTCCTGTAATTGATATCTTGTCTCATAGTGTTCTTTTCTGTTGTTTTTATTAATACATACAAGTTTATTATATTTTCTGAACAAGAGTCTCTTGTCTGTTGCATATATCACATATAGTTTTTTCCAGTTTCTGACTTGTCTTTTCACTTTTTAATGGTAGATTTTCAAGAACAGAAGTTTCATTTTAATGTAGCCAAATGTATTCATCATTTTCCTTATGTTTTGTGCTTTTTACATCTTATTTAATTAAATTTTCCCTAATTTAAAGGCCATAAAATAATCTCATATATTGTCTTAGAAATTTTAAATTTTTGATTTTTATTTTGAAGTATCTCATCCATCAGAAACTGACTTTTGCACATAGTGTGAGATAGAATTTCGATTTTATTTGTACTTACCTAAATGTCCTAGCACTCTGTATTGAATAGTTCACATATTCCTTGCTGATCTTCCATGCCATCTCTGTACTGTACCAAGTTTCTATATATACATAAAGCTGTTTATGAGTTTTCTGTTCTGTTCCAATAACTATTAATCTATCACTTCTCTGACTCCACAGTATCTTAACTGCATTAGTTTTGCAATCTGCCTGCATATCTGATAGGACAGTCCCACCCACATCTCTTTTCAAAGTTTTCTGGGGTAGTCTGTTCATTTCTCTTCCATGTAAAATAATTCCATTTAAAATGATTCCTTTTTTTTTTTTCAGTGATTCCATTTTAAGATCTGCTTTATGTCATGTTCAATGAAAACCCCTATTGGTTTGTATGATGGGAAATGCATTGAATATAGGGATCAATTTAAGAATTTATATTGCCATAATATGGAGTGTCTATTTATAATACTCCTTCAGTGGTTTTTATCTCTTTCCACAAAGTTTTATAGTTTACCCCAGTATGGTCTAGCACAGCTTTCCTTATATTCATCCCTAGGTACTTTATATTTTTGATGCATTATAAATCTATCTCTTAAAATTGTATCTTCTAATTGTTTGTAACATGCATAAAAATCATAAAGTTGATTTTTAATATTGATTTTTATCTCCAGTAACCCAGTTAAATTTTCTCATTTGTTCTCACAATGAAACTAAACTTATTGTTGTTTTCTATTCTATGACAACTTTACCATGTTTTGTTTCTGTCTTTCAAAAATTTACAATTTTTAATTTTCTTTTTTGTCTTAGTGCTGATAAGGGCTTTCAGTATATTGTTGATAGAAGTGGTAACAGCAAATATCTTTTTCTTATTTCACATTTTGAAGGAGGTTCTCCTAATGTTTAGCCATTTAGTATAATGTTTGCTATAGATTTCTACAGCTATATTTAAACACTTTTAGGAAGTTATATTCTAAGCCCCAATGCATACTATTTTAGAAGTATTAAAGCTTTGAGTGAACAAAACTCTTTAACATTATGTAGTATCCCTTTATATTCTAACTTTTTTTGCCTAAAGTTTATTTCATCTGCTATTAATATAACTACAGCAGCTTTCTCTTGGTTAGAATTTGTTTGGTATATAATTTTTCATCTTTTCTCTTTCAGTATTTTTGCACTAATAATTTACATATGTTTCTTTTAAGCAGCATATAGATTTAAAAATTCATTCTAATAATTTTAATCTTTAACTGAGATGTTAGTTCACTTCTATTTGATGATTACTAATATAGTTGCATTTATTTTTATAATTTTATAATTCTTATGCATCTAATTTGTTTCTTCTTCTTTCTCTTATTTTGGATTGATTTTTTTTCCTTATGCCATTTTTTCTGTTTTCAAAATTATATGCTATATTTTATCCTCTTTCTGGTTTTTTTGAAAATTAGTAAGCATATTTAAGTGATCAACTTTATTCCATAGCTTTTTCCTCCTCCCAAACAATACAAGATTATTGAACTCTTCAATTCTGCTTATTCCTCTCCTGGCTTACATCCTACTATTGACCATTGTGTTAGCTTTATTTAATAGTTTTTAAATTCCATCAATTAGACATTAGTATCATAATTTTAAATAATCAGTCTTTGTTTAGCTTTACTTACTCACAGATTTACAAGTTTCGTTGCTTAACTTCCCTTCTCACATCTCCATTCTTTCTGCAGTATGTTATTATGGAGTTCCTTTAGATGTTTCTGTCAATGATAAATAGTTTTTTGTCTGAAAAAATATTTATTTCACACTTATTCTCTGGTTGCTTTGATGTACAACTCTAGGTTGACAGGAATTTCATCACAACATTTTGAAACAATTAAGCAGTTGCCTTCAGGTTTCTAAGGTTGCTGATTTCAAGTTGCTGTTGGTCTAATTTAATTCCTGAGTGGATAGTCTGACTTTTCTCTCTGGCCATTTTTAAGATCTATTTGTTCTCATGTTCCGTACATTCACCATGATGTTCCTTAGTGTCTTTT
Organism: Hyperoodon ampullatus; assembly: GCF_949752795.1. Taxonomy (NCBI): domain Eukaryota; kingdom Metazoa; phylum Chordata; class Mammalia; order Artiodactyla; family Ziphiidae; genus Hyperoodon; species Hyperoodon ampullatus. The sequence continues at coordinate 194,052,449 of NC_136915.1, forward strand.
TATTTATGCTGTTTGGCAGTTACTGTACTTTCTGAATCTGAGAACTTGTGTTTTCTCAGTTACAGGAAAAAATTCTTATTGCTCTTTCCCATCATTTATAATATATTATCTACTTCTGGGACTCCAATTAGACATATGGTAGACCTTCTAATTCTACCTTCCTTCTGTCTTCTATGTCTCTTTACCCCTATTTCAAATCTTCCATCTCTTGATCTTTCTGTTTTAATTTGGGAAATATTATGTATGTGTATGTGTGTATGTGTGTATGGAAAAACCTGAACGAACTCTTTGGCAAACCCCATAAATATTATATATATATATGTGTGTGTGTGTACACACACACACACACACATACGCACACACACACATTCTCAGTTAACTAGTATATGTATGTTATATATTCTCATTCTAGTTAACTAATTCTCACTTCAGTGGTGCTTAATCCACCCTTTAAGCTACACATTGAGTTTTTAACGTTAGCTATTCTGTTTTTCATTTAGAATTTCCATTTAGTTGTCATTCCAATCTGTTTTGATTTTTAAACCTCTTATGTTGCTTCCATCTCATGTTTTCAATTCTAATTTTTATTTCTTTAAACATTTTAGGCCTTTATGTTGTATTCTCTAACCAATAGTTCCATTATTGGACTTTTTGGTTGTCACACTGTACTATTTGTTATTTGCATTTGCCGTTGCCCATGATGCCTTGATTCCTCCTGTGCTTTGTAATATTGGGTTGTGAAATCATGGCCAGAGGACTTTTTCTGTAGGAATCTTGTGGGGCCAATGTTGAAGCTTTATCTCCCTAGAGAGAATATGTTTCTTTTTGCTTCTGTCAAGCAACCAGGGGTTCTACTAACTTAGGACAAATTCTTGTTCTCATCCTGACTTAGATTTTACAGGACTAAGTAGGTAGTACTACTACCTACTACCCACTACCTGCTTCAAGTAATAGTACTGAATTGTACTCCCCACCAAATTCATCTGTTGAAGTCCCAACCCCCAATGTAACTGTACTTGTAGTAGGGCCTTCAAAGAAGTATTAGGGTTCAATGAAGCCATAAGGCAGGGCCCTAATCCAAATAGGACTGGTGTTTTTCAAGAAGAGGGAGAGACCCCAGGATTGCATGCACACAGAGGGAAGACCATGTGAAAACAGTTGGCTGCAAGCCGAGGAGAGAGGTCTTAGGAGGAGCCAAACCTGACAAGACCTTGATTTGGATTCCCAGGCTTCAGACTGTGAGAAAACAGATTTCTGTTGGTTAAGCTATCCAGTCTGTGGTATTTTGTTGTGGCCGCCCTAGCAGACTAACATAGTAGGGAATAAAACTTTAACCTCTAACTCATGTGTGCACAGACCTCTCTTTACAGATTTTCCGGGGAGTCCAGGCAGAGTCAGACAGGAGCCCTGCCTTCTCTCACTCCTGGCGGGCAGATTTGTTTTATAGTCCAGCCGTTCACCGAGGGCAGGGCTCTGACAAAGGTCAAGTGCTGCCCTCACTAAGGGAACGGCTTTCAGAGTGTCTCAACCCGAGGATCTTGTCTCAGACCATTCAACCAGCACAGGCCAATGACTCCATCAGCCACTAAGACTCAACTCCCAAGTCTGACAAATTCTCCAGGACAACAGTAGTGTCAGAGACAAATTACAACCCTGATGTTTAGCTCCATTTTCAGGTTTTGGTACCTAGATTTTTCCTACTTTTTCAGGCTTAACTGTGCATTTAAAAATATGGTTGTTTTGTTTTCCCATCTAGGTTTTTGGTAAGGGAAATTTTTAAGGATACCTACTGTGCTATATGCCTGGAAACTAAGGTCCCATTAGCCTTGTTATACGAGTAAGAAAACCTTTCCCAGAAGCATTCCTGCAGAATTTCCCCCATGTCTCATTGGTAGGAGCTTTTGTAAATCAATCAGTGCAGGAAGAATGGGATTTCCAAGGTTGACTTAGACTGGTCAGAATTTCTCTCAGGGTCCCCTGGGGGAGTGATGGACAATGAAACATATTTGGAGAACTGTTGTGGAGACAAAATAGCATGACTGCAACATGGATAATTTAGGGGAGGTGGGTAAATTAGTCTGACTAGTACAGAATGTTTGACCTAGAGAGTAACAGGACTTAAGACTAGAAAGATACTTCAGGGGTCAAAGTGTTGGAGTACCAAAAATGCCTAGCTAATGAGTTCATATTCTATCCTACATGTAAAATTTTGACATTGAGGATTTTCCAACCAGAAAATGACAATTAAAATGGTGTGTTAGTACTGTTATTTTGACAACAGTGTTAAGAATGAATTTGAGGAGGAACAGAATAGAGGCAGGAATTATAATTTAGGCATCTACTGCAGTAACTTAGTCATCAAGTGACAACAACCCAAACCAGGTAAGATTTCAATAAGAATTTAAAGAAAGAGAGATACACATTATGAGAGAAGAATGAATGAAATGTGGTGACTGAATTGGACATAGGACAAATTCGGGGGAAAAAAGGCAAAGCGCTCGTTTACTTAAATAAATATTTTTGACCATATGAAAAAGACTTGAGTCATATTATAGGGTTCCAGTTCCAGCTCTGCCGTTTCCTGGGTGGTGACTTTGGGCAAATCACTTAGAATCTTTAGTCCTCAGTTCCATCGTTTGTAAAAAAAAAAGGCTATGATTATATATTTTCTATCTTAAAATGTTGTGAGATTTAAATGAAATAGAGTTTCTGAAAGTACGTTGAAAATTCTATAAGATGATAGATGTGTATTAGGGCCCCTCTACCATATACAAGGATTTAGGTTGGGTATTACCACAGACACTAGCAGATATGACTGTATTCTTTAAGGTTAGAGCTCAGTGTTGGGAGAAGGGACACATAATTATTTATGTCTTAAGAAGGTGTGAAGAGGAAAGGGGTAAAGAGGTAAATCAGAGATGGCAAGGACGGAGTTGGATACATTTCCATCCAGGTGAGGAGATACGGCCAGTGGATGAAGTCACTTCCAGGCTGAGGTGGTTAGGTACCTTCTGGTGAATTTAGAGGTTATCAGTTAAAAATAGTGGTGCAGAATGGAGACTGAATTCCGGGATCACTACTTGAAGGAGAGCTGACTGACCAGAAACATACCCTGTGGGTTTTGCATAAGTAAGAAATAAACTTTCATTGTAGAAATTCATGCCCACCTTGGTATTGCTCATTATAGCAGTTGCCTTGCTTTGACTGAAACAGGGGGATTAGGGAAGTGTTTCAGTTAACCGCTGATGGTACAAGTTACCCCAATACCTACTGACTTAAACCAACAACCATTTTATCTGTCATGACTCCACAAGCAGCAAATTGGGCAGGCTCAGTTGAGCAGTTCTTTTTCTGGTCTACCCAGAAATCACTCCTGAGGCCGTATCCATCTGACAGATTGACCGGGGCTGGACTAAGGCGGCCTCCTTCCCACAGCTGGCGGTGGGTACTGCAGTCAGCAGGGGCACCTCAGTTTTCCTCCTCGAGGACTCTGCCGAAGACTATCGTGGGCTTGTTTATTTACAGCATGGTCTCATGATTCCAACTCTGTCTAAAAGAAGGGGTGGGGGGCACACAAGCTTTACAAACAGTGGTGTGTGTCACGTTTGCTAAAGTCACAATAGCCCAAAGCAAGTCGCATAACCAAGTTCCAATTTCAGTGGGAAAGAGAAACCTCAACGCTTGATGGGAGGAGATACAAAAATCCCAACGTGAGGGGATATGAGCACATGGATGGGGGTGGATTACTGAGGTCAGTTTTATGAACAAGCTGTCATGAAGAACAGGAGATCACATTTTATGTGTATACGAAAAGGTTGAGGGAGGAAATACCATTTTAGGTGGACGCCGAATGATGCAAGCATATTTTATCAGACTTGAAATGACAATAATTTACTCTCTGACAATCTGGGGGACTGGAAGCCAAAATCCAGCAGGGCTGCCGTCCCTCTGGGAGCTCCGGGGTGGGGGTGGGGGGTCCCTTCCTTGCCTCACCCAGCTTCCTGGGCTTCTGGCCGCATCTCTCCAGCATCTCCCTCCATTGTCATATCATCATGTCCTCTGTATGTCAGTTATAAGGACACTTGTCACGGGATTCAGCACCGCCACCTCGGATAATCCAGGAGGACCACCTCATCTCAAAATCCTTAGCTTAATTACATCTGAAAAGACCATTTCTTTCAGAAAAGGTATCGTTTATAGGTCCCAGAGATCAGAACACAGACATATGTTTGGGGGGACGTGCACCATTAGCCCATTACAGGTCTAAATACCAATGAAAACACAGGGCTTGTGAAACTGGATTTTAAAAAAGACCCAACTATATGATGCCTAAAAGAAACTCATTTTAAAATATAAAAACACAAAGGGGTAGGAAAAGCTATATCATGACAACCCTTATCAAAAGAAAGCTGGAGTAGTTATGCTAATATCAGACAAAGCACATTTCAGAACAAGGGAAACTATCAGAAGTAAAAAGGGACATTATATAATGATAACGGGGTAAATTCAAGGGGCTATCACAATCCTGTGTATTTATGCATCTGATGACAGAGCTTCAAAGTACATGAAGGAAAAGCTGAACAAATCACAAGCATAGACAAATCCAAGACTATCTTCTTTAACAATGCTATCGAAATGTGTCATCAAGAAATACCATCAGATAGAGCAATTGGTGGTGAGAACATCCTTATAGAATTGTACAGATATGACCATTCACACAGCAAGTGTACAGTTTAGCTACAAGTAGAAGATCCACGTTCCACAGAACTCCACAGATGCATCCATTTTACACCTGTAGGAAACCTAAAAGGCTTGTGTGCTATGCTGATCACTGAGGCACATCCCTCCTGCTCACCGCGGGGAGGATATTAACATAGACCATACTCGGCAGACTAGTCAGACACGTCAATGTCATGGATATTTGACCTGAAACTCAGTGTGCCTTTCACTGCAGTCATGGAACAGTGGACATGCTTTTCTCCCTCAGGCTGCAGCAAGAGTGCAGAGAACAAGGCTCTGATTTGTATGTTGTATTTACGACCTGAACTGAGATCTCTTTGCTGCTGTGTTGTTATGTGGGAAATCCTACAAAACAGTGGCTGTCCATGTAATTGTAAAAGCACAACACTAATCCAACTATTGTAATAAGGTACAAATGGAATCACATTCTTGCTAGCTGTTTAGCAATGTTCTTTCTGGGAAATACACTGTTAATACCGAATATCCATAAGAGTAGGTTTCATTTCAAATAATTGCACAACAAAAGGGCTAGAAGTAATTAGTCTGGATATTTTATGTGACAGGGATTGTGTGCGTGTAGTTTATAATTGGAATGATTGTTCAGGGTTAACAAGGCTGCACTTCACTGTCAACATACACTGACTTCATTTGAAATGCAGCCCATACACTGCACTTACCATTAATTCAATGACAGTTTGGGGGAAGCTTACTAAATAGATGACCAGGTAAAATCACAGTTACCTTGTTGTTATCTTAGGATATTGTCTCTCAGGACAACAAACAGATCAACCGATGTGTCGACAAAACCCAACACTGATTCTTAACCATAGAAGTGCATTTGTATCATTTCTTTACTGTGTGACTCAGATTTGGGGTTTTGCTGCCATTATGCGTTCATCCATTCATTTCAACAAGCTTTTCTTTTTTAGCATTTCCTGTGTACTTGTGCTGCTGGGGCTACAAAGATGATTAAGACAATCCTTTGCCCTTAAAGACCTCACAAGCTGCTAGTAAAAAAAAAAAGCCCTCATAAGTACAAAACCATACAATAAGAAAGTGCAAACATAGAGACACATTTTGGATATTATGGAGCCCTGAAGTGGTGTGCCCAGCCCAGCCTGCAGAGGAGGCAGTGAGCAAGATGAGCAGTCAGGGAGGGCTTCATAGAGGAGGGGACATAGCGACCGAGGTTTAGGGACAGGCATGACTTCACCGCTTCAAGGAGCTGATGGATATCTTTGTCAGAATAAATATCACGCGCGCAGTATGAACAATCCGTCTCCAGCACTTAGGAGAGGGCCCTACTACAGAATAAGTCCTCATTATTTGTTATTTACATCAATGAGCCATTCTTTTCTAGCTGTAGCCGTGGGGAAAGAAATGCTAACAAACTGAACTAGAAGAATGATAGACGCAAAGGAGGACGGGTGTGAGACACAGATAAGTAAAACGGGAAGGACTTGGTGATCCCCGGGGAGATGTGCAGAGCGAAGGGTCATGCTCTGAAAAGAAATCCCTGAATTTGCTGCGCCTTTAAAAGAGGAAATAGGGCAGTAGGACTTCGAAGGGAAGGATGGTGAAGTCCATTCTGAGTCTGGGGGTATTTGTAAGTGCATCTGTACAGCAGGCAGGTGGACAGTAGGTGTTTGGACCTCACAAGCGTGGATCCTGAGCTGAGATCTGGGAGCCGTGAGCATGTGGGTAGCGGATTAAAAACGTAAGCATAGATTAAATCACGGGAGGGCGCAGTGTGCAGTGAGAAGGGCTGAGGGCTGCTGCTTTCAACGCAGTCGGGTAAGTACTGTCTGTCCGGGTGCCCCGAATTTAACCATCAAGTCACGCCTGCCGCCTCACCTTGGCGGTGGGGGAAGAAGCTGGTCTACTGCTCAGTAGAGAGTGATTGCGAGGGTGGAGGAGGACCTGAAATGGCTAGATTCCTTCATGTCAGGCAGCCCATCCACAGCTTGTCTGTCCAGGGAGACAAAAATAAAACGGAAAGATAGGAGCCGAGTGCAGGAGGGCTCCGGGCAGGCAGCGCTGGTGGGCGAGCACCCCTCGTGAAAAAGCCGAGATTCGCTGGGCGGGCAAACAGAAACGGTTATAATTCCCCGAAGAATTTTCTAAGACCAGCTCTGTAAAACAAAGTGTGCTGTGGGATGTCGGATGAAATGAAATGAAGATTCCCTATGGGCGACCTTAGGGGCGTGTAACATTTGCTCTCAATCATAAGAATTGAGAGTGAAATGCGCTCTGCGTGGAGCATGACATGTCCTAACTCACCATCCGGCTATTTGAAAGACATCAGATACATAAATCAGTGTCCAAAAACAACTGCGCAAAACAGGCAGTGCCCGGACAAGACGTCTGTGCTCTGTGACCCCAGCACCCATTTGCCCACTAACAGCACAGTACATTCATAATTCGTTAAAAGATAACACAGATAACACTTAAAATTAATCAGAGGCAGCTTTTGGGGGCTTACATCAGACAATTTGATAATGTGTACATATGTCCTGATTGTCAGTAAAATGGCCCAATGCTATTTGATAAATACAATTTAATCAGAGTTAGTATCTTTATCACCCAGTTTTTAAAGTATTTATTTACAATTATTAATGCATAGTAAATATTTTCAAATTTGCATCATTATGTAAAGAATGTGAATTTTAGAATTTCATATGAAATGTTTATCCACTAGCTAAGGATTATTATATATTTCAGAATGAACAACCACGGACTTGCCCATTTGAAAAGCCTTTATTCACTAAGTGTCATAGTAATAGGTTAAAAAGTACAGGTGGGGTTGTGGAGATACAAAGATGAAAACAGCATATTCCCTACCACAGGGGTCCCCAACCCCCAGGCCACAGACCGCTACTGGTCCACGGCCTGTCAGGAACTGACCGCACAGCAGGAGGTAGCGGTGGGCCAGCGAGTGAAGCTTCATCTGTATTTACAGCCGCTCCCCAGCGCTCCAATTACTGCCCGAGGTCTGCCTCCTGTCAGCATGATGGTGAGTTGTATAATTATTTCATTATATATTACAATGTAATAATAATAGAAATAAAGTGCACCATAAATGTAATGCGCTTGAATCATCCCTAAACCATCCTGCACCAGCACCCCAGCCCGTCCATGGAAAAACTGTCTTCCACAAAACAGGTCCCTGGTACCAAAAAGGTTGGGGACTGCTGCCCTAACATCTTGTTTACAATCTGTTGAGAAAACAGTGCCCCCAAAATTACTACATATAAAAAGCTAAAATGGAGCAAATAATTGTGGGAGATCAAAGGAAGGACATCTTGAGGGAACCAGAGGAACAATGAAAAATGTTTTAAACAATAAGCAATTAATACTAAATGCTAAGAGGACTGGGTGGGTTGGAGGAATTTATTTTGCCTTTGCAAGTCACACTGCAGTGGACATTTGTTCATTGTGTCCCCAGCATCAATACACGCCGTTCTCAGGCCTGAGTCTGGGAGGGTTCACAAGGCAGTTCCCAAGACAGGCCCCGACTGCCTTCGGCTCAACCTGTACTCATGAAGATCGGTTCAGGAACGGACACATGATGAAGAGATGGCTGTTAGAACTTCTGGGGGCAAAAAGGCTTCTTCTCGTTCAGGAGCTTCATAACAAGCCTCTCTTTTCAGCTGGACAAGGATGAGAAAGCGGTTTGGAGCCATCCTTCACCCACGAGAAAAGCACCTGCCTGAAAAGGCCACGAGCAATGAGGAGGCAGAGCTGGGAAAGGAGCCTGAGCCCTGGGCGTGGCACTGAGCCTAGAGCAAGTCCTGCCTCACGGTGATGGGAGCCCATCCCTTTTACTGTAACCAGACAAAGCTGCGTGATCCACAGCCTACAACATAGAGGCCTAATGTAACTATTTGAAAATCAATGCCTAGGGAAGCCTAGGGAAACACATTTCTCCGAAACTCCTTCCTCCTCCTCCAAATAACAAACATGTTCAGTATCAACACAAACATCACAGATGATAGGAAGGGGTGTAAAATATATGCCGTATCATGTAACATGCAGAGATGTGGCACAGAACTCTTTCTAAAGCAAACCTGGGTGTAAATCCTTCATAAATAAAGTGGGAACTACATTTACCATTCTAAGGTGGAACATCGTGCCCCCATTTTCATACAGGTGTGTCTACTGTGAGCGCAGACAGTCTGAGAAGAAATGAACACACGCTAGAATAAGGTAAGGGTCAAGATCCAAGGAGGCTCTTTCAAACAAGAGATGCAGTGAATGAAAGTTACTTGACGTGCCATGACACTGACTCCCAAGTGTGAAGATCAGACGAAAACTGAAACGGGCAGATAATCTATTCAAAGTCTAAATGACACTAATTATCAAATCTGTTTGGAAACGATTTGTACTAAAATACTTTATCAACCCTTAACTATACAGATTTCCAGCTCAGATTATGTTTAAAGATATATAAGAATGCACACACATGTAACGTGAATAGTACAAAACAGCTTTCTTTTTTTTTTAATGTTTATTTATTTATTAATGTGGCTGCGCCAGGTCTTAGTTGCGGCACGCAGGATCTTCGTTGCAGCATGCAGGATTTTTAGGGATCTAGTCCCCTGACCAGGGATTGAACCCAGGTCCCCTGCATTGGGAGCGGGAAGTCTTAACTACTGGACCACCAGGGAAGTCCCACAAAACAGCTTTCTGAGCCTAAATGCTCAGAGGCCTTACTAACTAATGGATGATTTTTAAACCTGGGGATGGAGGAGATAAGGAAAGGTTCTGGTTAATTCATGATCTGCTTTACCGGGTAATCTGAAAGCTATTTTTTTTTTTAACATCTCTTTTTCCAAGTACTGTTTTTAAATTTTAAAATAGATTCACAAGAAGTTGCAAAGCTAGTACTGCAGGTTCCCTTCACCCAGTTTCCCCCACTGGTTACATCTTATACGCTTGTAACACAAATCAAAGCCAGGAATGTGACATTGGAACAAAGTACTCTAGTTCTGCCTCTAAACACATGTGTAGACTTCTGACAGGACCAGAACACAGAACTATTCTATTATCACAAAGGTCTCCCTTGCTCCTAACCCTTTATAGTCACACCTGCCCCTCATCCACCAAAGCAAAAGCTGCACCAACTAGTGTTTACTCTTCCTAGATGACTATGTATTTTCTATTTGAACCTGGTCTAGTCTGTTTCATTTCTATAAAATTTGGTCTCTACCCTTTGAATTCATGTCATGAACTATTAATAGATCCTCATCCTCAATTTTAAAAACAATGTGTAATCAACTGTAACTTCCAGACTTATTTCCTTTATTTGATAATTTGGTTTGACAAAAAAACACAAAAAGCAAACACACACAACTGATTTATGGTGAATTCCTTTTTCTAATCACAGCGGCTCTTTCCATAGCTTTACTGAAGGTCCCTCCTCAGGCTTCCACGTTTGGAACTCTTCTCAGATCACTAAGCAGTCTCCAGAGCCTGATAACTAATTTATTATTCCAACACAAAGGAAATTGGTCTGCAAAACAGGATTCCGATTTATTAATTCACTATGAGATTCACTATAACAGACCAATAGGGTCGTTTCAATCAGCACCTACCAAGAGAATCCAGATATGATTATAGGTTAATGCAGATGCCAAAAAAGGGGTGGTGATGGTCCAGGGTCATCCTTCTCCTGTACCACTCAACAATCTACTCTTGTCCTTAGGGACCAATTCCTGCCCTCATTTTCTCAAAAAGTGAAGAACACTTACAAAACGGCTACTCTTCAAGCCTGAAACACAGGCTGAGGGTGGGAGTCAGGAGTGGTGTTGATTTAATTCTAACGCCTGAAGTTACCTCCTGGGCTTGTGCTAATTTTCTCACATCAAATTTTGTGGAGGGTAGCAGAATAACTTTCTCTCATCTTTCGGACGGGAAATATAATTTTAGTTTGGATTTTGCAAATACTTTGCAACATGAAACCACCGCCCGTTCTTCCTTTTGGTCCTCATTTTAGTCTGGACCAAAGACCCAGGCCGTGAGGGCTCCCCTTCCAGCTGCCCTCCAAGCACACATCACCTGTAGATACTCAGCCTTTTCTGGACGAACCCAAGCGCGTTATAAACAAACCTGGGGTATTTTGATCACTTTCTGGCATCTTAGTTGTAGCGATTATGCTGAAAGATCCCAAGACTAGTTTGACACGAGAAAAAAGGTCCACGTGTTACCTCAGAAGACCAACGGAACACCTAGCATGAAAGTCCAGAGAGTGGAAAAGGCATATTCTTCCCCGTCCCCGCATCGTGTTGGAGCCTCCTCAGCTGCCTAAGGTCCACTTTATCTGCCGGGCAGGGCCGGTGGGGCTGCGGAAGGCCGCGGTCCAGGACCAGAGGGCGGGATCCGGGGTCAGGGGTCAAGGTCCGGAGCCGGCGAGCTGGGGCCGGGTCGGGATCCAGGTTCGAGGGCAGGGATCGGAGGGCGGGGTCCGGGTCGGGGGTCGGCAGATGGGATCCAGGTCCAGAAGGAGGGGTCGGGGGTCGGAGGGCGGGGTCCCGGATGGCGGGTCTGGGCCCGGCCTGGCTCTGCGGGAGCAGTACGGACCGCCCCGTGGCCCCAGCGCCCCGCCTCCCACAGGCGGCAGCCATGGCGGCCTGGCGGGTGCCGGTGTCCGTGGGCGCTGCGCTCGGGAGGCAGCCGTCCCCCGCCCCTACGCCAGAACTGCCCCGGGTCGGAGAAGGGTTCCGACAGCGCCTCAGCTTCACCCTCTGCTCCGCTTCGCAGGGAGACCGCGGCGGCTCTGGGCCCAACTCGCAGGGCGGGCCGGAGGGAGCAGCGAGGCGTCCGGCGAGCAAAGAGTTAACAGCGGCGGAGCGGAGGATCTTGGAGCTTCACGCCGCCGCCTGCGCGGTGAGGCCCCGCCCCATCCCTCTTGGGCACAGAGGTTGCTCCGCCCCTGCCCGCCCCGCCGGACCGCAGCCCCAGGGACCACGCGCTTGCGCAGTGAGGCCCTTCCGCCCCAGACGCCCCGCCCCGCCCTCCGCGGCAGCCCCGCCCCCCTGCAGCCCCGCCCTCCCCGGCCGCCCGGTGATAGGTGCGCCTGCGCCTCCCGGGTCTGGAGAGGGATTGCCGGAGGTCGGTGCAGTCCTGCCTCGGGAGTCTGACGGCGTGCAAGCTTACCGCTCAGAACTTTTCGCTTGAAAACTGGCCACAGTTTCCTATTCCGGGCAAAGAGTTACCGTGGATCTATCCTGAGTATGAGCGCGACTCCTTTCTGATCAGTGTCCGAGCTAAACTCCGGTCGCAGTCTAGGGCCTGTCATCACTGTCCTCTGTGTGTGTGCGCGCGTGTGCGCGCGTGTGCGCGCGTGTGTGTGTGCGTGTGTGTTTGGGGTTGGGGGAGTGGTGTAAGGCATTGATAGAGGAGATGGAGGAGCTGAGAAGTCACAGGGAAATATGTGTGTGTTTATCTGCAGTATCCGTTAAACACTGCCATCCAATGATTTCAATAATGAAAACATAAAACGTGAACTTATTAATTTGTTTTAATTTTTGCTATCATCCTTTCATCCTTTCCACCTATCGGAGCAGAGTTAGAAAGGAAAGTATAAATAGGCGTTTACATTTTTACTAGACAGTCTTGAGCTGTGTGTTCTTCTGGTTTGGGGATTTGACAATTGCTTGTTAGCACCAATATCAAAACTTATCACCTCCCTTAACGCTTTCTGACACAGACTACATACGTTTAAGGGAGCATGTTTATATTTGTATCATCTTGAAAGAGCAAGTGAGTTCTGTGATAAAGATATAGAAAAGACACAAAAGTAGCCTGTTGAATACACTGCGGGTGACCAGCACTTGACATGACTAGTGTTATTTGGTCTGGCCTGAACCAGGCGAGCAGGGAAGAAAACTTTGGAGGTTGCCTAAAGTTGACTTTTTTTTTTCCCACGGGCAGTTAGTAGGCCTTGAGATCCACTTCTGTGTGGAAACTTCTGCACAAAGACTCTTTAGGGAATGACTGGCAGCTTTTGATGGTTCTTGTTCATACTCTTTTTAAAATAATGTGTAATTTGTTCCCATACTTCACTATATAAATGTGGTAAATAGAAGCAAAAAGTGTCATTCTCTATAGAGCAAATACCAGTGGCCTGGAACGACCAGCTCAATCAGCCCGGGAAGGAAAAGAAACTTTTTCTCACTCAAGGAATTCACACAGTTTCATCAGTGTCAGAATCGCAGGTTAAATGGCTGTCCAGGAGACCATAAGCAAACCCAATAATGAGCTTGTTTTTGTTGTTCCACAAATCAGAGCCCCCTCACAGTGGTCCTCCTTCCACACCTGCAGGCAGGTAGCTCTGTCACGTGTGCTGACCTGCATCCCTGGGCATCTTGTTCTCCAGTCAGGCTGTCAACACTCTTGCCCTGCCTTTGTCTGTTGCCACCATGACCTGAGGCTCACTTACTGAGGACAAATTACGTTTGTGTGGGCAGCCATCAGAGTTTCCCCATTGACTTGGAAAGCAGGAGAACAGCCAGGCCCAGGAGCAATCTGTTAGGCTCCCAGGTTCCAGAAGACCCCCAGCGAAGAAAAGCAGAAAGGAGTCTGCTAACAAGAGTTCCCAGCGTTCTTTTGCTTTTCTTCCAAGTCTTCCAACACGGACTTTGTAAATAAAGAAGCGAGGTCTTGACAATCGGTCGTTCTAAAGTAGTGTTCATGGAATCTGCTTCTGCGGCCCCAAAGGATTCGGGAGGCCCCTTAGGCTGGCCTTGGGACTTGATTGCTGGATTTCTGCTGCCCTGGGCTCACTTTGCTGGAATGCCTTAGAGGAAGCCTAGGCTTGAACTCTAGTTGTCCTTTTACTCCACGCTTTATTCATGACGCATAGTTGATGAAAAGCTGAACCAGAACAAAATATTCAGCCCCTAAGGAAGACACTCCGAAGAAGTAGTTTGCGGCATACGCAAAAATACATGTAAGAAGATATTTAAGTGTCACGTGTATTTTAATGGAAAGGCTCTACGCAAGAGTGGTGCAGGGTTACTGCGTGGTAAAGGGGTTATAGAAAAAGCCCAGGAGACAGTTCCCCTTCAAAATCTCAAGGCTAAATAATATCACCCATGTGACCCAGATCCACGGAAGAGGTTGCATTATTTGTCTTCACACAACGTGCTTGGGACAGCTTTTTAAGACAATGTTTGAATGTAGATAGAGGATGCTTTCTTGACATCTGAAGTGCTGTAGTAAAAGCTGCTTTTGATCAAAGTCGTGAAGCAGTGAGTGTTAATATGTTAAAAAGAATAGTTTTATTTTGCTTAAAAATGGCACTAACGACACTCCAAAAAAAGAAAAAAAAGAAAACAGCGCAAAATGTGCAGCGGAGTAGCCCACGATGAAGGTAAGGAAAAGTGTTAAATAATAGTAAAGGTAGTGCTTTTCTCTAAGGACTGTTGGTTTTGATTAGCACCTTTTCTGTAAGTTTACATCATTATCCACATATTTTAAGTACTGAAATTGCAACTGTAACTTCTGAGTGAAAGTTCATTTTCAGCCTCTTAGGCTCTTAAAGTCATTAAATCACCTGTTGTTAAACTTGTTACCTAGAAACTGAATGAAAAATACCTGAGCAGTGGCTACCTCGTTATTGGGTATAGAGGAGTTCTTGTTTTTCCATCAACTTCTCGTTTTTCTCAAACTGTATATTTTCTCCTTATGTCACATCAAATTGGATTGTGTATAATGTTGGAACGCATTCAGTCCTTAATTGCAAGTGCCACGAAAATTGCTGGGAAGCAGTTTAATATTGTTTGAAGAAAATGTTGCAGTATTTTAGGAGTAGGAATGATGGTGAGGAGATGCGATGAATATTGCGATGAATGAATTGTTTGATTTCACTACTCTTCAGGCTGGCCGGCTGAACTACGTGGACCCGGCTACCGGCTACATGGTGCTCACCCGGCTGGCCCACTTGCAGAGAGGCAGATGCTGCGGCTCTACCTGCAGACACGTGAGTACCAATTCGCAGGATGGCAGCAGTCTTTGGTGCTTCCGTGACTTCGTAAATACCTATTATTTGAAAAACAAGTCAAATAAAAATGCTAAATAGAGCCTGGTGTGCACTTTTCACAAGCTGCTCTGGCCATGGACAATGAAGTCTTTAGGACCAACAGAGGACCTTTAACGTTAATGGAATTTTGTAACGTTTCACTGTGAGCATCAGTTCCTTGAAACGCTGTATTTGGAAATTCATGGGAGTTCTTTATTACGAGGAAACTTTTCACGAGGTTTCAAATAAGTTGTGTTTACTAGGCAAGTAGAAAGAGAGCAGGAAAAGAAATCCGGAATATTGCAAGCTAGATCCCAGGAAGCATTTATTTTTCATTTTTAGCTGAATAAATAGATACTTGCCCAACATTGACAGGTGGGGGTTTTATAATGATAATGACTTCCTCCCTCCGTGTCCCTCCCTTCCCTTCCTCCTTCTCTTCCTCCTTCTCCATTATTATTACTATTATTATTATTATTACTTCCCCCCCTTCCCTCCTCTTTCTTCTCCTTCTCTCCCCCCACGCCCCGCCCACTCTTTCTGTGGTTGTTTTCTACTCTGTCTTTAAAATAACCATGAAACTTGCTACTGCAAACCTAGGGCTGTACGTTTCCTAAAATGTATATTTCAGCAGCCATATATCTCTATGCTCACTGATTAAGATGAACTAACTATGTAATACTTCCCTACTTTGAACAAAAAATAAATGGGAATGGGTTCTTCCCTCTAACTTTTTAAAAGCATACTACTAGTAGGGTAAATTGTTATACAGTTAAGATTATAAACAGATAATCTCTGTTTATAGACCACTTTGACTGTATGTTTGGGGGGTAAGAAGGAGTTATTTCCTCTAACCCACCTACTTTCTCATCAAGGAATTGACATTAAATGCTTGTATTAACAGTAGCCAGTATTGAAAAATTAAGCCTTCACTTTTATGGATGTTCCTACCTGTGCCATTAGCTGTTTCTAATCAAACCCATAAGAGCTTTGCCTGAATTGAGGACTGGAGGACTTTTTAAGGGTGAGGTTTTGACAGTAAAATTCTTGAAGTTGGAAGGATGCATTTAGGAAGTGATTCTTGGACCCTAATTAGAACCATTTGCCAGATGTTGCCATAGTTCTCCTCTTAGTCTATAGGAGGTAGATCAAATCATCTATAGAACGTTATTAGCAGTCTCTTTTTTTCACCATGAGAAGTGTACTTCTTCAAGATGATTATTAAATAATTCAACAGTAACTTGTTTTATTTCTTTCGCAGTGTCCATATGGCCAAGTCAATGTTAAAGATCCATCCAAAAAGAAGAAATTCAATTCACATTTTTATGTTTGAGAAGAATTTCATTTCTGTTCTCCATCTAATTGAGCCTTATTAAAAAAATAAATAGGGGCTTCCCTGCTGGTGCAGTGGTTGAGAGTCCGCCTGCTGATGCAGGGGACACGGGTTTGTGCCCCAGTCCAGGAAGATCCCACATGCTGTGGAGCGGCTGGGCCCGTGAGCCATGGCCGCTGAGCCTGTGCGTCCGGAGCCTGTGCTCCACAGCGGGAGAGGCCACAACAGTGAGAGGCCTGTGTACCGCAAAAAATAAATAAATAAATAAATAAATAAATAAATAAAACCTTAATCCAGAATTGTTTTCTATGCTGTTAGTACTTGAGCACTAGTTTAATCTTAAACTTAAGCATATATTAATCTTAATCTTAAACATGTATTAAAAGAACATCAATAAAATGAAAAAACTAGCAAATGTTTGTGTGTTTCTTTTCTGAATATAAATTTATTTATTTATTTATGTTTGTCTGCTTTGGGTCTTCGTGGCTGCACGCGGGCTTACTCTAGTTGCGACGAGCGGGGGCTACTCTTCGTTTTGGTGCCTGGGCTACTCATTGTGGTGGCTTCTCTTGTTGTGGAGCACAGGCTCTAGGCGCGTGGGCTTCAGTAGTTGCAACGCGCATGCTCAGTAGTTGTGGCACGCAGGCTCCGTGGCATGTGGGATCTTCCCCAACCAGGGCTCGAACGCATGTCCCCTGCATTAGCAGGCGGATTCTTAACCACTGTACCACCAGGGAAGTCTCTGTTTGTGTGTATCTGAAGTGGCACATTGATAATTATTTTCCTTTCTTTTTGCTTCATTATTAGACGTATGTCGAAGAAAGAAAATAATGACTGTTCCATTAAATAAATAGCAGCAATCGGGTCACATTAGTAGCTCTTGATTTTTTTTTTATAGCCTCAGTTCTACTGTTTTCTCCTCAGTGTTAGCAACCCAAGGGAGGTTGCTGGCAAACAGAAGAGTTTGAATACATTCTTCCTTTTATTTATATCTTGAGCTATAAGGAGATTGATAAAATGCTATATCATGCAGCATATGAGTATCCAAGAAGGGCCATTCTGCGGCGAGAAATGCTCTCATCTTCCATCTGTTCTCCTAATAAAACCTTTAAATCATTCTGACTTGGGGGTCAGGCTCCTATTAAACCATTCTTTTTTTCTCTACCCCCCCCCCCCATTTTACTCCTCCATCTCTGATGGCACTTTTCAGGCTAATCTGTCTTAGGATGTTTTATTAGCTTTACACCTATTTCATTCACTGCTGCGAAGACCCTGGGCTTCAGTCTCCAACCCAGGTTCTGGGTCCCCTCCCCATGCCTCCTCTTCTGTTTCCCTCTGAGGATAGCAGCCCCCAGGAAGCCTTTTCCTTGCAGGGGAAAGCTGGTCAGTGAAATGGAAGGCTGGCTTTACCCAGAGCTGACCCTCAGCTTTTTCTCCTGGCTGAATCTGAATGGTTCTCCAACATCTCAGAGGTCTGCCTTCGTCTCTGCCCGTGGCTCTCAATGAAGGTTTTTTCTAAAGCTTTCTAAAAATCTTAAGCAGCAAAAAGACTCTGGTGCCTTCTCCCATATTTGATTCAAAACAAAACACCTTCTAAACTGTAAAATGAGTGAAAAGAAGCCCATTAAGTCTCTAATGTGCCATGTGTTCATTTTATGTCAAATAGTAAGTTGTTTCCCAAAACTGTTGGCAGTTTTGGTGCCCCAGTGTTTCTGATGTTCCTGACTGTGGCTCCCTCAGCAACACTGCCCCGGGGCCCTCCTTGGCTGTAAAGAGCAGTGTCTGTGGCCTGGTGTTGCCCCCTCCAGGAACTATTTGGAGGAGAGCAGGAGAAGCGATCAGCACTGTGACAGAGGAGGCACTCGGTCTTTCCAGAAAGGTTTATGGACTCCTGGGAGCCACTTTCCTTTCCACTCTTACGTCAGCGAGCAGCCAGCTAGCTCCATGTTTCCCACTAGACTTGAAGATTACCAAAGACATCTTCTGGGTGGGAGCTGTATGGGGCTTTCTTCAGCAGTCCCAAGAGGAAAACCAGAAGGAAATGGAGTGGAGAAGGCCAACTTCCTGGAGACACAAGAGGAGGAGGAAAGCCAAGAGAAGAGTTCTATTGGCTCTTTGCAAGTTCACTTTGAGGCTCCCCCCCAGTCCCCGCCCCCTCCTAAGGCAGTGTTTTGAGAAAGCCCCTTGGCAGATGGGAATGAGGTAAGGGATGCCTCCCTCCTAGAGGGAGCTCTTTGCTTCTCCCAGTGCAGCTCCTGCAGTGCCGAAGTGGCCCAAGACGGGAGGACCCTTGCGTGGGATTTTGTGACTCTTCCTGGCAGAACTTCTAGGCTTCCTGGCAACAACAGCCAAGGAGCCGCCGCTGGGGTGTGGGCGGGGAGGAGGACGCTCTTACTCTTCCCTGCCTCTGGAGCCGGGAAGCCGAGGTCTGAAGTTCTCAGCCGCTGTTCTGGGGAGATGCTTATGAACCACACGTCGGGGATGGCAGCGGCGGGTGATCCCACATTACACACAATACGGCCACATAAATGGGCCCCGCTGCCAGAACTTCAGGTTCTATTGTATTCGCACCTTGTAAAGTAAAAAATCAGGTTTCTTACTGGGTGTGTGTGTGTGTACACGTACACGTGGATGCCGAGAAAGAGACTTCCCAGTTTAAATCAACTCCGCTGCTACTCCACGTTGAAGGTTTTTGGAGACTCCTGCCGCCGCAAGGCAGGCACCATAAATCAAGGGAGATTGATTTCTAGATTGTTTCTAATACTGAAAGACCCAAGGGAAGCTGGGGGTCTTTTCGGGGTTTAGCGGGGCGGAGGGCGGGGATACGTTCCTGCCGTGGTGGTTCTTCCCTTCGAGGGGAAGGCCCTGCCCTGGGCCGTTCTCCCAGCAGGTGGATTCCGTGCACATTCCCGCCTCTTCAAAAAGCCACACCGACCCCATCGACTTTGCAGAGCAAGGAAGGGAAGGGCTTCCCCCCCGCCCCCGAGTGCAACCTGGGGCTCCCACACCGGTGTGGGTGTCTTTGGACCAGAAGGGGCCTGGAGAAGGGGGGATGCTCCCCGGGCGCGGCACGGGTCTTTGTTCCCCGCAGGGCGCCGTGTCCTAAGGCGACCGCAAAGTCTGTCCCGAGCGCCCGGATCCACCGCCGGAGGCCAGCGGGGTCTCCAGACAAGGCTGGGGAAGGGGGCCCACGACCTGGCAAACGGCCATCGGCATGTCGCCTTCCCCTGAGCACTTTGAGGCCTCACGGTCCCCGCCTTTCCCCGAAGGAGCCCCCTCCCCCCACCTGCCCACTGAGTGTCAACACCTGCCTTTTCATTTTCTTTACATTCGAGCAAAGGCTTGAGTTGTGGACGGGACGTCTGACCGTGAAGAAGGATTAAAACTCGGTGCTCTTTTTTACTGCCCTGCAGCAACTAAAAGGTACTTCTGGGCACCAGAAGTATCCCCTCCCTCAGGAAAAAGGAAAGTCAGAAGTTTGTGTGTATGTGTGTGTGTGTGTGTGTGTGTGTGTGTGTGGCGGGGGCGGGTGTTGGCACCCTCTTGCGCGCCCCTGGAGAGCTCAGATCTCTGAGAAAATGTCGTGGAAGAACTTGCAACTGTCTCTTGCCCACCCAGGCCCGCGGGATGCCCTGCAGAGCTCCCAAGCCCCGCACTGGCTGATCCTCTCCCCTACAAACGGCTTCCAGGTTGGGCTCCTGACACAAAACCTCCAGACTCACGCCCTACCCTCGTCCTGAGACCGTTGGTGTAAAAGAGAGTAAAAACTCGGAATCATGGGCTCTGGGGGATTGGAAGATTTCTGGCGATAGCATCTTCCCATCCGAAATTTGTATTCTAAAGTGTGAGCTTCGGTGTGCGCTTCAGTGTGCGCACGCGCGCCTCTGCCTCTGTGTGTGTGCGTGTGTGTGTGTGTGTGTAGAATGCATGTTTTTATCAAATACCTAAAACGGTTCGTGACCCCAAAGAGGATTAAACCCACTGCTTTGGACACAGATGAGCGGGAGCACCTGAAGGTCTTTGGGTCGGTGTCGCCGTCCATCCATTCGACGGCCTAGGCAGCAAGCGGAGGAGCTGAACCTGGGAGGCTTGTCCGCTCCCTGGCTGGGAAAACGAACCGAGATGGGGGGATTCTCGAGGACAGAAAGAGCTAAAGAGGACGGGTTGGGAAGGGGAACGTCGTGGGGGAGGAGAACTTAGAAGGTAGACTAGTAGGAATAGTTGGCTGGTGGGACTGGCTAGTGCAGCCAAGGGTTCGGGTAGAAAGAGGGGCGCTGCCGGGGCGCTCTGAGCTACATTCCGGGACTTGGGACGGAAAGAGAAAGCCTGAGGGCTTTGACGCGCGGCTCCTGCTGGATCCCTTGCCAGCCCTAAGCTGTGGGCAGAGCTTGCGGGGCGGGCGAAGGGGTGGGTCTAACCCTGCACAGTCCCACGGGCCCCCATCCCGGGCAGTGGTCTCCTGCGGCTCGCTGATGTGCGGGATCCCCCAACCCCCTGCGCGCTCGGCCCACGCCCTGCGGAGGAGCCCCTGCTGTGGCCCAGGGGTGGAGGGGCAGGAAGGGAACGCGGCAGCCTCATCCGGACCCGCACCGTGGAGCGGCCAGTCTCTCTGCTCACACCCCTTCCGCGTCCGCGCTGGAGCCTCCCAGAGATCCCCCCGCCCCCATCTCTGAGCGCGAGGGGCGCCCCGGGTGGGCGAGTGGGTAAATAATTGGCCAGAGGCCAGGCTTCCCGGTTCTCTCCCCGTTTCCTCGCGGCCTGACTGCGCCCTTGGTTGCTGGGGCGACGCAGCCCCTCGGGAAGCCGAGACCAGGTAACCGGGCCCCCGTCAAGTCCAGGTGTGGGAGTCTGTCTGTGACCCCGCGAACTCTCGTTTCCCAGGGTTTGAGTTAGTTTTCTCTCGGCTGGATCTCCATCCCCGCCTCCTAGCCAGAGCCGGGCTGCAGAGATACCTCGGGCCCTCGCGCTGACCCGGCCGAGAACGCCACCCTCGAGCGCAGAACGCACCCCAAAGTGTTGGGTTGCTGGCGCCAAGCCCGGGAGCGCAGAGAGGAAAGGGAGGACCGCGAGGGAAAGGCGGGGAGGTGACGGGTGAGCAATCAGTGGCTTAGCCCAGCTCCCTGCAGGAACTACCGCCCGCTCACCGTCTATGCAGGCACCAGCTGGCAGCAGCATCTTTGAGGTAGCAGCACCTGGAAGGCCAAGGCCGGATGGAGGCCCGGCAGCCCAGGGCGCGCCGCGGGACTCCAGCCCTCCCGCTGCGCCCAAGGCTCAAGATGCTCCCGGCTTTATGAGGTCCTCCATTCACACCTTCCCTGATTACTGAGAGGCTGGAAGGGCTGAACGCGGCCTCGGAGCTTGTCTCCCTGCACTGGTCCGCGTCCGTGTCCTCTGCCCGCCCCTTTCTCCTCCTCTACCCGGTCTGGAAGCGTAAATAGAGAATAAAAGACAGGTGGAGGGAGCTGCGGGTCAGAGGTGAGGGATTCGGGTCAATTCCGACGGGGGGGCGGTGGAGAGAGAGAGGGAGAAAGAGAGAGAGAGAGAGAGAGAGGGAGGGAGAGAGAGGGAGAGAGAGGGTACCATCCACCCACCCAGCCACCGGTTGACTTACTTATTTGGATTAACAGAAGACCCCTTGGCGAGATCTGGGGACTGGCTCGCACCTCTGGCCGCCGCCTCCCGCCCTCCCTCGCCGAGGACCGGGTTCTTGGGCGGGAACGTCTGGACCTCAAGGTAAGATCCCGATGGGGGTTGTCTGGCCGTAGCAGTTTTCCGCTCTCGGTGTGAGCCCGACCGCCCGGCTCCCGGGAGCGCCCCGGGCACCTACCGGAGGCTGCCCGGCTTCCCTCGAGGCCTCTCGGTACCCGAGGCCGCGGCGGGAGGGGCAGGTGGGACGCGCCCCCCGCGGGGTGGGAGGCGCTCGGGGCCCCGGGCCACACCTCGGAGCTGATGCGCTCGTTTCTCCGCGGTGCAGCCACATCGCTGAGTGACCCACTCCTGCTCTCAGAATGCTGAACGGCACCGCTCTAGAGGCAGGTGAGTTACACGCCAGGCTCTTTCTCTTGCCCTTTCTCTTAGGCCGGAGCACATATTGTGTGCGTGTGTGAGTGTGTGTGTGCACGCGCGTGTGTACGCCTTCAGCGGGTGGGAAGAAGAGGGGTCTGTGTTTGTCTTAGAAATTAAACCGCGAGCCGTAGGCTCTAGGATACATGGTCTCGTTCGGAGTCTGCTGACAGCATTCCTGAAATCCGCGTTCCCTCCTTTTGCTTTTCTCTCTAAGGTCTGAGTTACTCAGGGAGGAGGCGCTGGGGGCGGGGGTCACGGTGCCATTAAGCCGCGAGGTGGCCGGGCGCGAGGGATGCGCTCCGGGTCCTTCGCGGAGCTGCTGGGGGCGTCTCCTCACTGGAAGGGATGGGGCGGGGACGGGGTCAGGAAGACGTCGCTTCTCACCCATTAGGGCTTAACTGGAAACTGGTTTCACCCCCACTGTTGGCTCCATCTGACCCCCGCGTAGCCGTTTCTGCGGGCGATCTCCGCGGACGCGGGGGTGGCGGGGGGCGGGGGAGGCTCCCTTTATTCCTGCGGCTGCTGCGGGCCCGCCGCGCGGCAAACCCAGGTAAAAGAGCTTCAGATTTCAGAAGCGCGGTCTCCGCCGCCGGCCGGCTGTCCCTTGGAGAAGAACCCAGGGGCGTTGGAGGCAGAGGTTTGAAGGGAGCGCGCAGCGGGCCGGAGGCCTCGCGGGGCTAAGGGGGTGCGTGGACACAGGGCGCACCCGAGGGCAGGGCCCGGCGCGCCGGCCGCGCGGAACGAGCTCCCGGACGAGGTGCGCAGCGGCCCGGCCGCGGGGCTCCCTCTCCTCGCGCTGGAGCTCGCGCACCCCGTCGCCGCTCGGCCCGTTCCCATTCCGGCTGGGGGGAGGCCGCCCTCCTAGTAGGACTGAATCCGAGGGGCGCCCTGGTGGCGGCGCCAGTCTGGATCGGCCACCCTCGGTGTACACACAGTTTCCCTGCGCCCACGGACGGAGAAGGGCCGGCTTGCCTCCGGGCTATGCTCTGGCCTCCTGCCCAGCGCAGACCCCGAGGCATCCAGGGCTTGGGTGCGAGGCTCCAAGCCCCAGGACGGCGCCGACTCCCCCGGGCCCTGGGATGCTCAGGACGGCGCCCAAAGACGGACACCGCTCCAAGAGCTGCACCTTTCAGACCAAGGAGGCGCCTCAACTAGCTTAATTGGGTCAGGCGGAAAGGCGACCTCTGCCCTTTTAAGGGCAAACTCGGGGCACAGGATCTTGGCCTCCAAAATTCAGGTCTGAAGAGACCTTGAGTCGCTTATTCTCTCAGTCGAGGCAGGGTTTCCCCTTGGGACCCTAAAGCCTCCGTTGCCGCTTGATCAAGCCGCGCGTTCCCTTTGCTTCCCTCTCCACCCCTCTGGGGAGGGAGTGGGAACCCGGGACCAGGCTGCCGCCCTAGCGGAGATTCCGAGGCCCTGACCCTCCATCCCAACTCCTCTGCCCCCGATCCCAGCCGCCCGCTTTCCTCAAAGCGGCCGCTGTAAGCGGCTGGGTGGCTGGTGGAGCAGAAAGACAAGAGCGGACGAAGTGGGCTGCGTCGTGACGGAGGGCAGCCCCTGGCCAAGGTTCTGCCGCCCTGCTCCAAACAGAGCTTTGAGTTTAGAGGGGAGACTCGAGATGTCCCTCCGGGCCGCGGGGTAGGGGTCCCTGCACCTGTTCCATTGAGAGATGCGGGGACTCAGCCCCAGGAAGTGGCGAGTGCGGAGAACTCGAGGGTCGTTCGGCGGGCCCCGGGCCCCGGGCCCCAGCAGCTCTTCTGGAGAGAGGAAGGAAGGCAGAGCCACCAAGACGCTCTCCTTAAAGTGCTTTGAGAGTGGTGGGCTGGGGGACACTCTTAGGCCATCTCCCCGAGGCTGCAAGACAAAAAGGTTAGGACGTCCCAGGTCACACGCCCAATTCTTGGAGAAAATATCCTCCGCCCCCATGGGCTTCCTTTTTCAGGAACTGTGAGAGGAGGCAGGGCCGGACCGACGGGGAGCGATTTCCGATGTCCCCAGAGCTAAGGAGGACCTCCCGAACTCCAGCAGCCCCCGTGCCCCACCCCTAGCTCTCTGCAATCTTCCTGCATTGGCTGAGAAGGAAGAATCCTAGCAGTTCTCATCTTTATGGGAAGTAGCAGATCCCACCCGGCGCAGGAACTTGCAACCCGAATTTTATAAGAAAAAGCAGGGATAGCTGGGCTCCAACCTGGAAGCTGATGGCAGGAGGTCCTCTGCCCTGCCTGTACCCGATTCACAATGAACAAATCTGTGTGCAACGGATGAAGGAAGGACCGAAGAGTTGGAGGGCTCACAGGACTTCTGTGCTTGGCTTCCCTGGAGACTTCACAAAGTTCTGGCTTTTTCTTGGAGTTGTTTGTTACGCTCTCACTTAATGAAGTCTCCAAAGTTTCAGCCCTTGCAAGGAGGCAGTGGTGTTCTTGGGTTCTTTGTTGTTTTTGCTGAGCAGGACCCAAATCCAACAATAGCCAAACCCACTTCTGAACATCCGCATGGTGGGGGGCGGCGGGGCGGGTGTTAGCCTAGAAACTAGACAAAGCGGGTCCCTGGATTGAGGTCCCATATTTACTTTTTCCTTGGAGCCTCCTTGGGTTAACTGACTGATGTTCTTCTCAAAGACCCCTCCTCTTCCTCCTCCCCCCTCCTCCTTGGTCCCAGTCACCGCCTTGTGGGAAGGCAGTCTGCCCCTTTGTGAGAGGACCTGCTGTCTCTGAAAGAACTGCTGCCCCCAGCCCCAGCGTTTGTGCACGTGGGTTTGAAAAGCTCATTGATTTCCATCCAAAGGGGCTAATTACATTACTTACAGTAAATAGCAGCCCTGCTGTCCAGTAGGGCTGCCAAAGTGAGGGGAGGTCTCCAGCTTAGTTCACTTGATTGGCTTCATTTCTGTGTGAAATTGTGTTTTATGAGCTGTATTCTGGCACCCGGAGGACCGTAACAGCGTCCAGTCTGCAAATAACATGATTTTTGACCCAGAGAAAAGAGTAAGGGGGAAGCAGCGGAGTCTTGGGTTTCGTGGTGGAGGTGATTCCAGCAGCTTCAGAAGGCGATGCTTTGGGGCAGGAAGTCAGGATCTGCAGCATTCTTCTCTTCCTTCCTTTCCTTTCTACTCCCTCTCTCATTTCCTTCCTCCTCCATGCTCTTCCTTTCTCCCTTCCTTCCTTCCCTCCCTCCCTCCCTCTCTTCTTCCCTTTCTCCCTCTATCTTTCTAGATTTGGCCACCGTTCCATGTCGGGCTCCTCCCGAGGGAAGCCAGTGCTCCACCAAGGGATTCCTCCAGGTGTCCGGGACGTGCCGGGGAGAAACGGGCGGTCCCGGAAAGCCGACGGGGCGCGGTGGGAAACAGGCGGCCAGCGGGAGGACGGCGCAGAGCAGAGCGCAGCCCGGGCTTCCTCCTCTCGGCTCAGAGCTGGGTCGGTTCCTGCCGC
The DNA here is from genome assembly GCF_949752795.1 of Hyperoodon ampullatus. Lineage (NCBI taxonomy): Eukaryota > Metazoa > Chordata > Mammalia > Artiodactyla > Ziphiidae > Hyperoodon > Hyperoodon ampullatus. Next base: position 194,078,037 of record NC_136915.1, read on the forward strand.
CCCCGCTCCCCGCTTCGGGCCCCTAGGGGGCTTCTGGTGGTTTGAATGAATCGACAATATCAGAGTATTGTGGACACTTTTTAATAGGGCCGAGGAGGGGCCGCGGCTCACGGGAACAGAGGGAGACAGAACAATCCTGCCTCTTGTGAGGCGCGGGGCTGCCATTCTGCTTGTCAGCTCTCACCTTCCCCTCCTCCACGGCGAGAAGCCCCCTTCACATCCTCCTAAATGTGTGGCGCGTCCAGATTTACAAGCCCCCAGTCCAGCCGGGGCAGTGGGACGCGCGCCCGGTCCCGGGGGGCGGCGCCAAGTTCGCGCGAGTCCCCGAGTTGCCGCCCACATTGACAAGTTTCACACGGGACACGGGACTCGCCATCGGTTTCCCTCCAAACCTGAACTGGGTGAGAGACTACATCCCCCTGTGGTCACGGTTCAGTTGCACATCACGTCTCCAAGCCCACGGCCTTTCCCCTACACTGATTTGTCAAAGAAAAATCTTTTTGCCAGAAGTAAACTCCAGAAACATAGGCTCTTCTAGCTCCTTTTCGCTTTGGGGGTTGCTTCAGTCCCTGCTGGGGCCGGGAGCCCTTGGGCAGGTGAAGCAACTTGCTTTTAAAAAGTGAATTGAGGAAGAGGGGGTGGGGAGGACAGGAATGTCTGTTCAATATTTACTTATTTGGGGTTCCCATAAGCTGGGGACCAGAAAGTCCACAAGGAGGAAGCCTAAAGGTGGGAGCTGACATTCTGCATTTCTTGAGCCAGGGTCTGATCTTGAACTTGGACCAAACAGGCCGGCTCTCTGCCTTCTGCGCCAGGGCGGGGACAATAAGGGCTCCTTTTTCCCTTTAAAACGTGATTGCTGGGAACTCTTGGAAGGGGGTGTGTGTGTGTGTGTGTGTGTGTGTGTGTGTGTGTGTGTGTGTGTGTGTGTGTGTGTGTGTGTGTGTGTGTGTGTGTGTGTGTGTTGGGGGGAAGTAAATGCCCCCTCCTACTGCCTCCCCCCTACCCCCCCATGTTTGTCCCCACTTGCCCATCACCAGGGGGTTGAGAGGAGTATGACAGGTCTTTGTTGTCTGAATAAAAATCCGTGGCAGCTCCGGGGAGAGAACTCCTCCTACTAAATTATCAAAAATGGGCTGGCTTTAGTCTCTTAACAAATTGGACACAGCTCCGGCGGCAGCAGCAGTCCCCAACCCAACCTCCAGGCACTGGGAACTTGCAAGCAGCCAGGGACCGCTGAAAATAGCACTTCTTTTTCTTTCTTTGTGTTCAAAACTATTTTCTTTCTTCACCAGATTTTGTTTTCCTCCCCCCGCTGCAGTTGTTTCCCATTAGTAACTCGATCTCTCAGCGCAGTAAGATTCGCCTGCCTTCTTCGCCTCCTTTCCCCTCCGCCCGTGTTTGTTTGTTTCTGCACATCTCCTTCAGGGAGCCGCTGGGGCTTTTCCTCCCCCCTTCTTCTCTTTTCCTTGCCGAGCAGACCAATTTCCACTCCGTCTGCCTCTTCCTTTCTTCTCCCCTCTCGCCACCTCGCCCTCTGTCCCCGAGCGTCTCCGCAGCCCCCCATCGCGCCGCCTCTGCGGTCCCTGCTTCTCCTTCCCTCGGATGAGCTGAGAGCCCCGGGCGTGTGTATATGGAAATAGTGGGGTGCCGAGCAGAAGACAACTCGTGTCCTTTCCGCCCCCCAGCCATGCTCTTCCACGGGATCTCCGGAGGCCACATCCAAGGCATCATGGAGGAGATGGAGCGCAGATCCAAGACCGAGGCCCGCCTGGCCAAAGGCGCCCAGCTCAACGGCCGCGACGCGGTAAGGAAGGGCCGGCGGCGGCGGCGGGCGCCAGGCGCCCGTGCGCGCGCGGGGCAGCCGAGCCGAGCCTCCCCGGCGGCCGACCGAGGATGGCGGCTCGTGGGGGCGTCCGCTCCAGGTTGGCGGGTGGCTTACCTCTGGTCCGCCTGGCTGCAGGGTAAGAAAGGGCTCTTTTCCGATTTGAATTGGCTACGCTCCTGACACCCCGAGCTCGCTCCCCTCTGCCGCAGCTGGTCCCGGGAAAGCAGGGAGAACCGGGCGCGAGAGGATGGGGACGTCCTCTCCTCCGGACCTCAGATTCCCGGGCCCCTCCCCGGCGAGGATCGGCGGCCAGAGGGCGAGCTGGTGCGGGCCACGGGCTGCCGGCGCGCGGCCAAGCGTCCGGGACGAGCTGAAGCCTGGTGACTCTAGTCCCTGGGTCTGGTGACCGGACATTTGGAGCGGACTAGAACGCGACTGGGCTCCCTCCAGCTCTCCGGATGCCTGGAACGTGGAACCTTCAAACCCCGCGAGTTTCGGGGTCTCTGGCAGCTCGTCTGGGCCCTTTGAGTGAGACAGGACTGCGCTCAGCTCTCGGGCCGGGAGGGTATGGTGTGCAGGGGACTCTAATAGAAAATCCGGAGGAGCGGGGCACCTAGCCCATGAGCGAGAACTTTCCAACCCTTAAACGCTGTGATCGACCACCTCTGTCGATTACATACGTAGGATAAAAGTCATGCCAGCTTAATAAAGAAAACCAATGAGTAATCTATGTGCTCGCCTTTCCCACTTACGAGCCGGAGGGGGAAAACTACGAAAGTCTCCGGAAATGATTTCAGCCGAGCATAGCTGTGTAGATCCTCAGGCATCACACCGGGAATTGTGGCTCAAACTAAGTCGGTAGACTGCCCTGGGCAGGTCAGCGGTATTTTGGATCCACCAAGTAGCCGCGTTAGTGGATGTTTCTACATTTGCAAAATGAATTCAGTGCAGGCCCTTGTCTGAATAAAGGGCGAAACTTTACTTTTCCAGGCCCGCCAGAGTTTAGTGGGGGAAGTCCAACCCATTTCTGCTAGTCCTGAGGGAAATGTACAGCGGTTAACTTTTATTTTTCCCCCTTTTGTGGCTACCCTGTTTAAAAACAAAAAACAGTAATCCAAACCCGAATTTCACAGCGGGGCTGCGCTTGTTAAGGCGAGGTGTCCCCACCCTTGCTGTGTCGTGGGGACGCAGGCGGGAAGCTTAATTTGGGCATTAAGATTTTCAGGACAAAGATCTCCTGGGTATGTTGATGCCAGGGAAAGAGGGCCCGTGCAGAGGGGATCGGATAACGGACCCTCCCCGGGAACAGGCACGGTACACCCTTACTAGGGAAAGGACCAATAACCCCGAAGATTGGAGAACAGCGAGATCTGACAAATACATCCCGATCAAAACAATGTCGACCAAATTATGAGCACCAGTATAAAAACCTCTCCCTTCCTTTTAATTTCAACGTTGCTTATAAGGATTTAGAGAAACAGCAATGTAATAGTATTTGTTGAAAAAACAATATGTGCTTGTTCAGATCTCCTTTCCATTCTCCAATAACAATTTCCGTTGTTTTATTTCGTGCGCATCGGAGCCCACAATTTTTAACTTTTAATTATTCGAGTTTGGAAACATCCACCAAACTATAGTCCGTGCGCTCCTAGCCCTTTCGAAAAAGGCTCTAGGTGGCCGGCGCGTGTTTTTAGGTTCAAAGTCCGGGAAGGACGCGGACGCCGCGTTCAGGCGGACGCAGTAGAAAGGGTGCGAGTCGCAGAGGGAAAAACTGCAAATGTTCCTCCGACGTTTGCCTTTGCGCAGGGACCCCTGACCTTGCGGCGCTCGCCGAGGCCGAGGGCTGGCGCCGCGAAGGGTACCCGCGTGGGGCGGCCCCGCGCGCCCTCCTGACGCCGCGCGCGCTTCTTTTCAGGGGATGCCTCCGTTGAGCCCTGAGAAGCCCGCCCTGTGCGCCGGCTGCGGGGGCAAGATCGCCGACAGGTACTACCTGCTGGCCGTGGACAAGCAGTGGCACCTGAGGTGCCTGAAATGCTGTGAATGTAAGCTGGCCCTCGAGTCCGAGCTCACCTGCTTCGCCAAGGACGGTAGCATTTACTGCAAGGAGGACTACTACAGGTATCCCCACCCCTGTCCTTTACGCCCTGGCACACCTGGAGGGGTCATCTGCCCGAGCCCCGGAGTCCCCTCTCTGTCCCCAGCCTTTGGTCCCTTGGGGGTACTCTTACCAGTCCCCAGACCAGGGAAGCCCACCGCGTGCGCCTTCAAGCTGCAGCATCCCCATCCCCGCCCGACGCGCGAGGAGGGTGCGCGCGGATGGGGGCACCCAAGGTCCAGAGCGTGATCAGCGACGATCCCGCTCAGGGGGCCCTGGGCAGCTCGGCCGAGGGAACTGGGCAAATCTCGGAAGGGTAAATGAACGTTTCTCGGTCCACCGAGACGAAAGCTGTTTTTTTTTTTGTTGTTGTTTTGTTTTGTTTTTGTTTTTGTTTTTTTTTTCCGTTTACTACGAACTGAGCAAGGCCCGTGCCTTGGAACTCAACTGGTGGCCGGGGCAGCAGCAACTGGTGTCAGGTTTTCGCGAGGAGGGGGGCGGGAGCTCACGTAAAGGACCATGAAAAGGAGTGATCGCTGTTGCCGAAACCCAGGCCTCTCAGTTCCGAGATGCCTTTCCCGCTGGTTGGAACCTGCCCGCCAGCCTCGAGAGACGCCGGAGAGTCAAGTCGCCGGCAGCTTGTTTAATTGATTCTTCCCAGTTCTGCTTTTGGAATGGGGACGCGAGCGTTGTGCAGGGACTCGGCTCCGCGCTCGGCTGAGGCGAGAAAAGTGGTTAAAAAAGAATTAGCTTCCCTCCGCAAAACTGTCCTTTTTCTTCCAGGGCAGTGTCTGAATGCTTTCAGGCACGCTCACGCTTCCATAAATAGTAACACCCTTCGTGTGTATGTTTTGTAATCGAGGAAACGTTTTCACTTGATATCACAATGTAATATTCTTAACATAGTGTTGTGAGTTAGCCAGTGCAGGGTTTGTTTTTGGTTTTTAAAATTTTCACTTTACAGAGAAGAAAACGGAGGATCAGTTACCCGATTCTTCTGAATTTAATGCAAGGGTTCTTTGTCTTGTTCACCAGAGCAGGTCAATGAGCAAATAAAATTAATGTCCAAGTGGGCGCGGGTCCTCCCCTCCCGGACCCCTCCCAGGTCTCAGTCTTGGGCCACTGCTGACCATGCCCCAGGTGTCACAGTGGGAGGTGGCCCTGCCTTTGCCTCCACCAGCGCCCTGACTCGACTGTTTCCTTCCAGAAGGTTCTCTGTGCAGAGATGTGCCCGCTGCCACCTTGGCATCTCCGCCTCCGAGATGGTCATGCGCGCCCGAGACTCCGTCTACCACCTGAGCTGTTTCACCTGCTCCACCTGCAACAAGACCCTGACCACGGGCGATCATTTTGGCATGAAAGACAGCCTGGTGTACTGCCGCGCCCACTTCGAGACCCTCTTGCAAGGGGAGTATCCACCTCAGCTGAGCTACACCGAGCTGGCGGCCAAGAGCGGCGGCTTGGCCCTGCCTTACTTCAACGGCGCTGGCACCGTGCAGAAGGGGCGGCCCCGGAAGCGGAAGAGCCCCGCGCTGGGGGTGGACATCGTCAGTTACAACTCAGGTGGGCGCCCAGCCCCTCCCCAGTGCCCCTGTAGCCCTAACCTCCTCTGCTCAGAGGAGAATTCCATCCAGCTCCTTCCCGTCCAAGACCTGGCGGCAAGACGGTGCTTTCCTTAGCACGACCCTTTTCTCACTACAGCTCCCTTTCACTCAGAAAGAAGGGAGAGGTGGAGAGAGGGAAAGAGGGAGAGAAGAGGGGGAACAGGTGAGAGAGACCTTTCCGTCGTTTGGGTCAGAAAACGCATTCATAAGGCTGCAATGACTTCCCCCAAACAGGCTGAGCCAAATCTTTGTTGCCCATTAGTAAATGAGCCCATTAGTTTCTGGCTCCCAGTTGGAGCAAAACAGCCCCAGGGCAGTTCCTGAGTGGAGGCCAAATTATAGATCCTGGAGGAGGTTTCCCTAAATACTAAAAAAGAAAAAAGAAAAGAAGTCTTCAGAGCCCAACCCCAGTCTGTCTAGAGAGGGCAGAGGCTGTGGTCACCAGCCCAGAGTTAATCAGGGAAACATTGGCAAGAGTGTTGAACAACCAAGTCCCTGATCTTGGTGAAAAGCAGCTGTAGGGGCGGGAGTCCCTGGCCACCGCTGAGCGGGCCTGCTCCTCCCCTGGGTCAGGGGACCCAGCCAGCCAGCCCCTTCCCTGTGGGATAAACCATCCAGACCCCCAGACCGCCCTGAAGACTGGAAGAACCTCCAGGTCAGGCCCTCTGAGGAGGCTTCGTGGAGTCACAGGCTGCTCGTCTGTCCTCCTCCGGCTTTCTCTCTTAATTCAAAACAAAATGCAGGCAACAGGCCAGAGAGCACGCTTTCCTCCTTGCTTTGGGAGGCGCACGCGTTATCATTCATCAATCTCTCTCACTCACCAGTTTCTCATTGTTGGTAGCCCGCCCTCACCTGCCATCCCCCAGGTGAGGATGATGACAGGCCCTGAGGACCACAGTCTAACTCCAAGAGGGATGGAAGCTCTTCTGGTGAGTCCCAGCCACTGGAAAAGAGGTTCCAGAAAGCTCTAGGATAACTTTGGGGCCACCTAAGGGTTGGTTTAGCTGCTCTGACTCCCTGTCCCCTGGCCTGGCCCCAGATGGAAACCTCAGCAGGCAGGAGACTCAGGCCAGGGGAGTCCATTCTATTGGGAAGGACCTTGGGGACCTCATGGTGGCAACCCCTGTCTGTTACCATGAGCACCCAGATTCCAGCCAAAGGGTGGGCGCCCCAGAGCATGGATCTTGCCTGTTTTTCTCTTCCAGTTCCCACGTGCCTGGTGTGGTGTGTGAGCCACTGTGGCTCAGTGGTAAAGGGACACTGTCCTGTCAGATAAGTGACTTGCCCAGGGTCACACAGCCAGTGTGTGCTAAAGGAATCCAGAGTCCTGCTCAGGCCCACAGCTTTCAGGGTCCCCGCAGGCTGAGTGGGCTCTGCCCAGCTCTCTCCTCGGCTCCCTCCTGGTTCTCCGGAGGTTTTCACAGAAAAGGCGCAGCGGGTGGTGTCCCAAGGAGCGGGGACCCAGCGTGACTGTACTGGTCCCAGGGGGTTCAAGCCGGGGTCACTGGGCAGAGGCGGAGGGCCGGCTGCCGGCTGAGACCCTGACCGGATGGGTTGGTGTCGCTCAGCGGGCGCACCCGCGGGTTTTGCCAACCCCCCGCCGGAGGTCGGGCTGCGCACTGCTCTTGCTGTGCCCGAGGCTGGGGCTCTGGTTTGGGGCCACGGTGCCCAGCGCGCTTACTTGGGCTCCTTTGATGCTTGTTCCCCGGGGCAGGCTGGGCAGGGCACTAATTGTTCTCTGTTAATAGAAGGTGACATCGGAATCTCCAGCCACAGACCAAGGCCCTAATGCCCTAATTAGAGTGAGAGAGATTGACAGAGAGAGAGAGAGAGAGAGAGAGAGAGAGAGAAAGAAAATAGCCAGGCTTTTGGAGAGAGGGAAGCCCTCAGCCCAGAGAAGGTCCAGAAGTGTGGGGAGATTTCTAGCCAAAGGTGGCAAGCCTGGGTTTTCGCTTGTTTGTTTAACCTAATTAGCTACGTTTGATTTCGCCTTGATCTTACTTTATGTGAGAAAGAGCCACAGAGCTTTAGGGTCAAGAAAATTGTGCTTCTCCAAGGAGACCTAGAGTACACATTTATTTCTTAGAAAGAACGAAAATCTCTTTCCACTTAGGCCTTTAGTTTGCAAATTAGTGCTGCTACAAGGTTATGGAGAAAGTTGATGCTCTTATTCATTAAAGAGGGAAAGGTAAGGGAGGGGCCTCCCTGACCTCAGGGAGTTTGTAGATCACACCACTGCAGAGCCCCTTCATTTAACATCCACCTCCTCCCTTCTGGACTTTTCCCAGATACGAGCAAATAGCATATAGTTAAGATCAGGTGAAAATAATCTAGAGAAATTGGGTTAAAGGTGCCTGACCAGAAATCAATCTGCCATTAAAAAAAAGTTTATGAATCCAATGCCAGTATGTTATTACAAGACTAGCCAAAGAAACACTTCAGTGCATTAAAAACACGTTAAAGGGCAGACAGTAAAATGGACCCGCAGTTTTAGCTCATTATTTTAGCTTTCTTTAGAGCCATCTCTGCTTAAGTGTAAATTAATCTCAGAAAAGACTAATGTTGATACTAAACACATCTAATTTATACATTGATATATTTTCAAACACATGTACACAGAATATGTTTATGATTCAGACTTCAGATGGGAAGCTTGGCAAAGATCAGTAAGTGCTCGACATAAGGCAAATGCCTTTTCATGAGACTCTTCCTGATTTGGTTTATAGCTCTTTGTGCAGATATCAGGCAGATATTTTAGAAAGAGACCTGGAAAATTTATCTGGGATGCTGGATTGAAGTGCAGCCCTCCAGGGTGAGAGGAGGATTTCGTCTAGGGCAGGCAGCTCTTGTTTGGGTAATTTAACATTAATTGAGAGACTACATTTTTGCCACTTCGCGAAATCTCCCTCCTTAGGGTCTTTCTTGGCTTCCAAACTTCAAAAAACTGCCGGCAGTCGTTAAATTTGCCTGGCACTGACCCCTAGTGGTCTCTCAGGGATCAGTTCTCAGAAGGTTACACACCTGCAGAATAGAAACTCACTTCAGGATAGGGGACCATTCCATAAGTGACCGGAGAATAAAACATTTAGATCTTCTGATTAACTTTATAGTGCCAGATGTGTACTTACAGGTGTATGTTTAAGACAGTTTTAAGAGATGTATCACCTCATCTCATAATTCAGGGGGGAAGAAAACCCCTGTAGCTTTAAAAGTAGACCCTGGGGAAACACAATCACTTGCAAGTTTACGTAAGGCATTCATAGTGAAACACAAGTAATTTAGGCCAATGCACTGCGTTACTCTGTAGATGACATAGATTGCTCTATTAGTTCACATAATATAACTGATCACACAGTTTATCTGTTTATATTAATACTAGTTTAATAAAGAGCTAACTTAATCTTTTTTCACAGTGAATTGTATTCTATGTGAAAACAAGTCCCATAATTGTGTTTAATACACTATAATCCTCTGCTGAGTTCTTAATCAGCAATAATGGATATAGAATGCATATTCACAGAAGCAATTTTATCAAACCTGTCTATAATTTTTTCCCATAAACTTCATTTTAAAGACTAATGAGTATATAGTTAGGTTAGGAATCAAACCCATTTCTAAGAAATAACAACTTGGGCGGGGGTGGGTGGCTAAGGGCATTACTTAAGTACCAAGTTAAGTCTTCTACCTCAAGTGTAATATTCCATTTAATGTGCTATTCAGGAAGGGTTACACATCACTCACCTATGACAGAATTGAAATCTTACTTGAAGAAGCCTCCAGTGACTAAGGTGTGCCTCTTTGACTGTTTTGGTGTGGCTTCATTTATAATCTGGTTGTGAAATATAGCTCAGTTTACTGGAGATAAGTATAGTTTTATAGTAGGTCATGAGATGCTGTTTCATCCATTTGAGGATACAAAAGTGCAATTCTGTAGAATATTTGAACTTGACATCTCTCCCCGGGGATGCAATAGGATAAAATGTAAAGCATATTCTCTCTCTTATTTCTGGGTACAGGTTACCCTTTCTGGTGGAGTTTAAGGAGCCTCTGTTCAACCTTTGGCTGTATATATCTAACTTGCATTCCATTTCAAGTTGATGTGACTTTGCATTTACAGTCACTCGTGGTTTTATGGATGAACAAAGATTCAAAATCTTGATCGAATGCTCGATGAGCTCCTGGCCCTGTGCATGACTTAGAGGACCCGATGGTGAAATGATAGAGTCTTTCTCTCCATGAACTCAATTGCCCTTTTGCCAAGTGTGCCCTCTTTATGGATCTCATGGAAATATGAACCAAGGAGACATTAGCCCACGCCTAGTCTTGTTATATTAGGGAGAATTTCTTAAAAGGATTTTGTGATGCAGCTGACTCTTGTTGATGACTATAAAACTACTGGGTTTCTGTATATATACTGATTCACTAAAAGTGTTTTTTAAAAAGTAATTGTAACCAGAGCATAGCAGGCAAATACTATTTTCTCAAGCAGAATGAAAGAGGTGATAGTAAGAGATGTCTCACTTCCTTCAAGATTCAGGTTTCTCACCCCCATCTCCTCCCAGGGAAACGACCAGGTCGACTTTAGATATTCTATTATAATGCACTAACATGCAGGATGATCAGTCTGAATGTATATGAGATAAACATCTGAAGTAAGGTTTAAAGGGGAAAAAAACCCTGCCATGCCCTTTAAGTTGCGAAGTTGGCTGAATCAGTAAATATTTAGCAAAATGTTTTCATTTTGTAGTCATATTTCTTATGCAGAGCCAGTAGGTTATTGGAAATGACCTCTTAAATGCACATCTTTACATCCTGGGCATAAGGACTGTGAGGCTTGTTTCAAAGGCTGGGTTGCTTTGCCCTCAGTGCTGAGGGAGCTGTGCAAGGGGGGGTTGTGATGCCACGCTCCTTCTGCCCTGCCAGCCAGGGGCACAGCTCAACCCCCCTCCGTACCACATGCCAGAGCAGACGGGGCCACGATCTGAGTGGGACGTCGGAGCCTCTGAACTGGGAGCTGTGGGGTGCGCTGCAGGCATGAACCGAGGGAAGAAAAGTCTGCGCTCATTCTCTTTCAGAAATATTTACTAAAATAGCTCCAAGGGAAAACTGTTTTCATCCTGGTTAGCCCTACGCTAAGCAGTTATAGCTAAAAGCCCTCAAAAATAATATTCCTACAGTTACATAAGAATCCTGCAAATTTTTATTTTCTAACTTCTCTCCCTTGTCCAGCCACTTTTTAACTTTTTCTGGAAACGTTCTAGGATGAGCAGAAAAGCCTAAAAATTGGAACACAGATTCTTCCTTCGTTGGGGGGGGGCTCTCCGAGACCTTCAGATGTGAGAGAGCTGAAATTACTCACTTGCATATCTTTTATGCCTTCAGAGAATACACCTCATCTCACAAATACAGACAAAACGTGGAGTCTCTAAAAACTGTGTGTGGAGCGGCAGTGTGCTGATACACATAAATATAGTAGAAAAGGGTTTTTTCCTTTTCCCTCTTGGAGAATATTTCTCTCCCTCCCACACTTAGAGCTTATTCATCTTTTCAAGGTTTTCTAGCAACCATTAAGCTGAAGAGGGGATTTATCTAATATTTTTCTACTACCTAAACTTCGGGTGTGTCCACATGAACAGACTAGTTTGGAGGTCGTGGGCAATTGACCTCTTTCTTTTGTCTGGCTCCCACTCATAATTGGGTCGACAGCTTTTTCCACCGTTGTTGTTGTGTCGTGACGTTATCATGCCACCTGCCATCTTCTCAGCTAACGTAGGACTTTCCACTGAGCCCCTGTTTGTCCACTGTGACTGCAACAGGTTGTAACGAGAATGAGGCCGACCATCTGGACCGGGATCAGCAGCCTTACCCGCCCTCGCAGAAGACCAAGCGCATGCGCACCTCCTTCAAGCATCACCAGCTCCGGACCATGAAATCCTACTTTGCCATCAACCACAACCCGGACGCCAAGGACCTCAAGCAGCTTGCTCAGAAAACAGGCCTGACCAAAAGAGTTTTGCAGGTAAGAAACCTCCATCGTTGGCTGTGTATACATCTTCCCCTTGCAGTAAAAATAGTTCTCTTCCCTGTTTGGAGTGATACGGCTATTTCCTGTACTGCTTCTTATTAGTCTACCTTAGTTACCTCCCTAGAGGGTACTGAGAGGTACCCTCTCAGGTAACTCCCTCAGTTACTCTAGGTAACTCCCTAGAGAGTGTACTGAGATTTTGCAGGGGCTTTCCGGAGACTGCCCAAAGAGAGACGCAGGGTCTTCTAAGATGCAGCCACATTCTCCCTGCAGTTGGAGAGACGGGTGCACCAAAGCCAGTTCAGCTTGCCTAGCTGCTCTGCAAACGCAGGTGACGTTATCTGCGCAAGCTGTGGCTTTGGAGACTTAACGTTCACATTAGGGCCAGTGCACAGACTTGGCGGGGAGGACCTGCTGGCACTGTCTTACTTCAGCACACTCTTGGCAGCCTCACTACCTGTTGTGAGCTTCCAAATTCAAGACGACCCTTTTTGTCAACTCCTGAAAAGCCACAAGTATGGTTAGTGTCTCGGCAACCACTTGGAGAAAGTATTTTCCCATTTTAACCAACCATATTTCACAACTAAATACCGGGAGTGAGATCTGCTGTCCAACTGCTTTCCTAAACTCATCATGGTAAGAATATGTAACTAGAGACATGATAGCAGGTTGCTGTGGGTCACCTGTGATGCTCTTACACTTTTCAGTGACAAATAGCAGGCATTTAAAATTCCACCCGCCAGTTTCCGGTTGCTTGGAGTCTGTGGCCCTCGGGGTTTTTCCTATGCAAGGAATACTTGCCATGTGTCAGACTCAAGAATAGGCTGAAGTCTGTTTCAATGATGTTCATTTCATGCGAGTGATTCTTACTTTGTGAACCATTCCCTGACCTCGCCTGCCCTCATTCTCAAAAAGACAGTAGCTGAGGAATCAGGATATGTTTCCCCCTCTTCATCTCTGTGCCTTCATTTCCCCACGGTATCTCCACTTAAGCATCCGTAGCCCCCAAGCGGCAGTTGTTAATGCTGGGGCGGGGGCACACGTGCTGCTCAGAGGGTGTCCGTAGTCGTACTGGAATTACTCTGTTTTAAAAGAAAGCAAAAAAAAAAAAAAAAAAAAAAGGCCCTTCTTTCCCAAGAAAAATAAACAATTATATTTAAAAGAGAAACATATCCAAAAAACAAAAAAGAAAGAAAAAAGGAAAAGAAAAAGAAAAAGAATAAAAGGAAAGAGAGAAAAAAAAAAAGAAGTATAAAAATAAACATCGGTAAAGAAATCCATTGGGATTGGTTTGCAGGTTTGGTTCCAAAACGCACGAGCCAAATTCAGAAGGAACCTTTTGCGGCAGGAGAATGGGGGTGTTGATAAAGCTGATGGCACGTCGCTTCCGGCCCCGCCCTCAGCAGACAGCGGCGCGCTCAGTCCACCCGGCACTGCGACCACTTTAACAGACCTGACCAATCCCACTATCACTGTAGTGACAGCCGTGACCTCTAACATGGACAGCCACGAATCCGGAAGCCCCTCGCAAACTACCTTAACGAACCTTTTCTAACATTGGTTTTTTTTTAATTCTTCCTCTTCTTTTTATTATTATTCTAATGATTATTTTATTATTTACAAGACTTTTTTTTTTTTTTTTTTCCCCTAACCCACAAGATACTTGGGAAATAAAAACAACAGCTTGGTGTGTAGCCTCTGCAGCCACTTGGCAAATGAGTTTACAGTATTGTCTCCTTTACAAAGTGTATTTTTTTTTTTGTCTACAAAGTGTATTTGGATTAAAAAAAAATTAATTAGATCTTTCAGTCGGTAAGGGGAGTTTGGGAATCATTCTAATAAGTGCCTCTTAAAATTGTATGTTACTTATTTCCAGAATCTCGAAGAAAAAAAAAAAGAGTGGTATTATGATGGGCAAATAATCATATTCCCGGTTATATAATTAGGTTAATAAAGAATCAGATAATTAATTAAAATTATTTTTTTTATCTTGCAATTGTACGTGTACTTACAGAATTTTGAAAACTTCATATTGTCTTTTTTTTAAATTTTAAAATGGAAAAAACATGTTTTGATTATTCCTTTTTTTTTTTTTTTTTACAAATGAGGAATATGATTAAAGAGCATTAAGGATAGCAAATCTAAATATTAAAGATTAATTAGGTGGGAAATCTAACCAGGAATGTGACTCTTTTTTCCTCTTAGGGTGTACATCCCAACAAAACTTTCTTATTAGTTAGTTATTGCTTTTCAACATTTGAAAAATACTTAAACCTCCTGTGTATCCATGAAAATTCCAAACAGAATTTGAAATTCTATACTTTTAACCTCCTCAAGCGAAAAATGATAGTTTTAAAACCATTCTTTCTAAATGACTTTTTTCCCAGGGAAAATGGAAATAAGCAAAATATAATTTTTTAAGAAGTTAAAAAAATCAGTATAATTTAATCAATAGCTCTTAATTGGCTTCAGCTGTACCATGATATTGTATCTGGCATTCTATACAAATAATGTTAAAAAAAAACAACTTAGTAACATGCTAGCAATGAGAATTCTTTGGTTTTGTTTTGCTTCATTTTACTTTGGCACAGGTTGATGTATTTGTCAGAAAAAAAAATTTTCTGACATTAGAGATTTGAGGTTCTTAGTTTTAAAGTAGATAAACTCAGAAGCCTTGTGGATGCTGATCTGAATATATTTCCTAGTTTACAGTAGCATTTTTTTTCTTTTAATTTAAGCTAAAATCTTAATGGTCTGGGCAGTGGTGAATGTTCATCTATATGCTTCTGTTGTAGTTAAATACCAATTAGATTGTGGATTTCCTAAAAAAATAAAAATAAAAAAGAAGTCAAGATATATGTCTTGCTTTAGTGGATTGTTAAGAATAACTTTGCACATGTTCTCCACTTTTTGGACCCCTTAAATCTCCTCTGGTGGTCGAAGTGGCTATTTAATAGATTTTAAAGGTGTCCTTCTGGCTGTATAAATGTGTGGTTACATATTGACAGTTCACTGCCCACATTAAAGTGCATTATTGTAACTTTTGCTCAGGGTCTTTAGAAAATTAGCACAGAAAGTAGCTTATTTTTTAAAAAAAGATGATGGAAGATAACACTGTAACAGAAGAAGGTGTGATTGCCATTATATATTTAGCAAGTGTGGTTATCATCTTATATGGAGCTTAAATCTTGACTTTTCATATTTCTATTACATTTTGGGCATTTACCACTAACCAGACCAAACAACCTTGGTAAGGCTGAGATCTTATTAATACACTTTTACAGGTAAAATATTGATACTTATAAATTTTGTTCTTTGACAGAACAATATATGGTACTATAGATCTACTTTATTAAGTAGACTAATTATAACTCAGTTCTCCTATGTGCCTTATGAGATAACTTGGAAGTAAGTTTGTGAAAAATCAGGATATATGTGTTGTTTGTTAAATTAACTGTTTTAAGCCCTTTTGACACCTCACTAGTTTTGTACTGTTTTACCTCTTATTTCTGAAACTCTTTTTATGGTGTATCCTGTTAGAGGGGACAAACATGTCATAGAAAGCAGTTGTGCACTCTTTCCAATATAGTTGATAAATTCAATAATCTTATATATTGAGCTTCGTGTTTATAGTACAGTAAGTGGTCTAGCAAAATTGTCCATGTTTCTTTGTTTATTGATAAATGCATTGTATAGAAACTATTTCCCCTAAATATTTATGGACCAAACAATTGTGATATATCCTATTAAATTTGTGTGAATAAACGATTTTGAATCTAAGGAGTTTTATTTCCCATTAGTTTTACTTAAGGCTTAACTGTACTAGCGTGTTTTCGATTGTCTATTTGTAAAAGCTATTAAAACGGTAATATGAAAAATTTTAGATATGCAAACATACAAATAGCTTTTAGATTTCCAAACTTCTGATTCATTTTAAATTACCATTGCATATGCAGTGTAATTCAACTTAGAATTACCTTTAAATATATTTTTCCTACAATAAAAGTAATGCCCCACTGATTTGACTCAGCCTGATTTTTAGAATTAAAAAAAAGACAATTAGCAGATAAAGTAATTGCATGAAAAGAAACCTTAAATATGATTAAGTTTAATGTTAGGTCTATTGAGCACAAATGGATATTTGTAAATCTAAATAGAAATTGCAGACCCCTAAAAGCCAAGTTGCTCTGTAGTTAATAAATTGTCACTATGATTTTTTTCAGGGAGAACAAATCTTGGGGCATTACAGCCAAACATCCCGACGTTTGAAAATTCCCTAAAGTATTAAAAGAAGGGGAAAAGTTTGATCGGAAATCCACTGCAGTGAAGACAAAGACAATATTAGGTTATATGATAATCATACATTTAAAAATCTATTGAGCCAAAAAAAGAGAGACAGAGAGAGAGAGAGAGAAAGAGAGAGAGAGAGAGAGAAAGAGAGACCGGGAGACTTAAATGTCATTTACTGAATGTTAACAAAACTTCTGTTCTTTATGATGTCTAACACAAATGGAGGCTTAAAATTATATGGTTTTAAACAAAATTAGATAAATCATGTATAAATCAGAGCAACCAGGCAGTAATATGCCCACCCCATATTTGAAGAAAATTATTGAATAAAAAAATCCCACACATTTGTCAAGCACAGTAGTTGTAAAATAAAATCCAAAAACATTCATTTCACCTGCTTGCTAATGTGTATTAGTCCTATCTGTTCATGGCATTTTCCAATTGTAAATTCAAAGAAAAGCTATCACTCATTTAAGAGTATAGGGGTCAAAATCCAGTGATTTTAGTATTATTGTTTATTACTTCCTTCTTAAACAGAAATCTCTGCATGCACTTTTACATCTTTCACTTCTAGTGTACATCTCTGTATGATGACTTATCTTTGCTGTTTCTTGTATGATAAATAGCTTTCATTAATAAACATTTTATTTGATGGAAACATAGTTAACTTTATGTTAAACACACACTTTTGAAATTAATTTGGAACACTGTCTTAAAAGGCAGCACAATACATTTCCAACTTGTTATACTTAGGGAAAAGCCCAAATGATATAATGAGGTTAAATTCTGGTAATCTAGGATAAAATTATTTACTTGGTTTTTGACTTCTCATGACTTTTTATTAGCTGTATTCACTTGACACATGGACTAAAAATATTTTTTAAAAAATCAAAGAAAACCCAAATTACAACAAAAATAAATACTGTCATGTAAAATTTCAGTAACTTTTTTAGATGATTAGGGTAAAATTTATAGATCCTCTGTAAGTTTACATGTTTGCTATGCAATGAGCAAATTTATTGAAAGTATACAAATATATTCTGAACTATGACAAGATCCAATCTTTGCATAGTTCAAACTACATATGATATCACAAACAAAAGAGCAAGTGGAAAGAAAAACAAATGTTTAGGAATGAGGTTTTTTAATTGTTAAAGGGATATTTGAAGACAGAATTTTTTTAACTATTCATATTTAGCTGTACATCCAAAGCATATGTTAAACAAATTAACATATAACTTTCCAGAAAAGTTTTCATTATGATGAAATTTTTATTATATACAAATGAACCCTATGTAAATGATGTAACTTTTATGAATGATAGTGTAAATATTTCACTTACATGTATTCTCAGAATTTTGAATGTTTTCTTAAATGCTTTCACTTCCTGAATACTAAAAAAGGAAAAAAAATTTAAGAAGAGAGAGCAACTTACTAATAAAAGAAAAAAAACCAATGCACCATGACAAGTAGACTATTTTGAGTGATCATGAAACATGTTGGTTTTGTCAGTAACTTGAATGTTTATGCCTCATTGAAACCTCATCCATGGCTATTGTAACTTAAATAGATTTTCCAATACATTTCCAGCCAGTTTATTCCAATCCTTGTCCTGTAGCTTTGCCTTCTTTCCCTGTGCTGTCACCTGTGGCAGTTTCATTTAGAAATATTTTGGAACTTCACCTGGTTTTACAGACCTTTAAATATTTCTCTGGAATGTGAAGTGTGGGAAGAGACCACAGAGGGAAAGAACATAACTGAAATTAGACATCTGAAAAAAATAATACAAATTTGAAACAGGCACATTTTTAAAGAGGAAAAGAAAGGAGCGTTAATTTTGTGAGTGGGAAGAGAAAAAAGCATATGATGCTGAACCCGAAGGTCCGTGGTGCTTTCCTGTGATGGACAGCGGTCTCTGAGTCTGCAAAACTGCACCCTTATTGTTTGGCGTGGAATAGAAGGACACGGACTTCTTGGTTGGGGGCAGGGCACTATATTTTTGTAGCTTCTACCTCCCAAAGGCTTGGGTTAGTCTACTTCTTGCAAATTGATCTTGGGCACAAAACGCTTCCCTGGGAATCAGCATCTGTCGGCTTTGGTGAGTTGCCACATTAAGGCTGACTTGCAGAGTGGGTGGGTTTTTTTATACCTCAAATAAAGACGTGACTCCATAGCAAAGGACCCAAAGCAAACACTTTTAAAACCTTGGTGATGTTTCGTCACCTATAAAGTAGATAGCTTTATTTAACAAAACCTTGTAGAATCCACCGCACGTTATTTTACAATAACATTTCTTTTGCCGGGCAGCATCTTATAAGCCACGTAGAAATAGCATCTCATTTTCTGTTGCAGTGTGCCTGCCAGGGAGAAGTGTTAGAAGTGGGAAATTCTGATGAAAAAGGATATACATATATATGTATAACTGAATCACTTTGCTGTACAGCAGAAATTAACACTGTAAATCAACTACACTTCAATAAATTAAAAAAAAAAGAAGTGGGAAATTCTGGAATGGAAATTTGGAGTCGTTATTCTAGGCTCTTACGGAGAATCCTAGGGATAATATCGTTATAAAAATAATGTAAAGAACTAATTTTGTATGGAGTTTTGCTGTTTAATTTTCAACGATGTTATAAACAAAGCTAGCTTTACTTGCAGGGAGTTTGTGTACGTGTACTCTCCAGGGGATCCAAAACCTTTTACATTTTATGGCCTCTAGACACCAGGGTTAAATGAGGGCACTAGGACTTAGTCCAAATTGCAGAAATGGATTGTATTTTCTTTGAAACCATACAGCTATATAACTATATAGACACACTCTGGATTGGACTTTTGGATCTATTTTATACATTTAGTAATCGAGAACCAACTCTGAATATTCAAATAAATAAAACCCTTCTGATGTAAAGCCACAATCCTTTGCTCTACAGTCCATGTCAAAAATAGGAAGTTACTTTCTTTTCAGTGCACCACTGATTTTAAAACATTTTCATAATACCTATTCTGCCCATATAACATTTTTTTCAGAATAATATTACCATCTACCATATTTTCAAAATACATTATAACTCTAAGTTAATATATTATTTTGAATGCCCTCTGGAAAGATTTCCATTTCATTTTATCTGTTTCCATAGGAAAAAAAAAAGTTTGGAACTGGGCATGGTACTCAAGGGAAAGCCTATGAATATGATGTAGGTAGCAATAGAATCACAACAAAATTTCTTTTTAACTCTGTTGCAAAATAGATATTTTTACCTAATATCACTCCCCACTTCCAACATTCCTTTGTGAATATTAATATAGTAAACTCTCTCGTATCATGCATCGCATCAACGAGTTTTTCTTCCCTTGGATTATTAACTTTTGCTTCTTTGCACCACATTTATCTGTGCTGAAATGACGAAAGGCAGGCAAGAATAAAGATCCAGGTATTAGCCATATGTAGAAAGTTCCTGGTGTGTATCTCTCTGTACTTTTCCCTCATCTATTAGAATTGTCAGGAATGATTTTTTTTCCTTTGGAACGTCATGTTTACATCTTGCATGATCTCATAAATTAATCTGAAGAATAACTGGATATCTTTTATGGTCATTTGAAAATAAAATTTGCTACAAATAAGATGCTCCAGTCTCTGTTGCCTCCTATTATGCATGAATATATTAATTTTTTCTGTACTTTCCCTTTGAACCAGAAAATATTAACCTCAAGGGGCATTTAAATTGTTATTTATGATGAAAATACAAAGATGAAGAAGTCCAAAGGTGAGGTTGCCTTTCCTTAATCATTCTCTTTCTGCTTCCTTTCTTATTCCAAAGCAGCAAAAATCATGAAGCGCAATCTGCTTTAACTTTGACATTCAAGGGTTTTGACAGCTTGCATCACTTAAAGTTATATTTATTATTCAGTAAACTTTAATTCTATAGAACAAATGCCCTTTATGAAATGTGATTTTTGAAAAGCACAAAGGTATTTCACCATCTCAAGCAGCTGAAGCTGTTTGAATTCTACAAGCAGAGTGGTGTTTTCAGAAGAAAAATATAGTGGAAATTATTTTAAATATAGTATTTGTAGCATTTTACCCACTTGATCTCGATGCTCTACAGGATTTTTAAAGAGCTATAAAAACCTCCAAAATGTTATGTAAATAATTAAATGATGGTATTTTTCTGTAATATAAATCGAGACAGTTTATTTTATAAATACAATTACACAGTCATTTTATTATTTCAGTGCAGGTCTAAGTTCTCCTCTTGGATATTTTAATGAAAAGGAGATCTTTATATTTCTGAGCGTTCTAATAGAATTCTTTATCTAATTTTCCTCTTAAGCATCACGAGCCTGTGTGTGTGTGTGTGTGTGTGTGTGTGTTGTGTATTTTCTTCCTAACACCCATGAAAAGACATATATTTTTAAGAAAGAAGGCTCAACTTCTAATTAAAAGCTAAACAGAAAAGCAAAATAATGGCAATTTTCCTATAGTTGGAGATATTGTAATAGGCCTACTTTTTGCTAACCTAACATGAAGCTACATTCCCCAGAGCTTCCCTGCTGATGCTAATCCTCTTTCTGGGTTCCGTGCATGTTACTGTCTTCACTGAGCTTGGCCATAACTTTGCTTTTTATTGGAATTACGTTCCTGGGTTGGACTTTTCTGTTCAACAAAGTTTGACTATTGTTTACATTTCAACACAAACAACCACCACCAAAACAGAAAAGACAATTTTTGTTGGAGTGAACAGTTTAACTTACTTCATCTATTAAAAGAGGCATGTTAGAAAGAAAAGGTTCTTTTATAATTCAAGGAAGATATTTTGGTTTAAATTGAGCAGTGTTAGTCTGTTAAGGTGGCTAGAGCTCAATGCATTTGTAAGTGATCATGAGTATAAATATATACTTGTGGACACATAAGTATGCAGGATGGTATGCTAAATATGCATATTATATGATAGATGCAGCTAGATTCTGAGGCTTACCAAGAGACGTTTCACCACATAGGCAACTACCATCGCCTGAATACCTAACTGTTAAGTATTGGATTATGAAACATTTCGTATCAACTCTGGTGTTTTCTGTTTCTCTGCAGTACCTTGCATAGGAACGTATCACCAATAAAATTGATCACCATGGGCTTTGTTTTTGTTTTCGTTTTGACTCAGATATGGATAAACTCATGGAATCACTCTGTAGGTTGGAAAGAACCTTAATAAATAGTCTGGTTCAAATCCTACCCAACCCCCTCTTTTCTTCCTTTTGCTGTTGAAACAGAAAGCACTGAGACAGATGTGTATTGTTTTTAGTTCAGAGACAATTGTGGTCTTCCCTCAGACAAACAAGGATATCAAGAGTTCCAATTTAACCTCTGAAGGTTTACTTTTTTTTTTTTTAAACCCAATGCTGGAACCATGTAAGTGCAGTAGTATGGCCACTGCTAATACCGCTTATTTATTGCTGCTGCTTTGTGAATGCTACGTACGTTCCATTTAGAAAGATGACAATGATAACAAGACACAGACGGTTATTACTTCGTGGAATTTTCTAGAACTGTTCACAGCTTCTATTCATCTCTTCAGCTACTCACCCCCATCCTCTAAAATTCCCTTTCATCTCATGTCTATTCCCATCACACCACTGAAACCATTTTCCTTCAAGTTAGCAGTGATTTTTTTATTCTTTACCCAAATCATGGTATTTCCCCTATCTTTAGTCACATTTGCTTTGGTGCCAGATTTTATACCCCTTATGATTTGCTTCTCTTTAAAACGACTCCCGAACCCTGGGATTTTCCACAATCAAAGCACCTGCTCTGCTGACTCAGGGCCACCATGTCACCATCCAGCTTGGGGACCTCTCTGCCTGGCTCTGCGTGCTCCCTGGAAATTCTTTCTTAAAGTTTCATCTTTTTAGTGATGACTCCAAATATATTTCTTGGGATACCTTGCCCTGACTGTTCTGTCAGTGAAAGTGCAGCAGGAACGATGTTGAACTCATTGTTTTCTCTGCAGCAAACTTCACCTCTGGGCTTTGTTATTTCTGCTCATGGTTTTACCCTTCTCCCATCACCCAGACTGGGAGTCACCGAGTCATCAATTTCTCCATTGCCTTCTCCTTTACAAAAAAACATCATTTTGTATCATTCTGTTGCCAAATCCTATTGATCCTTTCTTTAGCCTATGTGTTTGATCAGCCCTCTTGATCCACTTTTTTCTTTCTTTTTTTTTTTTTGCCATGCCCCCACCCCTATATCACTGGAACTTGGAGGGGACAGACCAGAACCGACCTGTGGGAAGATATTCTCTGTGAAAGCTATGAGTTGTTCCAGATATTGTTTTGCTTTCCCCATCTCTGCACCCTGATCCCCCATAAGAGTAGACCCAATGGTCAGCAATTTAAAAAAGATTATATTTAAACTAATTATATGACATAACTTTCTCATTAATGTAGAAGCCTACAATCTACAAAATAATGACTTTTCTCTGTGGGGATTTAAAAAGATCCTGGTTGTTGCTCATTTGGACAGCTTGGTCCATGTATAATTGGAATAGAATATACCTATCATTACTTTTACGTGGCAAAAATTTTATTTTATTTTATTTTTTTAGAATAATACAATTTCTTTATTACTTTTAATATAGATGAACTATGTGACAAACATTTTAAATATTAATTTCATATCAAAACAAATGAGATACACAATAGAAGAAAGTAAGTGTTGCTTGAAATGTAAAATCTTCTATTTCAAAGAAAATTTTGGTTTGCAGCTTGCTGTGCCCTCGGTCCTTTGGGACACTGGTGGAGGAATTTGAAGTTGTGGAGTTGTTGGTCTCCAGGGTCCTTTCTGGTTCCAGTCACACATGACAGGTGTGTGAAGAGCAGAATTGTGGGCTTTGGGCAGATAGATCTGAGTTCACATTCTGTCTCTTCCATGAGGTTCTCATCCAAGCCCTGATTTGCTCACATACCTCAGACTGCAATCACAGCTTTGCGGTTTTTTGCTTTTGTTTGTTTGTTTTTCTCTCAGTCTCTCTCCACTCAAAATCTTTCCTGTACGTTACCAGAGCAATCTTTCTAAACATTATGTTTCAGCTATGCCTTCTTTCTCAGGAACTTTAATGAGTTCCCAATGTAGATATGATTAAATATAAACTCGTCTATGAGACAGCCAAGGTTCTTGGTACTATGACTCTTGTCTTACTTTTTTGGTTTATTTTCCCAGAACGAACACTTCACTGTCTGTAGCACAGGCCATATTCTGTCATATTTTTGCCCACAGTCCCCTCTCTAATTATAAAACATTTCCCATTGCTTCTTATCTACCTACATCTTAGAAATCCTTTTTTATTCCTTCCTTACAGCACATATAATACTAATAAACAAAAAAAATTCAGAAGAAATAAAATCACCTGCAATCCCCAAACCATCATATAACATTTCTCTATGTTTTCTCTGAGTTCTTTTCCAGTTTTGCTATTTTGTTAAAGCTTATCCTGTGGTTCCTGGGGTATGATAAGCACTCAATAAATGGCAATTTATTTGAACCTCAAAATGATCATTTCTTTAAATTATTCTAATTCTATCTCCATGAAAAGTGTCTTCATTAACGTTTGTGATAAGCCAAGTCTTCTTTCCTGAGACCCCCATAACTCTCACTGTATGTATGTCTCACACCCTTGACGTGAGTATTTTTGTCCTGACGTGAGTATTATTTCCTATCTCTTTCTCAAACATTATATTTTTCTTGAGAAAAGGGATAGTGTCTTCTACCTCTATTGCCTTTCTATAGGTGCCAGGAAAATAGTAATTGTTCAGTAAGCATTTTTAACAACTGAGTTGAGGAGCAGTACTTCTCTCATGGATTAGTGGATAGAATTGGCTGAAGAAGACATGGTGACCTGAGCTCTGGGGGAAAGATAAGCTTTCATTGTGGAGAATTACTGCTGGCACTTAGAATTCTCCATGATGTCAGGCAGGGGAAAGGCGACAGATACGGATCCAGCAGGACTTACTCGAATCTTACTTTCCTTCTCTGACCAATAAATGCTTTGTGGCTCTAACCTCTCCAGAATGGAGGGCATATGACACCCATCATCATCATAAATTTCTCATAGAGAGAAAATTCCAGAGGCCCATCCTGGCATCCTGTTGGGGAGCACAGGAGCTCTTTGCCCTAAATCTTTCTGTTATGTCACTGCAGTAGCTCCTTCCATTTTGTTACAAGCACTGCTTTCCAGTGTGTTTTTGGAGGTACGCTGGAAAGGAATTAAAAAACTCAAAGGAGCACCACACTAGTTACCAATGATGACAGCACGAATGACAAAGACATTGAGCTGTTGCCTGCTTACCAGCCAATCCTTCCAGTCTTGGTAAGGCTGTGTATACCCTGACCGGACTTTCTTATACATTTACAAGGCAAACTTCATACTTAGGTAAGCATTGATATTTTTTTGGTGCCAGATTCGTGTTAAGCTACATTTCTTCCTCTTGTGGACACCAAGTATTAATACATCTGGCTCCACAGACCTCTAGCCAATGGCAGTACCTTATCAGTATATAAACTCAGGACAAAAATAAATTCTGCACACTGATCAGAGTTTGGCATGAAACCCTTTGTGGTGTTCACAGCTGAGCTGCAAAGGCTTCCCAGAGCCTCCCCAGAGAGCAGTGTTCTGGTCGAGAGTCACTGTGTGACAGAAGGAGTCATGATCTTTTCTCCCTGAGAGACCCCAGCTCACGGGTGTCTATATATCCTATTATCGTCCAAGGATGGTTGTCGATTTTGCTATCCTTCACGTTAGAAAATAGGTATCAATTTTCTCCACCAAATCCATGCTAATAGTCCTTAATAAGCATGAACTTTTTGAGATAAATGGTGTCTAGTGATTGGCCATCTCTACTTAATAAAATAGATACAGCCTTTAGATAAATACATATAGATGTTCCTAGCAGCGAGGATTAATGACCATCCAATGAACATTGAAATAAGAGGCTCTGAAGCATTTCTTTCTTTTTTTTTTTGAGACAGGTGAACTTTTTTTTTTTTTTTTTTTTGCGGTACGCGGGCCTCTCACTGTTGGGGTCCCTCCCGCTGTGGAGCACAGGCTCCGGACGCGCAGGCTCAGTGGCCATGGCTCACGGGCCCAGCCGCTCCGCGGCATGGGGGATCTTCCCGGACCGGGGCACGAACCCGTGTCCCCCGCATCGGCAGGCAGACTCTCAACCACTGCGCCACCAGGGAAGCCCGAGACAGGTGAACTTTTCAAGCATGATCAGATTTGCAGATATTTCAGGCCAGTTGCTCTCAAATCCTTCTTTTAAGTCACAAAACCTTGCTTGCGGAACTTTTTCGCGGAACTTTTTCACAGAACTGAATGTATGAAACAGGTGAGAATAAGGTTTTTCTGGTGGAGAAAAGAAGGCGTGTGGTAAGCCGTGGTCCCATGGAGACTTGCTGTGGGGTCCGGGGGCTTCAGGTGCTCATTCTGGAAATCATGAGTTTGGAACCAGTCCTGAGGTCCTGTTAAAGATTCTGATAAACGTGTAGAGAAGCCCCAAAATGAACCTCTTGTGGCCTTCAGTTAGATGGGGGAGAATGTAAAAGTGGTGACCAAAGCTGGGACCTGGGTGAATTCCTTCAACAGTGTCTGTCTTGGTTTCATCATCTGTAAAAAGTGAGGCTGCCCTAAATCATTGTTTCTAAAACTTACCTTATCCTAAGCTTGGCCGGGAGGGTTTGCTGGAAGAAGGGGTTCTGGCCCCACCCCTACTCCATGGAAGAGTTCTGAAATCTGTTGTTTCATAATTGTGCCCCAGGTAATGGGGTGAGTTTGGGAAAACACTGGCTTCCATCTTTTCTGCCATAACTTTCAGCACCAACCTTTTCTAGGGTTCCACTCGGTTCCTCCACTTCTTCCACGGGTTGCTCTATGACAGGGATGTTTCTTCAGGTTGGAAAGAGCTGGAGTAATGACAATTATATAAAGGTGTTTCGCTTCCAGGAAACTTGCCAAAACAGCAGTCAGGAATCTTTGAGAAAGTAGCAAAAACTAGGACGTTCGGAGTTCAGTAAGCTATTAAAGTGCTTCTCAATATCATTTGGGGTGAAAAGTGTACTGATTACAAAATACATATTTCTGCACCTCCCCAGGCTTGTCTGTCTGGGGGCGGGCACAGAGGCATCACATGGTTTCAGTCACCCCAATCTCAGTGTTTATCTGCTTCGTGCTCCGGAAGGACTTCTACACCACTCTCTTCCCAAGTCCCCAGGGGGTGTTTCAGACACGTTCGTTCACTCATCTGGCAGGTATGTAAAGGAGGTGCCCTTGTGTTTCCCACTCTCCTCTGGTTTCCCTGGGTGTCTTCTGAACAAGGGTGTCTTCCTGAGAATTCGACATTTGTGCCCAAGATGCTGTTTCTTAAGATTCCCAAGGAAGGAGGATGCCTCTCTGACTCACAGCTGTTCTGTCCCCTGGGGAGGGAGCAATGCTGTGGTCAGAGTCCTTCCTCAACTTCTGCTTGGGGTCCCCCTGCCCCCAGACCTTGCTGCCAGCCCCCAGGACTGGGCTGGGCGAGAGATACCATTTCAGCATCCCCCCACGTCACCCCCAGACATCTGCACACAACGCTCCTTCCTCCTTCAGCCCCCAAACAAAAGTCCTCAGACAGTGAATCCCTGCAGATGGACTCATCCGAGGTCTGTCCATGTTGCCAGACCTGATTCGACAAATTTGAATCTCCATTCGGGCTCAAGGTGGGAGAACTACTTATGGAGTGTGTGGATTGGGAACTGATTTGAAAACTCAATCCCAGAGAGCGCCAATTAATGAATTGATACCCCCTGAGGGAGGCGCCTGGGGCTTGTTCAAGGACTCTTGTTCTTCTCAACGTTTTTATTACTGAATGAGGACAGACTGTCAAGCTGGTCACGCTTGCAGATGGCGCGAAGCTGGGAGGGATAGAAAATACAGCGGACGGCAAAATCTGAACGGAAAACATACCAAGAGGCTGGGATGCTGATCTGAACCTAAGAGATAAAATTTAGCAGGAAGAACATGTAAAGCTACATGGAGACCCTAAAATCCACCTGCACTAATTCAAGGTGTGATAGAGATCGCTACATGTATTTTACAATGGAGTGCTTTCAAAACACAAAATCTTACCAGAGTTCTCATATAAGACATTAAATCTGTTCTGGCTGAGGTGGGAGTGGGGGATCTGGGGACCCCATACTCCTCCTCACCTCTCTCCATGGCCCCTGAGGAGGTTTTGTAAAACCTGGTTTGAAAGCTCTTGGGCTCTAAGGTAGTGGAGAGAGTGAGAGAGGGGAGAAAAATGGGAGGACGGGACGGCTATGAAAACAACGTGATTAGTTTTAGTTCAAGGTATACTCACTAGGAACCCACAGTGTGATGTGGTCATTCCCGAAAAGACGGGATTTTATCTGAGGCTGGCTTAATGGACTAAGAGTACTAAAAGAGTACTAAGACTGGGAACATGTCTTTTCTGGGCAAACCACACAGGGACATGATGTTTTCACATGGCTGTGATCATCTGGAAGCAATAATTTTGCATCTTGCTATTTTAGGAACATTTCGTCATTGTTGGAAACTTGGCCAGGGAAGTCACATATGATTGCATAGGCTGTGCACTGTGCAAGTCCAAGGACACTATTTTCAGAGACTATAATGATTATAAAATGCTGCTGCTCTTAATTTTTTCTCATTTTTCCTTTAGTTTTCCTGCCATTCAGAACTTTATGCTGGTTTCTGTTTTTTTTTCTTTTCACATCTTTATTGGAGTATAAATGTTTATAATGTTGTGTTAGTTTCTGCTGTATAACAAAGTGAATCAGCTATACATATACATATATCCCCATATCCCCTCCCTCTTGTGTCTCCCTCCCTCCCACTTTCCCTATCCCACCCCCCTAGGTGGTCACAAAGCATTGAGTTGATCTCCTTGTGCTGTGCGGCTGCTTCCCACTAACTATCTATTTTACATTTGGTAATGTATATATGTCCATGCCACTCTCTCACTTTGTCCCAGCTTACCCTTCCCCCACTGTGCCCTTAAGTTCGTTCTCTACGTCTGCATCTTTATTCCTGCCCTGCCACTAGGCTCATCAGTACCGCTTTTTTAAATTCCATATATACGTGTTAGCATATGGTATTTTTGTTTTTCTATTTCTGACTTACTTTACTCTGTATGACAGATTCTAGGTCCATCCACCTCACTACAAATAACTCAGTTTTGTTCCTTTTTATGGCTGAGTAATATTCCATTGTATGTATGTGCCACATCTTCTTTATCCATTCATCTTTTGATGGATATTTAGGTTGCTTCCATGCCCTGGCTATTGTAAATAGTGCTGCAATGAACATTGTGGAACATGTATCTTTTTTTTTTTTTTTTTTTTTTTTTTTTTTTTTTTTAATTTATTTATTTATTTAGGGCTGTGTTGGGTCTTCATTTCTGTGCGGCGAGGGCTTTTCTCTAGTTGTGGCTAGCAGGGTCCACTCTTCATCGCGGTGCGCGGGCCTCTCACTATCGCAGCCTCTCTTGTTGCGGAGCACAGGCTCCAGACGCGCAGGCTCAGTAGTTGTGGCTCACGGGCCTAGTTGCTCCGCGGCATGTGGGATCTTCCCAGACCAGGGCTTGAACCTGTGTCCCCTGCATCAGCAGGCAGATTCTCAACCACTGCGCCACCAGGGAAGCCCAACATGTATCTTTTTGAACTATGGTTTTCTCAGGGTATATGCCCTGGCTTCTTTTAAGGTCAGCCATACACCAAAGTGTATGGCTAGAAAATGATATGAATTTTAAAAAAAGATATTTGTTCTGCTAGGATTTAAAGAATTATAGTAACACCAGGGTGTGTTGTTTCCTTGTTGGGGTGTGGGATGAAAATAACTGAGGCAATAAAAATATTCCATACATTAAGGGTTCCAGTATTCTTTCCACAATCCACATTGGATTGTGACTCTGACTTTCCCAAATTAGAGGGTGGCTTCAGGGTTATCAGGTAAATCAGCTCTGACCTCCTTCCACACTCAGTTTCCTCTTAAAAACAGTGGTCTGGATGGGGTGATCTCAGTGTTGTTTTCAGCTTTAATGCTTCACAATTCTATGGTAGTTCCCAGTCAGTGAAAACTTGTCATTTAGAGATGGAGGTGATGACACCTAACACACTATACTATAATTGAATCCATCTGTTCCACTCAGAGTCATACAACCTACGTGGGGAGATGCTAAAGCAATCATTCTCAAAGTATGGTGCCGGGAACGCTGGGGGTTCCTTAGATGCTTTCAGGGCTTCCACAAGGTCAAAACTATTTGTATAATAATACTAAGATGTTATTTGCCATTTTCACTCTCATTCTTTCGAGTGTGCAGTGTGATAAGTTTGTGGTAATGTTTTCAGATCCTGTATTGCAACTAACCTTTAAGAAACTACCATTGTCTAGACTTGAGGACATGGGAAAGGGGAAGGGTAAGCTGGGAAACAGTGAGAGAGCGGCATGGACTTATATACACTACCAAACGTAAGGTAGATAGCTAGTGGGAAGCAGCCGCATAACACAGGGAGATCAGCTCGGTGCTTTGTGACCACCTGGGGGTGGGATAGGGAGAGTGGGAGGGAGGGAGATGCAAGAGGGAGGGGATATGGGGACATATGTATACGTATAGCTGATTCACTTTGTTATACAGCAGAAACTAACACAACATTGTAAAGTAATTATAGTCCAATAAAGATGTTAAAAAATAAATAAATAAAGGCCACTCTGGGAAGCTGTTAAAAAAAAGAAAAAAAATGTCCATCAACAGATGAATGGATAAAGAAGATGTGGCACATATATACAATGGAATATTACTCAGCCATAAAAAGGAACAAAATTGAGTCATTTGTAGAGAGGTGGATGGACCTAGAGTCTGTCATACAGAGTGAAGTAAGTCAGAAAGAGAAAGACAAATACCATATGCTAACACATATATATGGAATCTAAGAAAAATGGTACTGATGAACCTAGTGGCAGGGCAGGAATAAACACGCAGACGTAGAGAACAGACTTGAGGACACAGTCGGGGAAGGGTAAGCTGGGACGAAGTGAGAGAGTGGCATGGACATATACACACTACCAAATGTAAAATAGATAGCTAGTGGGAAGCAGCCGCATAGCACAGGGAGATCAGCTCGGTGCTTTGTGACCACCTGGGGGTGGGATAGGGAGAGTGGGAGGGAGGGAGATGCAAGAGGGAGGGGATATGGGGATATATATATACGTATAGCTGATTCACTTTGTTGTACAGCAGAAAGTAACACAACATTGTAAAGCAATTATTCTTCAATAAAGATATTAAAAAACAAACAAAGAAAGAAACTATAATTGTCCAGTTTGGGGGTAGGATCTAAGAAAACTATTTACAATGATCTGAAAGGCTATTAAAATATTCCTCTCTTTTCCAATTACATTTCCTCATGAGGCCAAATTTTCTTCATACACTGCAACCAAAACAACACATTGTAACAGATTGAAAACAAGAAATTGTGAGACTCAGTTTTAATTTCTAATATGATAACTATTATATAAACCTGCAAAAAACAAATATCTTTGAGGTCCTCCATAAATATTGAGTGTAAGAGTGAGAACAAAAAGTTTGAGAACAGATGTCCTAAAAAGTCATCAAAATAGCAAAATTTCCTCCTCAAGCGGGTAAATTGCTGCTGTTACTTTCTGGAACTCCTAACATTTCTGTCCTCATTTGTTTACACGAAGCTCCATCAGGAATTTAAAAAATGATTATCCTGTAAAACCTGCAGTGCTTTTTGAGTTCGTATATTTTGATTTATTTGAAGCTGTGATGGGATTCCCTTTTGTGGAAATTTTTGTCTGGGTTTTGTTTCAATTAAGGGCATTCCTTAGGAAATCTAGAGGAGAACAAAATGGTAGCTAATTGTTAGGTCTCAAGTGTTAGCGAATAGATGTGGAGTGTCGGGGGTGGAGCAAGGGACTGGAAGCTGAGATGAGGGGGGTAGTAGTACCCGAGGTCCAAGATTCCAGAAAAGAGGTTACACCCACCGCCCTTGTATATTCCTCAAAAGAGGATGTAGGAAGGGCGGATGCCATAGCCACTGTGGCTGGAGGGCTCCCATGGGAAAGGAGAATGAAGTTTTCCTCTGGATGACTCTGCTTTGTGCTGTTTTTGACTTGAGAAGGAGTCAGGATGTGTCCAGATCACTGCATGATCTGTCACTCAAATGAGGGCCCAGTGCGTGATGCCTGTTGCAGAGTCCAGAAGCTGTATGGTGAAAGCCAAATGCCCCCAAACCCCTGCATTTACTCGGAAGAGACTCATTAGTTGGATGATTTTTCTTTTCTTTTCTTTATTGGAGTATGATTGCTTTACAGTGTTGTGTTAGTTTCTGCTGTACAATGAAGTGAAGAAGCTATATGTATACATATAGCCCCGCCCTCGTGGACCTCCCTCCCAGCCCCTGCATCCCACCCATCTAGGTCATCACAGAGCACCGAGCTGAACTCCCTGTGCTATACAGCAGGTTCCCACTAGCTATCTATTTTACACATGGTATTGTATCTATGTCAGACCTAATCTCCCAATTCATCCCACGCTCCCTTTCCCCTCTTTGGGTCCACACGTTCGTTCTCTACATCTGCGTCTCTATATTCTTGCATCTCTGTTCCTGGACTGTTTCTCTCTCTCTCTCAAAAATAAGCCTCCACTTGAGTATTCACAATGCAGGAACCAGCAAAAGGGAAAGAGTAGAAGAACTGAGTATACAAAGAACTTGTATTTGTGTACTTTCATGTACCTTCCTAATGAATTTTCAGATGATACCTGGCCTGTTGAGTTTCCCATCCCTACCCCTCCCACTTAAAAATAATAAAAAAAAAACTTTTCCAGGGCCGTATTCCTGTTTTTCTCCTACTCAGGGTGAAGGTACACATCACCTAGGTGAGGCAGACTGACCAAGGCTGGCTTCAACCCTTGCTGGGATGCAGGCAGCATTGGAAGGGACACACTGGTTTTTATCAATGCCACCAGTATAACTCAGGCCCTTTCATTCCCAATCAGGTCACCAGTCATGAGATAACTGGAACCTTTCCCCAGGGTCAGCCCCGGATGTGAAATTCAAGCTCACTGCGATTTTGACTCATCAGATGGAACACAGGAAGAGGCGAGATGACAGCCCAAATCCTAATAGTTAGATGAAGGCTGCCTACAAGCAAGGTTAGAAGATGGAATGTAAGGTTATGATGATATACAATCATTTGGAACATGGTCTCGCCATGGTTATTTTCATACACGAATTTTCAAGGAACTAAGTGTAAAATATGTATGGAGTAGAATTCTTCTACCATTCATTCACTCATCTGTACACTTTTGCTAATAATCTAAGTTCTCTCGCTCCATCTTTTCATCACATTTGAGTGACAAAAAGTCAAACTTGGATAAGCCTAACGATGTATTTTTTCCACGACCCCAGTCAAACAGCTGAGCTCTGCTGCAGAAATTTGCACAATAGGTCAGATGGATGCTGTGATAAATTCACAGCATGAGTCTCAATATTTCCTGGCAATCCAAGAATCCCTCTGATCGAACTCACCCCTCATCCTCTGCAACAGCTCTTCAGATCTGCTCCACTCTTGTCAAACCTCTTACATCATCTTCTCCATGACACCACCTACTGTGCAGCCCACTCTTTATAAGCAGATGACCTGGCTTATTTCCCAGGAGACGGAATCCATTAGAATGGGAACTATACCAACTCCTGCTAAAATGGACCAACAAAATCATCAAGATTCAACCTCTCTTCTCTCCTGTCCCAGTGAAGGGGGTTTCCTTTCCCATGTAAAATCCTTCCATCTGTGGATCCATATTCTCTAGTGCTTCAGGAGGTGCTCACAATTCATTCATCTTCTCTCTTATTTGTCAACTTATCTGATTTTTTTTTAATTTTAGGGAATGGAGTCATCATTTATCTGTTATACAAGCCAGAAATCTTGGACTAAAACTTAACACTTAATTTTCTTTTTAAAAAAAAACTTTTCAAATTTTTAAAAATATTTTTTAAAGATTACATGCCATTTACAGTTGTACAAAATACTGGTTATATTCCCTGTGTTGTAAAGTACATCCTTGAGCCAATTTTACACCCAACAGTTTGTGCCTCTCACTCCCCCACCCCTATATTCTGTCCCCCCAACTGGTAACCACTAGTTTGTTCTCTACATCTGTGAGTCAGCTTATTTTTTATTATATTCACTAGTTTGTTGTATTTTTTTAGATTCCACATATAAGTGATCTCATACAGTATTTGTCTTTCTCTGTCTGACTTATTTCACTTAGCATAACACCCTCCAAGTCCATCCATGTTGTTGCAAATGGCAAAATTTCATTCATTTTTTCATGGCTGAGTAATATTCCAGTGTGTGTGTGTGTGTGTGTGTGTGTGTGTGTGTGTGTGTAAAGATATAGATATATATCTCATCTTCTTTATTCATTCATCTGTTGATGGACACTTAGGTTGCTTCCATACGTTGGCAATTGTAAATAATGCTGCTATGAACATTGGGGTGCATGTACCTTTTTGAATTAGTGTTCTTTTTTTTTTTTCTTCTTTTTTTGGATATATGCCCAGGAGTGGAATTGCTGGATCATATGGTGATTCTATGTTTAGTGTTTTGAGATGCCTCCATACCATTCTCCATAGTGGCTGCACTAATTTACTTTCCCACCAACAGTTCATGAGGGTTCGCTTTTCTCCACATCCTCACCAACATTTTTTTAAATGCTTAGTTTTAGCTCTAATATCCAATCCATCATCACATTCTGTCAAGTTTTACTCCAAAATATTTCTCAAATCCATGTCCCCCTTTGCTAGCTCTGTGGTCTGAGCCTGCACCCTCCTGGTCTTTGGCTGCAGCAGTGCTCTGAATGGGCTCTGTGTGCTCCCATCATATATTTTGCATCTGCTCAACACAACTCCAGTCATGTCCCCACCATTACCCCACCCTAGTCCTCCTGCTCTAAACCTTTCTTATACTGCTACCCACCATTTCAGAAAAAAGACCCATTTTTAATTTGGGATGGAAGGCCTGCCTTTCATTGTTGACCCCGATCCCTGTGCTTTAGCCCCGGGGATCGCATTCTCCCTGGGCACAGGGCCTTTGCACCTGCTGTGCTCTCAGCCTGGAATGCACCTTAGTCCCTCCGACACACGCTCATCCTTCCTTTTTAGCTTGAGTGACACTTTCTTAGAAGCACACCTCAGACAAGATCAATTCTCCATGATAAGCCTTCATAGCATCACGTGCTTTTCCTTTCTACAACTGGTGACAGCTGCCATTGTATATTTATTTGTGAGATTACTTAATTAACTCCAATCTCCCTAACTTACCTACAAATTCAGGAGGCTGGGGACATTTCTACTCTTGCACTGTATCCCTAGCATCATGCCTGGCATGTGGTAGACACTCTATAAATATTTATTGAATGAATGTGGAACGAATAAATAACAGTATGTTCAGGGCACGGTGTTAGATGCTCCAGGGCTCTGGTTCTTAAACTTCAGCATCAGAATAACGTGAAGGCTCGTTAAAGCCCAGTTTGCTGGGCCCCAATTCTAGAATTTCTGACTCAGTAGGTCATGGGTGTCGCGGAAGAATTTACATTTCTGACAAATTCCAAGATAATGCTGATGTTGCCGGCCCAGGGTCCACAATTTGAAGACCATTTGCTTTAGGGAATTAAATACATGATTGTGACATGGTCAACTGTCTTCCAGAAATTTACAGTTTTGTTCAGGTGCAAATAGTAGATAAGAGACATTTGATAAAAAAAAATACAGGATTTAAAAATGGTGGATGGGGCTTCCCTGGTGGCACAGTGGTTGAGAGTCCGCCTGCCGATGCAGGGAACACGGGTTCGTGCCCCGGTCTGGGAAGATCCCACATGCCGCGGAGTGGCTGGGCCCGTGAGCCATGGTCACTGAGCCTGTGCATCCGGAGCCTATGCTCCGCAACGGGAGAGGCCACAACAGTGAGAGACCCGCGTACCACACACACACACACAAAATGGTGGATGCCAGAACTAGAAAAGACATGTCATGCTCTACTGCCTGTTGTTGATACAAGTAATTGGTTGCTTTGCCAGTTTTAGGGCCCGTAATTGCTATTTTGGTAATTGCTGTTAGTATCTGTCTGATAGGATCTTAGAAAGAGTTCACAGGATTTAAAGTGAGTCTTAAAGAAAACTTCAGAAGTGTTGAGGGGTTGAATTTTCAGGATGAAAAAAATATGAAAGAGCAATATAAAGAGAGAATAAGCTAATTTAGCTGGAATCCAGATTCACATAAAAGAAGAATATAAAATTAAACAGGAAGTGAAGGGAAGGGAAGAAAGCTTTGAAGGCAGCTGAATAGAAAAGTGAAGGTGAGCCAGGAACACTTTTCTGTGCGGGACCAAACTATATCTACATTGGTTTTTCATTCCCTATTTACTACCTGCCTCATCTATAGGGCACAATGGTCCAGGGAAAAACCAGTGGTTCCTCCTATAAGGCACCAGATACGGGAAATAATATCTGTTCCATTTCTGCCACTACAATCTCTAGTATGAAGTTGATAGAAATGGCAGGACCAAGAGGGTCAAAACTTTTGTAAGACTCGGTTTTTAGGTGATAAAAGCAGGTCCTGGTACAAGTTCTCATAGCCCATTAAGATTCTACTTTTTTATTAAAGGTGCTAAAAACATCAGTATTGTCTGCATAGGTTCTACAGCTATTGCTGAATCAAGATATTTTCAGAGATGAATTGCAAAGTACTCACGGCCACTGCAGATGGTACCCTGCTCAGGACACAAGAACTGAAGTCCTAAGGAAGGATTGTGCCTTGAAAAGTGACAAAGTTCCACTCGTACGACCAGATGACAGAGTGTCAGCAGTCCCGCTGTCATCGAGATCTTTAGAAACACAGATGTTGGACTTCTATGCAGGGAAAACTCTTGGTTTTAGAATATATCACTTCATAAACATGATACTTTTCAATATCATGAAATATAAAATTTTGCATCACTTCTTTTGTGTCGTGAACACTCAATAGATATAGAATTGAATTAAAGAAGTCTTGGGGGGCCTCCCTGGTGGCGCAGTGGTTGAGAGTCCGCCTGCCGATGCAGGGGATACGGGTTCGTGCCCCGGTCTGGGAGGATCCCATATGCCGCGGAGCGGCTGGGCCCGTGAGCCATGGCTGCTGGGCCTGCGCGTCCGGAGCCTGTGCTCCGCAACGGGAGAGGCCACAACAGTGAGAGGCCCGCGTACCACAAAAAAAAAAAAAAAAAAAAAAAAAAAAAAAAAAAAGAAGTCTTGGGTTCTTTTATGTGACTAGATAATTTTAGGCATGCTTTATTTCATATGTTCATACAGGTTACACAGTAAACATTACGCTATGAAATTTGTCAAAGGTTTTGTATTCATTCCAGTAAGTTAGGCAGGGGAAAAATTTTTTTTTTCCCTGAAAGGCCTTAAAAACTCCATTGCCCATTCTCAAGTGTGAAAGCAGTATTTAGGGAAAAATTCTGCCCTCCTATACATCTATTCGGCAGGATAACAGTACATTCCCTCTGGTGACCTAATGTACATTCCCTCTGGTGACTGATAGTTGTGTCCTGATTTAAAAAGGAGTGAGTATACAATCAAAGACCTTCTTTCTTACCAGAATCCAGCCCTTTTCTCCTTTCCCTTAAATAAGATGTCTCAGAAGGGGGGTTACCTTTTCCTCATTGGTTAGCAGGAAGTGGTATGGTAGGATGTTTCTCTTCTGGTCAGGATAGTTTTTCATTTGTTTTTGAAATTTGCATGGCATATTTGATCACAATTCACTGATATTAAAAAAACCAACACTATTTTTATACATAGAAGTGCCACCAACAGGCTTCATTTAGTCCAAGTTGCCCAGAGAACTTCTGATGTCCCACAGCACGTACTGTGGGTGACACCTTCTTTGTCACTTCACTCTATCATGTCTTGTATCAGTTTCACAGCTGTGTTCTGTGTAAATTTTTTCTCCTCTCTAAGATCACAAGCTCCTTGCACCCGGGGACAGTGTTGCATGTTTCTTTTGTGGTTTGGGGGCTGCATCTGTGGCCAAGCATAGCAAATGCTAGTTGATGGATTCATGGAGTGAGAAAAGCCATTTGTACATCTTGGACTGTTTGTTTAGTTATTACTAAGGAAGCAGATCATGCATAGAACCTTGAAACTCAATTACCAGGTTGTGTTTTTATTTTTTGTGTGTGAATGAGACTTTCTGACAGATTAGAGTATTAAATAGACCCGTAATAGTCATGCCAGGAAGGAAAAGCATAATTGCATCCATTAAAAAGATATTGTATGTGAGGACAAACAAAAGGGTATCCTAGGAAATTTGGGATTAACAGATACACACTACTTTATATGAAATAGTTAAACAACAAGGACAGGGAACAAAAAAAATTGAATCCCACATATGCCATGACACATGAAGAAAAACAGAATTTGGTTTACTCTGTTCTAGGCTGAGGCAAGACAATTCAAATCATAGATTGAAATGTTTATCTCCCCAGGTTCACATGTTGGAGCCCTAACCCCAGCCTGCAGTAATTGGAGACTAAGGAAGTAGTTAAGGTCAAGTGAGGTCACAAGGGTGGGCCCTGATGCAACAGGATTGGGGACCTTATAAGCTGGTGCTCTCTCTTTCTCCCACGTGCCACACCGGGGACAGGCCTTGTGAGGATGCAGGGGAGAAGGCAGCCACCTGCCAGAGGAGAGAGCCCTCACCTGAAATCGAGTCAGCCAGAGCCTCGATCATGAACTGAGAAAATAAATTTCTGTTGTTTAAGCCACCCGGTTTATGGTATTTTGTCATGGCAGCCTGAGCAGAGTAATACAGGCCATGTGTGATCAACATGACTTTCCTCTCTTAGCTCCTAATTTCTATCAGTCAGCAGTCCCACCAGCCCAAAGGTGAGCTTATAAGACTTTTATCTATTCTTGCTTTAAAGGCAACAAAAAGGGCACCACTTAAGACCTGGATGTGCTGCAAACTAGGGAAGTGACCTTACGTAACTCTTAATGCACAGCAAACAGTTCAGACACCAACCTAGGTGCAGGGGATGGAGTGGCAGGCAGCCCTGCCTTCAGGCAGCTTGCATATTCCAACTGTCTGTTGTGGAAACAGAGGGCACGCACACAAACACAAGTCCATGTACAAGAAGTGTTGGATGGTGACAGTGCCACAGAGAAGAGAACAGCAAAGGACTGGGGTGGGGGAGGGCTGGAAGGAGTCAGAATTGCAAACACAGAGCTTCAAGGCCCAATGGAGCCATGTAAGAGGGGAGGGAGGGAGGGAGCCATGTGGCCACTGGGGGAAAGTGTTCCTGGCCTGAGATGGCCTGAGTGAGATTGAATGACAGATAAGAGCAGAAAGGAAGCCAGCGGAGGGTTGGCAGCAGAGGCCTGACACCGTATGTCTGATGTCTAATGTTCTAACGTCTAATGTCTAATGTTCTACTGCAATCACTTGGGCTGTTACGCTGAGAAGAGCCAAAAGACATGCCAGGAGACTGTAGCGATCGGCCAGGTGAGAAACGATGGTGGATGTAAGCGGCTTAGAGCCATGGAACTGGTGAGAAGTGATAGGATTCGGATATACTGACATTTCCGTAGGCTGAATGAGTTGGTGGACACATTGGATAAGGGCTGTGAGAGAAAGGGATTAAGAATTATTCAAAACATGTTCATCTCAGCAGCTAGAAGGATGGGGATCCATCGGCTGAGGCGGGAAAAGCTGCGGGAGGAGGGCGGGACATTGGGGGCTTGGATTTATACACATTAAGTTTTTTTTTTTTTTTTTTTGCGGTACACGGGCCTCTCACTGTTGTGGCCTCTCCCATTGCGGAGCACAGGCTCCGGACGCACAGGCTCAGCGGCCATGGCTCACGGGCCCAGCCGCTTCACGACATGTGGGATCTTCCCAGACCAGGGCACGAACCCGTGTCCCCTGCATCGGCAGGCGGACTCGCAACCACTGCGCCACCAGGGAAGCCGCTATACAAATTAAGTTTGAGATAGTTATTAGATCTCAAGCGGAGACACTGAGTAAGCAGTGACTAAGGACTCACTGACATTATTCAGTTAAGATGCAATGACTGACATCTGGTGTGTTTGCTGGTGGGAAAGATCTCGCAGAGATGGGAGCTCTGGGAATGCTGAGCAGGGTGGGGGGAAGGTGATCTTCTCCTGCAGGTGGGAGAGAGGTTGGGCTTTAGTGCCCCCCCCAAAAAAAAACGTTGTCAGCACCGTGTTCACAATCGATAGTAACCCTAACCCTAACCCTACGGATCGTAAGAAAAATGGCAGCCTCGGCAGCACAGGTGTCGGGGGAGGGTCAGTGTGATGAGAG
Source organism: Hyperoodon ampullatus (assembly GCF_949752795.1). Classification (NCBI taxonomy): domain Eukaryota; kingdom Metazoa; phylum Chordata; class Mammalia; order Artiodactyla; family Ziphiidae; genus Hyperoodon; species Hyperoodon ampullatus. Next base: position 194,117,334 of record NC_136915.1, read on the forward strand.
CAACAGGTGGAAGTTCTTTCCTGGCCAATTTTCTCAGTGGAAAAGGAAGCGAGGTGATCAGCGAGAGAGAAAATAGGGAAGGAGCGGTCGGAGGTTTGATGGAAAAGAAGACATGAAACAACGGGCTGGGAATGGAGAGCCCGCGGTCCGGGGAAGGATGCAGGATTGCCTGCCGGCCGGAAGGGTCCCCTCGAAGCTCATGGTGGTGAATTTAGCCCTGCGTGTCCCAGCCGCCGTCAGCTGAGCAGGTGCAGGTGTGGATTCCGCCCGAGCAGGAGCTTTGCCAAGGTACGAGGGCGGGCAGGGTGTGAGCGGGCCCTGGGAGGGAAGGCCAGGCCGGGGAGCGGCGGCCACGGTGCACGACGGAAGCCGAGCGCTCACAGGGGGAGGGTGATGACGGAAGGGGCCCGGGGACCTTGGAAGGGCCTCAGCATCCGCACACTGAGGTCCCCTGCACCGGCCAAGAAGTGCTGGAGTCCCGGTGGCAGAGGAAGTGAGAGAGTGAGGTTCTGAAAACGGAGACCGTTACGACGGGAATCCTCCAAATCCAATTTACAGAAAGGCTTCTGAGCAACGGGGAAAATTCATTAATTAACAGGAGTTTGAAATAACGTCTAAAAGTGCCCAGACTTGGCTGTGACTTCTATTTGGGACTATTTCCACAAACAGAGGGCAGGTAAAAAGAAAAAAAAAAGTGAATGTATTCTCAGAAGTTGTTAATAGTAAAACCCTATGCCTGGAAGTGCCTCCAACAGGTCCGAGTTTGGATTAGCCCACACTGTCCCGTCAGCTCTAAACACCTTGGGCAGGAGACGCCACCACGCAGCTCAGTCCATCCTGTGCTCTAGGATTCTCTCCGGTTATAGCTTTTGTAAAACACTTGTATTGAATTTGAAGCCTATGTCCTTATTTTTTCTTTTAGGGGAGTAAGAGAAGAACAGGTCAGAGTCATCTGCCTAATAGCCCTTAAACACCAGAAGGCAATTTGCAATTAGAGTTTGGTGCATACCGAGGATCACCTGGCAAAAGGCCCACAAGAAAATTCCTCACAGGGCGCTGACCTGGGGATGCCTCACTCCTCTTTATTTAAAACAAAAAAGACTTTCATGACCTTCACGTGCATTTACAACAATAGCATGAAATCTCACTCAGAAAAATCATGAGCCCACACGTCGAAAGAAAAGGTAAGATTCCAAATTTTAAAACTCTAGTGTTAATATATTTAAAAAATGAATCCACGCTGTGTCAAAGGTTGGAGCTGTCTCTGTGCTTGAATTATCCTTGGAATTCTCTGGTCACTGGCTTGGGAACACAAGCCTCCCTTCTGGGTTTGAGGCATTTGCGGCAGGACAGCTTGTTAGGGAAGGTGTGACTGAGGCAGCTGATTCAGGTGCTCTTGAGGGGAAGTTTGTTCTGGGGAGAAACTATTATTCTAAGGCCTTGTTAGGGTTCTGGAGCCTTGGGCTTTTTGGCAGGTCAATGTGCTAAGTCATTAAAAAATATGGAAAGTCAGATAGAAAGTCTTTCCTTTTTCTTTTTGAAAGGCCGGAAACAAGCACAGCAGACACAGATGAACCAGAAATAGAAGTGCTGCTGGGATTGTGGTTGTCGTCTGTTGGTTGTATGTTTCTGGTTCTGATTAAACTTAAGTCGATTTTAAAGGGAAATGCTTTTAAGTCAAGGGGCCTTAAAAGCCCCCAGTGCAAGAGAGAAGTGAAAACACAGATTGATTATTTCAAATTTGCTTCATTTACTGCATCAGTAGATACCCATGGAAACGTATTCAAAGGTGGCTAACTGAGAACTAAGAGAAGGAAGCGGTTGGAAAGGAATCGGTTATTTCAAGGTGGTGTGCGTCACATAGTGGGAAAAGGTGGGAAAGGATTAGGTGTCTCAAAGAGGAAGAAAAGCTGAAATAGACTAAGTTACAGAACTCCCTCCACCTAGCATAAGGGGAAATGGAACAGGAAGAAATACAGCAGAGTCTGAGGGGCTGGAAGTAGGAAGTGGAGTGATATTGGGTCCTTAGCTCTCTTTCCTTCCCCCTCCCCCCAGCCCCATATCCCCGCATCCCTGCATGGCCTTTTACCTCTGCTTCCCTCTCTCCAGTTGGGTTTTGGCTGCTTGGCATGTGATGGACAGACATGGCTACATCACAGCTCCTGGGGGTCCATGTATGGGCTGGGACTATGGACCAGAGTGGCTGACTGACTCACCTCTCTCCTAATTCAGGACTCCTGGAGAGAGATGCTGATGGGACCCACTGTGGTCAGGGCCATGCCAGTGAGGCAGGGTTATACGATGCAAACCAGAAGGCCAGTTTCTCCCTGTGGGTAGGTGGGCACCAGAAGTTCTCTGAGAAGGCTGTGGGCTGGGCAACACCCCAGGAGTGACGCAGAGAGAAGCCTTTGTATCACTCGGTTGATTTGAACGGGACCTGGGCAAATGTATGGTTTGCATAGTGTTTCAGTTTTTGCACGACTCTGTTCCTGTTGATATGTTGAGCAATCTCTCTCCTGAGACTGGAGAGGATGGGGGAGGATGGTGTATCATAGTTAATTGCTAGTTCAGCCCGGCTCGTCTTGCCGCTGTGTCACCGTTCACGTTCAAAAGCCTTTTGGGTGACGAGGGGTAAATGCGTAGAGCTGCCTGCTAGTGACCAAGGGTCTAGTGCCTTCTGGACACCCCCTCTCTCTTTAGTGCAATGACTTGGAATCGTGAAGGGTAGTACGGGGGAATTTATGTTTACTCTGAACATACTAACACTAATTTAGTAAACATGTATTTTTAAAAATTAATTTTTATTGGAGTCTAGTTGATTTATAATGTTGTGTTAGTTTCTGCTGTACAGCAAAATGAAGCAGTCGTACATATACATCTATCCAGTCGTTTTTTAGCTTCTTTTCCCATATAGGTCATTACAGAGTATTGAGTAGAGTTCCCTGTGCTCTACAGTAGGTCCTTATTATCTATTTTGTATACAGGAGTGTGTATCTGTCGACCCCAGTCTTCCAACTTATCCCTCTCCACCCTTTTCCCCCTTGGTAACCATGAGTTGAAACATGTATTTAAATATGTCGATTTCATTACATTTTTAAATATTTGAGGGAATCGCAGCACCAAAGAGTTTCAATAAATTCGCCCACAGGCCCATTTAGGGGCATATTTCTAGGCTATGAACATGAGAAACAAAAAGAAAATTTGCATCTGTAGGGAAGATTTCTGGATTTCATAAGTAGCCTAGAAACTTCACTGAACGAGTGGCTGTGTGTTTCTGCATCTATTTGGACTCGTCTAGTGACAAACGTGGGAAACCATGCTGTCTGCCGTGAGTCAAATATTGCTCTCTGGGGGCTGGGATCCTTCACACATCCTCCTTGCTGAGAGTGAGATGGGGAGGGGAGTGTCTCTCTCTTTCCTTAATAGAATCTGTGTTTTCATGTAGCGGATTTTGGAAACAACATTTAGGGCTCTTTTTTCTTCTCCAAGTTTTGCGTGCCTTTTGGCTCAGATATTTGTCTTGCCAAGAAGCTTTTAAAAACTAAATGGTCTGTATTTTGAGATACCATCCTCAACCAAGAAGTAAACTGTGAAATTCTCTGTAATTTAATGCTTTGATTTTAAACACTTGGAAGGCATTTAGTTTGTGTTTGGCGGTGTTGATATGACTATGTTTTAAAAAAATAGAATGCTAGATTCCGTTTTCACTTAAACAGCTTTAAAATGTCTCTTGTGGGTGGGTGAGTTTCAGAAAGCATCTCAAAGAGGATCAGAGTGGGAAGATAAAGGATAGCCCTTCCTTTATTTTATTAACCAAGTCTGATGAAGTATGCGGATTAGTAAACCAAGATTCATATACCTGTATAAGCATTATTAATATAATCTTTCTTACTATTGTCCTGTTAGCAGTAGTGGGTCATATTTTATACGGGAGAATGATCATAAATATGAAAGTGGATCTGAGGTCATGTCAGAGTCCAGGGTGGTACTAAGGGTTGTCATCCCTGCTCTGTTAACACTTGATGTGTGCACTTCAGCAAGATACCTCATAATATTAATTTTTTAATTTTTTAATTTTTGACCATGCCGCATGGCATGTGGGATCTTGGTTCCCCGACCAGGGATTGAACCTGTGCCCCCTGCAGTGGAAGTGCAGTCTTAACCACTGGACCACCAGGGAAGTTCCCCTCATATTATTTTGAGATTCTTCTCATTCTAGGTATGAGAAAGAGAATGGCATCTCATGGTTGATCTTTCCAAATATGGAAATCATTAAACTGAGTCATTCATGCTGTTGTTGAAGATATATCCTCAGAGTTGAGAAGTCCTGGGGGCAGGTGGGCCGGCCAGCTAGACAGGTTTTCCCACGGCAACAGGTGGCTCGTTACTCTGGAACGTTTTCCCCTTGTTTGAAAGCAAAGCATTTTGATTTTTTGGGCCACTTTTGCCTGACTTGATCAGGCTCTTCAAGTCTGGCTCATGTGAACTAAATTAAAAACAGTAATAACACTACACATCTGATTTTATTAAAAGCAGCAACTTATTGATTTCCAGAGAATATTCCCTTCCGATATCCAGGTATTTGCTTCCGCCATTTAGGGATTCCAGTTTCTGGAATTAAGTTACTGGGAAGGACACAGTAATAAACAGAATATTGCTTGGTTGGTGATTGTGAAATCGGAGCAAAGGGAATGGATTTTTTAGGCTGATATTTTAATGATGCCATGGTGGTAAATCCTGGTGGTGGATTTTCTCTGCTCCTCGACAGGGAGCATTTCTGTTGTGACTCATCTAGATTCGGTATCTCTTTTCCTTATTTTCTGATTCAGAGTTGGATAAGTACTGTTAAAATCTTGAATCTTGTGTTACCATGTATCCTCTATTCCATGCAGATTACAGCCCTTCTGTTAACACCTTCTTTTACGAAGCCATTGCTGTTGTTTCCGGCTAAGCCTATTTTCCTGTAGCTGAGTGCCCAGAAGATTGGTTGGACTTGGGGGGCGGTTCTAGATGCCTCTCAACCACCCACTTTTAGACCATATTTCAAGGTGGGCTTTGTTCACAGATGACTGATCTCAGGGTAATCATTGCATTTTTTGAGCCTATGATGTACCACCAGGCTTGTTAACTCTTTTAGTTTGCAGAGGTAAGGAAACTGAAGCTCAAAGAGGTTCAAGAATTTGCCCAGGGTCTCACAGCTTGATTCTGGCTGAGCTGGGATTCAGAACCACTTCTCTCTGATCAAATCTTGTTCTTTCTAACAATGAATGTTCCTACTTTTACTTTCAGGGGATACTAATGTCTAAGTTTTGTAAGAACCCTACTTTGCCTTTCAATCCTGATTAGAGTGGAATACTCTATTATATTACTATATTACTATAACAGTATATTATAGTAGAATACTTATATTTTAGAACAAAAATATGTAAGGCAGAGTCTTTACAGCGCATCAACATGACAGAAGTGTTACACAGCTTGCATTTATTTAGAATTTAGTACGGGCTCATATTATTGAAATGCTTGACACACATAATTTCATTTATTTTTAATGACAGTTCTTTGAGGTTGGTGGTACTATTACCAACACTGTGTAGTTGGGGAGATTAAGTCAGAAGTTAAATAACCCACAGAGTGACACATGCCCTGACTCGAATCCATGCTGTCTGACCAGGTTTGACCTCTCACCAGTTCTACTGCACTGTCTCTTTGGTGAATAGAAACTTGAGGACTCCAGGTCCGAAGATCATACTGCCTGAACTAGTTTTACCTATAGGTCTCCTTCAGGAAAGTCTGCACCTCCTCTATGCAAGGTGTGGTGTCAGGATACGATGATAAATAAGTCCTTTCCTTTAAACATTTTATTGACATGTAAGTGGCATAGCTATAACCCAAAGTGAGAAGTAAGGAAGTCGCTGGGGCCGTGAGAATACAGATGAGGAGGAAATTCATTCTGCCTGAGGGAGGGGGAGGGGAGGGCATGCCACGTAGGAACTGAGAAGTGATGAGTAAGGAGAGTCTTTAAGTCCAAGGAGGCGGCAGGCGGGGGAGAGGGACAGCGTCGAGGAATATCCCCGTAGGCAGTGGCAAGAGGCCCGGGGGCGAGAAAACACAAGGCTTGTTCCGGAAGAGTGAGTGCTGGAGCAAACCAGAAGAGGGCGCCGGTGAGTGACTGGAAAAGAAGACAAGGAAGTCAGATTGGGACCAGAGTTTGAAGAGCCTTTTATGCATTGAGGTTGGAGGTTGGAAGTAACCTGGAGCCACGGAGGTTTTTCAGCGTTGGAGTCACATGATTAGCTAAGACTCGTGTGGAGAATGGGGGATCAAGTGAAGGAAGTACGGTGGTTTAGAAGAGCAGCTTACAGTAATACAGGTGAGAGTAAGGATGAGTGTCTGGTGTAGAAGGGCCACACTGGGCGTGGAGGTTGCTCAAGTAGAACCTGCAGGAACTGGAGGCCGACTAGTTGGAACCAGGGAGCCAAGGGCGACTTTGGGGTTTCCAACTTGGGCAATGGAACGAATGGTGGTTGTCTTTTTTCTTTTTTGAATGTAGCTGCTTTAATGAAAAATGACACAGAAATATACAAAGATATTTACTTAAAGGAGATAACACAGTATATCCTAGACCAGGGCGTACCTGCCCAGTCCCCAAGCTCCCCCCGAGAACACATTGTTATGAATGATACCACTGCTTGGAATGAGGGTTACCCCTTCTTTTCATTTTTATGGGGTTTTATGCCCTCCAAATGCCTCCCACCATGGGGGCTTGGCTAAGCAATACCCTTCCCACTGGGTACAAGAAACTGGGATTGGTAACGATGCAGACTCTATAAATAGGGACGTGAGCTTCACATGGGTTAGAGGATTTAATGTATACAACTCGCACTGTCCATTAATCTTCACGCTGAGAAAGTAATATTAAAATATTTTGCTAAGGGAAAGAATACAGTCGAATGGTGCTTTTCTTTTTTTTTTTTTTTTTTTTTTTTTTTTTTTATTAGTTTCTGCTTTATAACAAAGTGAATCAGTCATACATATACATCTGTTCCCACATCCCCTCCCTCATGCATCTCCCTCCCTCCCACCCTCCCCATCCCACCCCTCCAGGCGGTCACAAAGCACCGAGCTGATCTCCCTGTGCTCTGCGGCTGCTTCCCACTATCTATCTACCTTACGTTTGGTAGTGTATATATGTCCATGCCTCTCTTTCCCTTTGTCACAGCTTACCCTTCCCCTTCCCCATATCCTCAAGTCCATTCTCAAGTAGGTCTGTGTCTTTATTCCCGTTTTACCCCTAGGTTCTTCATGACATTTTTTTTTTTTTAAATTCCATATATATGTGTTAGCATACGGTATTTGTCTTTCTCTTTCTGACTTACTTCACTCTGTATGACAGACTCTAGGTCTATCCACCTCATTACAAATAGCTCAGTTTCGTTTCTTTTTATGGCTGAGTAATATTCCATTGTATATATGTGCCACATCTTCTTTATCCATTCATCCAATGATGGACACTTAGGTTGTTTCCAGCTCCGGGCTATTGTGAATAGAGCTGCAATGAACATTTTGGTACATGTCTCTTTTTGAATTATGGTTTTCTCAGGGTATATGCCTAGTAGTGGGATTGCTGGGTCATATGGTAGTTCTATTTTTAGTTTTTTAAGGAACCTCCATACTGTTCTCCATAGTGGCTGTACCAATTCACATTCCCACCAGCAGTGCAAGAGTGTTCCCTTTTCTCCACACCCTCTCCAGCATTTATTGTTTCTAGATTTCTTGATGATGGCCATTCTGACTGGTGTGAGATGATATCTCATTGTAGTTTTGATTTGCATTTCTCTAATGATTAATGATGTTGAGCATTCTTTCATGTGTTTGTTGGCATTCTGTATATCTTCCTTGGAGAAATGCCTATTTAAGTCTTCTGCCCATTTTTGGATTGGGTTGTTTGTTTTTTTGCTATTGAGCTGCATGAGCTGTTTATAAATTTTGGAGATTAATCCTTTGTCAGTTGCTTCATTTGCAAATATTTTCTCCCACTCTGAGGGTTGTCTTTTGGTCTTTTTTATGGTTTCCTTTGCTGTGCAAAAGCTTTGAAGTTTCATTAGGTCCCATTTGTTTATCTTTGTTTTTATTTCCATTTCTCTAGGAGGTGGGTCCAAAAGGATCTTGCTGTGATTTATGTCATAGAGTGTTCTACCTATGTTTTCCTCTAAGAGTTTGATAGTTTCTGGCCTTACATTTAGGTCTTTAATCCATTTTGAGCTTATTTTTGTGTATGGTGTTAGGGAATGATCTAATCTCATACTTTTACATGTCCCTGTCCAGTTTTCCCAGCACCACTTATTGAAAAGGCTGTCCTTTCTCCACTGTACATTCCTGCCTCCTTTATCAAAGATAAGTTGGCCATATGTGCGTGGGTTTATCTCTGGGCTTTCTATCCTGATCCACTGATCTATCTTTCTGTTTTTATGCCAGTACCACACTGTCTTAATTACTGTAGCTTTGTAGTATAGTCTGAAGTCAGGGAGCCTGATTCCTCCAGCTCCGTTTTTCGTTCTCAAGATTGCTTTGGCTATTCGGGGTCTTTTGTTTTTCCAAACAAATTTTGAAATTTTTTGTTCTACTTCTGTGAAAAATGCCAGTGGTAGTTTGATAGGGATTGCATTGAATCTGTAGATTGCTTTGGGTAGTAGAGTCATTTTCACAATATTGATTCTTCCAATCCAGGAGCATGGTATATCTCTCCATCTATTTATATCATCTTTAATTTCTTTCATCAGTGTCTTATAATTTTCTGCATACAGGTCTTTTGTCTCCTTAGGTAGGTTTATTCCTAGATATTTTATTCTTTTTGTTGCAATGGTAAATGGGAGTGTTTTCTTGATTTCATTTTCAGATTTTTCATCATTAGTGTACAGGAATGCCAGAGATTTCTGTGCATTAATTTTGTATCCTGCTACTTTACCAAATTCATTGATTAGCTCTAGTAGTTTTTCGGTAGCATCTTTAGGATTCTCTATGTATAGTATCATGTCATCTGCAAACAGTGACAGCTTTACTTCTTCTTTTCCAATTTGGATTCCTTTTATTTCCTTTTCTTCTCTGATTGCTGTGGCTAAAACTTCCAAAACTAAGTTGAATAAGAGTGGTGAGAGTGGGCAGCCTTGTCTTGTTCCTGATCTTAGTGGAAATGGTTTCAGTTTTTCACCATTGAGGACAATGTTGGCTGTGGGTTTGTCATATATGGCCTTTATTATGTTGAGGAAAGTTCCCTCTATGCCTACTTTCTGCAGGGTTTTTATCATAAATGGGTGTTGAATTTTGTCGAAAGCTTTCTCTGCATCTATTGAGATGATCATATGGTTTTTCTCCTTCAACTTGTTAATATGGTGTATCACATTGATTGATTTGCGTATATTGAAGAATCCTTGCATTCCTGGAATAAACCCCACTTGATCATGGTGTATGATCCTTTTAATGTGCTGTTGGATTCTGTTTGCTAGTATTTTGTTGAGGATTTTTGCATCAATGTTCATCAGTGATATTGGCCTGTAGTTTTCTTTCTTTGTGACATCCTTGCCTGGTTTTGGTATCAAGGTGATGGTGGCCTCGTAGAATGAGTTTGGGAGTGTTCCTTCCTCTGATATTGTTTGGAAGAGTTTGAGAAGGATGGGTGTTAGCTCTTCTCTAAATGTTTGATAGAATTCGCCTGTGAAGCCATCTGGTCCTGGGCTTTTGTTTGATGGAAGATTTTTAATCACAGTTTCAATTTCAGTGCTTGTGATTGGTCTATTCATATTTTCTATTTCTTCCTGAGTCAGTCTTGGTAGGTTGTGCATTTCTAAGAATTTGTCCATTTCTTCCAGGTTGTCCATTTTATTGGCATAGAGTTGCTTATAGTAATCTCTCATGATCTTTTGTATTTCTGCAGTGTCAGTTGTTACTTCTCCTTTTTCATTTCTAATTCTACTGATTTGAGTCTTCTCCCTTCTTTTCTTGATGAGTCTGGCTAATGGTTTGTCAATTTTGTTTATCTTCTCAAAGAACCAGCTTTTAGTTTGGTTGATCTTTGCTATCGTTTCCTTCATTTCTTTTTCATTTATTTCTGATCTGATCTTTATGATTTCTTTCCTTCTGCTAACTTTGGGGGTTTTTTGTTCTTCTTTCTCTAATTGCTTTAGGTGCAGGGTCAGGTTGTTTACTCGAAATGTTTCCTGTTTCTTAAGGTGGGATTGTATTGCTATAAACTTCCCCCTTAGAACTGCTTTTGCTGCGTCCCATAGGTTTTGGGTCGTCGTGTCTCCATTGTCATTTGTTTCTAAGTATTTCTTAATTTCCTCTTTGATTTCTTCAGTGATCACTTCATTATTGAGTAGTGTATTGTTTAGCCTCCATGTGTTTGTATTTTTTACAGATCTTTTCCTGTAATTGATGTCTAGTCTCATAGCATTGTGGTCAGAAAAGATACTTGATACAATTTCAATTTTCTTAAATTTACCAAGGCTTGATTTGTGACCCAAGATATGATTTATCCTGGAGAATGTTCCATGAGCACTTGAGAAAAATGTGTATTCTGTTGTTTTTGGATGGAATGTCCTATAAATATCAATTAAGTCCATCTTGTTTAATGTATCATTTAAAGCTTGTGTTTCCTTATTTATTTTCATTTTGGATGATCTGTCCATTGGTGAAAGTGGGGTGTTAAAGTCCCCTACTATGATTGTGTTACTGTCGATTTCCCCTTTTATGGCTGTTAGTATTTGCCTTATGTATTGAGGTGCTCCTATGTTGGGTGCATAAATATTTACAATTGTTATATCTTCTTCTTTGATCGATCCCTTTATCATTATGTAGTGTCCTTCTTTGTCTCTTCTAATAGTCTTTATTTTAAAGTCTATTTTGTCTGATATAAGAATTGCTACTCCAGCTTTCTTTTGATTTCCATTTGCATGGAATATCTTTTTCCATCCCCTTACTTTCAATCTGTATGTGTCTCTAGGTCTGAAGTGGGTCTCTTGTAGACAGCATATATATGGGTCTTGTTTTTGTATCCATTCAGCCACTCTGTGTCTTTTGGTGGGAGCATTTAGTCCATTTACATTTAAGGTAATTATTGATATGTATGTTCCTATTCCCATTTCCTTAATGGCTTTGGGTTCGTTATTGTAGGTATAGTCCTTCTGTTGTGTTTCTTGCCTAGAGAAGTTCCTTTAGCATTTGTTGTAAAGCTGGTTTGGTGGTGCTGAACTCTCTCAGCTTTTGCTTGTCTGTAAAGGTTTTAATTTCTCCATCAAATCTGAATGAGATCCTTGCTGGGTAGAGTAAACTTGGTTGCAGGTTTCTCTCCTTCATCACTTTAATTATGTCCTGCCACTCCCTTCTGGCTTGTAGAGTTTCTGCTGAGAGATCAGCTGTTAACCTGATGGGGATTCCCTTGTGTGTTATTTGTTGTTTTTCCCTTGCTGCTTTTAATATGATTTCTTTGTGTTTAATTTTTGACAGTTTGATTAATATGTGTCTTGGCGTATTTCTTCTTGGATTTATTCTGTATGGGACTCTCTGTGCCTCCTGGACTTGATTAACTATTTCCTTTCCCATATTAGGGAAGTTTTCAACTATAATCTCTTCAAATATTTTCTCAGTCCCTTTCTTTTTCTCTTCTTCTTCTGGAACCCCTATAATTCGAATGTTGGTGCGTTTAATGTTGTCCCAGAGGTCTCTGAGACTGTCCTCTGTTCTTTTCATTCTTTTTTCTTTATTTTGCTCTGCATCAGTTATTTCCACTATTTTATCTTCCACCTCACTTATCCGTTCTTCTGCCTCAGTTATTCTGCTATTGATCCCATCTAGAGTATTTTTCATTTCATTTATTGTGTTTTTAATCGATGCTTGATTCATCTTTAGTTCTTCTAGGTCCTTGTTAACTGTTTCTTGCATATTGTCTATTCTATTTCCAAGATTTTGGATCTGGGAAATAGAATCTTGGATCAGCTTTACTATCATTATTCTGAATTCTTTTTCAGGTAGACTGCCTATTACCTCTTCATTTGTTAGGTCTGGTAGGTTTTTATCTTGCTCCTTCACCTGCTGTGTGTTTTTCTGCTTTCTCATTTTGCTTATGTTACTGTGTTTGGGGTCTCCTTTTTGCAGGCTGCAGATTCGTAGTTCCCGTTGTTTTTGGTGTCTGTCCCCCGTGGCTAAGGTTGTTTCAGTAAGTTGTGTAGGCTTCCTGGTGGGGGGGACTAATGCCTGTGTTCTGGTGGTTGAAGCTCGATCTTGTCTTTCTGGTGGACAGGTCCACGTCTGGTGGTGTGTTTTGGGGTGCCTGTGGCCTTATTATGTTTTTAGGTATCCTCTCTGCTAATGGGTGGGGTTGTGTTCCTGCCTTGCTATTTGCTTGGCATAGGGTGACCAGCACTGTAGCTTGCTGGTCGTTGACTGAAGCTGGGTGCTGGTGTTGAGATGGAGATCCCTGGGAGATTTTCGCTGCTTGATATTATGTGGAGCTGGAAGGTCTCTTGTGGACCCGTGTCCTGAAGTTGGCTCTCCCACTTCAGAGGCACAGCACTAACTCCTGGCTGCAGCACCAAGAGCCTTTCATCCACCCGGCTCAGAATAACAGTGAGAAAAAGTAGAAAGAAATAATTAGTAGAAGAAAGAAAGAGAGATTGAAAGAAAGGAAGAAGGGAAGTAAGGAAGGAAGGAAGGAAGGAAGAAAGAAAGGAGGGAGGGAGGAAGGATGGAAAGAAAGGAAAGAAAGGAGGGAGGGAGGGAGGAATGAAAGCAAAAGGAAGAGTGAATGTAAGAAGAGAGGGAGGGAGGGAGGAAGGAAAGAAAGAAAGAAAGAAAGACAGGAGGGAGGGAGGGAGGGAGGAAGGAAAGAAAAAGTGGAAAGAAGAAGGGTGGGAGGGAGGGAGGGATGGAGGAAAGAAAAAGAAAGAAGGAAAGGAGGAGCGGAGAGAGGGAGGGAGGAAGGGAAGGGAGGAAAAAAAGAAAGAGCAGGCAAAGTAAAATAGAATAAAGTATGAAATATAGTAGCGTTATTAAAATTAAAAAGTAATTATTGAAAAAAAACACGGACCGAAAGAACCCTGGGACATATGGTGGAAGCAAAGCTATACAGAGAGAATCTTACACAGAAGATTACACATACACATTCACAAAAAGAGAGCAGGGGGAAAAATCAAAAATCTTGCTCTCCAAGTCCACCTCCTCGATTTGGGATAATTCGTTGTAAAAAGAGGAAAAGGGCGAAAAGTCTGAAATCTTGCTAAGTCCACCTCCTTAATTTGAGATAATTCGTTGTTAAAAGAGGGAAAAAAAAAGGGGGGAAAGTCTTAAATCTTGTCCTCAAGGTCCACTTCCTCAATTTGGGATGATTCGCTGTCCATTCATGTACGCCACAGACGCAGGGCACATCAAATGGACCGTGGAGCTTTAATCCGCTGCCTCGGAGGCTGCACAGAGAGATTTCCCTGTCTCTGCTCTCACAGCTCCCGGGTCTCAGCCTTGGACCTGGCCCCGCCTCTGCGCGTAGGTCGCCGGAGGGCGTCCGTTCTTCGCTCAGACAGGACGGGTTTAAAGGAGCCGCTGATTCGGGGGCTCTGGCTCACTCAGGCAGAGGGGAGGGAGGGGAATGCCCTCTCCTCGCGCAGCAGGCAACAAAAGGGAAAAAAGTCTCTTGCCTCTCCGGTAGCTCCAGACCCTTTCCCCGGACTCCCTCCGGGCTAGCACTAACCCCTTCAGGGTCTCTTCCTGCCGCCAGCCCCAGACCTCTCCCTGCGCTCCGACTGAAAGCCGATACCCGAGCCTCAGCTCCCAGCCCCGCCCGCCCTGGCGGCCGAGCAGACAAGTCTCTCGGGCTGGTGTGTGCCTGAGGGCACCGATCCTCTGTGCCAAAATCTCTCTGCTTTGCCCTCCACACCCCTGTTGCTGTGCTCTCCTCCGCTACTCCGAAGCTTTCCCCCTCCGCCACCTGCAGTCTCCGCCCTCGAAGGGGCTTGTAGTGTGTAGAAACCTTCCCTCCTTCACGGCTCCCTCCCACTGGTGCAGGTCCCGTCCATAACCTATTGTCTCTGTTTATTCTTTTTTTCTTTTGACCTACCCAGGTATGTGGGGAGTTTCTTGCCTTTTGGGGGGTCTGAGGTCTTCTGTCAGCGTTCAGTAGGTGTTCTGTTGGAGTTGTTCCACGTGTAGATGAATTTCTGATGTATCTGTGGGGAGGAAGGTGATCTCCGCGTCTTACTCTTCCGCCATCTTCCTCCGGCTCCTCCCGAATGGTGCTTTTCTTAACCAATGTTAACAAGTTAAGATGAGGAGCATGGGCTTCCCTGGTGGCATAGTGTTTAAACATCCGTCTGCCAGTGCAGGGGACACGGGTTCGAGCCCCGGTTCGGGAAGGTCCCACATGCCGCGGAGCAATGAAGCCCGTGTGCCACAACTACTGATCCTGCACTCTAGAGCCCACGAGCCACAACTACTGAAGCCCCTGAGCCACAACTACTGAAGCCCCCGAGCCACAACTACTGAAGCCCCCATGCCACAACTATTGAAGCCCGCATGCCTAGAGCCCGTGTTCCGCCGCAAGAGAAGCCACCACAATGAAAAGCCTGTGCACCACAACAAAGACCCAACACAGCCAAAAATAAATAAGGAAAAAAAAAAAAGCAATACCATTAAAAAAAAAAGATGAGAATTTTTGTAATTGTGTTTTTATTGTTGTTGTTTGACATAACTTTCAAGTGTCTCGAAAATTCCTAAGCTGTCAAAATAAGTTTTAGCTTGTATGGTCTTAATTTTTTTTTTCTCTGACATAATATATATTTTTTCACATCTTTATTGGAATATAATTGCTTTACAATGGTGGGTTAGTTTCTGCTTTATAACAAAGTGAATCAGTTATACATATACATATATCCCCATATCTCTTCCCTCTTGCGTCTCCCTCCCACCCTCCCTATCCCACCCCTCTAGGTGGTCACAAAGCACCCAGCTGATCTCCCTGTGCTATGCAGCTGCTTCCCACTAGCTATCTATTTTATATTTGGTAGTTATATACGTCCGTGCCACTCTCTCACTTTGTCCCAGCTTACCCTTCCCCCTCCCCATATCCTCAAGTCCATTCTCTAGTAGGACTGTGTCTTTATTCCCATCTTGCCCCTACGGTCTTCATGACCATTTTTTTTCTTAGATTCCATATATATGTGTTAGCATACGATATTTGTTTTGCTCTTTCTGACTTACTTCACTCTGTATGACAGACTCTAGGTCCATCCAGCTCACTACAAATAACTCAGTTTCGTTTCTTTTTATGGTTGAGTAATATTCCATTGTATATATGTGCCACATCTTCTTTATCCATTCATCTGTTGATGGACACTTAGGGTGCTTCCATGTCCTGGCTACTGTAAATAGAGCTGCAATGAACACTGAGGTACATGACTCTTTTTGAATTATGGTTTTCTCAGGGTATATGCCCAGTAGTGGGATTGCTGGGTCATATGGTAGTTCTATTTGTAGTTTTTTAAGGAACCTCCATACTGTTCTCCATAGTGACTGTATCAACTTACATTCCCACCAAGAGTGCAAGAGGGTTCCCTTTCCTACACACCCTCTCCAGCATTTATTGTTTGTAGATTTTTTGATGATGGCCATTCTGACTAGTGTGAGATAATATCTCATTGTAGTTTTGATTTGCATTTCTCTAGTGACTAATGATGTTGAGCATTCTTTCATGGGTTTGTTGGCAATCTGTATATCTTCTTTAGAGAAATGTCTATTTAGGTCTTCTGCCCATTTTTGGATTGAGTTGTTTGTTTCTTTGATATTGAGCTGCATGAGCTGCTTGTAAATTTTGGAGATTAATCCTTTGTCAGTTGCTTCATTTGCAAATATTTTCTCCCATTCTGAGGGCTGTCTTTTCGTCTTGTTTATGGTTCCCTTTGCTGTGCAAAAGCTTTTAAGTTTCATTAGGTCCCATTTGTTTATTTTTGTTTTTGTTTCCATTTCCCTAAGAGGTGGGTCAAAAAGAATCTGGCTGTGACTTATGTCATGGAGTGTTCTGCCTATGTTTTCCTCTAAGAGTTTGATAGTGTCTGGCCTTATATTTAGGTCTTTAATCCATTTTGAGTTTATTTTTATGTATGGTGTTAGGGAGTGTTGTAATTTCATTCTTTCACATGTAGCTGTCCAGTTTTCCCAGAATCACTTATTGAAGAGGCTGTCCTTTCTCCACTGTATATTCTTGCCTCGTTTATCAAAGATAAGGTGACCATATGTGCATGTGTTTATCCCTGGGTTTTCCATCCTGTTCCATTTATCTATATTTCTGTTTTTGTGCCAGTACCATACTGTCTTGATTAGTATAGCTTTGTAGTATAGTCTGAAGTCAGGGAGCCTGATTCCTCCAGCTCCATTTTTCTTTCTCAAGATTGCTTTGGCTATTCAGGGTCTTTTGTGTTTCTATACAAATTGTGAGATTTTTTTTTCTAGTTCTGTGAAAACTGCCAGTCGTAGTTTGATAGGGATTGCATTGAATCTGTAGATTGCTTTGGGTAATATAGTCATTTTCACAATGTTGATTCTTCCAATCCAAGAACATGTTATATCTCTCCATCTATTGGTATCGTCTTTAATTTCTTTCATCAGTGTCTTATAATTTTCTGCATACAGGTCTTTTGTCTCCTTAGGTAGGTTTATTCCTAGGTATTTTATTCTTTTTGTTTCAATGGTAAATGGAAGCGTTTTCTTAACTTCACTTTCAGATATTTCATCATTAGTGTATAGGAATGCCAGAGATTTCTGTGCATTAATTTTGTATCCTGCTACTTTACCAAATTCATTGATTAGCTCTAGTAGTTTTCTGGTAGCATCTTTAGGATTCTCTATGTATAGCATCATGTCATCTGCAAATAGTGACAGCTTTATTTCTTCTTTTCTGATTTGGATTACTTTTATTTCTTTTTCTTCTCTGATTGCTGTGGCTAAAACTTCCAAACCTATGATGAATAATAATGGTGACAGTGGGCAACCTTGTCTTGTTCCTGATCTTAGAGGAAATGGTTTCAGTTTTTCACCATTGAGGACAATGTTGGCTGTGGGTTTGTCATATATGGCCTTTATTATGTTGAGGTAAGTTCCTCTATGCCTACTTTCTGGAGGGTTTTTATCATAAATGGGTGTTGAATTTTGTCGAAAGCTTTCTCTGCATGTATTGAGATGATCATATTGTTTTTCTCCTTCAATTTGTTAATATGGTGTATCACATTGATTGATTTGTGTATAGTGAAGAATCCTTGCGTTCCTCGGATAAACCCCATTTGATCATGGTGTATGAACCTTTTAATGCGCTGTTGGATTCTGTTTGCTAGTATTTTGTTGAGGATTTTTGCATCTATGTTAACCAGTGATATTGACCTGTAGTTTTCTTTCTTTGTGACACCTTTGTCTGGTTTTGGTATCAGGGTGATGGTGGTCTCGTAGAATGAGTTTGGGAGTTTTCCTCCCTCTGCTATATTTTGGAAGAGTTTGAGAAGGATAGGTGTTAGCTCTTCTCTAAATGTTTGATAAAATTGCCTGTGAATCCATCTGGTCCTGGGCTTTTGTTTTTTGGAAGATTTTTAATCAGAGTTTCAATTTCAGTGCTTGTGATTGGTCTGTTCATATTTTCTATTTCTCCCTGGTTCAGTCTCGGAAGGTTGTGCCTTTCTAAGAATTTGTCCATTTTTTCCAGGTTGTCAATTTTATTGGCATATAATTGCTTGTAGGAATCTCTCAAGATCCTTTGTATTTCTGCAGTGTCAATTGTTACTTCTTTTTCATTTGTAATTCTATTGATTTGAGTCTTCTCCCTTTTTTTCTTGATGAGTCTGGCTAATGGTTTATCAATTTTGTGTATCTTCTCAAAGAACCAGCTTTTAGTTTTATTGATCTTTGCTATCATTTCATTCATTTCTTTTTCATTTATTTCTGATCGGATATTTATGATTTCTTTCCTTCTGCTAACTTTGGGGTTTTGTTGTTTTTTTTCTCTAATTTCTTTAGGTGTAAGGTTAAGTTGTTTATTTGAGATGTTTCTTGTTTCTTAAGGTAGGATTGTATTGCTATAAACTTCCCTCTAGAACTTTTGCTGCATCCCATGGGTTTTGGTTCATCATGTTTTCATTGTCATTTGTTTCTAGGTATTTTTGGATTTCCTCTTTGATTTCTTCAGTGATCTCTTGGTTATTAAGTAGTGTATTGTTTAGCCTCCATGTGTTTGTATTTTTTAAAGATTTTCCCCTGTAATTGATATCTAGTCTCATAGCATTGCGGTCGGAAAAGATACTTGATACAATTTCAAGTTTCTTAAATTTACCAAGACTTGATTTGTGACCCAAAATATGATCTATCCTGGAGAATCTTCCATGAGTACTTGAGAAGAAAGTTTATTTCTTTGTTTTTGGATGGAATGTGCTCTAAATATCAATTAAGTCCATCTAGTTTAATGTATCATTTAAAGCTTGTGTTTCCTTATTTATTTTCATTTTGGATGATCTGTCCATTGGTGAAAGTGGGGTGTTAAAGTCCGTACTATGATTGTGTCACTGTCGATTTCCCCTATTATGGCTGTTAGTATATGCCTTATATATTGATGTGCTTCTATGTTGGATGCATAAATATTTACAATTGTTCTATCTTCTTCTTGGATTGATCCCTTGATCATTATGTAGTGTCCTTCTTTGTCTATTGCAATAGTCTTTGTTTTAAAGTCTATTTTGTCTGATATGGGAATCGCTACCTCAGCTTTCTTTTGATTTCCATTTACATAGAATATCTGTTTCCATCCCCTCACTTTCAGTCTAGGTCTGAAATGAGTCTCTTGTAGACAGCATATGTACGGGTCTTGTTTTTGTATCCATTCAGCCAGTCTATGTCTTTTGGTTGGAGCATTTAATCCATTTACATTGAAGGTAATTTTCCATATGTATGTTCCTATTACCATTTTCTTAATTGTTTTGGGTTTGTTATTGTAGGTCTTTTCCTTCTCTTGTGTTTCCTGCCTAGAGAAGTTCCTTTAGCATTTGTTGTAAAGCTGGTTTGGTGGTGCTGAATTCTTTTAGCTTTTGCTTGTCTCTAAATGTTTTAATTTCTCTGTCAAATCTGAATGAGATCCTTGCTGAGTAGAGTAATCTTTCTGTAGGTTTTTCCCCTTTATCACTTTAAATATGACATAATTTTTTAATCAAAATACTTCTAGAAGCTAATAATTCAACTAATCAAACTTTTTAAAATCTATTATGTGGCAGACACATGTAAGTATTTGATGAACAATAGCCGTTCAATCTCAAGGTGAAACAAAGGCAGCTGTCACAGTTGAGGCTTTCAGTGGTTCTCTGATCAGCTCATGATGTTGAAGGAATTGCCCTACCTCCTTGTTGTCCCTCAATTACAGAGAGTGCCCCCTTGTGTTCTTGGACCTCACAACTGACATCCCTGATAACCGCGTGCCAACTACTTGAACATGACTCATTAATCCTTATTTAGACTAATCATTTTCCTACCCAGAAGGTTTTGTTTTCAATCTGACATGAGAATTTGCCTCCAGAAGTTTATTTTTCACATAGTCATTAAGGTAAGCCTGGCTCTTCAAACCAGGATCAACATATAACAAAAATTGGGAAACCTGAAAGGAAAACTCTAGCAGTGAGAAAAAGCCATTTCCGTTAGTCCTATGTTTTCTAATTTTTGCGTTGTTTCTAGATACACTAATCTAAGGTTAAAAAATTTTTTTTTCAAACTTTTAACAGACTGTATTGATTCAGAAGCCAAATAAGGCAGCACTTAGCGAGTAAGACATCTTGTTGAAAACATATCCCGGTGCTTTCAAGTGATCCTGGGCATGGGATTTCAGGCTGGGAAAGACTAGGTTTGGATGATACAATTTAGGATCATTACTTATTTATTAAAAAGTGTCCTTTCTTATTCCATGAATGGAAGAAAGCTAGAGCATAGAAAACAGAGAATATAGCTTTTTGACCAGGGACTGAGGCATGAGGAAGCTCTGTGTTCTTGTCTGCTGCGTCTGGTGTGGAGTTTTGCATCACTGAGCTGGGAGGGGGAGGAAGGGAGGGAGGGAGCAGGTCTTGGTCCAATACCACTGACTCTCATTGTTCTCACAGAGTTTTTATGTTTCCTTGAATAAATGTGTCTTCATTTGCTGTATGCCCTTAGGACAATTTCCAGAGACTTTTAACAGTTTTTTTTTTTTTTTAACTTTTACCAGTTTCCCCAGTGAAAGGGTCCTTGGAAGTCCTCACACTGTCATGCTGGAAATAGAACTCCCTTCTAGACTATTTTTAAAAAATACTGTCATTATTCTAGAATAAATGAAAGATCAATCCCTTTGTGTTACTTAGGAATAATACTGTATTGCCATGTTTAATTTCTTTCATGTGTACATTTACAAGCTCCCATCTACATGAAAAAGAAACTGCCTCATTGCTATAACATTGCTGCTCCTCCAAATATTCCTTTTGAATCCCAAGCCACCTCCCTGCATCTTTACTGTGACTCACCACCTCATGGCAGGAGGGTGACCCATGGGATCAGTCAGACTTCTTGTGACACTATGGATAAGCAGAGTCTAGGGTGCTGAATTCAATCATTGAATCAGCTTCTCTTTTCTCTTTGCCACGAGGTCACCAAGTATTTCTAACTGCCTTAGTCCAAGGGAAGGATGCAGAAGGAAGACATTCCTGGACAGAGGGCTCTCTGAGTTCTTAATGAGCACATTGTAACTTCTCACCCAGCAGTCCCCTGGTGTCCATTGCTGTCTTCAGCTTTCCTCCCAGCTTTGAGCAGCAGGGCCAGCTTTGGGGGCATGCAGTCTGTATAGTTACACTGTGCCTGTTACTAAAAAGGACCTCACTCTTGGTTTAATCCACTGCTGTTACTGTCTTGAAATTCTTAATAACTTTTAGGCAAAGGATCTGCATGTTCATTTTGCAAATTCTGTAGTTGATCCTGCTGAGTGAGAGGTCACCACGTCCTGCATACTGTCCCTCATGACCCAAAGGCAGACACAGAGGGTTGCAGCCAATCTGGCCTCCCTTGGCAGCCTAGGCAGCCCTGGAAGCATTTCTTGGGTTCCTTGGGGATGCTCTTAGGCCAGTTTGACCACTGGCACATGGGGTACCATGTCTGCTGAGGCTTCATCCTGCCCATACTCCTCACAAGTCCTTCTAAATTTAAGTTAGCAAATATTTGTTGAGTAACTGTTATATTCTCAGTACTGTGGTGGCTATAATAAACAGGAGAGACTAAAATCCGTAAGGAATTAACTTACGGTTATGTGATAAAATTAGAAACGCGTTTTTCAACTGATGCTCCAAGGCACACTTGTGTCCCATAGGTGTTAGTAGGTGACGCACTAAAGAAAAGTTATTACTAATAAACAAGAACTTTGAGAATCACTGGGTTGACATTTCTTCCCTCTGCAACTTTATGGAGACTTTTACACAATTATGGGCATCTTGAATCTCTTCACATTTCTTTAAAGAAGCATTTTTTTAAACAAGTACCATTTATTGCTCAACTACTGTTGCTCCTTCAGTGATGAAATTTAGGAGGAAAGAACTGAATGAATTTCCCAAATATAAGAACTTGTGACTCAAACCCAGTTCTTTATATTTCTAGTTCTCAAATGAATTAATGAGTGAGTAAATCTGTGTAAACCTCTTTGAACTGATTTTTAGGGTACAGAATTGGATATAGCATTAATATATGAGCTTAAGAAAGATATATGATTTTAAAACATCATGATATTCAAGAGTTTGACCAAGCAGTTAATATTTATTACATCTAGACTCATAGATTCATTTAAATATCTCAAGGAAAACACATTTTTTGGCTTTGGTTACTCCCCTTTCAGATTTCTTTCTGTTACTTTAGTGCCAGGCATTGCTCTTTAAGTATCAGATACTCCAGAATGATGTGGACTCTGGCATATTTGTGGGAATCACACATAGCTTTTCAAAAAAAATTTCTTTATCTGAAAGATAACTTAAAGACTCTTATCCTGGACATTACTTGAATGCCTGTAGACGCCTGGCTGGACTTGACCGCAGAGAGGCTCTGATTCAAGTTGTTATTTTGCAACAGGGAAGCTGGAGCCAGAGAGGAGAGGGATCCGCCCATGACCATCTGGGAAATGACAATAAAGTGTAGACCGGATCCCAGAACGGCTTTCTTTCCTCCAGTCCTGTGCGATGAGAAACGTCAACTCTCTGTTAGGTAAATAGCACACACGTCCATCATTCGTACTAAAGGAACACTTTTCAGGTTTCTCAGTAGAACATGATTTGGGAAATGATGAATTGGAGACTAATGTAAGCCCTCACTTGTTTAAAATCCAAAATATGTGGAATGAGTAACACATGATAATTTATAAGAGGGCAGAGTTCACGTGGTATGAAACGACCGAGGAACGTATCACCTAATAAACATCTCGTAATTGGAAGGGTCCTCAGTGCCAACACTTGGACCGTTGAGACCTCAGGGACAGGCAGGGGAAAAGGAAGAAGAAGCCAAAACCAGGAGGGATCAAGGCCAAGGGAAACAATCAGGCCAGAAAACTGTGTCCAAAAGAGCATGTCTGTTCCTTGTGGCCTACTCTGGAGAGAGATGTTTAGAAACAAAATTTCCAAGCACAGATGGTACTTGAAGTCAAGAGAGTGGCAGCGACATGGTTCCTAATGTTATATTTTGGAACATGACCTAAGGCGATGCCTGGGGCTGGCCTCAGGACATCCCTCTCTCCTGTTACTTCATTAGCTCACAAAGCTCTCATTGGACAATCTGCTCAGCGCACTGCTCTGTTCTTGATCTCATGGACCGATCCGGTGGCCTGTTCCTGCTTCTGCAGGGTCGTGCCTCCTGCCTCTTCCACGTCGTTGTCTTTATCCTGCTAATGCATTGTGGCAGGTGTGACAAGGAGATTATCCAAAAATGCAGGAGTATTTTATAGATGCAAATCTACACCTTGGATGCCACACTTCTTCCGATTAGAGTAAGATATTGAATAGATGGGAGTTCATTAACTGGGCAATTTACTTTTTACCTTTACCATGGACATCAGTTTTGGTCCTCATTCAAGCAGAGTGCAACTGACTTTAGGTCAGTGATTCTTGTGGGAATCTAACAAAATTAATTAATGTTACTTAAAAATTAATTTAAACATAAATAGACTTAATTTCCCCCTATCAAGAAGAATTAAATATTATGGAAGAAGACTCTGTCTGGAGGAATTAAGCTTTGGAGGACTGGAAACCACTGCAATATCTAGATATTTTTCTCACAGCCACCCAGGAACAGATTTTTGTTCTTGGGATGTTATTTCCCCATTTGGGGGTCACATACATTACAGTGTTTCAGGCCTTGACGTGTAACATCTGAATTGGTGTCTTGCTTTAGAAAGGTATCAGGTTGTGGAGTGATTTTAGGGATTGACTTTGGCATTCGAATTTGTCATGGAGCAGCCCCCGGGGTGACTGGTGCTTTCCATCCTTCTGGTGGGCTTCTCCATGAATGGATCTGGTTATTCATTCATTCAATCAAGCAATACACACCTGTCTTTAATGAGCACCTACTACGTGCTGCACTGTACAGGTGGTAGGGGTACAAAGAAGATAAGGTACTACAGCCTGCTGGGGAAGACATACAGATAAGCTGGGACCTACAATAAAATAGAATTTTCCCAGTTCAGTGATAACAGTTATCCTGGGAGCACTGAAAAGGAGCACCTAACAGCAGATGGGATGGAGAGAGCTGTTCAGGAAGGCTTACTGGAGATGCTGACACCTTGAACAACATCAGAGAGACTTTTATGGACTAATGGTCCAGAATCAGACTGAGCCAGCTCACTTCATCTGGTCCCATCCCTGCGATTAGGAAGTGGAAGACTCAGCTGGGCAGGGCAAACAGGATAAAGCATGTTGATCCTGGCATGTTGTACTCCTAGCTGAATCATGCATTAAGTGTGTATATATAAATATATAGTGTAGATATAGATATACACTACACACACACACACACACACACGTGCATTGTATACTCTGTCTACACTTCTCCATTCCTATCCTCCTGTCCCCATCCCCACCCCGATTCAAGGTAAGCACTGTTACCCATCTGATGTGTGTCTTGCCATATTTTGGCTATTACAAACAAGGCTGCAATAAGCTCCCTTGCCCCAGTCTTTTTCTTTAAAAAGTGTTACATTGATTGCAAAATAATTGATGTTTATTATAGAAGCTTTGGAAAATAAAGGAAGGACAATGACGAAAATATCAAAGAAGGGAAAAAAATCCAACCATACCCTGCCTTCCAGAAACAGACACTTTCCACATTTTGGAGACTATTTCAGTTTTTTTTCTATGCAACTACTTATGCTTACTTGCATACATGTGCATACACACATTTCTTTTATGACATTAGGATCACACCATGTATGCTGCTTTGTAACTTTTTTTTCTCTAAGTTGATATATTGTCAATATTTTACCAGATCACTAGAGAATCCTCTTTATTTATAAAATCTTAATTGATTTCTTCCTCTGATCATGAAAATAATTCATACCCATTATGTGTGTATGTATGTGGTGTGTATAAAGTATGTATTGTCTTTGTATACAGATATGTCCTAATTGTAGATTAGATTTCAGATTTAAAATATGTATTATAATTATATATGCATATAGAGCATAATAGAAGTGAGATAATATGATACATGCTATTCAATAAATTGCATTTTTCGCTAGAGACTGTATCTTGAACCAGTCAATTTAGCTAGAGCTATTTTTACATGGTTGTATGGTAGTCCATTATTCATTAATCAATCTCTTATCAATAGATTATCAATGAACAATTAACCATAAATGGATGGGCATTTTAATTATTAATTCTTTTTTCTTGTCAAGATTGCTGAATGAGTAACATCAAATATCTTTGGACATGAATAACAGCATTTCAGTTGGAGTAACCTCTAGAAATTTCTTGTATAATTCCAAGAATGTTTGTTTCTTATAATTTCTGTGTCTCACAAAAAATAAACCAATCCCAATTTTTATTAAATAATTTTATTTAAATCGTGTAAACGTACCATGCATTAGATCGGTTTTTAGAGCTCTGAATGGACTGAGGGTAATTTATAAGCATTATCTCATTCTCGACAAATCGTGATAAGAAGTTTCAACCCTTAGTCAAACGTTTCCATGTTTATAATTAAGGCTCAGACCAAACTTTCCTTGAATGAGAGGTACTTGACCACTAGCAATCGCAGAGTGCTTCCGGCTAAAGCAAAGAGAGGCCAGTTTCACTGTTTGCAGTAAAAAAAAAAGGAGCATCGAAGTACCAGAAGCAACCTGGTGTGGGTGGATGCACCCCGTTGGCAATCAATAGATTCTTGCTGACTATGGTCCATTAGAGCTTTTTTAGGCATATATGGAAAGATGGGAGCCGAGAAAGAGCAGTCCCAGAATAAATTCTACTAGAAGGGACCATTTCTGATAAGACATACTTGAATCCAAAGAGAAGTTCCTCGACAGCTGAATGAGGGCTTTCTAACCATGAGCCATCTCTGCTTAGGTAATACCTGGACTCACATCGCCAGGAATAGCTAAACTGTCAAGGAAGACTTCCTGGACTTTGTTATTTATAAATTACACATTTGTTCAATGATGTCTTCAAATCATTTAACCAGCAAGGCTTGGCACCAAGGTATCAATATTTGACCTAGAATCAGTCACCTCTGTGTCTTCTTTAGAAAAAGATGAGGCTTTTTTTCTCTTTTCATAAGGTGTTCAAGTCCTAGGGGGTCACTTTCAGGGTCATAGGTGATAAATTATAGCAAAAACATTATTTAAAATATGTTGTTTTAGCATAATATGTTGTACCTTTCCTTATGGAAACAAAAAATTCTTGTTATAAGGTCAATAATGTATTTGTTGGCTTATGAATGAAGGCCCTTATAAGCATTTAACTAAAAATGTGTTATATTTATTTATTGAAGATTTATGTAAAATGTTATTGACACAATCAAAATCATAAAAGCTGCCTCTTTGAAGAATCCCTATACAGGTTTTTTTTTTTTTAATAAAATTATTTATCTTTTTATCTGTGTCGGGTCTTCGTTGCGATGCGCGGGCTTCTCACTGCAGTTGTCTCTCCCATTGCGGAGCATGGGCTCTAGGTGTGCGGGCTCAGTAGTTGTGGCTCACAGGCTCTAGAGCGCAGGCTCAGTAGTTGTGGTGCACGGGCTTAGTTGCTCCACGGTATGTGGGATCTTCCCAGACCAGGGCTTGAATCCATGTCCCCTGCATTGGCAGGCAGATTCCTAACCACTGCGCCACCAGGGAAGTCCCCTATACAGGTTTAAGATAGGAATAATGAAAGGTGGCTTACAAAA
This sequence comes from Hyperoodon ampullatus, assembly GCF_949752795.1. Taxonomy (NCBI): domain Eukaryota; kingdom Metazoa; phylum Chordata; class Mammalia; order Artiodactyla; family Ziphiidae; genus Hyperoodon; species Hyperoodon ampullatus. The sequence goes on from NC_136915.1 coordinate 194,143,773, forward strand.
TCATGACATTTTCAGAAAAGTATATTGATATGTAAATATATGCTAGCCAAAGCTCCTTGATGAGTGGTTTTCTTAATTATGATGACCGTGAAGGAAAAATACTAGTGAAAATATCTACTCTCTCCTGGTTAAAAAATTAACGTTCTTCCCCCCAGTAAAAGTAGGGACACTTTAGATTTTAGGACCCTCTTGGGTCCTGAAACCTAAGGGCTGCTTTAAAAATGTCCCGTTCAGCTTTTAGTAGCAGCCAGTTTAAATTCACAACAGAGATGCCTAACTTCTGTGCTTTAAATGGCAGGCTGCCGTTTTGGAAAATCGTAGCTTTTTGAAAGAAGAAAAAATCTAGTAAGCCATTTTATTCACCCCCTTGGAACTAGATGTAAGTTAAGGAAAAAATAAGTAGGGTGAGCAGAAAAGATGCTGAATTCCTATTTTAAAACTCTTTCAACGTTTGGTCAAAGTGGAGTCTATCATGAAAGCCTCCAGAATAGCTGTTCAAATAGAATCATTTTAAAGAACTCAGCTTCCGTTAAAGAAGAAAGATGAAAAAAAAAAAAAGATAAAAATAAAAAAGATGGATGCCTTTCTGCCACTTGCACCTGGATAAGGAGAGTTAGCAGACAACCAACGAATGGGCGACCTCAGATGGTAGAATTTGTGCCCCTGACACTATCACAACATTGTTAATCAGCTATACTCCAATATAAAATTAAAAGGTTAAAAATAAATAAAATGGAAAGATTTAGCAAAACAAACAAAAAATGAAAATGTATTATAACCATGAATAAAAAAGAATGTGTGAGTGCACAGAGATATTTAAAAAAGAGGGGATGGGAGGGACTCTTTTGCACAGAAGAAAGCCAGCTTACAAACGTAAAATAAATAATAGAATTTAAAAATTGCTGCTCTACTACCACCTCTACTATCAATTCAGGCAAGGATTATCAATGGATATGAAGCCCATTATGTAAATGTTTGTGGGGGAACAAGATAGTCACACAGTCTTCACGTGTTACCCACAGATGATGCGTTCAATACAAACAGGAAAAAGGTACTTTTACAATGGATAAATCTGACACATATCATGTTAAAGAAGAGATCAGCCTTTTGCTCAACGACGATGGGATGGATGCACATGGCATGCCTCCTGATGTGATGCAAGGAAAGTATAAACCATCACCGACGTAGCACTGAAGCTTCCAAAGAACATTCAACCTGATATAGTCAAGAGGTAAGAATCAGAAAAATCCAGATCAAGATATGGTCTACATCTGCAAGACAGTTAGCTGGATTCTTCAAAAATATCAATGTCATGAAAGACAATAACAGACAGACCTAGGGCCTGTCCTAGGTTACAGGGGATGAAAAAGAGGCCTGGAAGCCAAAAGTAAGGGGGATTCCTTGGTTGGATTCTGGATGTCACACACACACAGAGCACAGCTGTAAAGAACATTTTGATGACAATAGGGAAATTTGAATGAAGACTTAGTATTCTTGTGTAATATTACATTTATTTCATGTGATAATCATGTTGTAGTTGGGAAGGAGAATGCCTTTGTTCTTAGGAGACACATAGTGGGGAGTTTAAGGTGAATTATCATGTTTGCAACTTATTTTTAAGTAGTGGAGAAAAATGGAAATAAATATACACGTGTGTATGTGTATGTATATATATATATATATATATACAATTATGAAATACAAACATTTGGAAGAGAAATAAAGCAAAACACTAATCTGTTGAGAATTGGTAAATCTAGATGAAGGACATGTGAGTGGTCATTATAATACTGCAACATCTTTGTAGGTTTGAGAACTTTCAAAATAAAACATGGGGGAGATAAAGAAGAGTTTAAGTCTAATGGGAACTTAATTAAAACAAAGTCATACCTTTCCTTGTAAAGGGACGTGTAAACATGCCTGGGTCACAGTATGAATGAGATCGACTCTTCTTCCCTCCCACACCTCACCTTGTTAGCCATCTGGCCTTTATGTATAGCATAAGAAATTTCAATGTTCAGCGAAGTTAGGATCACTTAGCTAAAAGGAATGACAAAGATACTATCTGTTCTAATTCCTCAACTAAAGGCAAGTAATGGAAAAAACATGTTATGATTAGTAATTTTTGACTTTCCTCTTATGGCTCTCATTAATTTATCTTCGACTCCACCAGTGAGCACTCGGGGTCAAAGCTATGTGCTGGGTCCCAGGGCCACAGAGATGACCAAGATGGGCCCTGACCGTCTGGAAGCCCAGCTCTCTAGTGAGAGCTAAGTCACATTGAGAAACATGTAAACACACCTTAATGCCTAACGAGTTGCCCCAGCTTGTATGAATTTTTTTTAAGAAATCATACTTTCATAAATTTTATAATATTAACTATTTGGTGTCTGAAGCATCAGTCTACTAATGTCTATAACAGAAAAAGGATGTGGAGGCATGGCATGCTTTGAAATTGGCAGGTTCTAGCCTTTATTGTCTGCTGAGATGAAACTGTGGCTTGGAGTGGGTGATGTAGATGTCTTTATCTCACTCTGTAGAAATGTTTATTAAAAATCTCTCAGCTGTCTCATCAGGAGTGGCCATCTGAAAACCAAGAGTAACTCCCTTGGAGAAAGAATTTGCTTACTGAGAGGTAGAAGCCAAGAGTTTCTCAAATTTGTGGCATGGTACCCTGCATGGACATAGTCCCTTAAGAAGACAGGAATATTTCTAAGCTAAGTGGATGGAATGCAGAGGTTGATAAGACAATGGCTATAACATCTGTCCCATCTTCATCAGATGGTTTATGTAACCAGTCTAGCTTTCTAAGTTGGTGTTTCTTTTTTTTTGTAATAATAATAATTTTAAAATTCTCATTTATTTTGAAAATGGGTAAAATTAATATTGAAATTATGATGAGGAAACATACACTATGTTGACATAGATGCTATTCTAGTTTTCAATATATTTATCTTGACAATCCAATGTACATGATTTTTAAAAAATATATGTATATTTATTTTATTTAAAATTTTTATTTTATATTGGCATACAGTTGATTAACAATGTTGTGTTAGTTTCAGGTATACAGCAAAGTGATTCAGTTATACATATACATGTATCTATTCTTTTTCAAATTCTTTTCCCATTTAGGTTATTACAGAATATGGTGCAGAGTTCCCTGTGCTATACAGTAGGTACTTGTTGGTTATTGTTTTTAAAGTACAAGTTTCTTTTTTTGTTTTTAAAGATTTATTTATTATTTATGTATTTAATTTATTTTTGGCTATGTCAGGTCTTAGTTGTAGCACACGGGATCTTCGTTGAGGCGTGCAGGATCTTTCGTTGTGGCGCGGGCTCTTCGTTGTGGTGCATGGGCTTCTCTCTGGTTGTGGTGTGCAGGCTCCAGGGCGTGTGAGCTCAGTAGTTGTGGCACATGGGCTTAGTTGCCCTGAGGCATGTGGGATCTTAGTTCCCTGACCAAGGATTGAACTCCCGTCCCCTGCATTGTAAGGTGGATTCTTTAACCCTGGACCACCAGGGAAGTCCCTGGTTATCTATTTTATTTTACTTATTTATTTACTAATTTATTTTTTTGGCTCTGTTGGGTCTTCGTTGCTGTGCGCAGGCTTTCTCTAGTTGCGGTGCACAGGCTTCTCATTGCAGTGGCTTCTCTTGTTGCAGAGCATGGGCTCTAGGCACGTGGGCTTCAGTAGTTGCAGCAGGTGGGCTCAGTAGTTGCGGCATGCGGGCCCTAGTGCAGGCAGGCTTCAGTAGTTGTGGTGTGCGGGCTCAATAGTTGTGGCTTACGGGCTTAGTTGCTCCTCAGCATGTGAGATCTTTCCGGACCAGGGATCGAACCCGTGTCCCCTGCATTGGAAGGCAGATTCTTAACCACTGAGCCACCAGGGAAGTCCCCCTGGTTATCTGTTTTAAATATAGCAGTGTGTATATGTCAATTCCAAACTCCCAGTTTATCCCTCACCCCACCCTTTTCCCCTGGTAACCATAAGTTTGTTCTCTAAGTCTGTGAGTCTGTTTCTGTTTTGTAAATAAGTTCACTTGTATCATTTTTTTTTTTACATTTCACATATAAGTGATATCATATGATATTTGTCTTCCTCTTTCTGACTCACTTCACTTAGTATGATAATCTCCAGGTCCATCCATGTTGCTGCAACTGGTACTATTTCATTCTTTTTTATGGCTAATACTCCATTGTATATATGTACCACATCTTTTTTTATCCATTCTTCTATTGATGGACGTTTTTAATTCAATAAAAATGTATCGAGCACAGTGAAATGTCAACACTATGTTAGATACTGGGAATGCAAAAATAAATAAAACTAATTTCCCACCTTGGAAGAAACTACAGACCCACGAGATGAAGGGAAAGAGGAAGCAGACACGTAAACTAAGTAAGTGTAAAGGTGCTATTCGTCCTATAATAGAAATACATTAAGGACCTTTTCTTAAAGTAAATCACAAAATCAGAATTTCAGGTAAATGAGGGAGGGGAGAGAGTGTCATCCGAGGAAGGAGCAGTGTGAGAAGAAGCATGTTGAGGGACTGTCCAGGGTCTGTCCCATGGGGAGACAGGACGTGGAGAGCTGTGTGAATGTGGCTGGAGGTGTAGACAGAAGCTCAACCACGGAGGGGCTTGAAGAACATGCTGTATCTGGACATTGGCTGATGAGACTGAGAATTCTAGTACTTGAAGCATGGAAACAAAATGACCAGAGTTGCCTTTTGCTGCTCTGACAGATATCACTGCAGATGGAAGAAGGGTATAAATGGGTGAGATGTTGAGAGTGTGGACTCCAGGGGATGCGGTTGATAGACCTATTCTTGGCAATGAGGAGTTGAGAACAACCCCCCAGTTTGTGGCTTCGGTGCCTGAGAGTCACTGAGCGTGGCATTCAGTGACAAGGGGGATTCAGGAGGAAAACAGGTTTAACCAAGACTAATTTGCCATGTTAAATTTGAGGCATCATTGGGTCGGCCAGTAGGTTGTTGGATTCACAAGTCGTAAGGACTAGAGAGTAGTTTCCCCTAAAGAGGAATGGATTCACAGGTCATCAAAATATGACCGTTAAGAGTTCAAAGGGTAAGAGTAGATGAGATAAGCGAAGGAGGGTACATAGAGCCAGAGATAAACAGACAGAAAGCTTGCCTTTAAAGAGTGGGTGAAGGACTGAGAGTCATCAGAGGGGACCCTGAAACCCAAGAGTACTTCACCCTCCTTCACATCACAAGTGAACTCCATTGAGAGTCTTAACTGGTAGGACTGTTTAAGGTCCAGAGTGTATCCAAAGGCAGACAGCCAGCAGAGGGTCGCTACCGTAGTGCCATCTTACAGCTACCTGGCATGTCTCCATTCAGACACTGATGTATTAGAAAAAGCGCTGAAATGAGCAACGCCGGATTGAGTTCCAATTCTTCCATTTGTCATATGACCTTGGGCATGGCGTTTAACTTCTGAGCCTGGGGTTTTCATCTGTAAAACTGGGACCGGGGTAGCGTATAATGCCTGTTATACCTATTTCATGGGGTTGTGGACAGTCAGATAGCACATTTGGTAATGATTTGTGAACTGCAAAGTGCATTAGAATCGAAGGGCTCTATAATCACTCTTGGAGCTTTGGAGTTTACCTCGGCTGATATCCTTGGACCAGAATGGAAATGGAGTAAATTGGGGCCAGAGTGTGTACAAGGATTTGCTCAATTTTCAGTCTTTTCTTTAAGTGAAGGCCTTCTTGAAGGAATGCAAAGCAGGCAGCTGGGAAAAATATGCTATTTTATTTCCTTGTTTGACTTTTAAACAATTAATCCCTTCTATTTGTAAATCAGCTCCCTCATGAGTTTGGGCTCGTGGGTACCAGGTTAGCTGTGTGATGGAGTAGGTGCTGCTCAGGGCTCTGCCCAGGTTCCCTTAGATCCCTGTATTCTTGGACCTTTGCTGAGCACTCATCTCCCCCTGCCCTCCCCCCGCCCTCCACCCCCTTAGTACTCCCCTCCCACTTCAGTGTGTCTGGAGTTTTTACAGACCCCCCATTCTTTCTGGAGGGCTGCCCTTGGGCCACTGGAGCTGCTTTGTCCACTCACACAGAGTCCGAAGCCCCTGGAGTTTGCATTCCTCTTCTGAACCCCAGTCCACAGCCTGTAGCCAAAGACCAAAGGGTGCCACGCTTAGCTCCCTTGCCTTGAGCAAGGATTAACCCAACCCCGGGCACAATTTGTACTTCAGTGCTCCCCTGCAGGATCCCGGAAGGGCAGGGCTTGACCTGAAGTGACCCCCTCTTTGCTCCGTCCCCTTTCCTATGCTGCTTCCCTGCCCCTCCTTTCTGGTTTTCCACTGGGGCGCTTCCCTAATAAACCCCGTGCTTATGCTTCCTCATCTCAGGGTGGGGTCTGCCTCTGGGACACCTAAGATAAGGACACTAACTTGAATACCTGAAGATATTTCCACCTGCTCCCTTCTCATACCAAACCATTTGGTCTTAAGTTTCAATGTACATAAATAGTTTTGGTTTTTTTTTTTCTATAATTTTTATATAAAAGTTAGAATGGTGATATGGAGACGTCTATGAATAAATTGATAGACCTAACCTAGAGTCCTATAAAATATCCCTCACAATTTTGAAAGTCTAAGCCAAATCATTATAATTATGCAATGTTTTGGTTTAAACCTATAGTGTGAATCCCACGTGTTAACACAGGCTGTGTGTCAGACCCTGAGATCACTGCTTTGCATGCATTATCTTATTTAATCTCCTTAGCAAATCTACAAGACTGGGCTTATTATCCCCAATTTACAGATGAAGAAACCAAGGCTCTGGAAGTGAGGTAACTTGTACGAGGTCACACAGTAGGTGACTGAACACTGAGTTTGAATTCCTAAGCCCATGTAATTGCCATCAACTTTTATTGCATCAAAATGGATAAAATAACAAAAAACATTTCAATCCCGTTTGTTCCTTGTTAATTAGAGTTAAACAGGAATGTGTTCTTTTGCAGTATTCTTGACTTAAAGTTGTTCAAAATCTCATGAAAACTTTTATACAATATAAAGTGTTAGAAGTTACTCATAAATAACCTTTTTCCTTCTGAGTGGTTTGGAAAGAAAGATGCTCTAGTAGTAATGAGAGATCCTGTCATGATAGACTCCTGGACAGAGTGTCCAAGTGAAGATAGAATTCTTTGAAAAATGATCATTTTGGTATTTTAGGCCACTTAAGAATATTACATCAGTTCCCTTTGGACATTTGACTGATGAGATAGTAGAAAAGTTGAGAAAGACAATCCTTTGAACCACTAGACTCTTTGTGTCTCCAGCTATCTGCACAGTGGATTAAATAGTGCTTTTCTTTTAAGAATGATTAAACACACTGTTTTCAGAATTTTAATCAGTTTTCCTATTACCTTGGCCCCAGGAAAGGCTATGGGTAGAATTCAATCAGGCCAAGAAAGAGTCACGATGCTTGCTCTGGGAGTTGTTTGAAAATTCTCAAAGGACATGTGGTCAAGTCCACTTTTGTGCGATGACAGATGGACCATATATTTCTCTAAAAAGTGAGCCATGTCTCTGAAAAGGCTGTAGCTGCTAAGTTATAGCAATGAAAAATGCAGAAGTTTATCAAGAGGAATGGTGTGTAACCTTACAGAATACACGGCAGCTAAATAAAAACAGTGTTGCAGGAAATACTGAAAAAAAAATCCATGTGCCAATGGAGGAGAAGACTAAAGGAAAGGAAAGTTCAGGGACAGCCTGGCCCTGAAAGTCTGATTTAGCCTCTTGCCTGCGAACTGAGCACGTAAATGAGAGAGGCATGCTCTCCAACGTGCTGAGTGGCAAAAAATTAAGAACAGCTGAGTTTCTGTGCGAGACAAAATGGCCTTCCAAACCCCACTCCTTTCTATGGGAAGTAGCTGCCCAAATGTTTTACCATTCCATAAAATTTCCCAAGCATGTGCTGGCTTCAGTTGTTTTTTTTTTTTTTTTTTTTTTTTTTTTTTTTTTTTTTTGTGGTACGCGGGCCTCTCACTGTTGTGGCCTCTCCCGTTGCGGAGCACAGGCTCCGGACGCACAGGCTCAGCAGCCATGGCTCACGGGCCCAGCCGCTCCGCGGTATATGGGATCCTCCCAGACCGGGGCACGAACCCGTATCCCCTGCATCGGCAGGCGGACTCTCAACCACTGCGCCACCAGGGAGGCCCTTCAGTTGTTTTTAATGTGCTTCTTGAATACTGTACCTGAAGTAGCTTCTGTAGACTGGTAGCTGAGATGTGTGCGTTTTAAATGGGAGTAGTCCTGCGAGCCGAGGTAGCAGGGTGGGCGTTTGTGAGAAGAGAGGAATGAACCTTGACTCATTTAGAAAAACGATGCATCCCAGCGAGCCAGAGAAACAATGGGATGGTGAGGAAGAGATGGAGGAATGTATAGAAAAGAAATGGGGACCAGAAAGCTGAGACGGAGGTTGAAAGACATTGGAGGGAGGTGCCAAAAATATCTAATCAGACTTGTGAAGAAAAGCTCCAATTTCAGATGGTACTTTTTTAGTTTGAAATCCATCCTCACAGACTCAGCAGACCTCTTTGTGTTTACCAGTTTTTCCTGTATTGGATTCTTTGGCCCGTTCTAAATCTTTAGCCTTCCATCCTCAAAATTTTACTTAAGATGCTTCAAATCTAGGTAGATCTTGCTCAAGGAGAAACATATCAAAATTCATATGACAGATTTGAAATCATATTTATTTAAATAGACACTCTATTTCCACGAGACTTCTCTGGACACTAAAAAAAAAAAAAAAAAAAAGAGAGAGAGAGAGAGAGAAAAAAAAGAGCCCAAGTAGCTATGCTCATTAAAATATCTCTTCCTGTGTGTGCTGAGAATGTCAAATGGCCACTGCATTCACCTCCAGGGAGTTTATAATCAAGCCCAGGACCCAGTTAGATGAGGAAAAAAAAAAAGGCTTTTTAAAAATCTTAACAAAGTCATATTCTTTCTTCCACCAATCCTTGTAAAATTTTTAAACCTGTTTATAAAAAAAAATGTTTCCACCTATTAGGCCATAATAAGGAACAGGACTTTTATTTAGTATGGCGGCAGAATCAAGTCATATTTTCCCTCTGTCCTGAACACATGCCTAAGGAACTCTAAGAAGCAGACTTTTTCTGATAATCATTTTTCCTCAAATATTAAGTGTTTGCCAAATCCATAGAATGCTCAATGCCTAGCACTGTTTTAGATGTTAGAAAACATGTGGTAGATATGAGACCATCCTACCTTCAGCTTGAAATACAACAGAGAGACACACAAATCTGAGGGTCGATATGGAGATATTTTTGCATAAAATTCAGGGATGCAGATTCAAATGGCTACAGGGGCCAGACAGGCAATATAAAAGTGTGAATGTTAGCCTACGTAAGGCATCTGGTTTTGGTGGGACCTATGGTGAAACTGAAGACTTTGAAAAAAAAAAATCTTAACAAAGCACTGACCACAAAACACATCAGATTTGGCAGATACGGCCTGCAACTGTAAGTAGGCCAGGTCTGGCCCAGATGCATGGAATACTTAAGTGATTATATGAATGACCTGGGGAGAAATGAGGAAAGTCTTAAAAATCATGCCAGCAGCTTGGAGATTAAGTAGCCTTTATCAGGGAAGGTTTTCTAGAAAAAAAAAAATCATTAGCTGTGGTCTAAAATAAGGATGCATTTTACTGCATTGAAGACCCAGAGACTGAAGGAGAGCCCAGCAGACTGAAACGACCTGTTCAAACTAGTATTTCTCATCTAAGTGTCCCTCTTACACCATCACATGCACTTAGCTGGTTCTAACACATTTATTTTGACTCTGGGAAGGACAAAGAAGAGAGATGGAGAGAAGGGATGGTGGGGCTGAGACCAAAGGGAAGGACCTTCTCCTCCTCTTCCAACCAGGTAAATAGAAGGGCTGGTTCTAGAGAAGAGCATCCGGTGTCACAACCCTGCTCACTGCAGGTACCAAAATCAGCTGCACACTGCAGCAGAAGTAAAGCCAGGAGCGGAGTGCTTGTTCCTAATTCTGTGATGATGAATCACATATATTTATTTCAATGTCAGAGAAAAATTTCCTGAGAACCTTCTGTGAGCTTTAAGATGTCATCTATTTCAAGGGGGAAGAAGGCTCCAGTCTTTCTCTCTCTGAAGGCACATTATTCTCCAGCACATTAATTGGTCCCGTTAGATTGATTTTTGAAAGATGAAACCTTGCTGAGGAAAAATTCTGATTTCCTGGTGTAATTATCTTCTGGGTACTTATCTTTCTAGGAAAAGCTCTTTACCAAAAGCTCTTTCGTGGCTAGTTTCAAGGAAGGTTTTTTAAACTGTGTTTTAAAATAGCATTTTAAAGAACAGATAAGAATGGTTCTGTTGAGGATTTAAATTTTTCTTTAAAAGAATTTTAGGTGTTGGCAATTGCCTGAAAAGCAGAGGCCTGAAATAAATGAGCAGAGATGTCTCAAAAATCAGTGTGAGCCTGACAAGTAAGAACCTCAGTATCTGAAGCACCTCAGGGATGATACACATGGTCTAACTCTCCATCCAAGGCTTGAGTTTCTTCTGTGATACAGTATTTGTTGATAATCTACCCTCTGTTTGAAGTCTTCTAGTTTTGAGGAAATTTAGTCTCTTAATGAAACTCACTCCATTTTTCTTGACTTTCCCAGTCATTCAGAAATTATTCCTTAAACTAAAAAAGATATATATATCTTTTTATTACTTCCAGTGACTATGGTACACACTAAATAAATTTAAATCTTCTTGCAAATAGATTTCATATACTTGAAGATAACTATTATCATACTCTAGATAGAATCATTAAATCCTGTTTCCCTTTCTGTTTCATTTTTCTAGTTCAATTATAATATTGCTAGTACAAAAGATGTGAGAATGTTTTCCGTGGTCAGATAGCTGTTTTTTCTAAATTCAGTGAGGGGCAGGATGGAGTGGAGGTACATAGTATGTATCTACCAAGATCTCTCCTGGACTAGGAGTTGGAAGAAGAAGTAAAATTCGTAATAGATTTGATTTCTGGGCTTGCGACCTCTACAAATCTAAAGGAGGGCTTTACACTGCTAAGGGCTCATGAAAGAGTACATGTGGATGAATGGCATGTCAACTCTTAGATGGGGGTAATCTGGGAAGACTTCATGAAGGAGGTGAGATACACTCAGGAGCTGGAAGACCGGAAGGTACATTGTTATAACAAACTGTGGATCACAATTCAGATGTCAAGAGTTACTCTTAAAGGAGTGGCTTTCTTACTCCCTGCTTAAGGCAGAGACTGATAAATAAAACCAAAGCAAATTTAGGCCAAAATACTTTTCACTCTTTGACATCAAACTTTTGTGTGTCTACAAGCTTTTGAGAATTTGTCAGGTGGTTCCAAATGTAGTTGGTATTCTTTTAAAAAGAATGTAATTTATTAAAATAATAAAGGAAGTGTAATTGTAGCCCCAAATTTCAGTTGTAACATTAAGAAATATGAGATGGATAGGGTAACGTTAAAGTACAAACAATACAGTCAGAAAATACAGCCATTGGGAAAATATACAGATTAATTACCTGCATTTAATCAATCACATGAGGCAACTACTTGGATGCAGTTTGCATTGCCCATTCAAAGTATGAGAATAACAGAATTTTAGAATTGGGAAAAGGGTTAGAGTTTTATGAAGGAAACATTTTCTACCCAATATAGGGATCGCCCAACTTGGAAATAATAGTATACTTAATTGATGTCGTTGAAAATTCGTTGGATGCACCCTCCACCCACCGATTATAGTTTAGTTCCTAGTTATTTTATTGAACAACACCAAATGTAGTTGGTATTCTTATTCTGAGTATACGCCAACATGGATTTTTATCTGAGTGAAATAAATTTTCTTAAATTACTTGATAACTTTTCTTAGTATGTAACAAATTCATGTAGAGATTTTAACATAAGTATATTAGATTAACTATGCATCCCCCAAATAATTTCTTTATGATAAAATTAAAAACATTTTTTCACCCTTCATAAATCATTAGTCTTTGTTGAGCGTTTTCTTCAGTTTTCCATCAGTGTTTCCCCTTTAGGCTGAAACCAAGCATGGAGAATTTCACCTTACCAGACAGGCCTTTTTGGAAACCATAAGCAGTGGTAAGGGAGTTTAAGTTTATATTTAACTTCACATGCTTTTTACCACAAATGATATAATATGGGGTATTGAGCAATCTTTTTTTTTTTTTTTTTTTTTTGGTATAAATGAGCTAGCTTGCTGGTTTGTTCAATTTTTTATGAGCCACTTATAGATTTATTTAGGTATTTCAGTACACTCGGGCCTCTATCTCCCAGAATTGAATGTCTGAATTTATTTTTCCCCCACTTTTTGGGTACATAAATAAGAGGATTTCATACCGGCAAAAAATTTCCATGTTGCAAAACAATAAGGTGATTATGTATTATATGAGGTTATTTGGAACCCCCAAATATAAAGAATGTGGAAATGAAATGACATAGATCTCAAATATACTCTACATTGATATGATTTGAGATCGAATTAAAAAACAAAAGAGGTGGGGGGCCATGTTGGGAGGTTAAGGCATTTGCTTCCTTTTTATTTCCTTATTTAAGGTTTTATGGTTTTAAAAAAAGGACAAAATAGGGATTTGAGAAGTTGGAAACATTAAATCAAAAGTGACAAACTTAAACTCAATAGGAGTACCAGAAATTAAACACTGAGACTGGGATCCTGATTTTTATTTATTCACTTACTTAATTGTATGTATATATTTATTCATCACTTTTGAGCCATATAGTATAAAAATTAGTATCCCATAGGAATTAAATCTTTCAGAAGAGAAAGGGAGAGAAAAAAGTGGCTAGAAGTAGAAAAAATTAAGAAGTAGTAAAGAAAACTTGGTGGAAGTCTAGAATACTTATGATTAGACACAGGAGGCAGTGGGAAATAATAACTTGGATGGGCATTGCCTTTTTGTTATAGGTGTCCTGGAATTCTTTGGAAAGTGTAGACAGAGCCAGCTCGTGGGAGTCATAAGTATTTGGAATGAAATGGGGAGCAATGCTAGTGGAGCAATTGCCACTTCGAACTGCTGGAAGGTGTGTCCTGAATCTATCAGCAAGATTTCTGTCTGGGTTGAGTTGGATAAACAAGCAGGGCAAGGAGATCAAACCTAACTAATTTTTACTCTGGGTCTTCATTGGCCCCTGGAGAAAGCGACAATCTCACATTATTTTTTTTATTTTTTATTTTTTTTGCGGTACGCAGGCCTCTCACTTTTGTGGCCTCTCCCGTTGCGGAGCACAGGCTTCGGACGCACAGGCTCAGCAGCCATGGCTCACGGGCCCAGCCTCTCCGCGGCATGTGGGATCTTCCCGGACCGGGGCACGAACCCGTGTCCCCTGCATTGGCAGGCGGACTCTCAACCACTGCGCCACTAGGGAAGCCCTCACATTATTTTTTATGATGACTTTTTGGCCTTCATTCTGCTTAAGTTATTCAGTGAGAGTCTTAATATCGGGGTTTTCAGCCCTTATGTGGGATTAGCAACTTCTTAGGCAGACAGTTTTTCCTGAGCTGCCTACAGTTATCACAGCATCAATGATACCTTGTTAATTTCAGAATTTTTGATCACATCACTTATGGGATTTCACTTGTTGGTCCATAGTTCAGCTCTGATTATTTTAGGTGATGTATTCATTCACCATGGCTTTGTGTGGCTGATTCTCTCCACGCCTCCCTTCCCCACGGTCCACTAAGTGAAGGTGCTCCTTGAAGAAACTTTAGAATAAAAGAGAGCATAAAACGAACCCCCAAAGGGTCAAAAAGGTAGAGCATATCCTGAATGACCTCTAAACAGAGTTATTTAAATATATCAAAGAGAGAGGAATAAAATAACAGCTATAACAACAAAAACATCACAAGAAAACAGGATTTGGATACCTTTTTTCATACTTCAGTGCAGGAATTTAATACACTAATATGCATTATGAAGCATCAAGAAAGAAGGGATACTGTGTTCCACTTTCCCAGACTTATTTAAGATTAAAATAATTTTTGGCAGAGCATCTAATAGAGACAATATTTAGCACCACACGCTTTGAGTAGTGTTGTCCTGTATTAATTGATCAAAGCTTTTCACATCCAGTGAAGAGCCTTGCTTTTAATATAAGAAAATTCAGTACAAACTTCTAGCTATAAGACAAGTAAGTCCTGAGGATGTAATGCACAGCATGGTGACTATAGTTAATAATACTGTATTTTGCACATTTGAAAGTTGCTGAGAGTAGATCTTCAAAGTTCTCATCACAAGAAAAACATATTATAACTCTGGTGATGGATGTTAACTACAATTATTGTGATCATTTTGCAATATATACAAATATCAAATCATGATGTCGTACACCTGAAACTAAAATAATGTATGTCAATTATACCTCAGTTAAGGAAAAGAAAGACAGTTCAATGCAGAAACCTGATTATCGCACCCATGCACAGGGTTTGCCAAGTCTGTTTAGCTGTGAATGGGCAGGTCTTCATTTCCCCTCGTCTTTGGGTCTGAGATGGGCCCAGAGCTCATGGGGAAAGCCGAGGGACTCCAGTCTTGGAGATGTGTTTTATGTCACCTGCGTGGCTTTCCTGGAGGCCTCTCTCCAACATGGATGCAACGTAATGAGCTGATGACATTTCAACCAAAACCAAATTTGCAAAAGCCAATTCATCCAAGAATCAATTCACCCAAGGGCCAGTTTTCTAAATGTACCCTTTTCTAAGCACTTATGAGAAACAGATTCATAATCTTTAGGGATATTCATGCAGAATGAAAGGCTTTAGAATGTGTTTTTGAGAATTTTGAAAAGTCCTAGTTGGTAGGTTTCCGTGACAGTGTGTGAATGTTTAACCTGCCTTCTGCTGTTCCATATGCAGGACCTGGGCACAGAGGGGACTCTGTGCTGGGGACACCAGAGGACTGAGAAGCAGAGGCAGTGACATTGAGCCTCTGAGAGAGGAGGAGACCGAGGGTCAGAGATGCGGGAGAGGAAGGTCAGAGGAGGGGGGGGAGAAGGTCAGAGAGAAGAGGATGCATGTTTAAGGCAGGGAGGAGGGTTTGATGTCTTGTTTTCCTACATATTTCACAGGCTCTGCCAAGCCATCCAGTATGAATTTCTGTGCCCTTTAGAAGTACTTTATTTTAAAAAATGCAGTAATGTAGTGAATTGGTAGATTTGAGAAATAAGGTCTTACACGACTACTTTACTTAACTGGCTTTTGGTGACTTTACCCAGAGCCTGAGGCCCTCGACCTGCAGTGTTATTGACAAACATCAGTGTTTTGTTTATGATTATATTCCCAGGGCCTTGCACTGGGTCCTCCCCTCCCACCCCAAGGAAAAGGAGGAAAAGCAGGGACTATTTGAGAGAATAAAGGCAAGAATACATACATGAAGGTGCGAAGTATTTAGAGCTGAGCAGGCGCCACCCTGTTTGTCCTCTCCTATGCGCAGACCTACTGTGGGCAGTTGGACACACTGTTTTTGTTCGGACTTGTTTAGTGGTCTTAAGAAGGCACCTGGAAAGCAAAACAGAGACAAAATGTTGATATAATGTAATTGCTATTTAAGGAGAGACAGTGCGGTGTTTGGCAATCTTTCAAAGTATCTCTGAAATGAAATTGATTTGCTCATTTCTCCATCTTGTCCCTTTATTTATTCTATATTGTTAATAGAATTGTTTCTACTTCATTGATAAACAACTGCTGTGACTCCTTATTTAACAGAATTTGTCTTTCCAAAGGAATTTGATTGTTTAAAAATCACTGCTTTCAACAAGTATCTCAATTCAGTTCAAACAGGACACCCCCCTGCCCCCAACCCTCCCCGCCATCTTGGTGACAATCTCAACTCTGAATATCCAGACTCACTCAAAATTCTGTATTTTCATTTGCTTTCATCTCTGTGGTTTATACCCATTTAACTTTATGTTTTTGATGATTGTTGTTGCTTCCTTTTCAATAATGTAAAACTCTGTTTTGAACCAAATGAGATTTTATGTATGACCAAATAAGCTAAGTTTTTAAAAATAATTTAATCTTATAATGACTTCTTTCACCCCACTGCTTATAATATACAATAATGTGGAATGATTACTATATAGGAACTCTTTTGGAAACAAATAGCTTTTAAGCACTTTCGATGGGATATTTCAGAAATTCACACAAATGAAGAGAATAATATAATGAACCCACATGTGTCCATCCCTCTGCTTCAACAGATAATAACCCAAAGCCTGTCTTGATTCATTGATAGCCACCCACCCCCACTGGATTATTTTGAAGCCATCCCCAGGCATCATATCATTTTATCTCTGAATATTTCAGAATGTATTTTTATCTCTTAAGGGTAAGAATTCTTTTACAAAGTATAACCATAATACCAATTATAAAAATTTAAAATGTTGTTAATATTAACTTTTCCCTGACTATGGCTTGATTTTTTTTTAACAGTATGTTCCAATTAGGATCCATGGCAGATTGAATAGGCTTGAAATTCCAGATTTAATTTCTGCTTGTTAATCCATTCCTGTTGAAATATTACATGTTACATATTTAATGGGCTTATTTTCCAGGTGTATAAGGACATAGAAGGTTATCTGGAAGGATAGGTGTTTTTCAGAAGTCTTTTGTTATTGTTATTGTGATACTTGTATTAGTACTTGTTGTTGTAGTGGCTTTTACTAATTTGGTGTAGTTTTGCTATTAGATTTAGAATTAATCTTTTGGGCTGTTCTGATGGTTCCCAAACCTTAATTTAGAATCAGTTTTAGTTATGTTTTTACTGTGCAGTGTAAGTGAATACAACTAAAGCACCCATACAACAGTTGGAAACATATTTATCTACAAGGAGGACTATTTATATCAGTGATTCTGGGGCAAGCTCTTCAGATTTTAATTACACCCAAGGGAGATAGCAGTACTCAGCAATATCTCAAACTTTTCATGCCTCTGGAGTTCATTACCATACAATAACTACATTATCTGTCATACCTTATTGCTTAGTTTTTGCCTTCCAAAGCTTCTTTATTAACTGCAATAGTTGGTAGTAACAGAAAACACAAAAGGGCCACTATAATTGTAAATCTAGTCCTTTATGTGGGTGGAGTGCTGAAATTATCTGTGGGAACAGTTCATTTTTTTTTTTCAACTCAAAAGATGCTTGTAGTTTTAATCTAGATTTTGCTTATGAAAAATAGGCTTGAAAACATTGTATGCAGCTAAGTGGACATCAGTAATTACCTCCTTTCTCCACAAAACCTCCCAAACTTTCTCTATGATGCAAGCAATACAAATTCATTATAGAAAAGTTAGAAAATACAAGTGAGCACATAAAATAATTGTCAGAGATAACAACTGTTAATCTTTGGTTAAGGGGTTAGAATTTTTCTAATTTTCTAATATGATATAATGTAATATAACAAAATAGTAAAAATCAGGTATATCTCTATATTCATTTTATAACAATTCAAACTCTACAAAGTATTCTTAACATGCTTTTTTCCTCTCAGCAATATATTATGAATGTCTTTTCATGTTAACACACTGGTACTCAATCATTCTTTACTGCTGTTAGACTGATGTGATATATACATTTATACTGATTCTAATTTTTTGATCTTATAAAAAACTGTACAAGAAACATTCTTGTACATGTGAGATACATTCTTGTGTATTCTGGTCCAGTTAAATTTTTGTGATAAATTACTAAAAGGAGAATTGGAAAAAGGTGGCAGTTTTAAAGGGTTTTGATCACAATGAAAAATTGACCTCCATGGAGTTATTCCTCAATATTCCTCTAGACTTTCTTGTGGGTAAAGGGATTCTATTTCCCCTCAGGCTCACCAACTCTGGGTAGTATTATTTTTAATCTTTGTCAATCTGATAATGAAAATTTTATCTTGTGTTTTAATGTGCATCTTTTGAATCAATAGAGGGATTTTTTTTTTTTTTGGTACATTTATCGGACATCTGTATTTTTTTCCTACAGTTCATTGCTGCTTTGTATTTTTAGGGTTGTTTTCTTCTAGAGCATTTATAATTTTTCTCATTAATTTGAAAAGCTTTTGCCATATTGAGGAGTTAATCTTTTAAATACAATACATTTTGTAAATGTTATCCTACTTCATATTTTAATTTTGTGGATTTTGTTGTTATATAGGTTATTAGCTCTAAGAGAAAAATTTTACCAATTATTTTTTCCAGCATGATAGAGGCAGCATTTTTATGTATATGCCTGTTTCTTGGATTTCTGTTTTAACCAACCCTGGTGCTTTAAACATATGTTTTATTGTCTGATAGGCAAGGCCCCCTCTGCCTACTGTTCTTTGAATTTTTTGTTTTGCTTTGTTTTAAAAAATGTTTTGACTACTTGGCAAATTTATTTTTCCCAAATATTTATTTTTTTCAGATAAAATTTAGAATCTTTACATTGATTGGAATTGAAGCTGCAACTGAGTTCATTTAATAGTTAAATTTGGGTAGAATCAAGAGCTTTATTGTATTAAGCCCTCTAGTGAGGAAACATGGAACGTCTCTCCAGATATCCGAGTTTGCATTTTTGACTCCCAGGAGAGTATGAGAGTTTTATCTTCATGGGTTTCTTTATTCCCTTAGTAAATATTTATCAAGCACTTACTCTGTGCCAGGCACTGTCCTAGGCGCTGAGGATCCAATGGTGAACCAGACAGTCAGGCTTGCGTCCTGGCGTAAGGAGATGGAAAGTAAACATATGAGCAAGCTAATAAATTAAAAAAAAAAAAACCAGAATGGGAAGTAGTAAGAAAGCCATGAAAGAGGTTAGTGTGATAGAGGGCAGTGGGGGGAGGGAGCAGCTTTAGCAGGTGGCAGGGAATCCCCTCTGAAGAGAGGATGCTTGCTTGAACAGAGATTTGATTCCTTCTGATGAAGACCCAGTTCCCTGGGAGAATATTTCTGGAGGGGGGCAAGCAAATGGGAAACACAGAATCAATTGTGCTTTTTCCTTTGGGGTCAGTGAGATGGGGCGATGGAGCAGATGAGCGAGGGCACAGGTTGTAAGGAGTTGAGGTTGAGGTGGGCAGGATCAGATCAGATCTGGGAAAAGGAGCTTGGCTTTACCTTATTGCATCAGGAAGTCTCTGAAGAGCTTTAAGCAAGGGAGGGGTGTGACCAGATACATGTTTTTAAAAGATCATGCTGGCTGTGCTGTGGCAAATAGACTGTCGAATGGCAAGGGAGCATGTGTAGAGGCTTGTCAGCAGACTGCTGCAGAGCAGAAGGAGATGTCAACAGCAACAGTGGGCAAGGACAGGTCACTTAGGTAAGCTGAGTGCTTAACTCACCGGAGGAAACTCAAGATTGTGCTTTCCCGGGAGGTGGCCTCCAGACCATCTCTGCTGCCTTACAGGGCAAGAGATAGGAGGAAAGGACCCAGGAGACAGGAAAGGACCCAGAGTTTTGGTAAGACAACTGCAAACTCACTCAATGATACCAGGTAGTTATTTTAAGAGTATTTATACTGTTTTAAGTCGAGATACTTAATTATTTTTCTAAAACTTGCTCTGAATTTTTCAATCTCTCATATCTATTAATGACTAGTAATTAAATCTATAAAGGTTCAATTTAATGAAGATGGTTGTTAATATACCTAAATTCCCCAGACTGCACATATTAGAGGGGAAAACAGCAACAACCCTGGAAAGCAATGCTACAAAGAATGCAAGAGTATCAGCCAAAGACAATTTTAGAGCTTACAGGCACTATGACTTCACTGGGGATTAAAAAAATATCTGTGATGGATAGTGGTACAATTTATCTATCTACAAAAATACTTTTTCTCATTACAGTTTTAGAGAACCTAACATTTCTATCATTAATTTCATTCTTCCTTAGTTATTATTAATAATTTTGCATTACTTAGTACTTTATAGTTGACACGTTTATTTAATCTTCTCTGTTATGATGTCAGCTTATACTTTATTATTTTTATTTCACAGAGAAGAAAAGATTCAGAGACATGAAATAACATGTCCATTAAAGATCCCTCAGTTGGAAAGTGGCTAACAGGTCATGCAAATCCTGCCTTCTCTTTCCAAGACCAAATTATGTTTCCACTAGTCTGCTAGCTAAAGATATTGGTATAATTTTATTTTCTATGAGAACATAACTCAATATTTATGGTTATTTGTTTGAAATTAGCTCTCCTAATCTAGTAAGCAAAATCCTGAGGGCTGGGGCAGGTTTTACAGTGGGATGGGGGTGGAACAAGCAGGGATTCTGAGGGTGAGAAGGCTGGTGATATTTGGTTACGAGGCATTGAACAGCCTTGTAGGCCCCCTGGGCTCCATTTGAGACTAACCTCTGTGGTCCAAGACCCTCACCTGAGAACCTACTGGGACTCTCTGACTTACATGGGGTGGGGGGCAGGAAGGTATGTTTGTGTTGGGTTGAATTTTGGTCTCTTTCATTGAGCTCCTCAAATACTAAGTTTATTTTTTTCTCCTAGGAGTAGGGCATACTTCTTAGGAATCCTTCGGTTATCTGATTAGATTTGAAAAAAAAAAATTTATCCCTGGTGGAAATCTACCTTATTCCTAACAGCATTACTGTTTGTCTGTCTGTCCTTGACATTTTATTTTTAATTTTATTTATTTATTTATTTTTGGCTGTGTTGGGTCTTCGTTTCTGTGCGTGGGCTTTCTCTAGTTGTAGCGAGTGAGGGACACTCTTCATCCCAGTGCGCGGGCCTCTCACTGTCGCGGCCTCTCTTGCGGAGCACAAGCTTCAGATGCGCAGGCTCAGTAGTTGTGGTTCACGGGCCTAGTTGCTCCGCGGCATGTGGGATCTTCCCAGACCAGGGCTCGAACCCGTGTCCCCTGCATTAGCAGGCAGATTCTCAACCACTGCACCACCAGGGAAGCCCTGTCCTTGACATTTTTGTTGTCTGTCAGTAAGAGGAAAGTTCACAGGGAAAAGGATGGCTGTAGGCCCTGATATAAGCTTGTTCCCCAAGCCACCTCAGGAACTGAGGTGTGGAAAAGATTTCTTCTCAGACTAGCATCTTTTGGACAAATTTTATCCATAGTCACTCCTCAAATTTTGTGTGAATTTTCCCCTATCTTGCTTGGCTTTGTTCATGAGAGTCTGGTTCTGGAAGATGGTTCCTCTCCAAATCTCTTGTTGGGGTTTTGTAATTTTGTAGGGGGTGGTGGGGTAGAGTCTGAGTCACAAGCTTTTGCAGCCTTTTTGACCAACTTTACCCACTCTTAGGATTTGTCTCAGTCTAAACTTAGTTCCCTTGCCCCTTGGTGTTCTTCTAAGATATACCAAATGACCAAAGTTGTCTATTTGAGAAGTGCCTTAGATCAAAAAGGGTATATAATTTCAAAAATCCAGTATGGTCTGCATTTTCTCATAGGTATGAGGAAGTGTCCAAAAGAAATTCATATTTTAAATTGTGTCCTTAAGATCCCACATGCCGTGCTGTGTGGCCAAAAAAAAAAAAAAAAAATTGTATGGAAAAGGCAGAACGGGAAACCACAAGGGTGGCTTAAAAGACCCTGAACTGCATAGGAAACCGGAGGGGTTTAGAAAAGCTATAGATGGTGGACAAGGTGTCTTAGAGATACTCATCAAAATCTGTTCTGTGAAAATAGATTAGACTCTAATCCAGTCCTGCAAGCGAAGAAAGCATGAGTCTGTGGACGACTTCAGGACAGGCTCTTACACACTTTCAATCAGCACTGAGGAGTAGACTGCACAGCAAATGTGACTCCAGCTCTCTCCCCACTTTCTGTAAATGACATCAAGCTCAAAATGGAGAATTCAGTAGTAAGCATAAACTCTAATGGGAAATAACCCTCATTGCCAGAATGTCAGCATCTCTCTAAGCATTTTGAAAGAGCTTTAGAACTCATAATAAACTGATGAATTTATACATAAAACAATTATAGGTTCCCATCCCAGTCATTTAACCCTGCAGAAGAGAGTCTCTCAATAGCTACGTTTAGAAACTATAAACAAAAAGAACCTGGGGAAAAGAGTTGCCTTGCATCAGCCAAGGAACTAAAGGAAACAATGAAGCAAGTCATCAGAAAAGGTGCTGGAAGAGGGAATAAAGCACCTAATCTCCTATTTTGCCCTTAAATTCACAAGGTGAAGTTTGTATAAATATTAAAAAGATAAACTTGTAATTTTTAAACTGATACAGGCACTCTGATAGATTTATCAATCTTAAATCTTAACTGTTACACAACCTCACCCTTGGAGTTAACAAACTACCCATGGCATGGATATCTGTCTAGAGTAAAGGTAGTATATCAACCATGTACAAAGCTAGTAGGAGGGCCAAAAGACAAAAGTAGTAAAATCATCTATATGATGATAAGTAGTTAAGGAACACACACAAAAAGGATGTAAAATATGATGGGGGGAGGAGAGTAAACATGCAGGGTTGTTAAAATGCTTTTGAAATTAAGAGATCAGAAATGTAAAATAATCAATAGCTACATATAAACCTCATGGTAACCACAGGCCAAAGATCTATAATAGATATGCACACAAAAAGTGAAGGGAATACAAACATAACACTAAAGATAGTCATCAAATCACAGGGGAAGAAAATAAAAGAAGAAAGGAACAAAAAAAACCTACACAAACAACCCCAAAACAATTAACAAAATAGCAATAAATACATACCTATCAACAATTACTTTAAATGTAAATGGACTAAATGGCTCCAATCAAAAGACATAGAGTGGCTGAATGGATTAAAAAAAAAAAAGACCAAAATATATGCTGCCTATGAGAAACTTACTTCAGTTCTAAAGACACACATAGACTAAAAGTGAGGGGATGGAAAAATGTATTCCATGCAAATCGAAACAAAAAGAAAGCTGGAGTAGCAATACTTATATCAGACAGAATAGACTTTAAAATAATGACTATAACAAGAGACAAAGAAGGATATTACATAATGATCAAGGGATCAATCCAAGATGATATAACAATTGTAAATATGTTTGCACTCAACATGGAAGTACCTGATACCTAAAGCAAATATTAACAAACATGAAGGGGAAAATTGACAGTAACTAACACAATAAGAGTAAGGGACTTAAACACCCCACTTACATCAACTGATGTATCATACAGACAGAAAAATCAATAAGGAAAATGTGGCCTTAAATGACACATTAAAGCAAATGGACTTAATATGTGTATAAAACATTTCATCCAAAAGCAGTAGAATACACATTCTTTTCAAGTGCACCTGGAACATTCTCCAGGTTAGATCACACTCTAGGCCACAAAACAATTCTCAGTAAATTTAAGAAAATTGAAATCATATCAAGCATCTTCTCCTACCACAATGGTATGAGACTAGAAATCAATTGAAGGAAAAAAAAAACTGCAAAAAACACAAACACATGTAAGATAAACAATGTGCTGCCAAACAATCAGTGGATCATTGAAGAAATCAAAGAAGAAATTAAAAAATACTTGGAGACAAATGAAAATGAAAACACAATGATCCAAAATCTATGTGATTCAGCAGAAACAGTTCTAAGAGAAAAGCTTATAGTGATACAAGCCTATCTCAGGAAACAAGAAGCCTATCTCAGGAAACAAGAAGTATCTCAAATAAACAACCTAAACTTACACCTAAAGGACTAGAAAAAGAAGAACAAAACACATAGTAAAAGGAAAGAAATCATAAATGTCAGAGCAGAAATAAATGAAATAGAGACTAATAATAAAAAAGAGCAATGAAATTAAGAGTTGATTCTTTGAAAAGGTAAACAAAATTGATAAACCTTTAGGTAGACAATGAAGAGAAAAAGAGAGAGCGCCCAAATCAATAAATCAGAAATGAAAAAGGAGAACTTACATCTGTCACCACAGAAGAGATTACTACAACCAACTATATGCCAATAAAGTGGACAACCCAGAAGAAATGGACAAATTCCTAGAAATGTACAATCTCCCAAGACTGAACTAGGAAGAAATAGAAAACATGAACAGACTAATTACCAATAATGACATTGAACCGGTAATAAAACTCCCAACAAACAAAAGTCCAGAACCAGATGTCTTCACAGGTGAATTCTACCAAACATTTAGAGGAGAGATAACACCTATCCTTTTCAAACTATTCCAAAAAATTGCAGAGGAAGGAATGCTCCTGAACTCATTCTACAAGACTAGAATCACCCTGATACCCAAAACAGAGAAAAATATCACAAAAAAGAAAATTACTGGCCAATATCACTGATGGACCTAGATGCAGAAATCCTCAACAAAATATTAGCAAATTAAATTCAACAGTACATTAAAAGGATCATACATCATTATCAAATGGGGTTTGTCCCAAGTGGGATGTGAAAACTGTTCAAAATCTGAAAATCAATCAACATGATAACCCACATTAACAGATTGAAGAATAAAAATCATATGATCATCTTAATAGATATAGAAAATACTTTTGACAAAATTCGGCATCCATTTATGGTAAAAACTCTCCACAAAGTGTGTATGAAGGGAACATACCTCAGCATAATAAAGACCATATATGATAAGCCTACAGCTAGTATTATACTCAATGATGAAAAGCTGAAACATTTCCTCTAAGATCAGGAAGAAGACAAGG
Organism: Hyperoodon ampullatus; assembly: GCF_949752795.1. NCBI lineage: Eukaryota > Metazoa > Chordata > Mammalia > Artiodactyla > Ziphiidae > Hyperoodon > Hyperoodon ampullatus. The sequence goes on from NC_136915.1 coordinate 194,168,484, forward strand.
ATGTCCACTCTTGCCACTTTTATTCAACATAGTATTGGAAGTGCTAGCCACAGTAGTCAGACAAGAAAAATAAATGAAAGGAATCCAAATTGGAAAGGAAGAAGTAAAACTGTCACTATTTGCAGATGACATGGTACTAACAATAGAAAATCCTAAAGGCACTACCAAAAAAATATTAGAATTCATCAATGAATTTAGAAAAGTTGCAGGGTACAAAATTAATATACAGAAATCTGTTGCATTTCTATACATTAACAACAAACTATCAGAAAGAGAAATTAAGAATGCAGTCCAGTTTACCATCACATCAAAAAGAATAAAATACCGAGGAATGAACCTACTTAAGGAGGTAAATGACTTGTACTCTGAAAATTCTAAGATGCTGATGAAAGAAATCAAAGATGACACAAACAGATTGAAAGATATACTGTGTTCTTGGACTGGGAGAACCAATACTGTTAAAATTACCATACTACCCAAGGCAGTCTACAGAGTCAATGCAATCTTTATCAAATTACCAATAGTATTTTTCACAGAACTAGAACAAAAAATTTTTAAAATTATATGGAAACACAAAAGACCCAAAAAGCCAAAGCAAACCTGAGAAAGAAAGATGGAGCTGGAGAAATCAGGCTCCCCAACTTCAGGGTATACCACAAAGCTACAGTCATCAAAACAGTATGGTACTGGCCCCCAAATAGAAATATAGATCAATGGAACAGGGTAGAAAGCCCAGAAAGAAGCCCATGAACATATGGTCAATTAATCTATGACAATGGAGGCAACAATATACAATGGAAAAAAGACAGTCTCTTCAATAATTGGTGCTGGGAGAACTGGACAGCTACATGTAAAAGAATGAAATTAGAACATTCTCTAACACCATATACAAAAATAGACTCAAAATGGATTAAAGACCTATATGTAAGACCAGATACTATAAAACTCCTAGAGGAAAACATAGGCAGAACACTCTTTGACATAAATTGCAGCAGTATTTTTTTGGATATGTCCCCTAGAGTAATGGAAGTGAAAGCAAAAATAAGCAAATGGGACCTAACATAATTTAAAAGCTTTTGCACAGCAAAGGAAACCATAAACAAAACAAAAAGGCAATCTATGGAATGGGAGAAAATATTTGCAAATGATATGACTGACAAGGGATTAATTTCCAAAATATACAAACAGCTCATACAGTTCAATATTAAAAAAACAACCCAATCACATAAGGGACAGAAGACCTAAGTAGACATTTCTCCAATGAAGACATACAGATGGACAACAGGCACATGAAAAGATGCTCAATACCACTGATTATTAGAGAAATGTAAATCAAAATATTGGGATTAACATATATTCACTACTATATATAGAATATACAGCAAGGGCCTACTGTATAAAACAGGGAACTATATTCAATATCTTGTAATAATCTATAATGGAAAAGACTCTGAAAAAATATATCTGAATCACTTTTCTGTACACCTGAAACTAACACAACATTGAAAATCAACTACACTTCAATAAAAAAAATGAGCAGAAGACCTGAATAGACATTTTTCCAAAGAAGACTTATAGATGACCAACAGGTACATGAAAAGATGCTCAACCTTGCTAACTATCAGAGAAATGCAAATCAAATCACAGTGAGATATCACCTCACAACTGTCAGAATGGCTATCATCAAAAAGACTGCAAATAACAAATGTTGGCGAGGATGTGGATAAATGTGAACCCTCCTACACTGTTAGTGGGAATGTAAATCGGTGCAGCCACCATGGAAAACAGTATGGAGGTTACTTAAAAAACTAAAAATAGAGTTACCATATGATCCAGCAATTCCACTCCTGGGTGTATATGTGACAAAAATGAAAGCAGTAATTAAAAAAGATATATGCACCCCAATGTTCTTAGTATCATTATTTACAATAGCCAAGATATGGAATCAACCTAAGTGTCCATCAAGAGCTAAATGGATAAAGAAGATGTAGTATATATACACAATGGAATATTATTCAGCCATAAAAAGAATGAAATTTTGCCATTTGTAGCAACATGAATGGACTTGGAAGGTATTATGCTAAGTGCTAAGAAATGATAAGAAATAAGTCAGACAGAGAAAGACATACACTGTATGTTATCATTTATATGTGGAATCTAAAAAAATAAAATGAATGAATATAACAAAACAGAAACAGGCTCACAGATATAGAGAATAAACCAGTGATTACCAATAAGGTGATGGAAGTGGGGAGAGGCAAGATAGGGATAGGTTATTAAGAGGTACAAACTACTATGTATAAAATAAATAAGCTAGAAGGATATACTGTACAGCACAGGGAGTATTGTGAATATTTTATTACGACTTTAAATGGAGTATAATCTACAAAAATTTTGAATCACTATGTTATACACCTGAAAAATAATATAATATTGTAAATCAACTCTACCTTGATAAAAAATAAATTTAAAAAGAAACAGGAAAAACAAAAACAATATTTTTCTTAAAGGAATGCTCAGCAAACTAGTGAAATTTAGAGTGCTATAAAGCTTCCTAAAGAGATGGCTATTATAAAAGTAAGTGTTCATATAAAAGTAGGTGCTCTTATAAAAGTAGGTGCTCATAGCTAGCATGGAGGTTAAAAAAAGAATTAAATAAAATACCTTGGCTGATCATTATGCCAGGCAGGCAGCCCTCACTGAGAGCCTAACTAAATTTTTGGAGAGGTTCAAAGGCTATTATAGAATGCCTGCAGCCAGCTCCAGTAAGAAAGTAGGTACTGGGAGAAATATGAGTGTAAATTGGATGTAAACAAGCTACCCTTTCTCCTCTTTTGCTGATTTAAAGCTACCTTTATCTATGTTAGTTATAAAGCCTCTATTCTTAATGCTGCTTTTTGCATCCTTAATCACTGCTTTATATGAGCCCAATACCCAGTTGCAGCTGACTAGCAAACTGATGGTTTGTATACATTTTCGTTTGGGAGTGTATTAGCTTGCTAGGTCTGCCATAACAAATGACCACAAATTAGGTGGCTTAAAATAAGATATTTATTTTCTCATAGCTCTGGAGGCTAGAAGTGCAAAATCAAGGTGCCAGCCAGGTCTGATCCTTCTGGAGAAGGAGGGAAAATCTGTTCCACACCTGTCTCCCAGCTTCTGGTGGTGGCCAGTGGGGCTTGCAGCTGCATCACCCTCATCACTGCTTCCACCATCATGAGGGGAGCAGAATAGGTGACCCCAATATGTGCCACTTTGGTACTTGCTTTGTTTTGGGCTGAAGGTGAGAAAGACTCAACTGACACAGGAAAAGGTTATTTGGCCTCTCCCTTAATTGCCTAAAAGAATTTAGATAGAGGGCCTGTGCCAGGAAGAGAGCAGATACCAAGGATAACTTTTTACATCAGAAAGACTTATTTGCATGGCATGGCAAACATTTGTTTACCAAATATTTGCTCATTTTCCTATGAATTGCCTTCTTCCCCTTTGAACCCTGATCCCTACCCACTTCTCCTTAACTTGGGGTGGCACATAAACCTCAATGGCCTGACACTCTTTGTGGTCCCATTTATATATAATTTGTTTTTCTTCTGTTAGTCTGTCTTAAGCCAATTTAATTATTAGACCAGCCAAGGAACCTAGGAGGGAAGGAGGGAAGAGTTTTCCTTCGTCACAATCCCATGGCATTTTCCCATGAGTCTCTATCCGAATCTTCTCCCTGATAGCACCCAGTCATGGTTATTGGACCACCCTTATGCAGTACAAGGTCATCTTCACTTGATTACATCTTCCAAAGCTCTGTTACCAAATAAGTTCACATTCAGGTTCCAGGTGGACAAAAGTTTTTTTGTGGGGGAGCACTACTTAACCCAGTGCAGGGGCCCCCAGCCTCCCTTGGTTCCAGCTGCCTGTACTAATCAGTTGGTTTTCTGGGTAAACGAACTCAACCATTAGGTGATTTTTAGATGGAAAATAGCACAATAGACTAAGTAACCTAGCCCAAACTCCCTACTGTGTTGTACTTAGAAAAGGAAGTTCCTGTCTCCACTGGAAAATAGTCAGCAAACTTTTGTAGGAGCTGGCTTTTGTAACTAGACTTTTATAGAAATAGAATTAAAAGGGGGCTAGAAAACAGATGGTGTTTGTTTGGAGGATATCTCACTTTTATAGATCTTACAAGTAAGATGCACTATTTGTTTTTGATTTACCTAATTATCTCCACACTACAGATTTTATTGCCCAGCACCAAACTCTTCTTCATAAGTGATGCCAAAATATTACAACATTATTTGACAATCAGTAGGGGTATTTTGGCTGCAAACAGGTCATTGGGCGACCTCCAATGACTGGTCTTGGATTTGTAGCCTATGAGCTACTACCCATAATCTGGACAGGAACTTGTTATCTTGGTAAACTGATGCTTCCTTCCTTCTTTCCTTCCTTCCTTTCCTTCCTTTCCTTCCTTCCTTCCTCCCTCCCTCAATTCCTTCCTTCCTTCCTTGCTTCCTTCCGTGCCGTGCGGCCTGTGGGATCTTAGTTCCCTAACCAGGAATTGAACCTGGGTCCTCGGCAGTGAGAGTGCAGAATGCCAACCACTGGACCATCAGGGAATTCCCTGGTACCTCCTTTCAGTGTAGCTCCTGACATCAATATAGTTTCTTCCTTTGGCCCATACATCTCTCCTTTAGGAGAAAGACGTCATTAGAAAACATAATTCAAGTAGAAAAACTCGACCTTGATTTTGAACCTAAACCTTAACAGCTCAAGGAGAATTCCAGGTTACATTCTTGTCTCCTCAAGCTTCTTCATTCATGCTTTACAAAAGGCCCAGAAAGTGGGGGAACACACCTACGTGCTGTGGTTAGGAGAATAGCAGGCAAGTGAGATGATACCTGCTCGTCTGAGAGGTGCATAAACTTGGTAGGTGGCGGTTAAGAATGGAACCACTGTAGCCACAGCATTGGCTTCTCAAGGGTGGACCTGTGCTACTTTAGGAGAAGAATGTTGTACTCCCACCCCTGCGGATTACTGTTAGTAAAAAGAGCTGGAATACAGCAAAGAAATTAGGAGATTAGGTAATTTGGCTAATAACCCCCTACCTGGTTCTGCAGGCTCTTCAGATTGGGGCTGGAATCTTCCCTCTTGATTAAATCTTGGAACTATCAGGTCTTGGCTGAGAAGTGGACTCAAACGGATCAGAATCTTTCTCTTAGTATTGATATTTGTCACTAGTGTGGTGATTAGGTGTGTGATCTCCAGAATTTTAACACGCTACTGTACAGTCACTATCCCATGAAATGATCCAACAAATGAAATTGCCCAGCAAAAAGATGAGGAAAACCTGACATTTATGGAGGGTGAAACAACCCCTAGTGTTATGGGTTGAGTTGCATCACACAAAAAAGGTATGTTGGACTCGTAACCATCACACAAAAAAGGTATGTTGGACTCGTAACTCCCAGTGCCTCAGAATATGACCTTATTTAAAATAGGGTCTTTACAGAGGTAACCAAGTTAAGATGACATCTGAGGGTGAGCCCATATCCAGTACGACCAGTGTTCAAATAAAAAGGGGAAGTTTGGATACAGAGGCAGACATGCAGAGGGAGAACACCATGTGAAGATGAAGGCAGAGATTGAAGTGTTGCTTGTGCTAGCCTTGGAATGCTGAAGATCGCTAGCAAACAACCAGGATCTAGGGGAGAAGCATGAAAGAGTCCTCACAGCCCTCAGAAGGAACCAATCCTGCCAAAACCTTGATCTTCTAGCCTCCAGAGCTGTGGGGCAATAAGTTTCTGTTTAATTCACCCAGTCTGTGGTACTTTGTTATCTAGCCCTAGCAAATTAGTGCAACTGGAAATCTTATAAGTGATCAGGACACTTAAAATAGCAGAGAAGATCTAGCCTCTCCACATGGAGAGGCTAATGGTCTATCCTTCAGCTCAGGTTGAAGATACTGGGATCCTATAATTGGAACTACCTATCCCAACACAATTAACTATCCACATTGACACAACTTCACCATTCCATTGTCTTCATTAGCATAAATTTACTATTTTAGTAAACTCTTTCCTGGGAAAATAAAAGTTGGACATGGTTTTATTGTTTATACCAAGAAGTTCTCCAAAAAGCCATTAACTCTTCAATAGAGAGCATCAACCAAGGACAGTTTATGCCCTAAAAATCTTTGAAACCATGTCTTCAAAATCCTTGTCTTGCTAAACTACTTTAATCCTACCACCAGTCCTAAAGTATTATATCATGTCTCTTACCCAATATTAATCAAACCCCCACCCATATTAAAAGACCCACCTTGAAACAGACTGCAAATTCTCAGTAAAATCGACCTTGCCCTTCCTTGTTTGAGATACTTCCAAAGCTCTGTGAGGTGGTGATCTACGCTGCCAAGGCTGGCAATGAACTTAGCTCTGTCTTATCAGCAAGTTGTGTTGTGATATTTAGGAGCCAACATTCTAAAGGATGAGGCAGTTTTTTAAGCAGTTGGAACCCATAGTGATTCTGAGCGAGAGGAGGGATGGTCGAGGTAGAGTGACAAATGGTGAGTTTGAGCCATCCATGTACCTTCACCCAAGAGAACCAAGGACCAAAGAAAACCAAGGAAACTAACAGGTGGGCGTAGTTAGAGGTGGGGGGCGGGCCGGGGAAGTGATGACAAGCATCAATTATGTTAAAAATAAATCTTTGACCTTGAGTGCAATGCTATTTACTTATTGTCTCTGTCCAGGCTGCTAAAACAAATTCCTATAAACTAGGTGTCTTAAGCAACAAACATTTATTTCTCAGTTCAGGAGGCTGGAAGGCCAGGCCAGGGTGCCAGCACGGTCAAGTTCTGGTGAGAGTTCTGTTCCAGGTTGCAGCCAACTTCTTGTATCCACACATGGCAAATGAAGAGGGCTAGCTAGCTCTGTGGCTTCTTTTTTAAGGGCACTAATTCCATTCATGAGGGGTCTGTCATGATGACACAAGTACCTCACAGAGGCCCCATCTCCAAATATCATCACATTGAGGATTGTATTTCAATATATGAATTTTGGAAGAACACAAACATCCAGTCCATAACACTTACCTTGCAATTTAAAATTCCATGTAAGTATGCTCTAGACTTGCTATTCAAAGTTGGATGTTTGTGGATGACTAGCACCAGGATCACCTGGGAGCCTGTTAGAAATTCAGCAACTCAGTTTGTACTCAAAAAGTGCTGAATCACAGTCTGTATTTTGACAAGAGTCCCAGGCTGACTCAAATGTACATTGAAGTTTGAGCAGCATGAGTCCAGTAGATTTCAAACGGAGGCGAGGAACTTAAATAATCAAGCCCTCCTGGGACAGGCTGTACTAGAATTTCTGTGTGGAAAGTCCCAGAAAATGGGGATAAGTTTAGGTCACCCTTGGAAACTTTTTCTAAAGTCTTTATTGAATTTGTTACAATATTGTTCCTGTTTTATGTTTTGGTATTTTGGCCATGAGGCATGTGGGATCTTAGCTCCCCAACCAGGAATCAAACCCACATTCCCTGCATTGGAAGGCGATGTCTTAACCATTGGACCACCAGGGAAGTACCCCACACTTGGAAACTGAAGCAAGTAAATCACCACATCATAGGTGGGATTTGTCATTGCTGGAGGGAGGTAGCATAGTAGAAAAAAGCAAAATCAGAGGATTCAGACGTCAAGTTCTGCTTTTGCTGTTTACCATCTATAACCTTGAGTTATTCCTTACTAAAATTTTGAGCTTCAGTCTTATCTCAATACAAGAGAAATAACAATGTCTCCTCAAGGAAGAGTTAAATGCAAACCTAGGGGAAAAGTGCTTTGCAAGCTATAAATTCTTATACACATGTAAATCTGTTAAATCATGTTATTTGGCAAGTAATTTACCATGGAGATGGTTTACAGTTATGTTCATGATAATAGTCTGTTTTTAAATTATCCATCTGTGGTCTTAAGGTGAGAAAATTTTAGTATGAATTACATTTTCCAGATATTTTCTAAAAACTAGTTGTTTCCTTCTGTAGATTTTCTTACAGAAATAAGACTGCATGGACTGATTTCCTTCCTCCCTCCCTCCCTCCCTCTCTTTCTTCCCTCCCTGCTTTCTTTCCTTCCTTCCTTCCTTCCTCCTTCTCTCTCTCTCTTCTTTTTTCTTTTTCTTCCTTCCTCCCTCCCTCCTTCATTTCATTTGATTTCATTTCATTTGATTTCATTTCATTTCATTTCATGTCATTTTTTCATTTAATTCAGCAATTATTTATTGCCATGCACCTCACTGGGAATATAATGGTGAACAGCATTGTCAAGGTTCTTGTCCTCATGGAACTTGTATTCTAGTGAGGGAAACAGATGATTAAAAACAATGAGGGCTTCCCTGGTGGCGCAGTGGTTGGGAGTCCGCCTGCCGATGCAGGGGACATGGGTTCCTGCCCCAGTCTGGGAAGATCCCACGTGCCGTGGAGCGGCTGGGCCCATGAGCCATGGCTGCTGAGCCTGCGTGTCCAGAGCCTGTGCTCCGCAACGGGAGAGGCCACAACAGTGAGAGGCCCACGTACTGCAAAAAAAAAAAAAAAGAAAAAAAAAAGGAGAACATAATTTCAGCTGGATGAAAATTCTATGGCTAAAGTAAAGCAGAGTCAGAGCATAGAGAGTATGTATGTATGCATATATGCATAGGCATGTATGCATAGGAGGAAGGGCTATTGTAGACAAGGTGGCCAGGGCAGGCCTCTCTGGGAATGATTTTCCACAAGAGGCTTGAATAAAATAAGGGAGCCAGAGTAAGCTCTGAGTGAAGAGGACTTTAGATGGAGGCAAAAGCAATTGTAACATGCTCCTCACTCACGGTGTTTGAGGATGAGCGGGGATATGGTTACTGGCCAGAGAGGAGGGAGCAGCAGGGGTGGGAGAGTAGGGCAGAGGGCACTGGCCATGGCGGGCATCTCGCAGCAGCAGTAAGGAGTTTGGAGTTCTTCCTAACTGTGAGATTGCGGTGGGAATTTCTGTTTATAAACAAGTATACTGCCTTTTGTGCATTTGTCTGATGTGAATTACTTCCTGAAGAGTCTAGGTGACTTTTGATTAAAAAAAAAAAATTGAGTGCTTGAACCTGAAAAACTGAGGCCTTGACCCTAAACTTGACTAAACTGGCTGTGATGCTGCTCAGTGATGTGACCCTTCCTGAGTCAGCCAGATAGTTGCCCTCTTAGGTTTTTAAAAAATTCCTCAGTATTCTTTTCATTTTAAGACATACAAATCTATCAAAAAATTTGTCCTAAAGAAGCTAAGCAAAGAAAGAGATTTATCAGCTCATAACTGAAGAGCCCGTAGGTAGTTGGGCTTCAGATGTGGCTTCATCCAGCTCAGTGACTGCATCACGTGATCCCAGCTCTGCTTCAGCTTCATTCCCAGTCCGCATAACCTTGCTTCCTAGAAGCTGGAGTTTCACGGCCACAGTGATTCTGAGTCTCAAATCCTCATTCCTTGCAATACCAGCTAAAAAGAGAGCATCTCCTTTGACAGATGGCATGGGAGGCAGCACAGGTAGGGGGAGAAGAGAGGAAACGTCTTCCTCAGAAGTCCTAGCCAGTAGTCCTTCAAGTATCCCTGGACTGAATTCCATCATGGGTCCACTCCTGAATCAACTCTGTGGCCAGGGAGATGGAATTTTCTTATTGGCTTAAACCAATCATATCTATTCCTAGAGCTAAGGGTAGTGTCCATCCACCCAAACTGAACAACATAGGGTGGGAAAAGGGGTGACTCGCTGGAGGAAAGTCTGATTGTGTCGGTAGAAAGGAAGGATGGGATCTTAGACAAGCTGTAACCTGTTGAGCACAGCCCTTGAGCTAAAATGGTTTTTATGTTTTTAAATGGTTGAAAAAAACAAAAGAAAAATAATATTTTGAGACACATGGAAACAATATAAAATTCAAATTTTGGTGTCCCCAGTGACAGTGTTATTGGGGACAAGTTATTGTAACAAGTTATGCTTGTTTGTTTATGTGCTGTCTGTAGCTGCTTTCATGTTACAGTGAGAGTGGTTGCAACAGAGAGCATGTGACATGCAAAGCTTAAATAAAGCCTGTTCACTATCTGGCTCTTTAGAAAAAAGTTTGCAGCCTGCGGTACCAGACCATCTAAATTAGATTAAGCAAAAAAAAAAAAAAAAAGAAAAAGAAAAAAAAAGGAGTTGATGGCTAACATAACTGAAAATTTCAGGGGTGGACATGTTTTCAGGTCTGGCTGGAACTAGGAGCCTCAAACATGGTCTCATTGTTATTCTCACCATCCTTCCTCTTGCACTCTCTTTTTCTTTTTCCACCCTCACCTCTGCTTTTTTCTGCGTTAGATTTGTGGTCAGGGATGCTCTTCCCAAGTGGTAGCAAATATACCACTAGACTTACATTGTTCTCACAGCTCATGAACCCAGAAGGCATGTATTTCCCAAGGGCTTTTCCAAAAGCACAGAGGAAAATTCTGCTCCCTCTACTGGTGGAATTACAGCTCATTGATGGCATGAATCGTTAGGCCTGGAGAGGTAAGGATTCCGACCAGCCAGCCTGGGTGATGTGCTCAACCTTGCATCTGAGGTCCTGCGGCCAGAGGATGCATATAACCCCGAGAAGGGCATTGGGAAATTCCCAAAAGGGGAAGAGGCTGGAAGACAAAAAGCATCAGATGATTACTAACCGCCCCTTTAAATTATTTAAAAGACTATTTTATTCTGTTTTAATAGATATTAATCAAATCACTGATTTCATTTCATAAATTTGTTTTTGAAAGTATTTCTTTCTTTCAGAAAAGCTGGTTCAAGGGAATCTGTGTCTGTTTCTCCAGTCAAAGCATAAAACAAAAGGGAATGTTTTCACAGCAAACAGCTTTTCAGAGAGAACAGTTGCTTGGGCAGTTTTTTGGAGCAATGGGATTTAGATGTGGTGGAAAGGGCATAAGGTCCAGATACCTGATGAAACTTGTTAACACTTTTAATTCTACATCTGTTGTTGATCACACTGTGGGACTTGTTAATACGTTTATGATCATGTCGCCACAATAGGAAAACACCGAGGTAAATGGTTGCGTCTAGTCAGGTGGGGCACTGGGTTCTTCATACATATTTGATGACAAACAATCCCACTAAAACACGGCTGGGTTATTTCATTAATGTAACTCCTAGGAAGGCTTGTGTTTGGTTTGTGCCCCAGGCATAAGCAAGTAGAAAAATTCAAGACATTGAAGCCAAGGAAGTGGCACAGTAATTAGCTCCCCTATTAACAAAGCATCAGGTTTATGTGAAGTGCTAGTTAGGCTCTCAGGGTTGTCATCCCTCATCTGGTTAGCGAGTGAACGGAAAAGCTGGCTTTTTGACATGGCATGTGCCAGAGTTCGGGTATTTGTTAAGCACTTCTAGTTGTTCAAATGGAGTAAATACTGGGGGCTTGTACTAGCCTATTAAAGTTAATGTTTCCTATCAACACAAAAGTCAACCTTTTGTAACAGTAAATTAAAATAGGAGTTTTTCCTAGTCTGTGATAGGTCTGCCCTCCCGTCCCCCACCAATCGCCTTTGAATGAGTTGTGAGAAGTAGAGTTACCATCCCATGAATCCCACAGGCCGACACACCACACAGGAAGTCTGGTAGGATGTCACACTGGAAATGCTTCATGCTTTAATGAAATAATGACACGAGAGCCATTTAGAGTAATCAAAGAAAATGAAATTCAGAGTTGCACAGCCAGGCGCCATTTGTAAGCTTTATGTAAAGGAACTCCCATAAACTTCAGCAAGCCTAGACCTTGGAGGGACAGTGTCTAATCCACCTTTGTATACCTAGTGCCTAGCAGAGTGCCTGGCACAAGAGCCACATAAGTGAATATGTGTGTTCTGTGTCTGTGAATAAGCTCAGTTTGGTTGCCAAAGGCGAAAGGGGGATGGGGGGGAGGGATAAATTAGGAGTTTGGGGTTAACAGATACACACCACTATATATAAAATAACCAACAAGGACCTACTGTATAGCACAGGGAGCTACACTCAATATTTTGTAATAACCTATAATGGAAAAAATCAGGTTCATATATATATGAACCTGAATCACTGTGCTGTATACCTGAAACTAACACAGTATTATAAATCAACTATAATTCAATTTAAAAATTTTTTTAAAAAAGAACATGTGTAGCTATATCTCTCCATGCAGGCGTCAACTCACATCTTACTGTTAGAGTTTTACACATATTTTACTACACTAAAAGCCATGGTCCTTGAAAGCAGCATCTATTAGCAGCCACAGTCTAGTGCCTTTCATGTCTAGTATGCATGGAATATCCATTTTAAAGTGAAAATATGACATTGATTACATCAAAAATATTTTACCCACAGAAAGTCAAAAGTGTGTCTGTATAGTGATTTCTGTATATTCTGATTTCCTCTTAATAATGGCTGATGTTCTCATGGGGACTATTTTTTTTTAATTGTCTTCATTAATGATCTGGACAGGGTAGAGGGATTTAAGCAGATGGCACCCATAGCTGGTCTTTCCTTCTCAACATTTAAGATAAAATGAAGGATGGGATAAAGCTGTAAACTAGGGAGGCATGGGATCCCAACTTGAAATACTCCCTGGTGTTTTTCAGTGGCTTTATTTGGGAATGATCTTTACGCTAATGTTTACTGGCTGAAAGTTGGGAATAACTCTCTTAGAACAATATCTAGGTAGAAAATGAATATCGCAAAGAGAAAAATACCAAGAATGTATTTAGGAGCCTTGATGATGGGTAGAAAATAGGCAAGGAAAATGAAATGGATGGACATCCATTAAAACCATCCAGATGGTAGATATTCTGGCCCAATGAGGAAAAACCAAAACCAAAACCAAAACCAAAGCGTCACAGAATTTATAGCAAAAAGTCACACAGTAGTATCTTGCCAATCGGGGTTGTATAACAAAGAGTTTTTGGTTTCTCGAGTGTAAGCTCAGTGAGGTTGGGGCAGTGCCCATATTTGCTCACGGTATTTCACCCAGGATCTATGCCCATGCCTGGGATGAATGAATAAACGACTTGTAGACGCAAAAACTGTAGTCTCAAACTCTGCTTCACCTGGATAATGAGTTATGAAGAGCGTGGAGACAGGGAAGCCTCCACAGCAGCTAAGTGTTGGGAGGAAACTTGTTACTTTTTTGTATTCCTGTCCTTTTCAGCGTTTATCTCATTTGCATTCTTTTTTCTACCTCCTCAACCCTCTTATTCCTTTTTTACATAAAAGGTATTTGCAAATGCGTGCAAAAGTATTGCTTAAGGAGAGCAAATTTCCTTTCAAGATCCATGTAGATTTCTGGTAGTATGAACATGCACTTGGAATAATTAATTTTTTTTAGATGAGTGTAACAATTTTCCACTAGAGAATGTTGTGTTGGTTTGAGAATTTTCACATTTTCTGTAAATAGAAAAAAATATTCTCCTTTGTGGCAAGGACTTGAAAAAAGAATTATTCTCAAATAGGTCTCATTAAGACAACAAAATCAACTTATGTCCCAAGAGCTTCTCTCTCTGCACCATCTTGCAGGAATCCCATCTGTTTTTGACTGTTGATGTAACAGTGAAAGTAATCTTTTAAGTTAATGCCTAGAAACAAGGTGATTTAGCAGACATGTTAAAACAATACGTTTTTATAAAAGTTTGCTTGTCAAATTTGGTGGAGTTTGACTAAGAATAATGGTCAAGGAAGATTTAGCCATTAAAACTAATGTTTACCTTTACCATGACTCTCTGTAACAGGAAAGGAAAGAGCCATCATAAACAGATGATTTAAAATGGAGAACACGTTCCTAAATGCTCATTTCATGTGAAATGGCCCCACACTTAAATTTATTGTCAGTGAAATCATAAGATCGGGCTCACTTGTGCTCCTGGTACTATGCTAGATTCAAAGAATAATGTCTTGAACTTCCTCCTCTTTCTTTGACCTCTTTCCATAAAGCATAAGAGTGACTAAGCACCAAGAAAGTCTATCACCATTTTTCAAGCCGATGGAGCATTTAATATAAACAAACCTTGCAATTCTTTGCCGGTCTATGGGTGAAACCTTGCCAGAGTGTTTTATATTGGCTCGTGTTTGAAGGTGATCATTATTTTCTGCCTTCAAAATTATCTTAGTGACTGCTATAAATTTAAGATATGCAAATCTACAGAGAACAGGTACTATCTGCAAAGCAAAGTGGAGCCTGACAAGTGGAATAAGATTTATTACTTGAATCATTTCTAAATTCACAAGAGGATTTAAGGCAGAATGTTCACTTACCTCACTTGAAAACAGAAGAAATAATGCCCCACATTGCTTATTTCTAAAAGATGTAAGGATCAAATGACATATGTGTCAAGTTCTACACAAATGGCAGATATTGTTATATCTGTAATTCTATAATACTAAATAAATAATACAAAATGTCTTTAAAAGTCTTTTTAACTGTATTATTTTAACTCCTCGAATCCAGAACCAAAGTTTAGGTGTGTGCTGGGAATTTTGGAGTTTGGGGGTATCAGCTGGGACTGTATTTCGGTTGGATGATTTTAGCTCAAAATATCAGAAACCCTCAAGTCAGTATGACTAAAACAACAAGCTATTTGTTATTTTACAAAACAAATGGCCCAGAGTTACTGCAGGATGGTCCAGGGTCTTCTTTGCCATTCATTTTTTCTGCCCACCCTCAGATCCACAGACGTGATTACATGTGTTACCGACCAGGGTTCTTGGCCTTCCCCAATCAATAGAAATTGTCTAGAGGCCAGACAAGAAGTTCAGGCAAGGCTTTATTGGGGCCCCTGCTGCAGCAAGGGGGGCGAGAACAAACAACAGTTTCCCTTGCTTGCTCGCTCCCCGAGGGCGGGTAACCTTCTTTCTTATATGGGGTGAGGGGTGTGTCCAGGGGTCAGGCCAGAGGGGTAGCTTAGGTGGTTTGCCCACCCCTTAGGTGGTGGTGTGTGCAGGGGGCACGTGCAATACCCTCCTTTTGCTCCCGACACCCTGTTTTTGCTCCAGGCTCTTCAAAAGTGGCAGTTGGGATTTTTGGTCTCTTTGTATCTTTTTGGTCCAGAATTTGCCCCAAATGTGCATGCACGCAGTTATTTTTAGTCCCTTATAGTTTCTTTGTATTTTGTTGCTTGAGGTAAAGGGTCCCAGGTCCCAGCAAAGTGTTCCAGGTCCCAGCCTGTCCCACATGCAAAGGGAAAAAAGGCATGATGTCTTCCTGCCTATTTACAAGCAGTGAGGAAATCTTTCCTAGAAGCCCTGACGGACTTCACATCTTGTCTCCTGACTTTAACGATGCTGTCACACACCCATTCAGTGCCTATGGGAAGAGGACTCCGTGATAGGCTTAGACAAACCGGCTCCAACCCTGGATGTGGATCAGGGCCCATGAACGGAGTGGGGATTCTGTCAGAAAGGAAGGGGTGGGGAATGAACACCGGGTAACTAACCAACAGAACCCACAGTACATGGTTCCGTGGTCTCAGGCCCCTTCTCACTAAATTTTAATTTACTCCCAGTTAATTTTCTCATTGTTTTAATTAACTCATGAGTTTATTATTTCTCTAGGAATGACTCTTTCTTAAATCTCAGATTCATGTTGCCAAGATTCTGCTAGACGTCACAAATGTGATATTTACAAAACAAATCTCATCATCGAAACCCTTAACCTGTGTATCCTTGACATTGTTTACTAATGTCACCATTTTCACAGTGTGGCCATTTAAAAACATAGCCATGGATTCTTTGACACTCCTCCCATTGAGGGGTGGGGTTTATATTCCTACCCCTTGAATCTGGGCTTATGCCTGCTTTGACCAAGAGAGTACCGTGAAGGTGATGCTATGCTACTTTTGAGGTTAGATCATAAAAAGCCTGGGACCTCTTCCTTATTGTACTGGGACACTTGCTGTTGGAGCCCTGAGGCACTATGTAGGAAGCCTGACTTCACAGAGGCAGCCATGGAGAGAGAGAGGGAGGGGGAGGGGGACGGGGAGGGGGACGGGGAGGGAGAGAAGGGGCCCAGTGAGCTCCAGACATTCACGAGTCAGCCTAGCTTAGGTGCAAGACTTGAGAGTGAGAAGCTTCGACATGATTCCAGCTCCCAGCCATCAGGTCAGTCCCAGTTATTCATTCAGCTCTTCTTGGCTGAAGCTCCAGACGTTGTGGGCAGGACCGGGCCTTCCCTTCTCTGCCCTGTCTGAATTCTTGACCCACAGGATTCTTGAATGGGAAGATCGTGTCTTCCAAAGATGACTGCAACAAAATCCCTTTCCAGTTGCGCTTCTGTACTGGGTCTCCTCCTACATTGCGGTGGGGTCTGTGTCCTCTCCCCTTGAACCTGGGCAGGCCTTTGACTGCTGTAACCCCCGGAGCACAGAAGAAGTGATCCAGGTGGCTTCTGAGGCTGGGCTGTAAAGCATCTTTCAGCTTCTGCTTTGGTCTATTGGTCTCTCCCTCTCCAGCGCTCCTGTTCAGCTTCTTCCTCTCACAGACCAGCCTTCATGCTGAGAGGAGCCTCAGCCACATGGAGAGCCCACATGTGGGTGCTGCGGTCCACCATCCCGGCTGATCCAGCCTTTGAGTCATCCCAGCCCAGGGGGCAGATATATGGGTAAATTGCCTTACCAATGGCTCTGTGTCTAGTCATTCCCAGACAGCAGAGACCTCCCAGCTGGGACACCAGATATGGTGGAACAGAGTCCAGTCATTCCCACTGTATTCTCTCTAAATTCCTGACCCACAGAATCCAGTAATATAACAGAGAGACTGTTGATTTGTGACATCAAGTTTGGGGTGGTTGGTGATGCAGCAGTGGATATCCACAATAGTAGCATAGTTAGTTGGTTATTGCTTTAAACCACTAAGGTTTGGGATGGTTTGTTACGTGGTGATAGATAACAGAACCCCCAGCTACTCAGGTTTGAAAATGTTTCACTCTTCCCTTTCTTTTGTTTCATATTCATTCAGAATTCTTATTCCATGAATTCTACTTTTGTCACATCCCTTGAATATCCTCTTCTTTTCATTCCCACTGCCACTGCTATGTTCAAGCATTTCCACCTTTCTCTAGATCGTTGCAATAATCCTTTAACTAATCTCCCTGTTCCCCACTTTCCTACCTACTGTTTCTCGGTCCCCTCCACCCGAACTCTCCCACTCATGGCCCCCGGGTTGTCACAGTAAACAGAGAGCTGAAGGGTCACTCTGTACTCCTGCTCAGACAATGGCTATGACTCCCCGTGGCTCACAGAACCAAGTCTAAATTCCTCATACAGCGTTCAGAACTCCCCGCGAGTCTACGCTCTGGCCACAGGATTGTAGCTCTTCGCTACATGCTCCAGTCTTGGTTTTACTGCAGAAATGTCTTTTGCATCAGCGCCCTTCCTCTCCAGTGTCCCTCCTCCAGTTCAAACCCTGCCATCTTCCAATACTGTCAATAAGACTTCCTGGATCTGCTGTGGACAGAAATTGCCTCATGTCCTTAGAAGACTTCATTTTACTACTAATAAAGGCTTTGTCACATCTGCCTCATTTTACAGTCATCTCTGCAAATGTTCTGTCGTCACTCACCATGTTACCGAACGCAAGTTCATGTGCCCCATGCACAATGTGGCCAAACGAACAGAAATGTCGGAGTGTGGACCAGAGAAAGGTTTATTGCAGGGCCATGAAGGAGATGGGTGGCTCGTGCTCAAAAACCCCCCAATCCCCTTGAAGGGTTTTCAGCAAAGCACTTTGAAAGGCAAGGTGAGGGAGGGGTGTGATTAGTTGTTGCAAAGTTCTTGGTGTCAGAATCCTTTGCTCTTGTTGCTGTCCACGTAGGTCAGGTCGCTTGTGATGTTCCTGTAAACCTCCAATGAAACAAATGTTATTCTCTATTCTGCAACTTTTTATCTCTATATGAATGGACTGTTAAAGGTCAGAGCCCTGAGAATAGGCTATCCTGTACACATATGTGTGTGTATGTGTGTGTATATATATATATATGTATTTTGTTAACATCCATTAGCTCCAAAGGAATACAACGTTTTTCTTAATGTTATCCAGCTAACATTTTTTTAAAACTTTTTATTGGAGTATAATTGCTTTGCAATGGTGTGTTAGTTTCTGCTTTATAACAAAGTGAATCAGTTATACATATACATATATCCTCATATCTCTTCCCTCTTGCGTCTCCCTCCCTCCCACCCTCCCCTTCCCACCCTTCTATCTGGTCACAAAGCACCGAGCTGATCTCCCTGTGCTATGCAACTGCTTCCCACTAGTTATCTATTTTACATTTGGTAGTGTTTATATGTCCATATGTACAATACCACTCTCTCACTTTGTCCCAGCTTACCCTTCCCCCTCCCCGTGACCTCAAGTCCATTCTCTAGTAGGTCTGCGTCTTTATTCCTGTCTTGCCCCAGGTTCTTCGTGACCATTTTTTTTTTTTTTAGATTCCATATATATGTGTTAACATACAGTATTTGTTTTTCTCTTTCTGACTTACTTCACTCTGTATGACAGACTCTAGGTCCATCCACCTCACTACAAACAACTCAGCTTTGTTTCTTTTCATGGCTGAGAAATATTTCATTGTGTATATGTGCCACATCTTCTTTATCCATTCGTCTGTTGATGGACACTTAGGTAGCTTCCATGTCCTGGCTATTGTAAATAGAGCTGCAATGAACATTGTGGTACATGACTCTTTTTCAATTATGGTTTTCTCAGGGTATATGCCCAGTAGTGGGATTGCTGGGTCGTATGGTAGTTCTATTTTTAGTTTTCTAAGGAACCTCCATACTGTTCTCCATAGTGACTGTATCAATTTACATTCCCACAAACAGTGCAGGGGGTTCCCTTTTCTCCACACCTTCTCCAGCATTTATTGTTTGTAGATTTTTTGGTGATGGCCATTCTGACTGGTGTGAGATGATATTGCATTGTAGTTTTGATATGCATTTCTTTAATGATTAATGATGTTGAGCATCTTTCATGTGTTTTTGGCAATCTGTATATTTTCTTTGGAGAAATGTCTATTTAGGTCTTCTGCCCATTTTTGGATTGGGTTGTTTGTTTTTTTGTTATTGAGCTGCATGAGCTGCTTGTAAATTTTGGAGATTAATCCTTTGTCAGTTTCTTCCTTTGCAAATATTTTCTCCCATTCTGAGGGTTTTCTGTCTTGTATATAGTTTCCTTTGCTGTGCAAAAGCTTTTAAGTTTCATTAGGTCCTATTTGTTTATTTTTGTTTTTATTTCCATTTCTCTAGGAGGTGGGTCAAAAAGGATCTTGCTGTGATGTATGTCATAGAGTGTTCTGCCTATGTTTTCCTCTAAGAGTTTGATAGTGTCTGGCCTTACACTTAGGTCTTTAATCCATTTTGAGTTTATTTTTGTGTATGGTGTTAGGGAATGTTCTAATTTCATTCTTTTACATGTAGCTGTCCAGTTTTCCCAGCACAACTTATTGAAGAGGCTGTCTTTTCTCCACTGTATATTCCTGCCTCCTTTATCAAAGGTAAGGTGACCATATGTGCGTGGGTTTATCTCTGGGCTTTCTATCCTGTTCCATTGATCTATATTTCTGTTTTTGTGACAGTACCATACTGACTTGATTACTATAGATTTGTAGTATAGTCTGAAGTCCAGGAGCCTGTTTCCTCCAGCTCCATTTTTCTTTCCCAAGATTGCTTTGGCTAGTCGGGGTCTTTTTTGTTTCCATACAAATTGTGAAATTTTTTGTTCTAGTTTTGTGAAAAACGCCAGTGGTAGTTTGATAAGGATTGCATTGAATCTGTAGATTGCTTTGGGTAGTAGAGTCATTTTCACAATATTGATTCCTCCAATCCAAGAACATGGTATATCTCTTCATCTCTTGGCATCATCTTTAATTTCTTCTATCCATATCTTATAATTTTCTGCATATAGGTCTCTAGTCTCCTTAGGTAGGTTTATTCCTAGGTATTTTATTCTTTTTGTTGCAGTGGTAAATGTGAATGTTTTCTTAATTTAACTTTCAGATTTTTCATCATTATCGTATAGGAATGAAAGAGATTTCTGTGCATTAATTTTGTATCCTGCTACTTTACCAAATTCATTGATTAGCTCTAGCAGTTTTCTGTTAGCATCTTTAGGATTCTCTATGTATAGCATCATGTCATCTGCAAACAGTGACAGCTTTATTTCTTCTTTTCTGATTTGGATTCCTTTTATTTCTTTTTCTTCTCTGATTGCTGTGGCTAAAACTTCCAAAACTATGTTGAGTAATAGTGGTGAGAGTGGGAAACCTTGTCTTTTTCCTGATCCTAGTGGAAATGGTTCCAGTTTCTCACCACTGAGGGTGAGGTTGGCTGTGGGTTTGTCATATATGGCCTTTATTATGTTGAGGTAAGTTCCCTCTGTGCCGACTTTCTGGAGGGTTTTTTATCATAAATTGGTGTTGGATTTTGTCAAAAGCTTTCTGTGCATCTATTAAGATGATGATATGGTTTTCTCCTTCAATTTGTTAATATGGTGTATCACATTGATTGATTTGCATATATTGAAGAATCCTTGCATTGCTGGCATAAACCCCACTTGATCATGGTGTATGATCCTTTTAATATGCTGTTGGATTCTTTTTGCTAGTATCTTGTTGGTGATTTTTGCATCTATGTTCATCAGTGATATTGGCCTGTAGTTTTCTTTTCTTGTGATATCTTTGTTTGGTTTTGGTATCAGGGTGATGGTGGCCTCGAGAATGAGTTGGGGAGAGTTCCTTCCTCTGCTATATTTTGGAAGAGTTTGAGAAGGCTAGGTGTTAGCTCTTCTGTAAATGTTTGATAGAATTCGCCTGTGAAGCCATCTGGTCCTGGGCTTTTGTTCGTTGGAAGATTTTAAATCACAGTTTCAATTTCAATGCTTGTGATTGATCTGTTCATATTTTCTATTTCTTCCTGGTTCAGTCTCAGAAGGTTGTGCCTTTCTAAGAATTTGTCCATTTCTTCCAGGTTGTCAGTTTTATTGGCATATAGTTGCTTTTAGTAATCTCTCACGATCCTTTGTATTTCTGCAGTGTCAGTTGTTACTTCTCCTTTTTCATTTCTAATTGTATTGATTTGAGTCTTCTCCTTTTTTTTCTTGATGAGTCTGGATAATGGTTTATCAATTTTGTTTATCAATTTTGTTTATCTTCTCAAAGAACCAGCTTTTAGTTTTATTGATCTTTGCTATCGTTTCATTCATTTCTTTTTCATTTATTTCTGATGTGATCTTTATGATTTCTTTCCTTCTGCTAACTTTGGGGTTTTCTTGTACTTCTTTCTCTAATTGCTTTAGGTGTAAGTTTAGGTTGTTTATTTGAGATGTTTCTTGTTTCTTAAGGTAGGATTGTATTGCTATAAACTTCCCTCTTATAAGTGCTTTTGCTACATCCCATAGGTTTTGGGTCGTTGTGTTTTCATTGTCATTTGTTTCTAGGTATTTTTTGATTTCCTCTTTGATTTCTTCAGTGATCTCTTGGTTATTAATTAGTGTATTGTTTAGCCTCCATGTGTTTGTATTTTTTTACAGATTTTTTCCTGTAATTGATATGTAGTCTCATAGCGTTATGGTTGGAAAAGATACTTGATACAATTTCAATTTTCTTAAATTTACCATGGCTTGACTTATGACCCAAGATATGATCTATCCTGGAGAATGTTCCATGAGCACTTGAGAAGAAAGCGTATTCTGTTGTTTTTGGATGGAATGTCCTCTAAATGTCAATTAAATCCATCTTGTTTAATGTATCATTTAAAGCTTGTGTTTCCTTATTTATTTTCATTTTGGATGATCTGTCCATTGGTGAAAGTGGGGTGTTAAAGTCCCCTAGTATGATTGTGTTACTGTCGATTTCCCCTTTTATGGCTATTAGCATTTGCCTTATGTATTGAGGTGCTCCTATGTTGGGTGCTTAAATATTTATCATTGTTCTATCTTCTTCTTGGATTGATCCCTTTATCATTATGTAGTGTCCTTCTTTGTCTTTTGTAATAGTCTTTGTTTTAAAGTCTATTTTGTCTGATATGAAAATAGCTACTCCAGCTGTCTTTTGGTTTCCATTTGCATGGATTATCTTTTTCCATCCCCTCACTTTCAGTGTGTATGTGTCCCTAGGTCTGAAGCGGGTCTCTTGTAGACAGCATATATATGGGTCTTGTTTTCGTATCCATTCAGCCAGTCTATGTCTTTTGGTTGGAGCATTTAATCTGTTTACATTGAAGGTAATTATCAATATGTATGTTCCTATTACCATTTTCTTAATTATTTTGGGTTTGTTATTGTAGGTCTTTTGCTTCTCTTGTGTTTCATTCCTAGAGAAGTTCCTTTAGCATTTGTTGTAAAGCTGTTTTGGTGGTGCTGAATTCTTTTAGCTTTTGCTTGTCTATAAAGTTTTTAATTTCTCCATCAAATCTGAATGAGATCCTTGCTGAGTAGAGTAATCTTGGTTGTAGGTTTTTCTCCTTCATCATTTTAAATATGTCCTGCCACTCCCTTCTGGCTTTCAGAGTTTCTGCTGAAAGATCAGCTGTTAACCTTATGTGGATGCCCTTGTATGTTATTTGCTGTTTTTCCCTTGCCGCTGTTAATATTTTTTCTTTGTATTTAATTTTTGATACTTTGATTAATACGTGTCCTGGTATGTTTCTCCTTGGATTTATCCTGTATGGGACTGTCTGTGCTTCTTGGACTTGATTAACTATTTCCTTTCCCATATTACGGAAGTGTTCAAGTATAATCTCTTCAAGTATTTTCTCAGTCTCTTTCTTTTTCTCTTCTTCTTTTGGGACCCCTGTAATTCGAATGTTGGTGCATTTAATATTGTCCCAGAGGTCTCTGTGACTGTCCTTCATTCTTTTCATTCTTTTTTCTTTATTCTGCTCTGCAGTAGTTATTTCCACTATTTTATCTTCCAGGTCACTTATCCGTTCGTCTGCCTCAGCTATTCTGCTCTTAATCCCTTCTAGAGAATTTTAATTGCATTTATTGTGTTGTTCATCACTGTTTGTTTGGTCTTTAGTTCTTCTAGGTCCTTGTTAAATGTTTCTTGTATTTTCTCCATTCTATTTCCAAAATTTTGGATCATCTTTATGTAATCATTATTCTGAATTCTTTTTCAGGTAGACTGCCTATTTCCTCTTCATTTGTTAGGTCTGGTGGGTTTTTGCCTTGCTGCTTCATCTGCTGTGTGTTTTTCTCTCTTCTCATTTTGCTTAACTTTCTGTGTTTGGGGTCTTCTTTTAGCAGGCTGAAGGTTTGTTGTTTCCGTTGTTTTTGGTTTCTGTCCCCAGTGGCTAAGGTTGGTTCAGTGGGTTGTGTAGTCTTCCTGGTGGAGGGGACTAGTGCCTGTGTTCTGGTGGATGAGGCTGGATCTTGTCTTTCTGGTGGGCAAGTCCACGTCTGGTGTGTGTTTTGAGGTGTCTGTGACCTTATTATGATTTTAGGCCGCCTCTCTGCTAATGGGTGGGTTGGTGTTCCTGTCTTGCTAGTTGTTTGGCACGGGGTGTCCAGCACTGTAGCTTGCTGATCGTTGAGTGAAGCTGGGTCTTGGCGTTGAGATGGAGATCTCTGAGAATTTTTCACTGTTTGAAATTACATGTATCTGGGAGGTCTCTAGTGGACCAATGTCCTGACCTTGGCTCTCCCACCTCAGAGGCATGGGCCTGATCCCTGGCTGGAGCACCAAAAGCCTGTCATCCACATGGCTCAGAATAAAAGGGAGAAAGAAAAAGATAAAATAAAATAAAGTAAAATAAAAAAGTTATTAATATAAAAACAAAAAATAATTATTAAAAAAACTTTTTTAGGTAATTAAAAAGAAAGAAAGAAAGAACAACAAAACCAAAAAACAAATCTACCAATGATAACAACTGCTGAAAACTATACTAAAAAAAAAAAAAAGAAAAAAAACGGACAGACGGAACCCTAGGACAAATGGTAAAAAGCAAAGCTATACAGACAAAATCCCACACAGAAGCATACACATACACACTCTCAAAAAGAGAAAAATGGGGAAAAATATATATATATATTGTTCCTCCCAAAGTGCACCTCCTCAATTTGGGATGATTCGTTGTCTATTCAGGTATTCCACAGATGCAGGTACATCAAGTTGATTGTGGAGATTTAATCTGCTGCTCCTGAGGCTTCTGGGAGAGATTTCCCTTTCTCTTCTTTCTTCGCACAGCTCCCGGGGCTCAGCTTTGGATTTGGCCCTGCCTCTGCGTGTTGGTCGCCGGAGGGTGTCTGTACTTTGCTCAGACAGGACAGGGTTAAAGGAGCTGCTGACTCGGGGGCTCTGGCTCACTCAGGCCGGGGGGAGTGAGGGGTACAGATGCGGGGTGACCCTGTGGCGGCAGAGGCCGTCATGACATTGCACCAGCCTGAGGCGCGCCGTGCGTTCTCCCAGGGAAGTTGTCCCTGGATCCCGGGACCCTGGCAGTGACGGGCTGCACAGGCTACGGGAGGGGAGGTGTGGATAGCGACCTGTGCTCGCACACAGCCCTCTTGGCTGCGGCGGCAGCAGCCTGAGCGACCCACGCCCGTCTCTGGGGTCCGCGCTGATAGCCGTGGCTCACGCCCATCTCTGGAGCTCCTTTAAGCAGCGCTCTTAATCCCCTCTCCTCGAGCACCAGGAAACAAAGAGGGAAGAGAAAGTCTCTTGTCTCTTCGGCAGCTCCAGACTTTTCCCCCGGACTCCCTCCCGGCCAGCCGTGGTGTACTAACCCCTTCAGGCTGTGTTCACGCCGCTAACACCAGTCCTCTTCCTGTGCTCCAACCGAAGCCCGAGCCTCAGCTCCCAGCCCTGCCGGCCCCAGCGGCCGAGCAGACAAGCCTCTCGGGCTGGTGAGTGCTGGTCGGCACTGATCCTCTGTGCGGGAATCTCTCTGCTTTGCCCTCCGCACCCCTGTTGCTGCGCTCTCCTCCGTGGCTCCAAAGCTTCCCCCCTCCGCCACCCGCAGTCTCCGCTCACGAAGGGGCTTCTAGTGTGTGGAAACCTTTCCTCCTTCACGGCTTCCTCCCACTGGTCCAGGTCTCGTCCCTATTCTTTTGTCTCTGTTTTTTCTTTTTTCTTTTGCCCTACCCAGGTACGTGGGGAGTTTCTTGTCTTTTGGGAGGTCTGAGGTGTTCTGCCAGCGCTCAGTAGGTGTTCTGTAGGAGTTGTTCCACGTGTAGATGTATTTCTGGTGTATCTGTGGGGAGGAAGGTGATCTCTGCATCTTACTCTTCCGCCATCTTGAAGCTCCTCCTTACCCTGTATATTTCAGCCTGTAGGCAACACTCTTTTACAAAACGTGCAGAGCCAGCATGACGTAAGCACAGCTGACAGAACAGATCTAATGTGGAGTCAGATTTGCTCTTTCTTATTACAATACTGTGATCTTCTAAAGACAGGAATTATCTCTTATTCATCTTAAGACTTCTGACCTGGGGAAGCACATAGGCCTTACTCAATAAACATTTGGTAAAATGAATGGAATTTTGTGGGGGTTTTTTTTGTTTGTTTGTTTGTTTTATCCATTGTCAGGAAATTCGTTTATCATGCATTGCTTCAACTCCTTGTATTAGTTTCCCAGAGGTGCCATAACAAACGACCACAAACTTGGTAGATTGAAACAGCAGACATTCTCTCCCAGTTCTGGAGGCCAAAAGTCTGGAGGCTGTAATTCCTCAGAGGTTCAAGGGGGAAGTCTGTTCTTTGCCACTTCTAGCTCCTGGTGGCTGCCCAGCCACTTGGTGCTCCTTGGCTTGTGGCCACATCACTTCAGTCTGCTTCCGTCTTCAGAGTATTCTCCTCTGTGTCTGTGACAGAGTTCCTGCCACTTTTTTTTGAGGACATTTCTTAAGATCTTTAACCCAATCATATCTTTTATAATAGAAATTAATATTCACAGGTTCTAGGTATTTGCCATTCTTTGACCTACAACACTCCTTAAAGCTACTGAGATTCGCTCTCTGTACATCCCTTTTCTTCCTCTTGCAAGTTTTTTTTTCTCTTTCCTTGGAATTCTTATTGAATAGTAAACATTTGCAGGTTCTTTTTCAAGGTTGCTTTTCACCTTAAATCTCCTGCCAACTCTTTCCATGTTTAAGTTTTAAGAACTGATATCCATTGTGTGGCGTATTTTAGTGTCAGTGATATATATATATATATATATATGCATATATACATATATTCATATGTATATATATATATATATGCATATGAATATATGCATATATATATATACACATATATATGTATGTATCTGTATCTCATTGGTCTTTTCCTGGCTTTCATGAACAAACATAACAAAAGAAATTTAGTTGCAGTATGGTGCCTGCTAAATTAGCTTTTGGATTTCCAATCAAAACATAAACTTCACAGAGCAAACCCAGTAGCTCTTTGGCAAGTGAAAAGAACTAGAAGAGTGGTTAGAAATCCCCCGTCTGCAAGTAACATAAAACTAACTTACGGTGGCCTAAATAGGTGGGAATTTCTTGTCTTTACAAAGAGTTTTGTTGGTGGCCAATCACTGAGATGTCAGTTGCCGATTTCTTATATTCTCTTGGATTTTCCTCAGAGTCAAGAGATGACTTCCCCAACAGCTCCCAGCATCCTATCTACGTTCAAGGCAGGAAGGGAGTGCACACTAGTCACGTTTGCTCCTGTTTATAAGAATAAAAAACAAATGTTTTTCTAAAGTCCCCAGCAGAATTGCAGTTATATCTTAACGGCCGGAATGTCTCCTAGTTTTAAGGAAGGTAGGGAAACTGCTATTTATCCTGTAATAGTGCAGGTGTGAAGGAAAGCAGCATCTACTACCCCAAAATATGCCTCTTTGGCATAAGGATGATCTTGAGCTGGTTATTTTTGAGAAATAGCAGACACAGAGGCTCTGAAAACTGAGCAGAAGTTACCCTTTTGAAAGAGAAATTTACATTTATAAGGGGTTAAATATCCATTTGTAACTGTGCCTTTTTCTCTGTACGAGGAATAGGAGGATGACTAGAACTCTAGAAACTCTTATCAGTGGAGAAGGCACTGACTTAAATTTGCATAACGACCATACCTTTGCTTACTGTGCTTTCCTTGGTCATCTCGCAGGAACAGGCCTCCTCCCTCACCCCCAGCCACTAACACCCTTCTTTGTCTTTAGCTGGAGATGGTATTTAAGGTGATGGCTTGGGCCATTTGTGAGAGTTACTCAGTTTTCCTGGGCCTCTCCCACATATAGAGGAAGTATCCATGTTATTAAACTTTTGTTTCTCTCCTGTTAATCCATTTTTTATTATAGGAGGGTCTCAACCAAGAACATACAAAGGTAGAGGGAAAATTATTTTTCCTCCCCTATAGTGGCAAAGTAGGAGGAGGTTCAGAATGTCTTACTAAAAGAGCCTAAAACTAGATTCTGCCTTAGAGTTAAAACTGAGCTTCTTGTTATAGAATTAGCATTCTGAGACCTATATATCAAGGATAGGACTGGTCCCACATTTTCAGTTTCATGTAAGTATTGACCACAGAGAACCCTTGTAAATGTTAGACTTTCACCTTTGTCACTTGAGATGCCTGCCAGAAGCCCTCCTCTCTATGGTGAAAATGACAAAATTATCACATTAAAGGGCTTCTCGTGCTCATAGAGTGAAGGAACACTCTATGTCAAGAACTGGGAATGGGCTGAGATTTGACCCTACTTGCAGGGAATCAAGTAAGCCTGCCACTCACTGGATGCTGGCAAAGACACGAGACTTCTGGGTCAGAGACAAAGGACTTTCTTACTTACTCATGGCAGCAGCCACATTGCTGCTTCAGTTGCCTGAGCTCCAATTCCCACTGGGTGATGTGAAGAAAGTCAGATGACACCTGAACACTCACTGGGTTGGAATAGGAGTTTATGGAACCAGAATCTTCTATACTGCAGAGTGAATATATATGACTGCCCTTTGCCCTTGTGGAAAGCATTGTTTCTGCCTTCCAAAGATGTTTGCTAGGAAGCATCATTGAAATGAAAGTCTGAAACAAAAGCAGTCAGGGCCTGTGTTTGCAAGACACGTAGAAATATAAGAAACTCAAGGAAAATTGTCACCAGACTCGAGTCCATCACATACACCCTAGTCTGCTCACCCTGCTCTAAATGACCTGTACCACTGCTATTTCAAGAATCAACAGAATTGGCTTGCAGAAGGCATATCAGTTTTGGAAACTCACTAATTCTTTCTTTTTTTCTAAATTTTTATTTTATATAGG
Source organism: Hyperoodon ampullatus (assembly GCF_949752795.1). Lineage (NCBI taxonomy): Eukaryota > Metazoa > Chordata > Mammalia > Artiodactyla > Ziphiidae > Hyperoodon > Hyperoodon ampullatus. The sequence goes on from NC_136915.1 coordinate 194,196,756, forward strand.
ACTGTAGTTGATTTACAGTGTTGTGTTAGTTTCAGGTGTACAGCAAAGTGATTCAGGTTATACATATACATATATCTATTCTTTTTTGAATTGTTTTCCCATTTAGGTTATTACAGATTATTGAGCAGAGTTCCCTGTGCTATACAGTAGGTCCTTGTTGGTTATCTATTTTATATATAGTAGTGCACATATGTCAATCCCAAACTCCCAATTTATTCTCCCCCCTGCCATTCTTCCCCTTTGGTAGCAATAAGTTTGTTTCCTATGTCTGTGGGAAGCTCGCTAATTCTTGTTTTACTGCACCCAAGGATGGCCATATGCTCCTGTGCCCACCCCCTTATTCCTTCCCCATTCTTCTAAGCACCCTGCTCCCTGGCTCTCACCATGTTCACTAGCACCAAGAAAGGCATTACTTTCAAATTTGTGTACTGAATAGGTTATCTGACTGAAAGACAAAAGGTTCTAACCTGAGCAAAGAGTATAAAAATGACACTATAGGTAATGAGTGAGGTGCTGATGAGATCTTCTGACCATTGAGGGGTGAGAATCCACCAATTTTGTAAAAAGACAATGAGTGGTTTGGGGGCAGGCAATGCAGGCTTGACTTAAATGGGTTCTGGATGAATCTGATTATAAAAGCTTCACAGCAGGTCACCTTCGGCTAAGCAGTATAGCTGCCCATTGACTAATAATGATGTTGGATTTCTGTTGAAAGCATCGTACGCTACCAGCTGGATAAGATTTTTTTCCCCCCTGAAGGCTGGAAATAGGTTTCAAAAAGCTAAATTGACTTCATTTCATCACAGGTACAGGCCAAATTCTTTGTTAATGAGAACACCTGTGGGAAAAGAAAACTATCCAGTTATCCTTAAGATACAAAGAAGATCATACAGATTGTACTATAGAGAAGACCCTTAAGATTTTATGAAGCACATACAAAAAAGCTGCTTAAAGGGCTTCCACTAGAAATTTCAATAGTGCCAGAAGTTAAGGGGTACTGGAAGGCCAAGCATATTGAGATCAGGACAGGCTCTGTGACATTGTGGAGGAGTGAGCATTTAGTGGGGGCCACCAGCCAGTCAATCATGATTCATGGTCCACTGCAAGGCCTTAATCAAAAACTGGATCTGCATGCCCGCGTCCAGCCCCTAGGATTTGTCGGGACTCATGCCTGGGAGGAGAGGGCACCTCTTCCATCACTTCATGAATAGATTCCCGCTGTGACCCCAGATGTCCAGGGCTTCACAGGTAGCTTTTCCACACTAAGAGGTCAAGAGCCTTATTCCGAACAGCCATCTAGATGAAGGCTTCCCTAAGCCTGCTGACGGATCTGACCTTGAATATTACTATTCACAGCCACGTCCATTTCCTTACTGTCCTCTCTCTGCACCACTTTCCACCCCACACCTCTACTTCTGCTGGTTTTCCCCTGCTTGGACCACTCTGCCATCTTCTTTCCACCGGCAGAAGCCTACTATCTGCACCAAGCTCAGCCTCCTCTTCCCACCTCCAAGATATTCTTACTGTGTCTTCCTCAGCATCGTGGTTACAATTTACTACACTATCAGCTCACATTTCTCTGTTGCTGTTGGCACTTCTATCTGTTATCTCTCTCCTCCACGACAAAGCCTCTGTGTCTATTATCATGCTATGCACTTAACATTTAAAAATCTTTTTCTTGCGAAATGAATGTCTTTTAAGTCCACCAAGAGCCAGGAGGTGAGCACAAAAGCAAAAAAAAAAAAAAAGCCCAGTCATCCCTCTGAGATCAACAGAGCAGCTGAACAGATTCTCACCTTTGTGAGTCATGCTCCCCTGCAATCTGCCAACAGCAGGGAGGTTTGATGCCGATGGGAGTGGAAACGAAGACTAACACGCAGTTTCTTTGAAATATTCTTAGGAAGCATTAATTCCATTTTTTCTCATTTTTTTATAGTTGAGCTTTTGGTGCTGGGTCAATGCCACCTATTTTAGGGCGGTACTGTCCACTAGGGCCATGAACTGCCATCCCTTTTTTTCTGGAGCAATGTTCACATCTGCTCAAAAAAGGAACGCTTCCACCGGCACTGCCTGTAAGGCAAAGGGAGAGATACACGACCATGAGCCAGTATGAGTGTAATGGAGAGAAGATGCCAGAGAGGAGGAGAGATCAAAATACATTTGTTTCTCAAGGCAAGAGATCAAGGGTGAGAGTTCGTTGTCAAGCTGTAGCTCTCCAACTTGAGGTACAGAAGAATCGTATATGGAGTATAAATGAGAAAAATATTGCCTGTCGTATCAATAAACAAAAAATTTTGCAGCCATCAAGCCATCCCATTACAGCCACCCCTATGGTGAGCCCTGTGGGAACTCAGAGTGGAAACAGGGTGCCCGCCATCAAGCCCTCAGCCACTGTAGCCACACACACCCCATCACCCCCTCAGCAGTGTACCCTGAGGAGACTCAGGATGAGAAGCACAAGATACTGACCCCAGGCAGCTGAGGTGCAGATCAAAGGAAGGATTTCAATAAGCCCAGATGCTAGTATCTTCCCATATACAGAAAAGTGCTAAATTCCTTAACTTGAGATGTCTGGTTTTCTTTAATTAACAGTCATCTTTTGAAGTTCCAACTACCTGGTCTTTGTTGCAAAACCTCCTACGTATCCTAGCTCTTCCCTTAGCCCTTTGGAGCAGTCCCTATCTGAGATGCTGTGTCCTGGGCTTAAGTCCTCAGTGTTGTCCCCTAAATAAAACATAATTCTCAACTTTTAGACTGTGCACTTTTTTTCCAGTCGACAGGGATGTATGAAAAAAGATTTCTGAGCCTCAACCCAGACCCATCATATAAGAATATGTGGGAAGGGATCAAGGGGCGGGGGTGGGAGAGACAAAGAGCGGGAATCCACATTCTACATTTTTAAGAAAAATAAGGAGATTTTTATCCAGAGGGTCTGAAGACCACATTTTAAGAAACAGCATGACTTTTGAGACAGATAAACCCAGTTTAGTCACCTTCTAGCAGCACAGACTTAATTACACAGAGCCTCAGTTTTCCATCAAAGGGAAGTAATATCAATGCACCTCACGGGGATGCTCACGGGATGTCGGGAAGTTTAAAGCACTGTGTCCCACATGGTGCCAGGCACAGGTGTCTTTGGAAATATTTACAGTTGTAACATTTTAGAAAAGGTAATAATACATGGATCTATCTGAAATAATCCTCCATTTGAAGTGAGGTGAGTTGGCAGGAACTCTTTCACACGGACCCGTGTGTATGGTAAAGGTCCAAACGTCTGTTCTTTCTTTTTTGTGTTTGTGGTGAGGCAAAAGCACCCCTCATTACAGCCTTCACCGGGGGACGGGGGAGAAGATAATCTGCTTATTGTAAGCATCTCCACTCACTTTTATTCTTCTTCTTCTTACTCTTCATGGAAATAATAGAGCTGAGAATGAGTTTCAAACTCGACAGTAAAAATGCTCAACATCACACTGGTTCTGGACAGGGGTTTCTTTAATAATGTAGAGCTAAGGGGGTATTCTTGAAGAGCACAGAAGTCTTCTAAGAAAGCTAAATCCCAAAGTGAACAAAGCTATCCCAAACCACTCAGCTTCTTTATAACCTATTAGGACCCAACTGTTACATGACTTATATGAGTCTTTAAATCTACAATAATGCCTCATGATGGGATGCACCTATATGAAACAAAACACTTGGGAAACTGGTAATTTAAAAGAGATTGAGATTCTTTAGAAAAATAAGCGAGTTTAACTTCAAATAGCCAATTGTCGTAGTACATTTAATATGACAATGTTTCCCCAAATTCAGTTTGTAACATATTCCCATGGACACTACTTTTATAAAACATGGCATAACTATATTTAATTTTGCAGCTTATACAGTCCCTTGAAGAATAAACTACATTTTAATTTTCCGTCAGATAAAGTAGTATTTTATTTTGTGTCTCTTGTTATATCCTTCCAGTTTCATATATTTGTCATTTTTCTTTATTTTGTCTTGAGCTTCAGCATTAGTCATCTCAGGCTGAGGGGCAGTAATCTTCATAGGAAGCCACTGAATCCCTTGGGTTGTTTTGTTTAGTTTCCTGGACTGTTTAAATTATGATTTTTAAAAAGTAAATTGATAGAATGTGATACCTTCATTTTGCTTTTCAGTGCATTTTGACAAAATCTTTACCTGACGTATTACTTCTTAAATGTTAAAAAACACTAATTATATTTATTTCACAGGTTAAAATATAAATACCAAAAATGAATTCACGGCATTTGATTGTGTATTTTCAGAATTTGCTTTCTTAGAAAAATATTCAGCCTGTGAAACTGAAGTTGAATGTAAATGCATACAGTCAGAATATTAGAGTTGAAAAAGACCTTAACGGTCATCTGAGCCCTATTTTTTTTTTGTGGTACCTGGGCCTCTCACCATTGTGGCCTCTCCCGTTGCGGAGCACAGGCTCTGGACACACAGGCTCAGCAGCCATGGCTTACGGGCCCAGCCGCTCCGCGGCATGTGGGATCTTCCCGGACCGGGGCACGAACCCGTGTCCCCTGCATCGGTAGGCGGACTCTCAACCACTGCGCCACCAGGGAAGCCCGAGCCCTATTTTTATAGGAAAAATAGTTTTAAAATGCCAGTGTATCATTTTGGCCATTTATTTATTGATTTTTTTTGACATTTTTTTAAGCCTCACTGTTTACAGATATCTTAGTCAGACAACTATTAACAGCAATTCCCTATCGAGAGAGTTATAACAGTTTTTGGATATCCCCAAACTGTCACTTTCTTTGCATTGTTTCATGTTATGAATTGTCAGAGGTACGTTTTCTCTGTTTAGTAGCTGTGTCTGATATTTAGATATTCTCACCGCAAATGTCAATCACCTTCACCAGTATTTACACAGATATTTAAGTAAAATATAATGTAAGTAACAGATATCAAGATAGCTTAGAGATGAGAAATGAAACATAACTTAAAATGTTTTAAAAATAGCCCTTTTCTTATTATAAAAGTAATATTTGTTTGTTTTGTGAAGTTAGCATAATACACAGAGAAGAAAATAAATTTCCAAGAATAATTCTATTATCTTAAAAAAATAATACTTTAATAGCTTGATGTATGTATGTGTGTGTGTATATATATATATATATACACACACACATACATATATAATTTACACATATATATGGCTATATAGAAATATGTTTGTCCAGTATTTTGTGCACTCATGCACACATTAAAAATGCTTCCAACATTAAAAAGTTGATACAAGTGCATCTTGAATTTATTGAGAAACACTTTTTTTTGAGTTACAGTGGACTACGCTTTTAGATACTAGCATCTAAATCTAAATAATGGAGATCAGACCTGAATTTTCCCTATTATAATAGGGAATTAAATTCTTGACTAAGGGCCAGATGTCTATTTTGTTGTATAAATAATTGCAAGCATTGTGTTAAAACCAACTAGAAAAAAATGCATCCATACACTGGTTACCACAGAATTTTCTGGTGCATCTATGTTTAATGTAAGGAGACATTGTAGATTGATTTTGTTTAATAATACATTATCATCAGTTACTAGATAAAGTTCTTATTTATGTATTTTTTTTAATAGCCACAAATGAACAGGTAAAGTTAAGTTGAACACCTTCATTAAGAATATAGCATTTGGGGCTTCCCTGGTGGCGCAGTGGTTGAGAGTCCGCCTGCCGATGCAGGGGACACAGGTTCGTGCCCCGGTCCGGGAGGATCCCACAGGCCGTGGAGCGGCTAGGCCCGTGAGCCATGGCCGCTGAGCCTGTGCGTCCAGAGCCTGTGCTCCGCAATGGGAGAGGCCACAACAGTGAGAGGCCCATGTATGGAAAAAAAAAAAAAAAAGAATATAGCATTTGGACTTCCTGGTGGCACAGTGGCTAAGAATTCACCTGCCAATGCAGGGGACATGGGTTCAATCCCTGGTCCAGAAAGATCCCACATACTGCGAGGCTACTCAGCCCACGTGCTGTAGCTACTGAAGCCCGCATGCTTAGACCCTGTGCTCCTCAACAAGTGAAGCCACGATAATGAGAAGCCCACACACCACAACAAAGACCCAATGCAGCCAAAAAAAAAAAAAAAAAAAAAAGAATATAGCATTCAAGAAGCATCCTTTAGATTTTAGAAAGATTTCATAGGCTTTAGAGATTTAGGGTCATTTGTTATTTTTAATAAAAATCTTCATGTAAGTTGATTTTACTCACTTATTTTTCTCATTACCATTTTTTTTCATTAAAAATAAAGTCTCCTGAAACATTTGAGATAGACTTTTTCCCCACATGACTTGGACAATCACACTCTTTTTTTGGTGCTAAGATATTAGAAGAGCTTTGAAAATGAGAACTGCCTGTAATTTCACTTTACTTAAAAATTTCTATCATCTTTAGAACAGGGGTCCCCAACCCCTGGGGACCTGTTGGGAACTGGGCCGCACAGCAGGAAGTGAGTGGCTGGCAAGCGAGCCAGGCTTCACCTGCCACTCCCCATCACTTGCATTACCGCCTGAGCCATCCCCAGCCCCCTTCCCCCACCCCCCACCCCCCCACCCCACCGCTGTGGTGGAAAAATTGTCTTGCATGAAACCGCTCCCCGGTGCCAAAAAGGTTGGGGACTGCTGCTTTAGAGCATGATTTCATTACCTTTATAACCCTATACCTCAATAGTTAGACACCCCACAGTTTATATTTTGCCTTCCTCTCAGCCTGAGGAAATCATGATCTTTTCTGATGGTTTCCCAGATGAGTATCCAGCTTGTTTTTCCATCCTCTTCCCCTGTTATTTCCCCAGCTCTCTTCTATACATCTTTGCTGAAGAACAATTTAGAAATAGGCTGATTTTGGAGGTCCCTGAAGAGGCTTCTAGGATCTCATGGCAAGGTTAGACTGAGAACAGCCTGTGTCATACCCTCATCTGGCCACCTTTCCAAACCACTCTGGTCATTAAATACCCAGTAGCGGGTTACCTGGGGGCTGTTGATTGGTGAATAATGATGCTCAAATGCAGGGGGTGCTTAGATACTGGGAGATGACAAAACCATATATGCCATTTCTTTTTGCTTCAGAGTTTCTTTTCTTGAGAGAAAATATAGTAATCTTTTGAGAAGGAAGTTGCAAACTATCTCTGAAAGCAAAGGGTGTATAAGACAAAATTTCCAGCCTGATATGCAGCAGTGATGGTGACTCAGAGTGTGCTGTTCAGAAGAAAGTCCTAAGTACAAACATGGAAATGATGCTATAAATCCATTTAGGACGTGGGAGATCTGGAGGTCATCTGAGAAGTGTCTAATTCACATAAAATGTATTTGGGGTCCCTTCTTTGTAAACAGAACACTTATCACTGTAGCTATAAGATTAGTCATGATCTTAAGTGTGGAGGAGACTCAAAGCTCATTTAATCACCCAGGTCTGTCAGAACTGAGGCAGTTTTCCCAATTCATGTCAGGAGAAGCTTTGCATGGTCGTGTTGGGATTAGAACTCATGTCTTCTGTTTATTAGTGTTTTGCCTTCAATATTATTTTTTATTCATCTAGGAAGGAATGTGCTATTTATTACTTTCCTTCCTGTTTTCCCTTATGACATTTATCCAAATTTCCAAAGAGTTAACCCACTGCTGGTCCAACATAGTCCAAACTGATCTCTTTAGTTGTCTACATAATATAGTGGTTAAACATGATGGTTTTCAAGTAAGACAGACTTGAGTCGTAGTGCTGTCTATACCTCTTCATGATTATGTGGCCCTGAGTGAGTCAGTTTACCTCTCTGTGCTACACTTCCCACATCTGTAAGATGTAGATCATCTGTAGGGTTGCCTCACAGCTGTATGTCTTACACGTTATGATACATATGCTCAGTACATCACGTGGCCTTACTATGTGACTCAGCATTCTTGTCATTGCAGTTATGTTTCATGCCACATGACTGCGTGAATTATTTCTTAAGTAAGAATTTAAAACGAGTAATAATTTTTTTTAAAAAGTGTGATCAAGGTTTTAAAATCTGCCTTGAAATCTTAAATTGCCAAAGGAAGTCTGTCCTGCGAGTGAATCTAAGCCACTGCAGAGGAGGCAACATGGGTCAAAAACCTCACAGAGAGTCCTCGAGCTTTTAGAGGGTCCCAAAGAGGCAAGCTAGGTGAGCTGTAGGTATCCCGCAGAACCAGACTCAAATCATAAATCCCTGTATAACTGCACGGGTTTCTACAAAGTGGCATTCCATGCACTGGGTAGAGAATATGATGTAAAGAGCCATCAAACATTATGAGAGCCGCACCCTGCAGTACATAAACAAAGTGAGGTGGAAAACAAAACAGAAAGTTTGCATGATAATCCTCAGAAATATACTGCGTCATGAAAGGGCATTTTAGTTCAAATGTGGGAAGCGTCGCCAAAAAAGCTGAAGGCAGGCAGGCTGAGCCAAATTAGAACAGAGTAGAAAATTTGTCATACCTTTGTAATTCACACAACAGCCCATGCAGCCTGACCACAAGCTGGCGAGATGTTGGCCATCTGACTCTTCATAGCTGTGGTCTGTTTTTCCTTTAAAACCCCCTTTCCTCTCTGTGTTCCCAGACACTTGGCCTTTCTCTTGAAGTACAACTCAAGCTGAATACAGAAGAATTAGTCTTCTTCTCAATTTTCAGGACAACAGCTCTTCAAGAGAAATATTTTGAAACCTACAAAGTCCTTGGTTGAATTTACATCACAGCAAGGAAATTCAGCCAAGTGATTGACGGCCTTGGAGTCAAACAGGCCTGGAACAGAATCTGGATCAGTCACTTATGGGTAGTGCTCAGGCAAGAGATTTAATCTGTCTCTGCCATAGTTTCTTCCACAGTAAAATGGAGATAATAATAATAGTAGTAGTAGTAGTAGTAATACCTATCACATAGGATTAAATTATATATTTAAAAGATTAAGGGACTTCCCCAGTGGTCCAGTGGTTAAGAATCTGCCTTCCAATGCAGGGGACATGGGTTTGATCCCTGGTTGGGCAACTAAGCCCACTTGCCACAACTACTGAGCACAGAAGCCACAGCTAGAGAGCCTGTGTGCTCTGGAGCCCACCCGCCGCAGCGAAGACCTGACGCAGCCAAAAATAAATAAATAAATAAATATTAAAAAAACAAAACAAAACATTAGCCATTATACTTGGTGCATAGTAAGCCCTCAGTAAATATTAGTTATTATTTTTATTGTAGAATCTATTTTATTCCTGAGACCATTACTTCCTATTTGTTCCATAGACCAAATCTTCCAAGCCAAAGAAAAAGGTAGGATACTTTTGTATCAGTTTATTGGTGACTATGCCTTTTAATAAGTATTGACTTCAAAAGAGGATGCAGCTCTACTTTTGAGATCTGAAGAACACATATATGTACCGTATGTATCTCAGTGCTAAGACTGTGCACCTGAGAATGCATAGCTGTCCAACGGCAGGTGCTTACACCTGCCCACATCAGGAGCCAGATGCCTCCATCTGACCCAGGATCAGCCTCATCCATTCTTCATTAAGAGGATGACTTGGAAAATGGAAGGAAGACCCTAAGCTCTCCCTATTTGTAAGAAGGGTGAAGTGAAGGCAAAAAGTTGTGCTGACACTTAGGGTCATGAGTCAGAATTAGTTTATGCAGAATGGGTCATTTTATAATTTTGAATTTATTTTATGTTTTAAAAAATGATGAATGTAAATCACAAAACTCGACTACTGTTTAGAACAACCTTCCCCCACCAAAGAAAGTGGAGCTCTCCTTAAATGTAATGTATCAGTGTAATTGCTTCCAAGAAAGCTCAGGAGGAAACTGGAGATGTTTTCAGTGTAGGAAGGTGGAATCTCCCACTTCGGTGATGTTGAATGGTGACACATTTCGATGGTTAGCATAAGGTCTGCCGGCACAAAAATTGATCATATCTAGTGACACGTGCCGTGCGGCAAACAACAGCTGTGATTGTTTTAGGGGGTGGAAACATGATCCATGTATAATGTGCTATGCTGAAAACATGTGCAGTTAATCACAAAAAGTACAATAACATTCTTCCTCAAGTTTTAAAATATGTGGGCCAAGAAAAACTGAGGTGGCTCCCAAATCTACCTAATCATCAGCATTATGTAAGGGCTCTCTTAGAAAATGCTGACTCCCTGGCACTGCTCCCTGAAGGTTGTGATTCAGCAACTCTAAAGAGAAGCCCAGGATGACCCACTTAGGGGACACTCCCTGGACTGGCCCACTCTGCTTTGCTTCATAGGTCTTCTGTCTTTAGTGGAGCTTCTTCATGGGGTCTTAAACCAAGCTGTGAGTCCAGATTTGTGTGTGTCATCAGAACGAGTGATGACTGAGGTTTCAGAGTCAGAACATGGTTATGATGACTGTGGAAGACCTGTTTTTCTCCTCAGTTGGTGTGGAATAATTGAAGTTCCTCAAGTTCACTCAATAAATATTTACTGAGCACTTCCTCTATGTCAGACACTGTTCTATGTGCTTGTGATATGCAGAGAATACAATAGAAAAACATCCGCATTCTCCCAAAGCTGACATTTTAGTACAGGGAGACAGGAGAAAATTAAATACATAGGATGTAGAGAAATAATGATATGAAAAATGTTCAGGGAGATGACAAGTCCAGAATGTGTGTGTATGTGTGTGTCTGAGTATGCAATGTGGATTTTAAATAGGGTAGTTAGGGAATGCCTCCCTGAGATTATATTTGAGTGAAGATTAAAGGAGGTGGGGGAATTAGCAGAGCTGATACTTAGTGGAAGGACATTATAGGCAGAGGAAACAGCGAGTGCAAAGGTCTAGAGATGAGCCCACTGGTTTCCTGTGGCTGCGATAACAAAGGACCACAAACTTGTTGGCTAAAACAACGGACATGTATTCTCATCATTCTGGAGGCCTGATGTCCGAAATCTGTATCAATGGGCTGAAATCCAGGGATCGGCAGGGCTGTGCTCCCTCCGGAGGCTCCAGGGGTGAATCTGTTTCCTGAGTTTTCAAGCTTCAGGTGGTGCTGGCCTTCTCTGGCTTATGGCTGCATCACTTTAATCGATTTTTGGCCTGAGAAACTTCAAGGTCAGAATTGCCATTAACTGAAGGGGGAGAGCTGGATTGGAGGAGACCAGGAGCTGGGTTCTGGACAAGTTCCATTTGAAAGGCCTATTATAGTTCTAAGAGGAAGTCCAGGGGAGAAGTGCAAGCTAAAGATATCAATTTGGGGTCATAGCTACTCTCTTTCTTCAGGCCTCCCAGTTACTAAGTCCACAAAATTTTGATCTCAAGTGTATAAAGTCGCAGAGATGGTCTTTGCGACATCACTGGGCAAGGATATTAACACCCATGAGAGATGATCATGCAGTGATCAGAATGTTTATGCTCATGTGTTTTCTCCAAAGTTGAATAAAGGTGTTTGTCATTGTGCAAAGAAAAATCAAGACTGTCTAGACAGTGCAACTGCTGAATCCAGTTAAAATACTGATAAAATATATTTCTGGCAAAGCAAAAAAAAAAGATATGAATTTGGGAATTGTCAGCACGTGTACGGTGTTAAAGAGTAGGAAACTGATGAGTTTCCCAAGTCGATGAGTAAAGAAATGTGATGCAAAAACTGAGCCCTGGGGCATCCTGTGGTTGAGAGGTTGAGGGGGAACCAGCAAGTGAGACTGAGAAGCCCCTGATGCGATTGGAAGGAAAAGAGTGGTGCCCAGGCAACAAGTGAACAGGTGCTTTCAAGGGGAAAGTGATGACTGTGCCACATGCTTCTTAGAGGTGATATTAAGATGGAACAATTATAAAAGAGAAGAAGAGGACAGGATTGGAGAGATGGAGAGACCCAACAAAACTTTTGAGAAATTGCTGTAAAGAGCAGAGGAGACACAATGGGGTCATTGGAGAGGGAAGTGGGATTCTTTGAAGTTTTTTTCCTAAAGATCTTTATTGATGATAAGAATGACCTAATATAGGAGGACAAATAGATGACTCAGGAGAGGAGAAAGAGGGAATGGAATCCAATGTGGAAGTGGACGGCATGGCTCTAGGCAGGTAATGGTACAGGAAGCAGAGATGCTGGTAGGTGGCAGGTGAGGTATGGAAATTCTCTTCTCACTGCTTCCGTTGTTTCTCTGAAATAGGAAGTCACCAGCTGAGAGTGAGCATAAGAGAGCCGGTGTTGGAGCTTTGAGGAGAGAGAAGGTATGAAATAATTATCTGGGAGATCAAAGTGAATGCACTAGGGTTGTGGGAATGATGCCAGCAGCAGCAATCCATGAGGTTCCTGGTCTCGATTTAAAGTCAGACAAGTCAGTGTCCTTTTGTGGTTGGTCTCCCACCACCTTCAGCCACAAAGATACAGGTGTGGGGTCCATGGAAAGATGGACAGAAGCAGAGCTGTGATTTGGACAAGCCCATCATATAACTTAAGAGAATAGCACAGAGTTGAAGGTGAATGCAGGGAAATGATGCTAATGATTGAGCATGGAGGGGATTAAGGACACGACAGGGACAGGTTACAGTGGAAAAATGGGCTTGATGGATTGTAGGTGGTGCTGTGGAAGGATGTAAAATCGGAGTTGTAGAGGGAGGCGGTAGACTGATTGCAAAAAGTGGCCCTAGGGACTTACCGGTGGTGCAGTGGTTAAGAAGCTGCCTGTCAGTGAAGGGGACACAGGTTCAAGCCCTGTTCCAGGAAGATCCCACATGTCGTGGAGCAGCTAAGCCCATGACCTACAACTACTGAGCGTTCTCTCTAGAGCCCGTGAGCCACAAGTACTGAGCCCACACGCCGCAACTACTGAAGCCTGTGCTCCGCAAGAGAAGCCGCCACAATGAGAAGCCTGCGCACCACAACGAAGAGTAGCCCCCGCTCGCCGCAATGAGAGAAAGCCCACACACAACAACGAAGACCCAATGCAGCCAAAAATAAATAAATAAATAAATAAATTTTTAAAAAGTGGCCCTAGGGCTTCCCTGGTGGCGCAGTGGTTGAGAGTCCACCTGCTGATGCAGGGGATGCGGGTTCGTGCCCTGGTCTGGGAAGATCCCACATGCCGCGGAGCGGCTGGGCCCGTGAGCCATGGCCGCTGAGCCTGCGTGGCCGGAGCCTGTGCTCTGCAACGGGAGAGGCCACAGCAGTGAGAGGCCACAGCAGTGAGAGGCCCGCGTACTGAAAAAAAAAAAAAAAAAAAAGAATGAATATCCGTAGCTTAATGTTGGAAAAAGCTTGACATATTTTCAGTCTGTTGTAGATCACAAGCCCACTTCTCCCACAGTCAGCAAGTGACACCACCATTCATCCAGTTATGAAATCCCCAAACATCCCCAGTTTGGAATTTTAATAGGAATGGCATTGAATTTCTAGTTCTCTTTGGGTGGTATGGACATTTTCACAATATTAATTCTTCTGATACAAAACATGGGATATCTTCTACTAATTTGTGTTGTCCTCAGTTTCTTTCATCAATGTCTTATAGTTTTCAGCATATAGATCTTTCACCTCCTTGGTTAAGTTTATTCCTGAGTATTTTATTCTTTTTGATGTTATTGTAAATGGGATTGTTTTCTTAATTTCTTTTTCTGATAGTTCATTGATTTTTTGTATAGAAATGCAATTGATTTTTGTACATTGATTTTGGGCCATGTATTGTCGTTGAGGCTGTTGTCTCTGTTGGGGGGAAAGAGGGTCTGTGGCTTTCAATTTTGCCATCTTGCTGATGTTGCCCCTCTGTTTTCCTTAATGAGAGTAGACTTACAATAAACTGTACATATTTAGTATGTACAGTTTGATAAGTTTTGACACAAGGCTGTGGACTGGGTTGTGTCCCATCCAATTTCATGTGCTGAAATCTTTTTTTCTTTTCCATTATGGTCCCATCCAAATCCATATGTTGAAATCTTTTTTTCTTTTCCATTATGGTTTATTTTCTTTTCCATTATGGTTTATATTTAATATAGCTCCCTGTGCTATACAATAGGACCTTGTTGTCTATCCATACTATATATACTCGTTTGCATCTGCTAATGCCAAACTCCCACTCCATCCTTCCCACAAGCCCTCTCCCCCTTGGAAACCACAAATCTGTTCTCTATGTCTGTGAGTCTGTTTCTGTTTTGTAGATAATTCATTTGTGTCATATTTTAGATACAAGTGATATCATATGGTATATGTCTTTCTCTTTTTGACTTACTTCACTTAGTATGATAATCTCTAGGTCCATCCATATATCCTTGAAATCTTAGTCCCCAATGTGCCTTTTTTCAAGATAGGGTCTTTAGAAGGTAATTAAGGTTAGGTGAGATCATAAGGGTGAGACCGTATCTGATAGGATTGGTGGCCTCATAAGAAGAGGAAGAGAGAGAAACTTCTCCCTGCATGTGCACAAAGCAGGGTCATGTGAGCACACAGTGGGAAGGCTGCTAGAGGCAAGGAGAAGAGACCTCAGGTTGAAGGCTACCTGACGGCACCTTGACCTTGGACTTCCCAGCCTCCAGAACTGTGAGAAATACATTTCTGTTGTTTAAGCCGCCCAGGCTATGGTACTGTGTTATGGCAGCCTGTGCCTACTAAGACACACAGGTGCACATCTGTGAGCCATCATCACAGTCAGTATAATGGACATTCCATTGTCCCCAAAAGGCTCCCCCACAGTCCCTCCCTCCTGTCACTGCTTTTCCCTCCTTAACCTGTTCCCGTGCAGCCACTGATGTACTTTCTTTACTAGAGATTATTTGGTGCTTCAAAAAAAATGAAATAATATAGTAAATATACTTTTAAGGCCCAGCGTTTGGCTTCTTTTGCTCAGTACAATTCGATTATTTTGAGTGTCTTTCATGTTGAGTGTGTCAATAGTTCATTCTTTTTTTAATTTTTTTGCCTCAGTAGTATGGATTAGATGAACTTACTGCAGTTTGTCTATCCATTATCTGTTGACATTTTCATTGTTTCCAGTTTTGGGCTATAACAAAGTTCACTATGAGCTTTGATGTGTGAGTCTTTGCCGGGACATTTGTTTTTATTTCTATTGGGTAAATACCTAGGAGTGGAATGGGTGGATCATACGGTCCAATTTTTTAAGAAACTGCCAAACTGTTTTCCAGAGTGGTTGTACCATTTTATATTCCCATTATCAGTTTACAGAATTTCCAGTTCTCTACATCCTCATCAACATTTGGTGTAACCAGTTTTTGTAATTTTCAGTAGTCTGATATAGTGTGTAATGGTATTTCATTGTGGTTTTCATTTGAATTTCTCTAATAACTGTTGATGGTGAGCAACTTTTCATGTGCTAATTTGCCATCAGTGTATCATCTTCGGTAAACTGTGTAGTCAAGTCTTTTGCATCTTTTGAAATTGGGGTGTTTACTTTCTTAGTATTAACTTTTGAGGGCTCTTTATATATTCTGGGTATAAGTCCTTTATCAGATAAATATTTTGAAAATATTTTTCATAAGCTGTGCCTTGTCTTTTCATTCTCTTAACACTATCTTTTAAACAGCGAAAGGTTTCAGTTTTGATGAAGTATAATTTATCAGTTTTTTTCTTTTATGGAATGTGCTTCTGTTGTCATAGTTTAAGAAATATTTGCTGAACCATAGGTCACAAAAGTTTTCTCCTATATTATCTTCTACAATATTGTAGTTTTAGGATTTACATTTAGATATATGATCCATTTCATTTAAATTTTGTATGAGGTGCAGGTATAGGTTGAAGTTTCTCTTTTTTTGCATGTGTATATACAGTTGTTTCAGCATCATTTGTTGAAAAGACTGTCATTTTCACACTGAATTTTCTTTCTTCTTTGTTGAAAATCAGTTGTCCTTATATATGTGGGTCTATTTCTAGATTCTTTTTTTTAATAAAAAATTATTTTATGGATGTATAGTTGACTTACAATGTTGTCTTAGTTTCTGGTGTATAGCAAAGTGATTCATTATACATACATATGTATATATTCTTTTACATATTTTTTCCATTATGGTTTATTACAAGATATTGAATATAAGTTCTCTGTGCTATACAGTAGGTCCTCGTTGTTAATTTTATTTTTCAATTTTTATTTATTTTTATTTTTTACTACTTTTATTTTTAATTAAAAAAATTTTTAACATCTTTATTGGAGTATAATTGCTTTACAATGTTGTGTTTTTTCTGCTGTATAAAAAATGAAGCAGCTATATGTATAAATATATCCCCATATCCCCTCCCTCTTGCGTCTCCCTCCCTCCCTCCTTCCCTATCCCACCCCTCTAGGTGGTCACAAAGCACTGAGCTGATCTCCCTGTGCTATGTGCCTGTTTCCCACTAGCTATCTATTTTACATTTGGTAGTGTATATGTCAATGCTACTGTCTCACTTCATCCCAGCTTACCCTTCCCCTTCCCCGTGTCCTCAATTCCATTCTCTACGTCTGTGTCTTTATTCCTGTCCTGCCCCTAAGTTCATCAGAACCATTTTTTTTTTAGATTCCATATATATGTGTTAGCATATGGTACTTGTTTTTCTCTTTCTGACTTACTTAATTCTGTATGACAGACTCTAAGTCCATCCACCTCACAACAAATAACTCAATTTCATTTCTTTTTATGACTGAGTAATATTCCACTGTACATATGTTCCACACCTTCTTTATCCATTCATCTGTTGATGGACACTTAGGTTGTTTCCATGTCCTGGATATTGTAAATAGTGATGCCATGAACATTGCAGTACATGTCGCTTTTTGAATTATGGTTTTCTCAGGGTATATGCCCAGTAGTGGGATTGCTGGGTCATATGGTAGTTCTATTTTTAGTTTTTTAAGGAACCTCCATACTGTTCTCTATAGTAGCTGTACTAATTTAAATTCCTACCAATCTGTATATATTCTATGGACAAATGTCTATTTAGGTCTTCTGCCCATTTTTGGATTTGTTTGTTTGTTTTTTGATATTGAGCTGCATGAGCTGCTTGTATATTTTGGAAATTAATCCTTTGTCAGTTGCTTCATTTGCAAATATTTTCTCCCATTCTGAGGGCTGTCTTTTTGTCTTGTTTATGGTTTCCTTTGCTGTGAAAAAGCTTTTAAGTTTCATTAGGTCCTATGTGTTTATTTTTGTTGTTATTTCCATTTTTCTAGGAGGCGGGTCAAAAAGGATCTGATGTGATATATGTCATAGAGCATTCTGCCTATGTTTTCTTCTAAGAGTTTTATAGTGTCTGGCCTTACATTTAGGTCTTTAAACCATTTTGAGTTTATTTTTGTGTATGCTGTTAGGGAGTGTTGTAATTTCATTCTTTTACATGTAGCTGTCCAGTTTTCCCAGCACCACTCATTGAAGGGATGTCTTTTCTCCATTGTATATTTTTGCCTCTTTATCAAAGATAAGGTGACCTTATGTACGTGGGTTTATCTTTGGATTTTTTATCCTTTTCCATTGATCTATATTTCTGTTTTTGTGCCAGTACCATACTGTCTTGATTACTGTAGATTTGTAGTATAGTCTGAAGTCAGGGAGCCTGATTCCACCAGCTCCGTTTTTCTTTCTCAAGGTTGCTTTGGCTATTTGGGGTCTTTTGTGTTCCATACAAATTGTGAAATTTTTTGTTCTAGTTCTGTGAAAAATGCCATTGGTAGTTTGATAGAGATTGCAATGAATCTGTAGATTGCTTTGGGTAGTATAGTCATTTTCACAATGTTGATTCTTTCAATCCAAGAACATGGTATATCTCTCCATCTGTTTGTATAGTCTTTAATTTCTTTCATCAGTGTCTTATAGTTTTCTGCATACAGGTCTTTTGTCTCCTTAGGTAGATTTATTCCTAGGTATTTTATTCTTTTTGTTGCAAAGGTAAATGGGAGTGTTTCTTTAATTTCTCTTTCAGAAATTTTGTTGTTGTTGTTGTATAGGAATGAAATAAATTTCTGTGCATTAATTTTGTATCCTGCTACTTTACCAAATTCATTGATTAGCTCTAGTACTTTTCTGGTAGCATCTTTAGGATTCTCTATGTACAGTATCATGCCATCTGCAAACAGTGGCAGTTTTACTTCTTCTTTTCCAATTTGGATTCCTTTTATTTCTTTTTCTTCTCTGAATGCCATGGCTAAAACTTCCAAAACTATGTTGAATAATAGTGGTGGCAGTGGGCAACCTGTCTTGTTCCTGATCTTAGAGGAAATGGTTTCAGATTTTCACCATTGAGAACGATGTTGGCTGTGGATTTGTCATATATGGCCTTTATTATGTTGAGGTAGATTCCCTCTATGCCTACTTTCTGAAGAGTTTTTTTTTTATCATAAATGGGTGTTGAATTTTGTCGAAAGCTTTTTCTGCATCTATTGAGATGATCATATGGTTTTTCTCCTTCAATATGTTAATATGCTGTATCACATTAATTGATTTGCATATATTGAAGAATCATTGCATTCCTCGGATAAACCCCATTTGATCATGGTGTATGATCCTTTTAATGTGCTGTTGGATTCTGTTTGCTAGTATTTTGTTGAGGAGTTTTGCATCTATGTTCATTAGTGATATTGGCCTGTAGTTTTCTTTTTTTGTGACATCTTTGTCTGGTTTTGGTATCAGGGTGATGGTGGCCTTGTAGAATGCGTTTGGGTGTGTTCCTCCCTCTGCTATATTTTGGAAGAGTTTGAGAAGGATAGGTGTTAGCTCTTCTGTAAATGTTTGATAGAATTCGCCTGTGAAGCCATCTGGTCCTGGGCTTTTGTTTGTTGGAAGATTTTTTATCACAGTTTCAATTTCAGTGCTTGTGATTGGTCTGTTCATATTTTCTATTTCTTCCTGGTTCAGTGTTGGAAGATTGTGCTATTCTAAGAATTTGTCCATTTCTCCTGGTTGTCCATTTTATTGGCATATAATTTCGTGTAATAATCTCTCATGATCCTTTGTATTTCTTCAGTGTCAGTTGTTACTTCTCCTTTTTCATTTCTAATTCTGTTGATTTGTGTCTTCTCCCTTTTTTTCTTGATGAGTCTGGCTAATGGTTTATCCATTATGTTTATCTTCTCAAAGAACCAGCTTTTATTTTTATTGATCTTTGTTGTTTCCTTTATTTGTTTTTCATTTATTTCTGATCTGATCTTTATGATTTCTTTCCTTCTGCTAACTTTGGGAGCTTTTTGTTCTTCTTTCTCTAATTGCATTAGGTGTAAAGTTAGGTTGTTTATTTGAGGTTGTTCTTGTTTCTTGAGGTAGAATTGTATTGCTATAAACTTCCCTCTTAGAACTGCTTTTGCTGCATCCCATAGGTTTTGGGTCATCGTGTTTTCGTTTTTTGTTTTTTGTTTTTGTAGTACGCGGGCCTCTCACTGTTGTGGCCTCTCCCGTTGCAGAGCACAGGCTCTGGACATGCAGGCTCAGTGGCCATGTCTCACAGGCCCAGCCACTCCACGACATGTGGGATCTTCCCAGACTGGGGCACGAACCCATGTCCCCTGCATCTGCAGGTGGACTCTCAATCACTGCACCACCAGAGAAGCCCATCATGTTTTTATTGTCATTTTTTTCTAGGTATTTTTTGATTTCCTCTTTGATTTCTTCAGTGATCTCTTGTTTAGTTAGTAGTGTATGGTTTAGCCTCCATGTATTTGTATTTTTAACAGTTTTTTTCCTGTAATTGATATCTAGTCTCATAGTGTTGTGGTCAGAAAAGATCCTTGATACAATTTCCATTTTCTTAAATTTACCAAGGCTTGATCTCTGACCCAAGATATGATCTATCCTGGAGAATGTTCCATGAGACTTTGAGAAGAAAGTGTATTCTGTTGTTTTTGGATGGAATGTCTTATAATTATCAATTAAGTCCATCCTGTATAATGTGTCATTTAAAGCTTGTGTTTCCTTATTTATTTTCATTTTGGGTGATCTGTCCATTGGTGAAAGTAGGGTGTTAAAGTCCCCTACTATTATTGTGTTACTGTTGATTTCCCCTTTTATGGCTGTTAGCATTTGCCTTATGTATTGAGGTGCTCCTATGTTGGGTGCTTAGATATTTAAAATTGTTCTATCTTCTTCTTGGATTGATCCCTTGATCATTATCTAGTGTCCTTCTTTGTCTCTTGTAATAGTCTTTGTTTTAAAGTCTATTTTGTCTGATAAGAGAATTGCTACTCCAGCTTTCTTTTGATTTCCATTTGCATGGAATATCTATTTCCATCCCCTCACTTTCAGTCTATATGTGTCCCTAGGTCTGAAGTGAGTCCCTTGTAGACAACATATATATGGGTGTTATTTTTGTATCCATTCAGCCAGTCTATGTCTTTTGGTTGGAGAATTCAATCCATTTACATTTAATGTAGTTATCAATATGTATGTTCCTATTACCATTTTCTTAATTGTATTGGGTTTGTTTTTATAGGTGTTTTCCTTCTCTTGTGTTTCCTGCCTAGAGTCGTTCCTTTAGCATTTGTTGTAAAGCTGGTTTGGTGGTGCGCTATTCTCTTAACTTTTGCTTGTCTGTAAAGGTTTTAATTTCTCCATCAAATCTGAATGAGATCCTTTCTGGGCAGATTAATCTTGGTTGTAGGTTTTTCACTTTCCTCACTTTAAATACGTCCTTCTACTCCCTCTGGCTTGCAGAGTTTCTGCTGAAAGATCAGCTGTTAACCTTATGGGGATCCCCTTGTATTTTATTTGTTGCTTTTCCCTTGCTGCTTTTAATATTTTTCTTTGTATTTTTGATAGTTTGATTAATATGTGTCTTGGTGTGTTTCTCCTTGGATTTATCCTGTATGAGACTCTGTGTGCTTCCTAGACTTGATTAACTATTTCCTTTCCTATATTAGGGAAGTTTTCAACTATAGTCTCATCAAATATTTTCTCAGGCCCTTTCTTTTTTTCTTCTTCTGAGACCCCTATAATTCAAATGTTTGTGCATTTAATGTTGTCCCAGAGGTCTCTGAGACTGCCCTCAGTTCTTTTCATTCTTTTCTCTTTATTCTGCTCTGCAGTAGTTATTTCCACTATTTTATCTTCCAGGTCACTTATCCATTCTTCTGCCTCAGTTATTCTGCTATTGATTCCTTCTAGAGAAATTTAAATTTCATTTATTGTGTTGTTCATCACTGTTCGTTTGCTCTTTAGTTCTTCTAGTTCCTTGTTAAGTGTTTCTTGTGTTCTCTCCAAGATTTTGGATCATCTTTGTTGTCATAAACCTGAATTCTTTTTCAGGTAGACTGCCTATTTCCTCCTCATGTGTTTGGTCTGGTTGGTTTTTACCTTGCTCCTTCATCTGCTGCATATTTCTCTGTCTTCTCATTTTGTTTAACTTATTGTGTTTGGGGTCTCCTTTTCTCAGGCTGCACATTCATAGTTCCCGTTGTTTTTGGTGTCTGCCCCCAGTGGGTGAGGTTGGTTCAGTGGCTTGTGTAGGCTTCCTCGTGGAGGGGACTAGTGCCTGTGTTCTGGTGGGTGAGACTGGATCTTGTCTTTCTGGTGTGCAGGGCCACGTTCTGTGGTGTTAAAGTTTAGGGGTGTCTGTGAACTTAGTATGGTTTTAGGCAGCCTCTCTGCTAATGGGTGGGGTTGTGTTCCTGTCTTGCTAGTTGTTTGGCATGGAGCATCCAGCACTGGAACTTGCTGGCCGTTGTGTGGAGCTGGGCTTTAGCGTTGAGATGGAGATCTCTGAGACAGCTCTCGCCAATTGATATTACATGGGGCCAAGATGTCTCTGGTGGTCCAATGTCCTGGACTCGGCTCTCCCACCTCAGAGGCTCAGACCTGACACCCGGCCAGAGCACCAAGGCCCACTCTTGTTTCCAACACAGCCTGCAGGCAAAGATCCAGGAGACTGACGTATGTGCTAGGAATTTTCACCTTTTGCTGGCTTCTGTCACTTGCCCAGCTTCTCTTACTGCAACAGCTTAGAGCAAGTAGTGTCCAGCCAGTAAAGTTGCACAACATTCTCATCCCATCTGTTGGGTAGGAAGAAATTGCCCTCTACCCTTCTAGTTTCTTCTGGCTGGTCTAAGAATTAAATTGACAAGAGACAGATTAACAGGAGAAAATCAAACAAAAGTTTAACAACATATCTACATGGGAGAGACTCAGAAAAACTAATTCCGGGTCAATATATTTTTAAAAAGTATAACAAATCACTTATCATTTACAATTTTGAAAAATACAAGGACATTTCTGAAGGCAAAATGCCCCAGACAGTAATGGTTAGGACTTGTGAACATGTATCAGTAGGTGTACATTATTAAGTGTGTCAGGAAAGTATGGCAAGCTTCCTTCTGTTACATACAGATGACTTGCTAAAAAGTCCTTTGCTAAAAAGTCTTTTTATTGTTCTCTAGCTACTTGAAGAAATGAAAATAGATTAGTCATTATTAAGGAGGTGGTTGAGTTGTTTTAGTACTGTTACTTCTTTTTTCTTAAGATGTTTTCTAGGGATGTCACAAATTTCTATGGCATTTGAGAATTTTATCATGCTTTTAGGTATAACAAGATTCATGTGCTTTCTGGAAAAGCAAATGAAATATGAAGGTAACTGACTAAAATAATAGATTTTAAAGAAAAGGATATGTAATTTTGATCCCATTGCATCATTTATGTTCTTACCTGCTTTTATAAAACTGCATTCAATAATTCTCTAAATTTATATATCTCCACCGCTTGTTTTAAATCAAGACAGCTTTCTTGATTTAAATCACTATGTAAATATCTGAAGTAAAACACGTTGTTATTGTGGTATCTGATATCACAATTAGGTCAATATAACTCTCATGGATTAACAATGGCTTCTGTTAGAATCTTTGTGAGATTTAACAAAATCTGGCATCACAATATTTAAAATAGATAACCAGCAAAGACCTACTGTATAGCACAGGGAACTCTGCTCAATACTCTGTAATGACCTAAGTGGGAAAAGAATTTGAAAAGAATAGATACATGTATATGTATGCCTGAATCACTCTGCTGTACACCTAAAACTAACACAGCATTGTCAATCAGCTATACTCCAATATAAAATAAAAAATTTTAAAACTATGTCACTTTGAAAGGCTGATGTAATGACAGTTTTGTCAAAATCATGTATCTCAAAACTATGGAAAAATAGTTTTCCAAAGGTTCAGTGTCAGACAATCATGACAGCGATGAGAGTGGGCCTTGCTGACCTCCAGCTATGGGGATTATAACTGACCAAGAGCCCCAGTGTCTATCCTCTGAGACCCACTCCCATGTTTGTGCTGCTCCAGCCAGTGACTGCATGTGACAGGGGTGTTAGGGCAGACATATTACTGAACACATGGGGCCCCCTGATGGCCTACTTTGGCTAGAGACTTCATTGGATTGCATGGCCGTCTGTATGCTTCCTTCCACTCAACCTTCTCTCCTTTGCTTCCTCCCCTGGGGTCAGACTTGGGTCATTGTCTGACAGCTCTTTTAGCTCCTCCTTTTTTCCCTAATAAAAATCTTGCACTGTCAATCTCCTCTTTATATTGTTTCTCAGAGGATCTAGAATAAGATTTCAATATAGGAAAATTTGCATTAAAACTATAACAAAATATAATCTCTAATTGTTCATTAAAAATATAAAATTCTATTCATACTGTTAAACCTATATTTGAACAGATAGAGTACATGCTTCTAAGGCTTGCCTGTGTCTCAGTGTGATAGCTAAATGCATCAAACATTATCTACCAATTAGATGTCTTGTGCTTCTGATTGAAAGTGCACACTGAATGTCAGGATCAGCAGAGGGAATTAAAATAAAATAATATTTTTGAAGGGCCAAAAAGGTAGCAAAAGTCAATGAATATTTTAAAAGCCTGTTTTTTTCTCTCCTGAGACCAAAGAGTATAGGTTGCAGATAGATATGTGTAAATATTTTAAATAAAATAATAATTATTATGGTGGTGTATTTCCATTAAAATGTAAGGGGATTGCATAGAACAGAATATTATAAATTATTTAGGAAATAGTACCAATTATCATAAACTGGTTGCTATTCTTTGTAACGTAGCAATGCTGCAAACTCACAGATAGCAGGATTGGGAGTCAAGTTCCTTTTCTGTTCATAAGTATGGTTTCCCCTGAGACATTTGTATCCTCCTACCTGGTTCTCTTATAATCAGCAGTATTGGTTTACAAGATGGCTGAGTAGGATTTGGGTGCAATTTATGGTAATGGATCTTTTCTGTTTATACCTCTGTCTTGTGCAATAAGTGCTTGCATTATGACTTCAGTGTGCTCTAAGTAATTAATTAAAAAGTTCACACACATCCCTATCAAAACACTGATGGCATTTTTCACGGAACTAGAACAAATAATCCTAAAATAATATGGAACTGCAAAAGATCTTGGAAAGCCAAAGCAAACTTGATAAAGAACAAAGCAGGAAGTATCACATATCCTGATTTCAAACTATACTACAAAGCTACAGTAATCAAAATAGTATGGTAGTCACACACAAAAAAAGACACACAGATATCCAAAATACATAAAGAATTCGTACAACTCAATATAAAAAAAAGGGCAAATGATCTGAATAGACATTTTTCCAAAGAAGATATACAGATGGCCAATAGGCACATGAAAAGATGCTCAACATTACTAATCATCAGGAAAATGCAAATGAAAACTACAGTGAGACATCACCTCACATTTGTTAGAATGGTTATTATAAGAAGACAAGAAAAAAACAAGTGTTGGTGAGGATGTGGAGAAAATGGAACCCTCATGCACTGTTGGGATTGCAAGTTGGAATAACCACGATGGAAAAAAGTATGGAGATTCCTCAAAAAACTAAAAATAGGATGATCGTATGATCCAGCAATTCCATTTCTGGATATTTTCCCAAAGAAAATGAAAACATGAATTAAAAATGATATATGCACCCACAACGTTCATAGCAGCATTATTTACAGTAGCCAAGATATGGAAGCAAACTAAGGGTCCATCAACAGATGAATGGATAAAGAAGATATATACATATATACATACACACACACACACACACACACACATATATATATATATACCCATATATATATATATATATATATATATATATATATATATATCTCCATAACCTAATCTCTGAAATGCAATGAATTCAAATGTTTCTTATTGACATTTTAAAATGGATATAATTCACATATGTGCTTGTGTGATGTTCAAACTCAATTAACTCTATAAGACCTAACATATATTTTGTAATGAATGCTGTCATAGGTAACAACCTGTCTGTACCCATAATTACTAAATATTTATATCTATATCTAAGAAAACAATGTATAATCTATATCTATATCTATCTAAAGAAAACAATGTATAATAAACAAGTTGGCATTTAGAGATATAAATTCTCAGGCACAGCTACACTGCAGTACTGAAACTTCTGTGGAAGACATAGGAGGAAGCCCGATTCTGGCACCTGTGTGTAGAATCACCACGCATGGGACAGCAGCAGCAGGTGTGTCTTGATGAGCTTGTGTTCTGTTCAAATTTGTCTACTACAAGCAGTAGGTGGACCCACTGATGGCATGATTTACCAAAGTGGAAATCACATCTTTATGAAGTTAAAAATAAGACTATAATACAATATTTCTTCAGTATAATTACAATAATAGCATTTCTAGAAAATTCAGTTTATATTAAAGCTCTGAAAAGAAAAAAAAAGCTCACACAAAAGAAATACAATATCATGCAAGACCAATAACATTTGTCTGGTAAGTGAGGCATTTACCGGATCCACTATGCCTTCCCCTAAGCTTTGGCAGGAAAGATTCCTCCTGCTCATCCACCAGAATTTTCTTGCATTAGCTTGTTGGCTATGCAAGAATTTTTAGAAAGGAGTTAAATTCAAGGTGATTATAAAATCAAAATTTTAAAGATTTTTTTAAAAAAAGAACAACGAGTGATTTTTGAGTAAGTGGATCATTTAAATGTTTAGTTTGTTTCATTGAAATGAATCACACTATCTGGTTACACTGAAAGGTATAATATAATACAGTTTTAGTTTTGAATTTTAAGCAGTTTGTGGAAATAAACTTTAAGGGCAATATATATTTTTTTCCTTCAGAAACCAACTTCCTATTTATGATTTTATTCTTTAATTAATTTTAATTAATATAAAGAAATGTCTGACATTTTCCTTAACATAAAATAGAGTAAAAAGGTAAAATGGGAGGTCCATTAAACTCAGAGCACCACAAAGATAGGTTTTTCTTTGTTCAATCTTTTGTACTACAAATAAAGGAGAATTATTTGCAGCTCTAGGGAAATTTTCTGAAAATAAAAGTAAATTAAGCACTAAAAGCATTATTTTTAGCACTTCTGTGGAAGCTGCTTTTACTTCCCCAGTTAGACTCGCCCCCTCTTTGTCTCCCCTAATCACACGTATCTTCCTCCTCTGGCCACGAGTGGCAGGGGACGTGTCTCAAGGCTTCGGGGTGGCTTGTGGGAGCCCTTTGCCCTCAGTCCCTGCACTGCAGGTGCTTAATTGGCTCAGCGAGAGTAACTCAAGGTGAACCCTCCCAGAGCTGACTCATGTTATATTAGCCTTAGTGACACCTTTTAATGCTTATGGTGTTTTTCTCCCCCTATTTCAAAAGTGCTCAGGGATTTGCAGGATTGTGCATAGAACTCAATTCCAACTATACTCATAAACTTTTTTACAGGACAGTGTAAAACATTTAAAAGCTCTGCTCATTTTATTCTGTAATTTATTTGTATTTCTTCTCCTGAAATATATATGTATAATATATACAAACATGTGTATATAGACATATATGTATCCATCCCTAATAATACAAATTCTGTTTTTCTTTAGAATGAGGTATTTTTTGAGTATTTCGAGGCACTAAAACATTTGACTTATAATTAAGCAGGTGTTAAAGGAAACACAAAAGATCTTTTTCCCTTGTTCCAAGGAGTGGCACCTGCTGCCTTTCTAAACAAGAAATATCTATGTTATGGTTATCAATAAGAGTCTATCACTTCCCAACTTCACATTAGTTATTACTGACTTGTTTTTTTGTCAGTCTCCCCAACGTACATGTTGGCTCCAAGACTGAGACTTCACCTCTCTTTCCATCACTGTACTTTGAAGACCTAGAATGATGCCAGGAATAAATAAAAGAATCAATTTTAAAATGTAAATTGTGTAATATCTCATTTTTCTCATCTTATAAATAAGGAAAATAATATTTTCCTCATAAGATTGTTGCACAGGTAAGATGATGAAAGATAGGCATATTCTCAACTTAACTCTTGGAAATATATTAGTTCCCTTTTTTCTCCTCTAAAGAGTGGATCTGCAAGTAGGTGATATCAACCCATCGAAACATGTTGTGAAAATCTGGGGGGAATTTTTGTTTCTCACAGGGAGAAGTGGCATCTATTGGGCAGTGCTAGGAAAGTGAGATGTCCTGCATAGGAAAACCCCACACAGTAAAAATTGCCTCACATCATACGTGACTTTTGATTGTCCCACTAGACATTCATTTAGGTCAAAATGCTGTTTATAGTTACCAAAGCTAGAATATAACTCCATTTTACACATGAAAACAAAATATCTATACTGAATACAGTGTTTTTATGAATGCAACAACTATGAAAATCAAGGGAAGAATGAACTTTTTAAAAATAGTGATTTTCAATCGAGAGCACAATAGTTGCCATTGTGGTATTTTTGCTGGCAAATGGTTAAAAAAATTCTAAACATAAGAAAGATCTAAAATGAAAAACTAAAATCTCACTTCTCCTACAGCTACCCTTAGCCCCACTCCTAAAGGTAACTCTTTTTGAACAATTTCTGCTTTTTAGGTCTTTTTATAATTATGATTCAACATAAACTACACTTGACTAAGCTGAAATTTAGACTGATATTTCTTGGTACATGAACCTCAGACAATATTTATTAGTGTATTTACCTCTACATTCTTTTCCTCTCCCCCATCTTCGATTTTGGTAGTTATTATTTTTACATTAACAAAGTTTATAATAGGTATTCTGTATTGTGTGTCTTCTATGCTTTTTTTCTGTAGGCTTATTCTTTTTTTTTTTTTTTTTTTTTTTGCAGTATGTGGGCCTCTCACTGTTGTGGACTCCCCCGTTGCGGAGCACAGGCTCCGGACGCACAGGCCCAGCGGCCATGGCTCACGGGCCCAGCCGCTCCGCGGCATGTGGGATCTTCCCACACCAGGGCACGAACCCGTTTCCCCTGCATTGGCAGGCAGACTCTCAACCACTGCGCCACCAGGGAAGCCCTGTAGGCTTATTCTTAAAATCATTTGAAGTGCATTTATATTATGATGTAAATGTTATACACTGGAGAAACAACTGATGTGAAGGACACATAAAGGAAGGGAATGAAATTTTATATTACCAATCCTCTACTATTTAAGGTGGATAACCCAATCTCACAGTCCAAAGGAATCCTTTATTTTTATCAGCTTTTCTTGCTGTTATTTCTCCTGGTATCTCAGTCATCCTTAGTGGGTATTCTTTTATGTTTTCCTGGAGTATCTACTCGTGCACTTTTTTATATGGGTGCATAAAAGGTAATTTTCTTTTAGTTTGCTTTGCAAATCCCAAAATATCTTTATATTTTTCTCTCTTTATTTCTTCTCTTACAATTGATAGTTTCTAATACTGTCCTCTCAGAATGGGGAGAGGAAATTATTTCATATTGTTCTACCACTCATTGCTGCTAAGGAGAAGTCTGATATCCATTTCTTTGTAAGATACCACATTTTCCACTCTGGAAACTTTCTTGATTTATCTTTTGTTATTAGAATTTAGACCATTTACTGCCATAGACATTTTCTCCATTTACCGTGAATATATGTAATAGGCTCTTTTAATCAAAATACACACCAATTTTTTTAATGCAGATAAGTATTTTGAGTTAAAAAGGATAATATCTATTATTTAATCATGTCCTACCTTCTGTTGTCTCTAATTTTGGCTTCTGGAACTCTTATTCCTACATATTAGAATTTGGGGATCTATGTTCTATGTTTCTGAAATTTTCTTTGTTATTTTCCTTCACTCTTTTGGAAAATTACTTTGCTGTTCTATGTTTCAGTTTTCTCATCTGTAAAATGGGACTAATAACATCTCATTAGATTGGTAATTTCAAGTGCTTAAAACAGTGCCTGGTGCATAATAAGAGCTAAATATGTACTCTGTGGCATATATCAGGTCTACAAATAAATCTATGTTATGGGATATTTCCTTGATTTTATTTCTCAGTTACTAGCTTGGGTCTGAGAGTTGTCTGTTCTATTATTCACACTATTCATTGAATTTTTATTTCAACAATCACCATTCTTAGATTCCCAAGTCTATTCCTCATTCTTTGATTGCTTTTTTTGTAGCACCTTCTTTTATTAAAATGGTTTATAAGCCCTTTAATCTCCGTGGGTCACACCCTTCCCCCACACAGATGTATTTAATTAATTTATATTTATTGTGATACCTGATATAGATGACTTTAATGTGCTTTAATAGTGGGCATAATTGTAATACTTTCAAAATAAATTACAATGTTTTATTTTTAAATTGCCCACATGTTTATTAATTTCTTTGCTTCCTGTTGCTTCTGTAAATACCCATTTCTTTTGAGTCCAGTTTCTTTCTTCTCAAAGTCTGTTGTTTACAAATTCTTTCAGTGAGAATATTTTGCTAAGTTCAGTCTTTGAAGGCCTAAAAATGCCTATTCAGCTCTTTCTCTTGAAATACAATTTAGCACTTTGGAGATGTCAGTTCACTGTTTGGGGGAGCTCTCCTTGTTGCCCATCTATTTTTAGAGGTAATTTGTCTTATGTCCTTGGTTGGTTTTAAGATTTTCTTTGCTTTGATGTCCTGCAGTTTATGTACAGTTGGTTAAGTTGTGAGTTTCCTTTTTAAAATTTTTTCTTTAATACTTGTTCTGACTTTAGAATTTGTATATTCATCAATTTTCAAAAATCCTCAACCATGATCTCTTTGAAAGTTGCCTCTCCTTTTTTAAAAAAATGTTTTAAAATTAAAAAAAAATTTTTTTTTGCATTCTCCTGAAATTCTTCTTAGATATGCATTGGGTCTTCACATTTTACCTTCCTTGCCTCATAACCTCTCTTTACTATCCTCTGTCCCTTTGTATCTCTGTGCTATATTTGGGTATTTTCCTCAGATCCAGCTTCCATTTTACTAATTATCTCTTCAACTGTACCAAATCTAATCTTTAATCCATCCATTTAGTTTTAAGTTTCAATGACTATATTTTTCATTTCTAGCTGTTACATGTGGTTCATTTTAGAATCTGATCATTCATTTTTATAGTATCATATCTTTCTCATAGCTTCTACCTCCTTTTGTCATTTACATTATTTTAAAAATAATTATTTTGATCTGTTTAAGAGTATTATCTTAAGTTCTTGAGATGTGAATCCTTTTGTTTGTTGTATTTCCTGACTCTTACGCATGCTCAATCATATTTGCATGTTTTGTAATTTTTGATTATGAGCTCATCTTCAGTGGATTTTGGTTTTCCTGTGACAGTTCTTAGGTCCTGTTTGTAGAAGGGGTGATACAGAAAAGTTTTAGGTTTTCTTCTGCCAGACACCCAGATGAGGTGGGATCAGACTGGGGACAGATTTTATTATGATTTGGCATTGAGAGTCTCTCACCATACAGATTAAATTCTGACTCCAAATTCCCATATGGCTCTAACACATTTTTCCCCCTAACCCTAAGCTTTGGACAAAGATAAATTTCCTTGTTACATACTACTGAACAATATTTTTCTGGTCTCTCTTTTACTGAGAAAACAGCCTTCTGAAAATCCTGGTTTTATACAGGTGACTGAGTTCCAATTACTACACTTTCGTGCATCAAAGATTTTTTTCTATTCCTGCATGGGTGTTAGAACCCAAGTGATTTGTGAAAATCTATTTCTTGATGTGATAACCCCCTAGATCCACAGCACTATCTTTATTTATTGTTCTGTTTTTTAGTTTCCATTTTCATTTCTTAGAAATTTCCCTCTTTTCTTCCAAGTCCAATTTTGAATTAATTTCTTTTGCTGTTGTTGTTTTGTATCATTCTTAGTTATTTTAGCTCCTCATTAGCACTGGCTATCTATTTTCCCCAACAGAAATTCTTGTCATTTGTATATTTTAAAGTTTATTTATTCTTTTCCTTAAATTATCTCTGTTTTCTATGAATGGCATTTTCTCCTCTTTCTGTGCTATTAGTTTCCCTTAAGTAGCTGGAAAGCTTGTTTTTGTTCATGTTTTTGAATAAAGATTGAAGGCATTTAGTGTGCATTTCTTCCAAAGTTGTATAGTTCTGTTTTCCTGACATGTCACCCTTGTAAATGGGAGAGCTAGTTCTAGATGTTATAAAATATCCAGGCCTGTTAGAAGCTTCATCATTACTTTAGCAAGGAGAGCTTCACTCTGGGGTGGAGTGCTTTGGTGTGTTTCACCACTGGATGGAGCTGCCTTCTCTTCCTATAATTTCTTCAGTGACTATGCGATGGACCAGTATTACCACCACACTGGTAACAGTTCGGCTTTGCTCGCTTTGGTCTTGGCTCTTCTCTGCTTTTCTTACAGCCTTCAGCAATATATTGAATCTTCTCCCAGGTAGAAAAACAAGTTTGAGTTTTATCCTTGACGATTTAAAAACTCTGCTTCATAAACTTTGAATAGAAGGAGACTGGAAAGGAGGGAAAGTTGCCTAAATGATTCAACTATGCCAAAAGCAATTATCTATTCAATTGTCACCTCGGTCCACTCTTTGTGGTCACTGATTTTGACCTACTAGCTCTTAAGGACCTCTTTGGAAAGGGCCATTCTTACTTCTGGTTTGTGGGATAAAACTTTTCCTGACTTGTTTTCTCTACCAATCTGAAATCTTCTTGTCCATTGCTAGCCCTATTTTTAGTTTTTCAGCCCTCCTATGGTTTATTCCTTAAAAAACACCTTTTGTTTCCTTTCAATGGGACATCCTTAAAGAGGAGAGGTGAACTCATGTGTTAATCTACCATCTTAAACTAGAAGGAAAGACTTACCATTAGTTTAGAAGCCAAGCATTTAAATGAAATAAAGAAACGAATGCATTTTTAAGTTTTTATAATAATGTGAGTAGGGCATACAAATATAAAAGTGCACAAAGATAAATGTACAGCTCCATGAATTTTTACTAAGTGAATACACACCCATGTGACTAGATCGAGAAACAGAACACTGCCAGGCTTCCAGCTACAGATCACTTAAAATGTGGCTAATACAAGTGAAGCACAGAATTTTACATTTTATTTGACTTTAATTATTTTAAAATAATAATCACATGGGGTTAGTAGCAACTGTATTGGACAATTCAGGGCGAGATGACATAGGGCTTTGGGATTCATATAACAAATTTTGTCCTATCCTAAGAACAATGGGAAGTATTTTTTGTAAAGGAGAAACATGACAAAATTTGTCTTCAAAAAAGATCAGAGTGGATGTAAGCTGAGCAGGATCTCTCCCAGCTGTTTCTTGGCCTTTGGCCATTTGGGGTGTCTTTTTCCAGGGAATAAAGGATTATTTTGGATGTTCTTCCTCAACTTTTTGGTTTTATTGAGACTAGGATTGGGCGTGGCTGTAGGTTGTCACAGGCCATTTCTTCCCTTAAGCCACTGAGCCACACTTGCCTGGGAGCTTTCTAACTATTTCCTATGGAGACTATTTTGTTTTTTATAGTGTGTTGTTCTTACACTGGTCACTGCCACCAGAATGAGTCTGAGTCTCCCTTTCAGGTAGCTCAGAAGGTATAGTAGTTTCAGCTTTCCAGAATAAAAATTTGAGAAATGTAGAGATGTACTAGTGTTTTATAGAAAGGAGTATGTTGAGTAGTAGTACAGTGAAAATTTAAATTCTCTCTTAAGTAGAAAGCTGCAAACATGTAGTTGCTGATACGTGTGGGAATTTTTCTTCCAGGTCTCATTTCCAGATGAAATGGTAAATTCTGTCAGCTAGACATTTCTTCAGGCTTTTATCATCTAACCCCAACCATCTTCAACAGTTAAACTACTAAATGCACACAAACTCCTTTTTATTGTTCAGTAGATCAGTGACTTACCAATGGCTTTCAGGTTCATTTCAGGTTATTTATCATCTTTCAGAGCATATGGCTTATACAGAGAACATTTTGTCTTTTTCTAAGGTAATTGCCTGCTCTGGGTTTCCCATCTTTTCTGTTGTTCCTCCACCTTTTATCCTGGAGGCCTGATGAGTTCATGGATTTAGAAATATTTCCATAGAGCAGAGGGGAAAGGTAGCAGTAATTTCCAGTAGAAAAGATTGTAAAGGCAGGTCAATGCCTGATCATCATTCACTGAAAGCTATAGGACACCCCTGAAGGATTTTAAGCAGGGGAATGGCATGGCAGCCCAATTCTTACCCATCCTATTAGAGGAGAAAATGCAGCTCCCTTCATATTACCCTTTAGTTCAAAAACTTTGAATGCTTTCAGGTGAGGGCCCAAATAGCTGCAATTCACATTAAAATGTTTTAACAGTAGCAAATCATGAATAAAACATCAAATGAACAGGTGCCACTACAAGCTGGTAAAGCAGATATGACAAGAACTAGATGATTAAGGACATGAGGCTTCATTAAGGAGATGTATTATAACTTGAGAGTTATACTTCAGCAGATACATGTGTATATATTATATAAATGTTTGGTTGATTATGTGTTGAACAAAGATTGAGGTGACTGGATGAGGGAATTACACAGGCACAAGGGTGAGCATGAGCAGCCCATATGTGAGGAACAGTGAAAAAACCTGATGTGAGTAGTTGGAATTGATCCAATCAAACTCTGGAGCTGGATGAAATTGGTAGAGGATCAGCTGACGAAACACTTGATCTGAGTACAGGTTCTTGAACAAAAATGACACTTCAGGGAAGTTTTTAGAATATAATTTTGTTTCAAAATCTGGTGAGGTCCAAGAAAGACTTAAAGAAAGAAATATTTCTGAAAAAGAAACAGCCCCTCTTAGCAGGCTGTATTCTAACAAGTGCTCATTAAGTTGAAATGTTGAATATGTTCATTAGAATGTAGCATTCTTAGAAAAAGAGAGTCAGGAAGGAGGATTGTGATGGATTTGGGGTTGAAAAACTGAAGGAAAGGCAGTGCTAATGGCAAAGCTGACTCCTGGTATGAGAAGTCTGGGAAATTAGTGAGGAGGGAATAAGAAAGTATACAGAACCCAACCCAACCACAGGTTTGACTAGAACCTTCCCTAACAGGTTCAACAATGTAAATCATGGTTCCTTTTTATTTTCTCAGCCTTATTATTTCCCTGCATCAGTGTCCATTTTAAAGTCTTTGCTAAAAACTTTACTAAAGTTATAAAATAATAAAGTTCAAAGCAAAACAAAAAATTAACAGTTTTACTATATTTACGTGTACAGTCACACTTGGCGTTTATAATTCCACATGGACTTGTGAAAGTCTTAGCCTTCACCATATATAAAAGTCCATTATTACTCTAGCATTATTTCTCTCTGCTGCTGACATAAAAATGATCCAAAGATATTTGAAAAAACAAACAAATAAATAAATGTTACTAGAAATAAAGGGAATACCACGTAATGACAAAAAATACAACTTATATAAAGAAAGCCAAAAAGGATCCAAACATAAATGAGACAGTATTTATACTCTATGGAATGTAACGTACATTTTTAAAAATGGTTTTTATTCAAAATCTCATGTTACCCTTTCTTTTTATTCTACCTCCCTTCCTGCTTCCTTTCTTCCCTTTTCCTTCCTTCTTTCCTTCCTTCCAGGATGAAAGAATTGATAGTTTTCATCGATGTGATCTGATTTATCTTTACTTAGCAGAATGAAGAAGAAACATTAAAATAGCCTTTAAATTCCTCATAGGACACAAGGGGAGTTGAACAGAATCCTTTGGAGGACATTATTCATCATAAGTCTTGATAATTTGATGATTTTGTGTGTGTGATTTGTGTGCAAGTTGTGTTAATTATACATCATGTTTAGAAAAATACTTTTTTGTTGAACAGTGTAAATGTCAGTCTCATTAGCTATCATCATTACCTGTCAGAAGGAAGATGCTTTCCATGAATTATAATTTCTCTTTATAGTTCTGAGGATGCATACAAGTGTAAAAACTGTTTTTTATGTTTTCTTATTTTCAGTGCCAGTAACCTTGCCTCTTACTTTCGAAGTGTTTTCAAACCAACCTCTAAACTTGAAAGAAAAACAAATTGGCCTGATTATAAACTACTAGCTTGAATTAGTTCAGATTGATTCATGGGGATAAGAGAGAACAGCCTTATGGGAGGGCCTACTCGCTCAGGCAAATGCATGCTAATAATGGTAACTGAGGAGAGTCAGACCTCCATATCTGCAGCTTTCGCATCCAACCAACTGAAAATATGAAATTTCAGTCTGCGGTTGGTTGAATCCATGGATGTGAAACTCACAGATATGGAGGTCAAGTGTATTCACTGTTCTAAGCCATTTTATAAAATGTCTTATTATTTATTTATTTTATTTACTTAATTTTATTAATTTTTTATTGGAGTACAGTTGTTTTACAATATTGTGTTAGTTTCTGCTGTACAGCAAAGTGAATCAGTTCTATGTATACTTATATCCCCTCTTCTTTAGATTTCCTTCCCATTTAGGTCACCACAGAGCACTGAGTAGAGTTCCCTGTGCTATACAGTAGGTTCTCATTACTTATCTATTTTATACACAGTCGTGTGTAGATGTCATTCCCAATCTCCCAGTTCATTTCACCCCCCTTTCCCCCCTTGGTAATCTTAAGTCTGTTCTCTACATCGGTGACTCTATTTCTGCTTTGCACATAAGAGACTTGAGCATCTGTGAACTTTGGTGTCTGTGGGGGCTCGTGGAACCAATCCCCTGATGCTAAGGGAGGACTGCAGTTTGAAAGGGAAGGGGGGAAGGGAGTACAATCCCCAATTTAATGTTGATTATCTAAAATGTCCAATTTTAGCCTGACTAATATAAATAACTCTGTCTATGCACCACTTCGAACTGGATAGTCTCTACTAGGTCTAAATGTCAGTGAGCTTTTGATAAGATATGCTTATTAAAAGAAACTGGCAGCCAAAAATGATGGTATATATGAGTTTCTCCAGTGCTCTTGTATCATCACTGAAAAAGAGTTATGAAAGATTTTCTACTTTTCAAATAATTTTCACATCCATTTTCTGTTCCTTTTGACCCCTACTTTACCATGCTTTGTAATGATCAGAGAGTCCTAGAGACTGTCTACTTAAAATCCACATTTTGTGGTTCCACTGAGACCCAAAGAAGAAATAGAATTGCCCAAGCTTGTAACACCAGTTATTAGCAGAGAAAGTGCATTTTGTATGTTGCACATTTGATACAGGGCAGTTAATAAATATTTGCTAAATCATGCTATTATTCTTTTTAAAAATTTGGACAAAACCCAAAGGCATAAAGAAGGTGGTGACATACATGAGATTTCATAAGTTAATGGTAAAACTGGGACTGGAAACTTGAATCAGAGTTCATTTTCTTTTCCTACGTTATCGCTGGACTTGTCACACAACTGAAAATTTAGATTCAAAAGAATATTTTCAAAGCTAGAACTTCTAATGAGCTAGGGACAAAACAGCAACAGAATATGGCACATTAGTTCTCACTGAGGAATATGGCACAACCAGAAAAGAACGAACATTATTTAGGAACTCTTCTTTTCCTAAAGGTCTGATTACCTTGTTCTGGCACCATAATCCAAATGTAATTCCTGGTAGAATCTGCCAAGTTCATGTGAATCTACTTAAAAAGTGAAAAAGTTTCTAGGACTTTATCAGTATGACAAAGAGCTTTCATTAAGAATGACTGAAACCACATATAGGATGAATGATAAAATGTTCACTAAACATTCCAATGTTATGCCACAAATTTCAAATAATATACAGAAATGAAGACAATGGGATTCTAGGGTAAATTTTCAGTCTTTTTTATTTATGTGAATCAGGCAAAGAACTTAACCTGATATAGTTAAGAAAATTGTTCCTCTCCCAGGTTAATTTGGAGACTTTTCTGTATTTATGATGTCATTCTGCATTCTTCATTGACTCCTGTCTTACGTTGATCTACAACACGTTGGTCATTTCTCTGGAGAAGGGCTGAGAAAGTGTTCACTGCTGGCTGTTCTCAGCTTATGTTAGCAATTTCTCAGCCCAGACTTCCATTACAAAGTGGTAAGCAGTGGTGGTGGATAGCAGTGGTTGTGGTTTAGTCTGCTGAATGATTTTCCTTCTTCCTTTTGGTGTCAGCACCTTCAGCCTTCGCTTTGAGAATCCCCTCCCTCTCCTAACTCCATGTAGCTCGAGTAGGGCTGTCACTGTCTTACTTGACCCCTACTTCCCAATCCTGGCCATAGACTGGACATGTGAGTTGGATCTGGGGAAGCAAATATCTCCTCTCACTGACCATTGGTTCAGAAAGGGGCAGGTGAACCAGATTGGAATAAGAGCTCTGCTCAGGTCTTTTTAGCTAAAGTACAGTGCAGGACTGTCCTGCCTTGGGGATCATGTCAAAAGAAAATGTAAACTTGGACCTGTGTGTATCCATCTTCCTAACTCCAGGGCGGCCACTAATTCTTAAGGTGCCTTTGTATAGATTTGAACAAAGTACCCTTTCTCTTAGAAAAGCTTTATATGGCTAATATAGTACTCATTTCTTAGCAATAGGAACTAGAACAGATGTAATACAGTTATACATTTTGTTCTTTTGGTAGTAAAATTCTTTTGCTTTTTATTTGCTCCGACATCTGTTTTTTCTTGAGATGTTGTAGGCATTAAGTAGTTTTTAATACATTTTAACCTTAAAAAGCAATATTCTCCACTGGTGTCTGATGTGAGAAAACAATTTAAAGTCCTTCTTTCAATGTCAAGTCTGTACTGAGACATTAATTAATTTCAAGGGAAAATGTTTATATAGTTGCAATAGTTCAAGCCATGATTTTCTTCAGTATGATTAATCTTTCTTTTAATGGTGATATTATTATAACTAATATAGAAAAAATAAATTGATTCTGAGATTTAATTTGGAAATGTAGACCCACTTTATCAGGGAGTTGGTAGCCAAAATTGGTCTTTTTACTCTTTTCCACCAGTATTCACATTGGATAAGTTGGTATCAATGTCAAGCGACTGCAATTTGTTTATCATCAGCAATTTTTTATAAACATCGTTGTTTAATTTTTCTTCCAAAATGTATTAATCCCTTTGATATTTTCAAGAAAAAGTATATACGTTGAATTTGATGCTTGCATGATTTTGCTCATAACATTAATTTTACTTCAAATATCATGCCCGATTACTTCTGAGCAATACATTTACAAAGGCAATATTTTTTAAAACATCTTTATTAGAGTATAATTGCTTTACAAAGGTGTGTTAGTTTCTGCTTTACAACAAAGTGAATCAACTATACATATACATACATCCCCATATCTTCTCCCTCTTGCGTCTCCCTCCCACCCTCCCTATCCCACCCCTCTAGGTGGTCACAAAGCACCGAGCTGATCTCCCTGTGCTATGCGGCTGCTTCCCACTAGCTATCTGTTTTACATTTGGTACTGAGTATATGTCCATGCTACTCTCTCACTTCATCTCAGTTTACCCTTCTCCCTCCCCATGTCCTCAAGTCCATTCTCTATGTCTGTGTCGTTATCCTGCCCTGCCTCTAGGTCCTTCAGGACCATTTTTTTCTTCTTTTAGATTCCATATATATGTGTTAGCATACGACATTTGTTTTTCTCTTTCTGATTTACTTCACTCTGTATGACAGACTCTAGGTCAATCCGCCTCACTACAAATGACCCAATTTCGTTCCTTTTTATGGCTGAGTAATATTCCATTGTATATATATATGCCACATCTTCTTTATCCATTCATCTGTCGATGGACACTTAGGTTACTTCCATGTCCTGGCTATTGTAAATAGAGCTGCAATGAACATTGTGGTACGTGACTCTACAAAGGAAATATTTGAAAGTGCAACTCTGACTTGTCTCTAGAATAGATGCCTTCATTGATATCACCCATAGTTTCTAAGAGTAGAGCCTCCTACCTCCAGCTGTGTTTCTGGTGGCATGATAGTGTCAAGTTGACTATCTTGTAGCATAGTTAATAAACATGTCAAACTGTGTTTACACTTTAGTGTTTCACTGAAGCTGAAAAATAATTGTTAGCTCTTGGATAATATAAAATATGGTGGTATCAAAAAAGAACTTACCTGAATTTTTCATTATCAGACTTACATAATGCACACTCTTAAGTAACTAAGAATGCCTAAATATTCTTTTTTGAAGACCCTCTTTTACGATCCATTATGTTTTCCATGCATAGTTGTGACACTATTATTTATGTTTGGCTTTTCAAAATAGTTTTATCTAGATGAAGTTTATAAAAATAGTCTACTGGGACTTCCCTGGTGGCGCAGCAGTTAAGAATCTTCCTGCCAATACAGGGCACATTGGTTCAATCCCTAGTCTGGGAAAATCCCACATGCCATGGAGCAACAAAGCCCGTGAGCCACAACTACCGAGCCTGAGCTCTAGAGCACACGAGCCATAACTACTGAGCCTGAATGCTCTAGGGCCTGCATGCCGCAACTGCTGAGCCCACGTACTGCAACTACTGAAGCCTGTGCACCTAGAGCCCGTGCTCCACAGCAAGAGAAGCCACCACAGTGAGAAGCCCGTGCACTGCAACGAAGAGTAGCTCTCGCTCGCCACAACTAGAGAAAGCCCACGCATAGCAACGAAGACCCAATGCAGCCAAAACTTAAAAAAAAAAAAGTCTACTAAAATGTATATAAATCTTTTGGATCCATGTGTCTACTGGACTAAATATTTGTATTTTGAAAATCTGCAAAGATCTAACAATAAATGTTTAAATTCTACGTGGTTTACATGAAGATTGGATCTATAGTAACTGAGAAATGATTAACATTGTTTTGGGTCAAACAAAATAATCATGATCATTGCATCTACTATAATTTTAATCATTTGGTTTTGTATTTCATCCCCTAAGAGGTATATTATTTGATGTTAATATTTGTATTCTA
Source organism: Hyperoodon ampullatus (assembly GCF_949752795.1). NCBI lineage: Eukaryota > Metazoa > Chordata > Mammalia > Artiodactyla > Ziphiidae > Hyperoodon > Hyperoodon ampullatus. The sequence continues at coordinate 194,236,874 of NC_136915.1, forward strand.
TGTAAATATTCTACTATATTATTATCAGTCATTGCTATGGTTTCCATGAAATGAGGAACATTCTCATTATTAGGCTTATAAAGTCTCCTGGGTGGTTCTCTGAACACCGTGATTACCTTGCCAAAAATGGAATGCTGGGTATTCTGCCCTTGACAGTGTGCAGTTTCCCTCATTGCCCACACGCAGCAGGATTAATTACATATTGTTCAGACCAGACATCAGTTTGGAATCCTTTGCAACGTTGGTATGGACATGCATTTCCATTTCTTCATGTTTACTAAAATCTGTAATAAATGCTATCCACCACTGCGCCCATTCTTGTTCTTCAAATTATTATTGTTTTTATTCCCAAAGAGGTTTTTTTTTTGGAAGATGTTGGGGGTAGGAGTTTATTAATTTATTTTTGCTGTGTTGGGTCTTTGTTTCTGTGCGAGGGCTTTCTCTAGTTGTGGCAAGCGGGGGCCACTCTTCATCGCGGTGCGCGGGCCTCTCACTATCGCGGCCTCTCTTGTTGCGGAGCACAGGCTCCAGACACGCAGGCTCAGTAGTTTTGGCTCACGGGCCTAGTTGCTCCGTGGCATGTGGGATCCTCCCAGACCAGGGCTCGAACCCGTGTCCCCTGCATCGGCAGGCGGACTCTCAACCACTGCACCACCAGGGAAGCCCCAAAGAGTTGTTTTTTTTTTTTTTTTTTTTTAACATAAATGTAATGCAGAGTCTTTGGAGATAGAATAAAGTAACTAAGAGATAGGATTATTTGTAACCACTTGGATGGTTTTTGAGTGTAATAGGTTCTCCTAAACTTCCTACTTGTAATGTGGTGTCATTTTATAAATGTTAAATTTCTTACTTGAGGTTGATAATTATCAACAGAATTTTAGTATTATATAATAGTCAAATTGTATGTCCTATACCTGGTTAGCAGAAAATACATTTCGTTTAAGAATTTTTTTTGCTTTAAAAATTTGTTTTTGTTTTGTTTTTTAAATCATAGGCTTTGGTTGACATGGAAGCAGAAGTGAAATTCATATCTTCTGCTTTCTGTAGACAGCATGTGTCTATGCTACATTTTGTTCAAAGTGGTAATTATGAAGACTTTTCCTTTTATTGTGGATTTGCCATATATATATTCAGTATTCCAAATATTTCAAAATTTTACTTCTCTAAGGGCTTTCCATGTTCTGTTTTCTGATCTTGAGAAATTAAAAAATATACTTTTTCTGGTATCTGGAGAAAAATAATGTAATGATTAGTATTTTATTTAAGAATTTGTAATATTTTGAAATAATTATATATAAGCTGTTAAATTCTAGCAGCAGTTAAATTTTGTATTGGTGAATTTTCTGTAATAACAAATAACAACTGCTGTAATATTAGATCATTATGTAATAATGACCAATTTATGTCCAAATAATACTTTGCGAGTTATTATTGGTGATTATTATTATTATATAATTTTGAGCATAACGACTAATTTAAATGGATATGTAAACTGAGAACTCATAAATATTATTCTAACATCGTAAACAACAGATGGATGATATAAACTGCAATTTGAAAAATCAGTTTACCCAGTGTACTCATACTCCAGCAAGAGATTTTTTTAAAAATTGAGATATTTGCCAAGCAATACATCAGTCTAAAAAACAAAAAGCTGCACTTTGTTCAGAAGCACAGGTAATTTTAGATGTTGTTAGATCAACTAGGTTTTCAATGGTTAATTCCAGTTTTGTAAGTCAAAGTAAAATGACATACATTTACCATATTGGGACAAGATGCTTTACTGCCATCTGTCAAAGAATTGTCACAATAAATATAGAAACTGCCCATCCTTAGAGTCAATAAAACTGTAATCATACAAATAAAGAGTCCACGATGTAACTAATATCCCCTTAGATAAGTGCCCTTGTGCAGTGCAAAACCTGAACAACCATACCTGACAGCCTTGTCCCAACCGCATGGAGAAAACAAATCTGTTAGCACCTGAGCTTTTCCAGCATTCATGACAGGTGAGCTACATTTGACATCTTCATTGTGGCACGATTTTGCAGGACTAAAAAAGATAGAATTCTTGGCAGTGTTAAGCACTGGAAGTTGTGCCTATGCAGTACTGCTTTGGAAACACGAAGTCCCTAAGCTGGCAAGCTTTACTTTAATCATTTTAAGCTGAAAAAGTTTGAATTTTTAAAATCTGTTTTGAGGGAAACTCTTTCCTTCCTTTTTTCCATTTGTGAACAAATTAGAGGTGGCTTAGAGCAGAGGAAATGTCTGCTCTTTGCTTGGGTGTGTCCTAGAGCCCAAGGTTCAAGCACTGGCCCTTCTGCACATGACTGTTGAGGGTAGTTCACTCGTCTTCATGTGAGGTCAGGGTACCCCTGCTGGGCGACGGTCCTACTTAGGAGGAAAAAATCCCACCGTGAGGAGAGCTGTCAAGTCAGTTTCCTATGAATGTAACAATTTGTCGAAATCATGGTTGTTGAATACAATTTGTTCAGTAGATATTGTTCAAATGAGATGGTAATGTAAAAAATATATGTATATATATTAATATACATATAAATGATAGGTATACAGTTTGAGAAATATACAGCAAGAAGGTGCTATTTACTGCATGAATGTATAGCACACCAGGCTAGGAAAAGAGAGATTAGGTACCTGAACAATGGCTCTCGTTTTCAGCTGCAATCAAAACCCCCTGGGATCCACATTAAAGCTAGGTCTTCCTAAGCCTTCCTCCAGAGAGGAAGAGTCAATAGGTCTGGCGTTGTGCCCGGGAATCTGTATATTTTTAGAACTACAGAGGTGATACTGACATCCATCCAGGAGACTGGATCTTCCTTTTTCCCACCTGCTTCCTCCAGCTCTCTTTTGTTCTGTGTCACAGAACAGTCTGCCCCTAAAAGCAGTCATTTAATTACCAAATGTCTACCATGTACATAGCATGAGCAGCATTATAGGAAATACAAAAACAAGTAAGATCGAGTTTTGAGGGAGGTTAGAATCTAGTAGGGGAGATAAAAACCTGAAAACAGTCAGGCTACAGGCAAAAGCATCACCCTCCCTGTTCCGTTCCCACCCAAGAAATCCGAGGTGGTTCTCCAAGTCCTGGTTGTTTTATTCTCTGTACAGTGTCATTGGCAGTGCTTCCTAGCTGACATTCAGAGATAAAGGAGCAAGTGAATTATTATGTGCAGGTTAAGGAAATTGAACACAGTGATTCTTTGTTGTAAGGAAAAGGTAGGAATAATTCCTACCTTGAATTAAGATGAATAGAGCGCTCTATTTTGGGATTTAAGATCTCATTGAGGCTTACTACGGGACCTTTCCATTATTGTTGTGGATATACTGTCTACGTTTATTTTAAAATATAAAAGTGCTATTTTTCTGAATTGATCTATAATTTATAAGGAACATCATTATACTTACAAAGATGGTATTATTATCTACATTCATCGCGTGAGAATGCTAGCTTAATGCTTATGGTAATTCCTTCCCTATTTCTCCACAACTGATTTATCACTTGTCTGACCCAACTTCTCGGCACACCATTGTTCCACGCTCTCCACACCCCTCATTTCACAGAAGAGTGTTAATAATAGGATATGTTATTCAGCTTTTCATTTACATGATTCTGAGATGCCAGGCAGTATAATTAATCACCATCACAAAGATTCTCATGTATATGCTTTATACATATATACTCTTTCTGGGTCACTGAACTAATAAAACAGCATATTCTAAGCATGGTTGCAAATCACAGCCTATGGCTACAAGGTAGTTAGTAAAATGCGTAAGGTAAACATAGATTTGCAAGATATTTTCCTTCAGGTGAAAATATAGGAAACCTTTTCAAATAATGCATGTATAACCCTTCTGTGTTATGTTTAATAAATACTCGTGTTTCCATAGCTTTTAAATATTTATAAAATAGTTTTATAACAAAATTGGAGGAAAGATGGGACTCACCTTGTACCCTTTTTCTCCAAATAAAGAAACAGGTAGCATATTACTTCTTAGTAGAAAATTTCATCTGGCCTAAGGTCAAGTAACCCACTAGATGTTAACCTGTGACAAGAGACACACCTGAAAGATTTTAAGTGAGCTGTCTTCCCTCCAGCTGCATTTCTCTGGGTCTGTAGAACAGATGGATTTCTCAAAAGGAGGTGGGTTACAAAGTAAATGTATTTTCTTACATTTCTTTGGGAAAGTTGTATCTAGGGAGCAACCCCAGAGACTTGGGCCCCTCGAATCCTTCCCCCCCCCCATTCATGGCCCTGACTATAATCTGGGAAAGAGTTTTTTGTCTTACAGATAAGAGGGAAGAGGGACATATATGATACTCAGGATAAAGCCCAGGTCCCAAAGTGCCAAGGCTAGAGCAAGGATGTAGTCAGAAATCAGGATCAGAGTAATCAGATCAGTATCGGAAACACGGGGGTCAGAATTTTAGGCTAGACAGAGGCGACAGAAGAATCGACGTTAGAAACTTAGCTTGTCTGAATGATGTTTGCTATTCATTCTCTCATTCACTCATTCATTCCTTCAGCAGACATCTGTGATCACTTATTCTGTGCGTGATCCTTCCCTGTATGGAGCTTAAAGTGAGGGGTGTAGGAGGTGGGGTTGGAGGTGGGCAACATCCAACCACTTTTTAACTTGATTAGATTCTGACAGGAGCCCTAGGTAGTCTGTGGTGCTCTAGAAAATGAGAACTTTAGGGCTAAGGGAACATGGGCTCCAAGAAACAAAGACAGAGATAAGCTTAAAGGATAAATTAGGAATTATCAGAACAGAAAGATGCATGAGATCTGGGTCTAACATCCAAGCTGGAGCCAGTACAGGTACGACGGGAGGCCAGGTGGTAGGGGGAGATGTGGAATGTTAGGTTAACACAGTGCAGCGTGAAGCCCAAAGGCTGGGAAGTCAGGCAAAATTCAAATCCCAGGTTCACCTTTTCCTAGCTACGTTGTCTTGAACACATCAACCTCTTTGAGCCTCAGTTTTTTTAACTGTCATTAATAAATGATGCATAGTAAAATAAATAAATAATGAGTAATACTATCTACCTAACAATGGGGTTGGGAGAACTAATTTTAGAATTTTGCTATTATGGAATTTATGACTTCATGCACATAAATACCTGCCAGTAATTCGGAGCTCCTTTGAGTTATATTTTTGGAGTTTGTTATGACTTATACCTCAATGTTAAAATTGTGACATTAATCTGCTGTGTAATCAGGATTCCCATTAATAATGTCCATGTGCATTCCATAGCATTTTTATAAAGAATTTGGTCTAGGTTTCCCATTCTGGAAAATATTTACCTCCAGCATTTTATGAAATAACTAAATCCGAAAACAAATATAATGTCTCTCAGAAGAAATGAATTGACTTTGTCACTAGGGGGAGACCTAGCCAGGTTTTGAAACTTGCCCCAACTTTGAGAGGAGAGAATCTTTTTCTTCCCTGGGCGTTCTCAGGAGATAAGAGAAGTGATGATGTAGGAAAAGGCATTGACAAAACTGGCAGTCCCAACAGGAGGATTGGAGAGATTTTCTTTTTCTTTCAGTAGCTCTTAACTGTTTTCTATGTAGATGGGAATAAACCTTAGGGGATACAGGTGCTGAGACAGCCTGGAAGCATCAAGTGAAGCCAGGAATTCAGGGGGCGCCAAGCAAAGGGGAGTTGCATCCTTTCACGGGAGCCCTCTGAGAGGGTAGGGACATTTAATAAACACCAGGATTTCTCACTGGAATTTTCAGTGACCATAGACAGTCTGCGTGTGTGCATATTTATACACTTTTTTCTATTATATATTTTTCTGTTAATTACATTTCCCTACTCATCTTGAATCATAAGCACTTCTGAAGAAGTGGAGCAGGGATATCTTGACTGTTCTGTGAAAGGAAAAGGCCAAGGGGTGCTAGGAGGGGACATGCCTCTCACAGGTAACATTCGTGGACTAATTCCCTGGGGAGCCAACTCACAAAAGGGTGCAGCAACCCAGGCGGTAGAATTCCATCCGGTTAATGATATTTCTTTAAAGAAGAGAGATACAGGCTTAGAGCTTAGTGAATGGCAAACCTTTTTATCTTCTTAGTTCTCTTCAATCTGTCAGTGCATCTAATTTATAGAGGATACTTGGAATAAAGCAGTAGACTTTTATTTAAGAAAATGAAGAATATAAACATGAAACATAATTGGTTATGAGGCTGGTTTAAAAAATAATTTCAAGTATATAGTGTGTATTAAATGCTTCTAATTGTGCAGTTTATAAATATCAAATTCTAAACCTCTTACCCAAGTGATAATTTATATTTAACAACTTGGCATTTGCCTGGCTGAGCATCCTATGTCCATGAGTTCCATTAGTATAAAGTTCAGAATATTTAAATTATATTGTATATGGTTGAATTAGGGATCTCTAGAAAACTAATGAAAGTATTTTAAAAGAATTTTTTTTCTGATTATCAGAACAAATACATGGTAAAGAAATTTAAAATCATCTGTAATTTTTTTCACAGAGTAATAACCACTGTTGACATGTCGGGTTAGTTCTTTTTAGCTCTAATTCCATAACATTGTTTACAAAGTTGAAATCATGCTGAATGTACAATTTTGTATTCTGATCATTTCTTTTCCCCAGAGAACAATGCTTGTGGTTTCTATACTCATTGCCGTCTACAAATGGAGCACATTTCTTGCTCTTCTTTTAAGTACAAAATCATTATGTGTTGTTTTTTAAACTACATAGTTATTCAGCCTTTTCCCTTATCATTAAAAGTCTTTGTAAATATCATTGTAATGGTGACAAGATATTTCATCACACGCATATATCATAATTTATTCTACAGACTCCTATTGTTAGATATTTAGTTATTTCCAGTAAATAATCCTGTAATGAAGGTCTCTGTTCATAAAATTTTAGCAGTGCTTTACTGTATTTAATAAGGATCATTTGCATTGAAACCAAAAAGCTATTTTTAACTATAGTGAGATAAGATGATTATATTTTTAAATAAAACTATAAACCACTAATAGTAGAACTACTGGAAGCATATGAGTTTCTGTGACATATGATAATTCCTTAGGATATTTAAAAAACCCTTTTCATCTCAGGAATTGAATATAGGTGTTAGATGTCTCCCCAGATCATAGCACCTCAGTGATTATGAGTGCCTTCATATTAGAGAATATGTAATGTAGACTAATTGTCCCTCTCACTTAAGAAGTGCTTACATTGTAGGAAGCACACCGCTAAGTGTTCTCACTCACATCAACTCTTAATTATCAAAATAACCCTATGAGATATAGAATATCATTATTATTTAATAAATAATGCCTCCTGGATATGACTTCCATAAGGATTAAATGAGTTAATACACTTATGAAATGAACACTTCAATACACATAAATAAATATCACTTAACTATATATACAAGTAGTATATAGAAAAAGGTCTGGATGAATCTGTACTAAACTGTTATTATGTTTATTTCTTGAGAGAGAGAAAGGGGATTGATCTTGGTGGTAAAAGTCAAAGTAGACCTTAGCCTTATCGTTAATGTTTAGTTTTTTTCCCCAAAGAATGTAATCATATACTATTTATTTAATTAAAATTAATTTAAAAATATAACTATATGACAAGGGGATTCTTTTTATCATTGAGCTTTACAATCATCTTTGAATGCTTTGGAGTTTACTAACTCCTTATTAGTTATAGAAAAAAGATGATAGTGGAAAAATTTAAACCCCAAATTTTAGGTCTCTGAAAATTGAAGTCAGTAAAATATATGAAGAAAACACCTCCAAACGAATACGCTATGTCAAGAGCAGAATAGGATTGTTTGCAACACTCTTTTACATTCAATTTTTATAATAATTTGTGTTAAGATCTCATTGAGCCTGTAGAGTAAGATCATTTTATTTTTAGGTAATTGCTTGTGCCTTCAATAGATGTGTATTGAGCACCTACTCTGTCCCAGGGACTGTTTTAGTGGGTAAAATAGAAAAGGCCTGCTTTTCTTAAAGTTGGGGAGAGGCACAATAAATAAATCAACAAATATGTGCATGTCAGGTTGTGATCCGCTCTGAAGAAAATAAGCAGGGTAAAGGGGGTGAGAATGGTGAGCTGGGATGAGGTGGGAGGGGTGAGCGTGGACCATTTGACATCAGAGGCATGAGGAGGAGGCCGCCGAGCAGTGCCTGAGCGAGCGGAGGGCGTGAGTCCGTCCAGACATGCAGCCCAGGACACGGCGGCGGCGCAGGGAGGGGAGGAAGCCAGCGTGTGGGCTGAGCTCAGGGAAGCAGGAAAGCAGAGAGGAATCCAGAGACAAAGTAAAGTGGCGTGTAGGTAGGGCAGGATGAGTTCAGGTTCAGCCCTTCAGTAACTCCCTAATTGGGCAGGTTGGGGACTCTGGGGGCATATGTGGAGAGGGGGTTTGGGGGTGTAAAGTATTTATTAGAGATCAACATCTCTGTAGGAAGGAGAACGCAGAGGGAGGCCTCATAAATCTCAAGGAGCTGATGCCTTGTCCTGTGCCATCAGCAGATCTGTGGATGCCCGAGGAGGGTGTGGCTATGGGGAGGCCTCTGTCTACAGCTGGACCTGAAGGAGCTGATAGATGGTCTCCGGGGCGACCACATTAGGACATTTGCTAATGCGCTATAGGAATGGATTACGATTTTTCTAAGCGATCATAACTATTGAAAGGTTCTTTCATAAAGGTAAATGGTCAAGCCTGATTGGTATAAAACCTTAGTAAAATAAGAATGGCTTGATATGTCCTCACCATGATAAAAATACCTATCTCAAGTTAAAATGCAGGGTCACAGTTTTCAATGAAACATTAGAAGCCTTTGCTATTAAAGCCAGGATGCCTGCTACCACCAGAATTATTAGTAGTTCTCTGGAAAGTCAATCCAAAGCAGTTACAACAGAGAAAGAATAAAAACTTTAAATAAAGGAAAGAAGAGGCAGTGGTATCATTACTTGCACATGATGTGATTTTTTAACCTAGAAAACCCAAGAAAAGTGAAAATCATTAAAAGCATTAAGAAAATTCAGTAGGGAAGTTGCTTATCAATTAACATATAAAATCAAATAATTTTCCTGTACATCAGGGGTTGGCAAATTTTTTTCTGTAAAGAGCCTAGCTAGTAAATATTTTAGGCTTGTGGTCATACTGTCTGTATTGCAACTGCACACCTCTGCTGTTGTAGGGCAAAAGCAGCTGCAGACAAAAAATAAACACAGGCATGGCCGTGTTCCAATGGAACTTTATTTAAAAAACAGGCAGTAGCACAGACTTGACCCACGTTAGTTGTTTGCTGATCCCTGCTATAGTCATGAAAAAATCATTGAGAAATTATAATGGAAGAAGAAATCTCATTCCCAACAGCCAACAAAATGATTGAAACATTATACACTTGATTAAAAAATGTACAAGACATAGAGAAGAAATTTTCTGAAAGACGTTGAAGAAATTTCAAGTGAAAGAATAAAACTCTGCTTTGAATAGAAAGATTCTGCCTTGTAAAAGGGTCAGATTCCCCTAAATTAATTATACATTTAAGGGAGTCCCTATTTTAAGTATTTAGATGATCTAAAAAATATCTCTTATTTTTTTAATTCTTGTAGACTTTTATATCATATGTATATACTATACTTTAGTCAGGTTTCTATTGATAAAGCTTTGATTGTTGCTACTTTTTTTTTTGCTATCACTGATAATTTCTATAATAAATATCTTTGTACATGCTGGAAAGCCGTGAAAGTAAATCTACAGGCCAAATGGCCAGAAGTGGGGTTACTGGGTCAAAAAATATGTCATTTTAAATGTTGATGAGATTGTAACAACCTACATGAGAGTGATCTTTACATCTTCTCTAGAACTGGGCAGCATCAGTTTTTTGTTATTTTAAAAAATTTCTGATATGTGAAATATCATATCTCCTAGATTTTTAATTGATAATATTTGATTTTAAGAGAGAAGTTGGACATTTTTTTTTCTTCTGCTCATTGACCATAGGTATTTTTTCCTAACTTGCTTTTTTATACCCCATTTTAAATATATTTGATTGCTCCCTTTCTTACTGGTTTATGTGAGCTCTTTATTAGTTATGGAAACTATCTCTAGGCCTGTTGTTTTCCTTGCAAAACAGTTTATGGTTACCCAGAGTGTATAAAGAAATTATATATATTTTTCCCTTTATGAGCTTGAGATTTTGTGTATCTCTTAGAAATGTCAACCCTTTATGTCATGCAGGACTCTGCAAAAAATATCACCTCCTGTGAGGCTTTTCCTAATTGCCTACCTAAAATAGATAGTATTTCCCTCATTATGTCAATAAGGAAACTAAGAGAGCGGAAATAACTGGCCCAAGATCGCACAGCTCATAGGTAGCTGAACCTTGAACCGGAATTTAAGCTCAACATCGTCTGACCCCAAAGCCAGTCTTACTGTTTTATCTCATCCCATCCTGGCCATACCCACAAGCGTATGGGTGGATAGGAATATAAAATTTTAGGGTTGGAAGAGACTTTCTATGCAGGGTCCTAAAAGATAGATCAGGAAGGATACCTAGATTTCTGGTAGTAAATATTTCATGCTCATTAGTTTGACCAACAGTTACTTCTCTTAGAGAAATTCTCAGAATTGTTTTCTTATGATGTATAAAATCTCTGTTACTGTTTTGACATGCATTAACACACTCCCAACTTCAGTACCCATCATAGATGTTAAACATTATTGTGTGTCATTATAATTATTTGCCTTAGGAAGGCTGTGATTCCTAGCTGGATTTAATAATTAATCACCATAAGTATAGTATTTATTATTCTCAACATTATATAGTAGCAGAACCATGATTTTCAGTCATTAAGAGTTTCTATGAAACTCTTTTGGAATGAATTTTCAGATTTGGGAAAAACAAAAGGCTGATTGATGGCATATTCCTGCTAAATGTCACGAAAACAAAACATATGCTGTCAGTAAATCAAAATCACTGGTAGTCCTAGAAGAATGCATAATCAGAGGAGATGGTGGTGTGTTAACTAATTTTTATATTTGAGGTATTTAAGATGAATTATTCACCTTTACTGATCATAGAAATTAGATTGTTTGAGTTGAAAGGATGAAGCCATACAGAGTGATGGTTAAGAGCGTGTTTAAATTCTGTCTCCGTAGCTTCCTAGCTATGAGTTATTGGGCAAGTAATTTAACTCCTCTGTCTCTAAGCTTCCCCATTTATAAAGTAGGGATAATAATAATACTTATAGCACAGGAGTGTGGTTAAGTATTAAATAAGGCCACATACAGAAATTTAGGAATCATATGTATGGAGAAATTGAAGAAATCTCAATTGTGATGGTGAAGAGCCAGGCTGAGCAGGCAGATGGAGGAGAAAAGGCTCGGGGAAACCTCTAAAGAGTACAAATTGTTAAAAATTTTTTTCTTAAAAAAATTTTTTTTATTGACATATAGTTGATTTACAGTATTGTTTTAGTTTCAGGTGTACAGCAAAGTGATTTAGTTTTAGCTTAGTGATTCTTTTTCAGATTCTTTTCCATTATAGGTTATTACAAGATATTGAATATAGTTCCCTGTGCTATATGGTAGGTGCCTGTTGTTTATCTATTTTAAATATAGTAGTGTGTATATGCTAATACAATATTCCTAATTTGTCCTCCCCTCAGCCTTTCCCCTTTGGTAACCATAAGTTTGTTTTCTTTGTCTGTGAGCCTGTTTCTAGTTTTGTAAATAAATTCAATTGTATTATTTTTTAGATTTCATGTATAAGTGATATCATATAATATTTGTCTTTCTCTTTCTGACTAACTTCACTAAGTATGATAATCTCTAGGTCCATCCATGTTGCTGAAAATGGCATTATTTCATTCTTTTTATGGCTGAGTAATATTCCATTGTATATATGTGCCACATCTTCTTTACCCATTCATCTGTTGATGGACACTTAGGTTGCTTCCATGTCTTGGCTATTGTGAATAGTGCTGCCATGAACATTGGGGTGCAAAAAATATGGAACACTTCACGAATTTGCGTGTCATCCTTGTGCAGGGGCCACAGTAACCTTCTCTGTACCGTTCCAATTTTACCATATGTGCTGCCAAAGTGAGCACCAAACTGCTGAAAATTTTCAACATAAAATGTGTACTTCCAGTAGAAAATGCCAGACCGAGCACAATCTATTTAATCTCTCTGTTGAAACCTCATTAAAATTATAGTAAAAGAAAAAAAGGTTTAAACATACAGTGAAAAGAAAGCATGGTAGATATCAGAGGAAGTAGAAGGAAAACTGATTTTTACAAGTGCTGACAAGGGACTCCCTTGGTGGTCCAGTGACTTCACCTTCCAATTCAGGGGGTGCAGGTTTGATCCCTGGTCGACAAGCTATGATCCCACATGCCTCGGGGCCAAAAAGCCAAAACATAAAACAGAAGAAATATTGTAGGAAAATCAATAAAGACTTTAGAAATGGTCCATATCAAAAAAATCTTTAAAACGAAAAAAGAAAATCATAGTCTGGATATGAAGCAAATGAGCTAGGGTACATCTCATGATGATGAATGAGGCTGAATGAATGAAGATGAAGATGAATGAAGTGAGGTTCAAGCAATTGATAGAAGGAGTAGGAAGCTGAAGATATTAAGGATGGAGGAAAGATGACAAAGAAAGAAAATTCAGAAGCAGAAGGATAAACTGTGCAATAAATTCATAGTTCAAAAATAGAGCAAAGTAAAATATGACATGATTTTGAATAAATGGTGAAGACATAAGGGAGCATCAACTTGAACTTGATTCTAGGAAGATCCTCTTTAGAGAGTGTTCATGATCTTGGTGTCTTAGAGACGAGAATGGAGTTAAAGCACACTACTTAGCACAAGTGATTAATGTTTATACCATCAAATGTTGTCACTGCTATTAACTGTTTTTTCATCTTGTAGAAGCAACCCAGAGGCAAACACCAAAGATTTTATGTGTGTACATCGAAAAATGTCAATGTTATGGACCTTGATGATATAAGAGTAAGATTTGTTTACAACATTGAGAAGTGGAGGGAAGGATACAGGTGATAACATGGTCATTTTACAAAGAGGGGATAAAGATAACACAGAGAGAGACCAATATTAGTGAACTAACTCTATTAGGGAGGGGAAGGAAGAAGGGAAGGGGTAATAGATGAACTAGATCTTCATCCAACATTGCGGAAGCCAACAGGTAACATCTGAAGCTGGTTGTTCAGAAACAGCTGCATACATGTGGCAGGGGCTGCTAGTGGCTCTTTTAATGTTCATTCTCCCTTTCTTTTATACAATAAAAATGAATCTGGGTACATGAACACCCAGCTAACAACTACACTTTCCTTGAAGCTAGGTATCGCCAACAAGGAGTCATGCTGGAATGTAGCGTGCAGCCTTTAGGTCAGTTCCTTGCAATAGAAGGAGCCTGGCCACCCCTCCTCTCTCTCCCTGCCTTCCCTAGGCTGGAGTGCAGGTGAGGCAGAATGTCTATGAAGCTTGTGGAAAAGGGCCATGTCCTTCCACAGGGAGGCCAGAGCAGTGCCTTCTATCACTGTGTTTTGGAGTTCCGTGTTTAAGCAGTCTGACTTGTATCCTATTCCTATGAATAATTGTTTCAAGACATAAAGGCATGTAAGTCTTAAAACAGCAGTGATTAAAAGTTGTTTTCTGGAAAGCAGGATTCAGTGTGTGGTGGTTGAACTGAAGACAAGCATTGTTTTTCCTTGTAACTATTTCTATGCCATTTAATTTTTAAGCATGTGTATACATTATTTTGATGGAAATAAAATGAAAGTTCATTAAGATAGAGAAAAATAGAACATATACAGTAGTAAAATGGAAATAAATAACTCACTCTCTAACTAACCTGAGAAAACGTTTTAGTGACTCACTTCAAGCTATTTTTTTCTACATTTAGTTTTTTGTTTATTTGATCAAAAGTCTATATTTCAGGGATGGACAGAAGAAGGGGACTCCACCAAGAGGACTGAAAAGAAATATTTGGAGAATTATTAGACAAACCAAGAGAATTAAATATCAAGAAAAACAGGAGGGGAGTGGTTTCAGTAATGAGAGGTTAGTTAATGGTTTCAAACGCTCTGGACGAGTCAACAGGTTGAGATTTGGCAGTTGATTAATTGGATTTGGCCTCTTGGGTTGAACAGACTAAGGGTGATTGTGTGAAGTGCTGCTGACAGGGCAAGCATGATGGGGGCTGAGAACCGACTTGGGTTTGTCATTGTCAAGGTCAGGGGTCAGTCCTAGTGGGTGGCAGGTACAAACTCCTGGTTGCAGTGGTTTAAAAAGAATGAAGGATATCTTTAGATGAGAGAGATGTGAGTAGATTTGTAGGTAAGATTTAGGACCTGAACATAAATTTGTAGGTAAGTAGTGCCCAGTCAAGGACCTGATGGGGATTCTAACAAACTGGTTTAAAAGCAAGGGCGTATGATCCTTTTAATATATTGTTGGATTAGGTTTGCTAGTATTTTGTTGAGGATTTTTGCATATATGTTCATCAGTGATATTGGCCTATAAGTTTCTTTTTTGTGTGCATTCTTTGTCTGCTTTAGGTATCAGGGTGAAGTAAGTCAGTCAGAGAAAGACAAATATCGTATGATATCACTTATATGTGGAATCTAAAAAAAATGATACAAAAGCAAAGGTGGAAGCTTCGGCTTGGAAAGAAGAACATTTCATCCCCCAAAACCAAAGGGAAAGGGGAATATTAGGAAGGGAGAAATTAATCTCTTTATCAGTGTGTTAGTTTACAAAGTAATATCTTGAAAGAATGAGTTTGTGGGTTTAACAAGGGAAACAGTTTGAAAGAGTTCACCTGGTGAATTACGCAGGAGATGAGCTGAGGGCTGGCCAAGGAGTCCTGTGCACTTGAGTAGGATTATCTATCATGGAAATGAAATCAACTGGGTCCTGGGGCTGGACCCAAAACTCTCAGCAGCTTAGCACTGAAATAGACAGTGGGGTTAGTCCAGGTTATCACCTTTTAGTAGTCTTTTCCGCTTAAAAATGTTTAAGGTAAAAAGTAGCTTTGCTGTTTTCTGTTACATCGATAGATACACTGAATAGCATGTTTACTAGTGGGTCAAATCAACCTGGCATGCAGCAATAATAACAGTGTGCCTTCCTTTTCATTCATGTCCAAATTTCTGTTTTTCCCCCATAGAAATTCAGTACATGTGCATTAATCTTACCTAAACAGACCTGTTTTCTGCTTCCAGAAAAATAATTACTCAAGAATTTTCTTCCACTGATATATTTAAAAGATTAATAAAAGAAAGAAAATAAAATGGAGACACATGTAGAATAAAGTGTGTATTAAATCTGCTGAGCAATTCTAATCGGACTCATTGACTGTTTCTGCCCTGATTATTTTGGACACAAACTACTGGGGCCTGTGTTTATATCATAAGGTACAAGGAAGGAATGGATTGTGATGTTTTTGTATGTTCCTCTGTTTTCTGACTACAAAATTGGCAGTGACTCTTTACAGTAGGAAATGTTTAGCTGTAACCCTTTGGTAGGGACCAGTGGAGACTGCAGATTTGGTTGTAGTTATACTAGAAAATTCTGGCATGCTTTCTCTATACAGCATGGAAGTGTAACCTCAGAAGCATAGCTAGGGCTGCTGAAATGGGTTCAGGATCTGATGAAAAACAATGTTCAGGTCCCTCCCAGCATTTGGTTGAGGTTCACGTCCTCTTCCAGCCCAGATTGTGTACTGAATTTCTCCAACCTGTTCAGCCCTAAACGTGCCAAGAAACCTAAACGTAGTTCAAATAAAGATATGATTCCATCATTTCAAGACCACCCGCCAGCTTTTTGTTGTATTCTTTCTTTCTTTTTTTCTTTTTTTAAGCTCCATAAAGGGCTTTAAAAAAAAGCACAGAGTTAAAAAAATAAATAGTCAAATGGGTACTAGGTATAATTTCTGCTCCAATGGTCCCTACAAAACTTCAAGAAACAAAAGGTGCCTGAAAATAACCATTTGGAAATGACATTACCAACTAATTCTAGCTCTTGTCAATGTAACCAGTGATATCATGTCTCTCTACAATGTCTCTATTTTCTACACTGTATCCCTTCTGGTTGTAAGACACTATCTGGCATCTTTTCTAAGATAACCACCTAAATGACTCAGGATTACACAAGAGACAATCCTCTCTTTTCTTTCTCAAATGTGGTGGACCCATCCAAATAGTGGTCCCTTGGATTACAAAGGGGGCTGGGGTCTCTTTGTACCCTTGGGTAGGTGTGGGGAGGAGTTGGCCCTGATTCTTCATCTTCAGAGGAGGTGATGAGAATGAGAACCACAGAAAAGCCTTGAGTTTCCTGACCACATTGAAGTAATCCTGAATGCATCGCCTGCTGCTTGTACCTAGGATTCTAAAGTTTAAGAACAGTGGCACTAGTCCATGAAAGATGAAATAAGAAATTTTAAGATACGAAAACTATAAACTAAACTAGCAACATATACGTGGAGCCTGTTTAAGACTTTTCCACTTGAGGCTCTGGTAGAGAGTGGTGACTCAATCACTGTTTAAATAAAAACTTAAATAAAAAATTGTGAATGTATTCTTTTGGTAATTATATTTAGCACATGCCTACATTTTGAGACTTAGGTCATAAGCCACTAGTTCAGCCATCTGTCTGACCCAGTTTCACGTTATGGTCTCAAAGCTGCATGCCAGACCTGTTAGTAAAGATAATAAAATTTAAAAAAATCTGATCTGGAGGGGACTTACAATTTGACTCTGAAACTGAACATTGCTTGACTCATCAAGATATTATAAACATCTGTGAATTCAGGGCGAGATCTCAACGGAGCTTAGAAATATGTGTAAAGAAAAGGTTTAATAGCCTCCTAAGCCCTGAAAATTATTCATGCTGGTGAAATTCTGCTTTGGGCAAATGCTCTGTCTTCTCTTTGTTTTCTGATTTACTGGCAATTTTAACACTTCAGCCAAAAGCAGTCATACCACATTTCCAAACTGTTTCACTTTTGCTCTAACTTTCAACCTAGGCTTAAGCTCAGGGATGCCAGGAGGTACGAGCCAGTCCAGGACACTGAAAGTGGCAAGGAACTAGATACTAAAAGAGAGATAATAAAGAAAACACCCGTGATGCATTTCGGCTAAGTCAACCATACAAGCACCGTCTCTGGAAAGATAAAAAAAAAATGTGTTCAGTGCTTCAAAGCCATGAGCTCTGCTCATCAGTGATCCAATCCATGACATGGTCTGAAGTTCCAAATTCTGCAGCTGAGGGCATGGCTTTGTCTACAAGTAGTGCTTGAATCAAAAGGAGTCTGGAAGTTCTGCTTTATGCATTCTGTGGCACTGGACTTGCAGAGGTGGCTGGGATTGTCACGTGAAGACACAGAAACACTGAACTCATCACCAGAATGACGGCTCCCCTGATGGGAGGAACCTTGGAGAACATCTAAAGCCAACCCCTCACCCTGCAGTTGAGCAGCTCCTACTCAATTAGGGGTGGCTTTTCTATTAAAATTATGTTTTTGTCCATTTCTCCCATAGTTAAAGAGTTTTTGCTTCTGATGCATTTTAATGCAATGCTGTCTGTCAAACAGAAGTGTATGGCATTCACGTGTGAGCTGTAAATTGTATCTTTTTGATGATAACCACCTAAACAATGTAAAGATTACAAAACAGAGATCCAGAGAAGTTAAATAACCAGCGCAGAATCAGAGAGATAGTAACAGATGCAAAACTAGATACAACCTTGCTTTCCCTGCTGTTGCCTTGAGCTTTTTTATACTTGTGCCACATCAGTGTGGGTTTTATATGGCCACCGTATGGAGAATCCCCTCTGTGTGTCATTTATTGCTAAGTACCATTACTCTGTAAATAATGAGAGCTGAATATGGAGAATTTCGAAGTGCTCTCAGGTTCTGGCACACACAAAAAGATGGGATTACATTTTTCAGAAGAGAGAAGGCAAGCCTAACCTTGGTTTCCAAAGAATGGCATAGATGCTGGGTGAATATAAAAACCTCTAACAAAAATGCAATCATGGAAGAGGCAACACAGAGCATGGAGTTATATTACTGGGTTCCAGCCTGGCTCTGCCATTTCTCACGAGGCCAGCACCGGAGTAGCCTGGATAGACTGAGCCAGATGCAGTGATATTGAAGAAACTATCAGTGGGCACCCCCCGATCAGTGATACTGTTTCTCCTTGTCAACCAGAGTCCATGCCTGGGGCTAAGGTGTAGAGGAACAAATATGTTCTTGCTAAAGTACCTTTGAAAACCAGGGTCTCAGGCATTCTGAGTGGGTTTCAAACCAGGAATAAGCAGTGTTCTTTAAAACAATGTGGCCTCTGTTTCTGGCCATGAGGTTCTAAGATACTTTAAAAAAATTTTATTGAAATATAGTTGATATACAATATTGTGATGTGTTAGTTTCAGGTATACACCAAAGTGATTCATATATATATATATTCTTTTTCAGATTCTTTTCCATTATAGGTTATTATAAGATATTGAGTAGAGTTCCCAAAAAGCTAGTCTTTCTTGACTGCTGTTCTAATCCCAAATCCTTTCCAGAATAACCCCCGTTATCAATTGATGTGTATCTTCCAGACATTTTGCTGAATGCTTATACATATACAAACAATGTACATATATATATAGACATATGTGTGTATAGAAATATCCAGGAGACTTTGATTATTGTGCTTCATTTTCTCCTGTAAAATTTTTCTGGAAACACACCCACCTGTGACAACCTCAAGCAGTGAAGCTTAATTAAAGGGAGGGTAAGAAGAAGTTTAACAATTTATAGAATAACTAACTTTTTTCAGGCATTTAAAATTTTTATTATTTTCTTATTTAAGCTTCACAAAAATTCTTGGAGTTCAGAATCATTTTATCTATTGTACTGATGCAGAAATTAAAACACATCAACAGATGAATGGATAAAGAAGATGTGGCATATACATACAATGGAATATTACTCAGCCATAAAAAGAAATGAAATTGAGTTATTTGTAGTGGGGTGGATGGACCTAGAATCTGTCATACAGAGTGAAGTAAGTCAGAAAGAGAAAAGCAAATACCATATGCTAACACACATGTATGGAATCTAAAAAAAAAAATAAGTTCATGAAGAACCTAGGGGCAAGACAGGAATAAAGATGCAGACATAGGGAGTGGACTTGAGGACACGGGGAAGGGGAAGGGTAAGCTGGGACAAAGTGAGAGAGTGGCATGGACATATGTACACTACCAACTGTAAAATAGATAGCTAGTGGGAAGTAGCCACATAGCACAGGGAGATCAGCTCAGTGCTTTGTGACCACCTAGAGGGGTGGGATAGGGAGGGTGGGAGGGAGGGAGAAGCAAGAGGGAAGAGATATGGGGATATATGTATACGTATAGCTGATTCACTTTGTTATAAAGCAGAAACAAACACACCATTGTAAAGCAATTATACTCCAATAAATATGTTTAAAAAAAAAGAAATTAAAACACAGAGAGGAAAAATAACTTGCTAATAGTAAAGACAGAATTCAAACCATGTCTGTTTGGTCTCCAAAATCAAGTCTCTTTTCACTCTGTTATACAGCACCACCCTGATTCTAGTACACTGCATTGTATAGCATATTGAAATGAAAATTACTGCAAGATAGTTCACATTTTTATTACTGCATGCAAATAGACTGGATTTTAGAAGTCTGAAGGATAAAATCATGTACTATCCACTAAGGAAAATAGCAATGATAATTCTTTAAGTTTTCAGTTAGAATCTGTTTGCAAATTACCCATTAAGGCAAGAGAAATTATTTTTATTTTGTATAATGAAAAGAAAAAAAAGCTAAAATTTTATAGATACAATTATTAAAAACAGTAAACCTTGAAGAAGGTCCAAAACAACACTTCACATTCAATATTAGTATTTTACTTTGCAATCTCAAATAGAACACGCTAAGGTATTTTTATGGTAGTCTTCAAATATGTAAATGTGTTGTGTTACAATTCTTCCCATTTTATGATTGGGAAATGTGAGAAAAAGGAAAAGACTTCTGTGAGGTCGCCAGGTCAGAAACCAATGTATTAAACTATGGTTTTAGCTCAGGGTAGACAGATTTTTAGAACAGAATTTAGGGTATAGGTCTCTGTAAAATGTAATATCACACAAGTATTTGTTATTTGTGTTGCTATTATCTTCAGATGAGAATGGAGGCCCATGGAGGGTATGCATTCATTAAAAATAGCTGTCCCATTGAATGGTTTGGAAAATCACCATGGGTCTATAGAGTATAGAAAGTTATATATATTATGAAAGTAGACAGTCTTTGGTATGATTTTTTCCCTCTCTGTAAAATATCAAAAAGAGTAAAACTAAATTTAAGAGAATAATGCACCAAGAACTGAATTCTTATGATTACTCTTTTTCCCATCTCTTCTCTCACCAAACTCTCAGCTCCTTCTTTTCTCCTTGTCCTTCCTTTCCAAAGATAGAGATGATATTAGAGATGGGAAAGCCATGGAATTGTTTTTAGATTGTAGCTCTTTTGACTTTGTCTCTCCTTGGATGTTCTGGGGCCATCATCATCTCTGGCTGAGATTTGCTGGAGACTTCTGATAGAGCCTTTTGGTCAGCCAGTCACCCCATTGGACTGGGATTCCGAGAGTTCGAGAAAGTGACTCACACAGCATGGAAGACCCCACAGCTGTCTGCTCCCGCGGGTCTCAATTATCAGTCATTCCACTAGGGTTTGGTGTTCACTTCCATTAGGATACACCTCTGTGTTTGGTTTCAGTGAGCCACACTTCCCTTTTAATCCTTGGTGCCCACTTCAACTTTAAAAAGATGTCCATTGACAGGTGAATGGGTAAAGAAGATGTGGTATATATATATATATATATATATATATATATATATATATATATATATATATATATACATACACACACACACTCACACACACAATGGAATATTACTCAGCCACAAAATAGAACGAAACAATGCCATTTACAGCAACATGGATGGACCTAAAGATTATCATACTAAGTGACCCCAATGAGTGGACAAAGACAAGTATCATATGATATCACTTATATGTGGCATCTAAAAATTGATATAAATGAACTTATTTACAAAACAAAAATAGACTCACAGACATAGAAAACAAACTTATTGTTATCAAAATGTAAAGGGGAGGATAAATTAGGGATTCAGGATTAAAAGGTATGCATTACTATATATAAAATAGGTAAACAACAAGGACCTACTGTCTACTACTGGGAACTATATTCAATATCTTATAATAACCTATAATGGAAAAGAATCTGAAAAGGAATATATATATATATATATATATATACATACACAGACATATATATGTATATATGTTTAACTGAATCACTTTGCTGTACACCTGAAACATTGTAAATCAACTATACTTCAATTAAAATTAAAAAAATAAAAACTAGCTGACAGACAATACATGATGTAATTTGAATGGCATCGGAGGAAATTAAGGAAGTAGAGACCAGAGGTGTATATATTTAGAAATGTGCCTACCCTCCAATCATCCCCCATCAGCCTCTGGAATCTTCTACAACCTGTCATTGTGACTCTACTACAGAGTTGACAGTCCCCAAATGAGGAGACAAAATGCTCGCTACTTGACCTGCACTTGTGAGATCTGTTTCACTTCAGGCCCTGGGACAAAACATCTTCAGGAGACATTTACATCCTTCCCACTGAAAATGGAGGCAGCTCAGCATCATCAGCCTTGCTGTTGGTGTGGCTCTAATTCTGGGATCAAGTATTTTGGAAGTCGAGCGCCTATCTCTGATGCAAGCCTCTAAACCTGACACCCTGCTTTGTGCTTGTCAGTTTTACATTCTCTGCCCCTAAAGTTCTGGTAGATTCTGAAGCCCTGCAGCCTCTTGACAAAGTTCCCCGATGCCACACCTCCTTGTGTCCTGCCCCTGGACCGTGTGTTGCTATGGTGCTCCTGGGTGGTAGATAGAACAGTGGTGCCCCAAAGATCCTAATCCCTGGAATCTGGGGATATGTTAGGTTTCAGAACAAAGGGGAACTAAGGTTGCAGATGGACTCCATGTTGCCGATCAGCCGACCTTAAAATAGGGGGGTTATCTTGGATTATCCAGATGAACCCAATGTAAACACAAGAGTCCTGAAACATGGAAGAAGGAAGCAGAAATATCAGTGTCAGACTGAGGTGCAGTGAGAGACTCGACTGGTCATTGCTGACTTTGAAAAGGGAAGACCAAGGTCGTGAGCCAGGGCATGAAAGCCACCTCTAAATTTGGAAGAAGACCAGAAACAGATTCTTCCCTGGAGCCTCTGGGAGAAACACACACATCTTGTTTGGGTTCAGTGAGACCCATTTCTGACTTTTGACCTCCAGAACTTAAGATGATAAATTTGTATTGCTTCAACCCACCAAATTTGCAGGAATTTGCTAGAGCACCAATGGAAAACTAATATATACTGCACATCCTCCCATCTCTCTTATTTGTGTTTAACCTCTAGTGAAGCAGCTACATTGCCGAATCTTTTTTCTTTGTTGCTATTATTGAAATGACTGTGTCTGTTGGTAAGTCTGGGTCACAGTAAGTCTCCTCTGACTTGTGAAGGTTGACCTTTCCATGCCCATATCACGAAAATTGATACTCAAAAGTCCACCAAGTAGAACCTAAGATTTAAGAACACTGTCGGTCAGCATACCACATCTATAGGTACCAATCCACCTAACAGCAGCTCCCCCTTTGTGTGACCTTGGACAAATGACTGTGCCTCTGTGAGCCCCAGTTTCTGTCTGTAAAACGGATAGTAAACCTCCTTGGATAGGATACTTGGAATGAATAAAAGATAATGCCTGAAAGTGCCTGGCACAAAGTAATGTTTACATAAATATTATTTCTGCTTCTTATCAATGTCTCGCTCATTATTTCCCAGCTGGTACAACAGAGACACTAACTTAACCAAAGACCTTGATGAAATGCCTTGGGAAACCAGGCATATGGTCCCCTCTGCATTCAAGAACCACTTGAATCTGTGCCACTCCAGCGTGTAGACCATGATATATCAATATGGGAAGTCATGCCCTTGGTGATTCCAAGTCCAGACTTCAGAGGGACAGAAAGAGAATAATGATGTCATTTTGCAACATAGAAACTTGAAAGTGTACAGTGTGGTGGAAGATGTGGGCTTGAATCCTGCTTCTACCACCTCATGGCTTTGAGTGGACTGGCCCTGGATAAGCACTGAGGTCACTGAGCCTTGGCTTCCTTGGCTGTAAAATAGCACTGATGAAACCTACTTTGCAGGTTGTTATAAGGATTAAGTAAAACAATGTGTATAAACAATGCATATAAATTGTTTAGCATATTTTTAGACTGCAACATGTAATTAATACATGATAGTTATATATTTTATTTTGTTTTTTGTCCGGTTGCTATATTCCTCACAGATTTTCTCAGCACTCTGATAAAAGAATAGGATTAATTATAAAATGAAATGTAGAATTCTTACCTGAAGGTCTAGATTCAGTTTTAAGTTCACCCTGCCCCTTCCTCCAAATTCCAAATAGCTTGAGATCCAGTGCAAATGTAAGTGAAAAAAAAATGTTATTGGCATCTGTAGTAGATGAGTATACATCCTCTTGTTCAGAGCATATTAAATAAATTCATTCTTGGTGTGATCCTAAAATTGGTAAGGCAGCTTAGGTAAAATCCAGGGCAGTAAGTTGCCAGAACTGATTATGCGTCCTAGTGGCAGGATCTGAGAAACGAATCAGCTGATTGGTTTAAAGAGGCTTATTCTATGGATACACCCTCATCCAGGAACCCCATATACGTACAAAGCCACTTGGGTGTTTTGTCTCCTCAATAAACATCTTTAAGGGGAAAAAATGTACTGAACACCTATGGGCATGCCAACTAATGTTTATTATTTTAAAATATGAAATATGTTTTCTGGTTCACATCCCTCTCACTTAAGGTTTGATGGCATGAGCCAGTTCGCCCAGGGGTTTATTGATCTAAAGAAATTAATCACTGAGGTCTAAAATGGAGTGAAGAATTCAGTCTTGACCTATAGAAATGTGTCAACCAGCCCATGTTCTCACCCAAATTTCCCTTCTTCATGATTATACAATCTGCTCCGTTTTCCAGCTCAATACAGCACAGTTCGGGTAAGAGGCTGGGGTAGGGATCAGGAATTCCAAATGACACTGGGACCAGGTGAGACACAGCCTACATGTGAGTCACGTGAGAATGGCTTGGATGGGGTATGAGAAGGGTCTCTCATAGCTGGACAGCCTTGTAGTTCCTCCAGCATCAGGGATTAATCATCATTACCCCTCTCTTGGGACCCTGATGCAGTTGTGTTGTAAGAGTGGGAACTGTGATTTCCTGGCTGGGGCTTGAGGTGTATGACCCTTTCACTGACAGGGAGGAGAAAGTAGACAAAGAAAATGTGCATGTAACTTCCCTCGGGACCTTGAGATTGGGGTCCTGGGCCAATCTGCTGAGCTGGTGTTATCAGAACAAGCCCACGGGCAGCTAGGAAAAATGTAATCTCTTTTGATGTGTTCCAAGATAGAAATCTTATGTATATACCTTAAAAGAGCCTGTAAAATGGTGTCCTTATTTTGGCCTCATAATTAAGTCATAACAGAAGCCTGCGCTGCTTTTACAAGGAAATATTCTAGTTCCTAAGTGGGTAAGAGACATAGATGCTTGCCAAAAATTGTAATTTATTCTGACAAGTACCCTCCACCCCTGCTCCACCCCTGCTCCCACCCTGTTCTTGATGAGAGAAACAGGTCTGGGCTTGCTCTGAAAGAGTTAAAATGAAGCTACTTAAGCTTATGTGGGATGTAAAAAAAAATTTAAAAAAAGAGCAGCAGTGGCTGTTGACAAGAGCAAAGTTAAGCTGGAGTTGCCATCAGGGCAGGAGTTGATCACTTTGAAGAGGAATTCTGGGGTTAGAAAGTAAGGTTGACTGACTGTTGTCACTTCGTGTAGGTAGGGGACCATGCAGAAGTTGAGCTGCCCACTCCTGGTCCCTGGCAAACTGCAGGAGTCATGAGAAGGTGCCTCATCTCACATAAAAAAAAGGGAAATGTGTTTTCATTTTTCTCCCATAAAAATAATATTTAAAGTATGGTTTGGTTTCCAGACAGTTTTAAGAGCTAAAAGGCTCATGAGGTAGGGGTTGGGGGGAGTTAGGAATGGTCATAACATTTAAATGTGCAAAAAATTACCTTAATTTGGGGGACTTGCAGGAATTGTATATTTGATATCAATTTATTTTCAGATCAGTGGTTTCATTCTTAAAATATTCACATTCTGCAGAGTCCGGATACAATTAAATTATAAAATGAGATGTTTGCAAAGAATTTGTTTCCAAAAAATATAGTCCCAAAGGCCTATATTTTAGTAAACTTGACTTCGGAAGACCTGCTCCAGGCAATTAAATGTACGTAACTTAACAAAGCCCAGGAGTGAGGTTGCCTTCAGCTACACTCTTAGAAAAAAGATTTCCATAAAAACGTGCTTTCTTGTATTCTATTCGTGAAAATTCTTCTTTAAATATTATTCTGAATTAAAGACATGTGAAGTAAAATGATTCTTAAACGAGCTCAAATTTATCTAAAGGAAAATGAATCCATCATTATTTGCACCCTTTCCCTTGGAAGGAGGGAAAAGGTAACATAAAAACAGGAAAGGTAGTGGGATGAATTCATTCCTTGGGCCTTAAGAAATTATGTGCATTTTTCCAATAGTTTTTTCATTGCCAAAAAACACAATCCTAAGTCATCTACCTTTTTCCTATTTGGAAAAAATTGCATAATTGAACTGTTACCAAAGCAAAATATTTGATTGCACATTCGAAAATGGCTTTCAGAAAAGACCAGTAAATCTAAGACCCCATTGCGATGTAGAAAGAATCTAAAAATGTCGTTGTCTTACTTATGTCTTCCAAGTATCTGACTGAGAAAATGATTGGCAGCTCTACACATACCCCAGCATCTTCCTAGAGTTCTCAGTTACCTACTGCTGCGTAACAAGCACCCCCAAAGACAGTGACTTAAAGCAGTGACAATAATTTCTCACAATTCTATGGGTTAGCTGGCTTCACCTGGGATCCTTCACGCTACTCCTTCCATTTTCTGTTCTCAGCTGGGACCATTGGGCCCCCTCCTCCAAGTAGTTTCCTGTCCTGGAATTCTCTATGCCATGGTAGCCTAGGGGAGCACTCCAAGAGGCTCGAGATAGAGATGATGAGGCCTTTGAAGATCTGGGCTCTGGAATCTGGCTGCATCACTTCTGCCACCTTCTATTGGTCTTAGCAAGTCACAAATAGAGCCCGGATTCAAGGGAGTAGAGAAACAGACTCCACCTCTGTGTAAGAGAAGTGACAGACACATGTGAGGGTCTGATATACTGGAATGGAGGAATTTGTGTTCACTAATTCAGGCTGCCCTAATAAAACCCCACAGACTGGGTGGCTTATAATCAACATAAAGTATATCTCACCGTTCTGGAGGCTGAGAAGTCCAAGATCAAAGTGCTAGCAGATTCAGTGTCTGGTGAAGGCCCACTTCCTAGATGGTCATCTTTGGCCTGTAACCTCACATGGAGGAAGGGACAAGGGACCTTTCTCAGGCCTCTTTGATAAGGGTTCTGCCCTCATGACCTAGTCATCCCCCAAAGGCTCCATCCCCTACCATTATCTACCCAAGACCTTATTACTAAAATCACACTGAGCATTAAGTTTTCAACATATGACTTTTGGGGGAGCACAGACATTCAGTCTATCGCCACCATCTGCCATAGGTGATTTGTAAGATTTGGTGTCAGGTCAGAAATGATAAGTGGGACTCTTTCTTTGACTTGACAGATGCTAATGGACTTGGAAACAGATTCACTGTTATCTTCCCACCAGTGACTGCTTATTCTTTGTCACCATCAAGATTTGAAGTATCACCTTGGTCCAGAAAAGTGGCTGGCACATTGTACAGCTAAATAGCTAAATAAATACTGAAGGCATTGAATGAAGAAAACACATATGGATAAAGCTTCACTCCTTTCATAAGAAATGAACTTATAGGAAAAGAATCCCATGGTTTTCTTGAAGAGGCAGTGGGGTGAACAGTTCTACAATCAGAGTCAGATTCTAATGCCCTCTATCACATTTTCCTGTCAAAACACAGTAAAAAAAGGTAATTTTTGGTACATAGTAGTAGCTGCTCCCTGCTTGTGTGCATGTGTGTGTGTGTCTGTGTGTGCATCTGTAATAAGGAGTGGAGTTGTAGTGAGTATTTCCTGTTGCCTGAAGGCTGCAGGGATCCAGATTTCTCAGCACACTTCTATTTGCAGAATACCTGGCTTGAGAAGCTCTAAATGACTGGACACATGACCCTGGTCCTGGACCCTTATTCTATCTCTGGAAGTATAAGAATAAGGCCAACACCCTTCCCTGCTTCCTCTCAGGTTACTAGGAGGACAAAATTACACTAGTGCATTCGGATGGTAATATCCTAGACCTCCCAGAGTCCAAAGCTGGGAATAGCACCAGTGAAACAGCATTATTTTTTTCTCAAATGAACAAAATTGTTCATGGAATAATCATCGTAATCTCCCCATCTCACACCAATATATTTATTATTTTGTTGTACATAACCTCAAAGCAACGCACATCTGAAAGGAGTGCCTGATATAGTAGACTGATGTTCAACGATTAGAACCAATATTCTCTTGTTGGATAGTGTACAGCCAGTCCCAGAAAGAAAAAGCCACAGAGATTTGAATGAAAAAACACAGAGCTGAATGTTATAGAGACATTTTGCCAATAGAGTCGAGTCCCAATAATTTCTATGAACTAAATGGTTATGTGTCATGGTAAATAAAATCTGGTTTACATTTTATTTTACCCATATGACTTCTCTTTTCTGCTATTACTTAAATAAATGTAAGAGGATGACCAGAAAAATACATATGTTCACTGGTGAATATTCCCTCTGAGAGAAGTTCAATTTAACAGGCCAAGCAATTCCAGAGCCTTCCTGGCACTCACAGGGATCCAGCCGGGCATCTCCAGGATCCCTGCTTTCACGTTCACAGCCCTGCCCCAATTCTGCTCGCATCACCCCAGCTTGGAAACACAGTCCTTCATGAACATACATGAAAACAAAGCAAAAACTGCTTTTACCAATCATTTAAAAAGTTTAGAAATTTCACTAAAGGTTTGAAAGTCACATAAAAAAGAATGCATTCTTTTCTTAGTTTGCTGTCTTCTTTGTGGTTTTTTTTTTCCTTCTCATTTTCTTCTCACTCTTCAAGAAACAAAGAAATGCTCCTGTCCTTGTATTCAGTAGATCAGCTCCACCCACATGGAGGACACTCGAGGTCTCAGAATCCCAAGGGAATTTTGTAATCAATTTTCCCAACAAAGATTTCTCACTATGATAATCCCTGTGCTAGCCAACAAGTGAATAAAAATATCTCCACATTTTAGCAATACTTTATCCCAAGTTTCCACTCTATGAGCTGATGTTTATGTTCTGTTTTATTCACTGATATTCCTGATGACATTAATAGTACAGAAAATTAAGTTGGGGATGATGTTCTTTTAAAATGTAGTATTGTCATCCAGCAACTTGTCTGCATGTCTAAACTCTCCCGTTGTCGCACAGAAACTGTCCATTTCCTCCCCCCTCCAACTCTTTCTTCTCATTCTCTGCACAAATGCTTCCTTCCTAAATCACAGCTAAGACAGATCAGGAGGCATCGATTCCTCAACTTGCTTCTCTTCCATCTAAAGAGCTCTTTATGTCAGTACCCACCCTCTGTCTGGTCTTAGGGGAAGAGGCATCCCTTCTCCAGCTCAAAGCGAATCCTGCCAGCTGTTCTCTTGATCCCGCCAACTCCCTCGCTTCTCAGTGGTTTATTTCATCCATTTCCCTCCTGACATCGTCAGCCTCTCTGTTTCAGCTGTTTCCTTCTCCTAAAACTCTCATTGGACCCCACTCTAACTACAGTTCTCTCTCTCTCTCTTTTTTTTATCAATATATTTTTAACTGCAGTACAGTTGATTTACAGTGTTGTGTTAATTTCTGCTGTACAGCAAAGTGATTCAGTTATACATATATAATTAATTTATTTTAATTTTTGGCTGCATTGGGTCTTTGGTGCTGTGCGTGGGCTTTCTCTAGCTGTGGCGAGAGGCGGCTGCTCTTCGTTGTGGTGCAAGGGCTTCTCATTGCGGTGGCTTCTCTTGTTGCAGAGCACAGGCTCTAGGCATGTGGGCTTCAGTAGTTGTGGCCCACAGGCTCAGTAGTTGTGGCCCACGGGCCCTAGAGTGCAGGCTCAGTAGTTGTGGTGCATGGGCTTAGTTGCTCTGCGGCATGTGGGATCTTCCCGGACCAGGGCTCAAACCCACGTCCCCTGCATTGGTAGATGGATTCTTAACCACTGCGCTGCCAGGGAAGCCCTGATCAATATTATTTTAACTGAAGTATAGTTGATTTACAATGTTGTGTTAATTTCTGCTGTACAGCAAAGTGATTCAGTTATACATATATATGCATTCTTTTTTAATATGTTCTGTTCCATTATGGTTTATCATAGGATATTGAGTATAGTTCTCTGTGCTGTGCAGTAAGACCTTGTTATTTATCCATTCTATATGTAATAGTTTGCATCTGCTAATCCCAAACTCCCACTCCATCCCTCCCCCAACCCCCTCCCCCTTGGCAACCACCAGTCTGTTCTCTGTGTCCCTGATTCTGTTTCTGTTTCATAGGTGGGTTCATTCGTGTCATATTTTAGATTCCACATATAAGTGGTATCATATGGTGTTTGTCTTTCTCTTTCTGACTTACTTCACTTAGTATGATAATCTCTAATTGCATCCATGTTGTTGCAAATGGCATTATTTTATTCTTTTTTTATGGCTGAGCAGTATTCCATTGTATATATGTACCACATCTTATTCATCCATCTGTCAATGGACATTTAGGTTGTTTCCATGTCTTGGATATTGTGAATAGTGCTTCTATGAGCATAAGGGTGTCTGTAACTTTTTGAATTATAGTTTTGTCCAGGTATATGCCCAGGAGTGGGATTGCTGGATCATATGGTAATTCTATTTTTAGTTTTCTGAGGAACCTCCATGCTCTCTTTTTGCTTGCCTCTGCAGCCAAGCTTCCTACGATGGCAGTTCATAGTTGCTGTGTTGACTGACTTGTTTTTGCTGCTAGCATCCCTTCTTGCTGCTTTGGGTAACTAGTACCTGACTGCTCTCTGAGGAACCAGGCCCTCCTGTCTCTTTGTGATCTCAACCTTATCTAACCAATCTCACAGGCAATTCTGATGGATTCAGAGATGGACACATGACCCAAGTTGGGCCAATTAGAATCAATTAGACCCAAGGAATTTTGTTTGAGTTATTGAGAAAGTAGATTTTTTTCCCCAAGGGCTTGAAACCTGGAAATAGATAGTCCTGGAGCTGCAACAGGCTGTCTGCCAACAAAAGGAGAGGCCAGCTGAGAAGGGAGCAAACATGGAAAACGGGCCCGGAAATGGAGAGAAACTGGATCCTGGTGACGTCACCAGTGTGGCTGAGTCCAGCGGTGGCTGAAGCCAGAAATATTCCTGGATGTTTTAGTTACGTGAGCCCATAGATAGCTTTTTATATAAGTCATTTCAGTTGTATTATTTTCCATCCTTTTCAAGCAAGGAAATGTCTCACAAGACATTCCTCACTGTTTGCAATTTGTCCCTTCTCATTCATCTCTCGTCCGCTGGGGTCCATCTTCCAGCCCCGCCATGACACTCAAAGCTCCGTTGCTAAGTTCACTTCTTTGCCAGGCATTTGTTCACTTGTCCTTCCTGTAGAGCTTGAAAATATTGGCCAATCTCTCCTTTTGTTGAAACTATCTTCTCCCTTGAATTTCTCCACTTTTTATTGTTTTCCTCTTGCCTCTCTGCATTTTCTTTTCTCCTTCTTTCTTCAAATCATAAATCTTATCACAATCAGGATGTCATCCTCTTAGTCTCTAAATCTGCATTCTTTTCCTGTGTGATTTCATCAGCTGTTAAGGTTTGTATGATCATTTATCTTTTAGTAGTTTGCAAGTTTCTGTCTCCTGCTCTGAGTTCTCCTTTGAATCCTAGACTCACACAGTCAAATGATCTTAGGCATCCTCACCTAAATGTCCAAACTTACAAATACCATTTTCCTCCCAAACCTGCTTTACCCTTTTTCTATATTTCCTACACATTCCTGTGTTCTTATATTTATTACATCAGGCAACGACACCATGGACACCCTGCACTTGCCAGGGAGTCCCCGTCTTTGGGTTTCTCACCTCCAGCCTTCCTGTCTCCTATTCATCACTAATTAGTTGCATGACCTTGGGAAAATGTCCTAGGCTTCAGTTTTCTCATAAATCAAACAGAGGTCTCCATAATATTTGTTAAGAATATGAAGTGAAACCTTCACATAAGCAATCCCACTCCTGGGCATATACCTAGAGAAAGCCATAATTCAAAAAGATACATGCACCCCAATGTTCATTGCAGCACTATTTACAATAGCCAGGTCATGGAAGCAATCTAAATGTCCATCAACAGAGGAATGGATAAAGAAGATGTGGTACATATGTGCAATGGAATATTACTCAGCCATAAAAAGGAATGAAATTGTGCCATTTGAAGAGACATGGGTGGACCTAGAGACTTATACAGAGTGACGTATGTCAGTCAGAAAGAGAAAAACAAATATCGTATATTAATGCATATATGTGGAATCTAGAAAAATGGTATAGATGATCTTATTTGCAAAGCAGAAATAGAGACACAGATGTAGAGAACAAACGTATGGATACCAAGGGGGAAAGGCAGGGCGGGGGGTTGGTGGGATGAATTGGGAGATTGGGATTGACATATATACAATACCATGTATAAAATAGATAATTAATGAGAATCTACTGTACAGCACAGGGAATTCTACTTGGTGCTCTGTGGTGACCTAAATGGGAAGAAAATCCATAAAATAGGGGATATATGTATACATGTGGCTGATTCACTTTGCTGTACAGCAGAAACTGACACAGCAGCATGAAGCAACTATACTCCAATAAAAAAAAAGAAGAGAGAAGAAAAGTAAATGTAACCATGGGGGGGAAAAAAGCACTGCAAACAGTATTGGGCACATAAAACATCTGAAATAAATATTAGCTTATATGTCAGTTTTCTCTTGAAATGTAACAGGCCACCCCATAACCCAGTGGCTTAAAACAAGCCACTCATGAATTTCTTTTGCTCATGAATCTGCAAAGAAGTGAGGGCTCAGAGGGCCCAGATCATCTGTGCCCTGAGCATCATCAGCTGGGGTGGTTGGACCAGGGGCCAGAGGGTAGACTTCAAGATGGCTCAACCACTCAGGTGGTTGACAAGTTGATGTTGGCTGTGGCTGAGCTCAGCTGGGCCTGAGGCCAGAGACCCGCATTCTCCATGTGAGCCTCCCTGCCCATTAGCTTCCTCATTGTAGGAGGAATGAGCACCCACGAGAAAGGAAGTGAGTCCTGAGAACAAGCACCCCAAGGACAGAAGGGAAGCCGTGAGGACCTTAAGGCCCGCGTGCAGAAACTGGCACTGTCACTGCCACGATATTCTATTGTTCAAGTAGCCACAGAACCCAGGTTCAAGGAGAGGGGCCATGACAGTTTTAGATGGGCAGATTGTCAAAGGATGGAGAAACTGAGTTACAAAGCCACCGCGGCTCTTTCCCTCCACACCACCACCGTCCTCTTCTCCATAGCCTCTGCCACAGCTTTGCTTTAAGCTTTTAGTACATTTCCTGCACTGCTGCCACCACCTATGAACTTGTCTCCTCTATTTGTGCTTTTCTCCAGTCTCCTCCCACACTGATATTTCTAAGACTACATTACTCACCACCTTTAAATCCCTGGATCACTCACCATAATATGAATACTATCCCAATTCTTTAGCATAAAACTGTAGTTCCCAAACTGTGCACCAAGTTACCCTGGGACATCACATCAAACTCACAGTGGTACAGTGGGATATTTAAAAATTTCAAGGCAAACACAGAGACATCTATCAGATCCTGCACAAAATCATAGCTTGAGGTCTTTACCAGTTTCTGGATCGAGCTACCTTTCTTTTGATGACGTCTTACATACACAAAGCTTGGTTTTGGGTGTTTTCTCTGATTAAAAAAAAAAGTATTATGTGAAAATCAGTGTGGAACAGGAAATGAGGGTGGTGGTGTCCAACCTGATAGTTCATAAAGTTTGAGATGTTCTCTGTGACCAATAGACATGCATATCCCATCAGTAAATTATTATTAAAGAATCATATAAAAATTACTTTTTATTTCAACTTACATGCATTGTTTTTCCAAACAGCAATTAAGTTGTTGGGACACAATTACTTAGTAAATGGTTTGGACCTGATTACTTAATAAACAGAACTGTTAAGTACTTCGTTTGTGCTCAGACTGCCATGAAAAATTCTGAGTCATTACGGACACCATGAACTGAGAAAATCTGGGAACTTCACACATCATGTGTGAGACAGACATCTGAGAAAAAATGTTTAAAAAACTGTTGGCCATCTTTCCTTTTTAAAATCTCTCCCCCAGCCACCAAAATACTTAGTCGGGAGGAAAGACACTTGTTTCCTTGAGTTTGTTGGGATTATATTACTCTGTGCCTCATGTGCTACTTCCCCTATGTTTGCCCAAATGTCAACCCCTCTGGCCAACTTCCTTCTTCCAGATTTCCAGTCTCATAACACTCTGTGCTTCCTGTTCTCTAATCTAGGTTTGCACTCCCCACGTCTTTTCGTGGTATCCTCTGGAACTTTCTCCATGATTTAATGACTCTCCCATATCCTGAATTTCTTCACAGCCTAGATCCTACTCTTTAACCAAAACCAATTCCTCCCCTGGTATGTGGCTTTCCCAGCAGCCTTCTTCAATGGAAGCCTTTTATTCTCTTATGTTAGGAATATTCCCTTACGTGTTCTCTGAGTGACTAACTTGCTTTGGAAAGCTAACAGCAGACCCTGACTTTCTCATCTTTTTGAAACACGCCTGCTCCTATAAGACTCTTGCCATGAGGTTAATCCCCCTGCCCTCACCCAGCTCCTCTCCATCCCCAAGAGCATTTTGTTCCTCATCTCTCACTGTACGTTCCCCCATCCAGTGATGACTCTGTCCTCTGGCTCACCGTCCTTTTCTCCACCCTGTCTGGTCTCCATCCTGAGTGACGTCAGCAACCATCTGAATGCGTCATCCCACACCCAGGCTTTTCGGTCCTTGGTCTCCTCATCTCCAATCACCTTCTCTTCTGCTCCAAGTCGTGGTCTAGCCCAGACCTCTCAAAGTGTGGTCCAGGGACTGGCTGTACCAGGATGGTTTAGGAGGCTTGATAAAATAGGCCAACTGTCCAGTTCTACAGAATCACATTTTTGGAGGAAAAGTCTAGCAAATCTGCATTTTAACACTCTTCCCAGGTGATTCTTAGGCAAAGTGACTTTGAGATCCACTGTGTTAAACTTGGTTCTCATCAAAACTATCCCACAATTTATTTAATTTAATGACTCAGAAATCACATTCTTTAACCAGAATCTCCTATCTTTCCAGATAATTTTCTCAATTATTCCCACTACAACTGCTCCTTATATAATGAGGCCTCTCCCTTAGCTTTTTTTCTCATTATGTGCTGTTTCCTGATTTCCCTTCCTTCTCTCTTTAGCTTAGATTTTTATTAATAATGATAGCAAACTTTTCCTGAGCATTTACTATATGGCAGACACTAGGTCCTTTATCATATTAATGCATTTGACCCTCACAACTTGATGAGGTAAATGCTCATTTTAATCCTCATTTTCTTCTTGCACAGATTTTTGATTCCCTTGCCTGTGTATGCCTTCTGAGCTTCCATCCAGCAGTACCGCAGCCCTGATCCACCCTCCCGTGCTTGGCCCCTGGCCGCTGAGCACAGCAGGAAGAACTGGGACAGTACGAGTTCATGGTCACCTGCCCTAACGGGCCCTGAACACCAAGTGTTGGGGGTCGGCATGGTCTCTCCCCCTCTAGTGGGCTATATCATGCCTCCCACCTCAAAATCTCCCTTTTTTTCGGCAAAAAACTGTGACTACTACTTCACAAAATGGAAACTCTCAGACAAATACAAACAAAACTGCTTGCCATCCAGTCTACAAAAACATCTACATTAGCACTCATGTTTCTTTCTTTCCTTTATTTTTTGGTTCTCTTTTATATTAAAAAAAATTTATTGGGGTATAGTTGGTTTACAATGTTGTGTTAGTTTCAGGTGTACAGCAAAGTGATTCAGTTATATATATACATACATATATCCATATGTATATATATATATATATACATATATCCATATACAGATATCCATTCTTTTTCAGATTCTTTTTCATACAGGTTATTACAGAATATTGAGTAGAGTTCCCTGTGCTATACAGTAGGTCCTTATTTATCTATTTTATATATAGTAGTGTGTGTCTGTTAATCCTAGTCTCCTAATTGATCACCTCCCCCTACATTTCCCCTCTGGTATCCATAAGTTTGATTTTCGAGATCTGTGAGTCTGTTTCTGTTTTGTAAATAAGTTCATTTGTATCCTTTTTCTTTCATTTACTCACATATTTGACAGATATTTATTGGGTATTACCATGTGGCAGGCTCTGTGCTGCACTGTTTCAAGGAAGAGACAGGTTGCATGCCTCTTCTTATGTTGTAAGGTGAAAACTAACACTGAGAGAGGTCAAAAAGCTTGCCTGATGCCAAATCTCGTCAGTGGTGGAGGAGCTCACCAGACTCAGGGTCCGAGCTCCTAACTGGCAGATGGCACCACTGCCCCCTCAGTGCCCCAGGTGTCCTGTGGCCAAGAGTGAGACCTGCCAAGGGCCCTGGTTCAATGAGAGTAGCTACACTCATCTATTTCTTCTAAAGCAAAGCCTGGAGGTTAGGAACAGCTTTGTTAATGCTGGAGAATCTATGTGTTTTCTCCTCTGGACATTGAGAACCACATAATTGATCATGGTAAATTTCGCTTTGTCATCTCAGAAGCTTAGGGCCAAATTCCAACTCAGTGAGGACCTGCGGCTTATCTAGTTGTGTTCTTTTCTCTTTGCCCTTAACCACCCATTCCATTGTTCTCACCTTTCATCCAGATGTTTTAATTTTGGCATATGTTTTCAGTAAATTGCTCAGATCCTTTTTGGAGCAATATTTGACACAGTTAGAGATAATGTGTGTGAAACATTTTTTAAATTACAACTGTAGTTATATAAACTATATAACTGTAGCTATATGAACTAAATATATAAACATAAAGAGGTAAATGCAAGAGTTTTAGTCTTTTCAACAACTGCCGTACAGCCCAGCTATGCATCTCAGATACAGTGAACTAAAGTTTTGGAGAACTGGAGAGAGCCCTGTAATTCCCATTGAGACTTCTGGCAACGAAAGTTTTGTCAGAGAGAAACTACATGAACGAAGGGTTCGTTACTCAGCAATTCAAGAGAAATTGGGGGTCCGCATTCTTTTAGGTATTTAGAGTGCTTGTTACTTTTAAAACTAGTTTAAGACTGAGGTTCTGGATAAAGATGACGGAGCAGGAAGACCCTGAGCTCCCCTCCTCTGATGGACACACCAAAACTACAAGTGCATGTAGAACAGCTATTTCTGAGAAGGACCTGAAGCCTCCCAGAACAGATTGTCTACAGCTGAGGACACAAAGAAAAGGTCACACTGGGAGGGGTAGGAGAGGCAGAGATGTAGTCTGGTCAGAACCCACCCCAGCGCAGCAACCCACAGCAGGAGGGATGTCACAAATGCAGGGGTCACCTGAGGAGCAAGGGGTCAGAGCCCCACGTCGGGCTCTCCAGCCTGGAGGTCTGCACTGGAAGAGGAGCTCCCATAATGTTTGGCTTTGAAAACCAGAAGGGCTCATGTCTGGGAGAGACAGAGGGCTGTGGCAAACCAAGGCTCTGCTCCTGAAGGGCTCATGCTCAGGCTCACTTTCTCTGAGTCCCAGTACAGAGGCAGCAGCTCAAAAAGCACCTGGATCGTAGGAGAAGGAGGTTCACTGACTAGTTTTGGGCATGTGCCAGAGGCGCACAGAGACAGTGGAACTTCCTCTGGGGATGGCCACTCTATTGGGCACCATTTTTCTTTTTTTTACTCTCCTTCCACCCAGCCAGTTGGGTGGGGTGGGTGCTATATCTGTCACTCTTTGTCAACCTAACACTGCTGTGAGGACCCACCCACCCTGGCTGGCTCTCCAAAGCAGCTCCTGTCCCGCCCCACCCAGCGGGTGGCCTGGTCAGCACTGGTCCCCTCCAAAGTGGCTTCCACTCCAGGGGGCCAGCCCTGCACACCAGCATTCAACAGTTGTGTCCGGGCCTCAGCCAGCCATGCCGGGGGCCAGCCGTGCATATCAGTGTGCCCACAACAGTCACAGCTGGACATCTCAGCTAGCTGGGCCAGGATCCAGCACCTCCGCTGCCCCCCACTAATGTGCCCACAGATATTATGGCCCAACCCCAATAGGAGGGTGCACACAGCCCACAAAGGGGACACCCCTGGAGCACCTGGCTCTGGTGACCCAGGAGGGATTGTGACACTGGGCTCCACAGGACACCTTCTACATGAGCCACTCTTTCAAGACTGGGAGATGCAGTTTATCTACCTAATACATAGAAACAAACACAGAGAATTAGGCAAAATGAGGAGACCAAGGAATATCTTCCAAATGAAAGAACAAGTAAAACCTCAGGAAGAGAACTGAATGAAACAGAGATAAGCAACTTATCAGATAAACAGTTCAAAGTAATCATCATAAAGATGCTTTTGATAGAAGAATGGATGTACTCAGTGAGAACATCAACAAAGAGATAGATAATATTTAAAAAAATCAAAATTAAAGAATACAATAACTAAAATGAAAAATACACTAGAGGGAATCAACAGCAGATTAGAGGACGCAGAACAGATCAGTGATCTATAAGACATGGTAGTGTAAATCACCCAATCAGAACAGCAAAATGAAAAAAATATTTAAAAATGAGACAGTAAGATCCTTTTTGACCCACCTCCTAGAGAAATGGAAATAAAAACAAAAAGTAACAAATGGGACCTAATGAAACTTCAAAGCTTTTGCACAGCAAAGGAAACCATAAACAAGACGAAAAGACAACCCTCAGAATGGGAGAAAATATTTGCAAATGAAGCAACTGACAAAGGGTTAATCTCCAAAATTTACAAACAGCTCATGCAGCTCAATATCAAAGAAACAAACAACCCAATCCCAAAATGGGCAGAAGACCTAAATAGATATTTCTCCAAAGAAGATATACAGACTGCCAACAAACACATGAAAGGATGCTCAACATCATTAATCATTAGAGAAATGCAAATCAAAACTACAATGCGATATCATCTCACACCGGTCAGGATGGCCATCACCAAAAAATCTACAAACAATAAATGCTGGAGAGGGTGTGGAGAAAAGGGAACACTCTTGCACTGTTGGTAGGAATGTAAATTGATACAGCCACTATGGAGAACAGTACGGAGATTCCTTAAAAAACTAAAAATAGAACTACCATATGACCCAGCAATCCCATTACTGGGCATATACCCTGAGAAAACCATAATTGAAAAAGAGTCATGTACCACAATGTTCATTGCAGCTCTATTTACAATAGTCAGGACATGGAAGCAACCTAAGTGTCCATCAACAGATGAATGGATAAAGAAGATGTGACACATATATACAATAGAATATTTCTCAGCCATAAAAAGAAACAAAATTGAGTTATTTGTAGTGAGGTGGATGGACCTAGAGTCTGTCATACAGAGTGAAGTAAGTCAGAGATAGAAAAACAAATACCATATGCTAACCCATATATATGGAATCTAAAAAAAAAAAAAATGGTCATGAAGAACGTAGGGGCAAGACAGGAATAAAGATGCAGACCTACTAGAGAATGGACTTGAGGTCACGGGGAGGGGGAAGGGTAAGCTGGGACAAAGTGAGAAAGTGGCATGGACATATATATATACTACTAAATGTAAAATAGATAGCTAGTGGGAAGCAGTTGCATAGCACAGGGAGATCGGCTCGGTGCTTTGTGACCAACTAGAAGGGTGGGAAAGGGAGAGTGGGATGGAGGGAGATGCAAAAGGGAAGAGATATGGGGATATATGTATATGTATAACTGATTCACTTTGTTATAAAGCAGAAACTAACACACCATTGTAAAGCAATTATACTCCAATAAAGATGTTTAAATAAATAAATAAATAAATAAATAAATAAATAAAATGAGGATAGTTTAAGGGCCCTCTGGGACAAAATCAAGCATACTTACATTCATGTTATAGGGGTCTCAGAAGTAGAAGAAAGAGAGAAAGAGAGAAAGAGAAATCTATTTGAAGAAATAATGGCTGAAAACTTTCTTAAGTTTTCAGTTTTCCTGAAACCTGTGTTCAGGAAGCACACAGAGTCCTAAACAAGATGAACTCAAAGAGACCCACACCAAGAGACATTATAATTAAAATGTAAAAGTTAAAGAGAGAATCTTAAAAGCATCAAGAGAAAAATAACTACAAGTTACATACAAGGGAGCCCCCATAAGATTATCAACTGATTTTTTAACAGAAAGGTCAGAAGGATCTGGCGTGATATTTTCAAAATGCTGAAAGGAAAAAATCTTACAACCAAGGATGTTCTACCTGGTAAGGTTATCATTCAGTTTTTTTTTTTTTTTTTTTTTTGTATGTGACATGCGGGCCTCTCACTGTTGTGACCTCTCCTGTTGCAGAGCACAGGCTCTGGACGCGCAGGCTCAGCGGCCATGGCTCACGGGCCCAGCCACTCCGTGGCATGTGGGATCTTCCCGGACCGGGGCATGAACCCGTGTCCCCTGCATCGGCAGGCGGACTCTCAACCACTTCACCACCAGGGAAGCCCTATCATTCATATTTGAAAGAGAGAGAAATGGTTTCCCAGACAAGGAGAAGCTTGATGAAAATAAGCTCATCACTGTGAAACTGGCCTTATAAGAAATGTTAAAGAGACTTCTTTTAATGAAAAAGGAAAGTCCATAACTAGAAACAAGAAAATTATGAAAGAAAAAAATCTCACTGGTAAAGGCAAAAATGTAGTGAAGGCAGTGGATCAATCACCTATGAAGCTAGAATAAAGGTTAAAAGATAAAAGTAGTAAAATCATCTATGTCTGAAATAATTAGTTAAGCAATACACAAAATAAAAAGATGTAAAATATGGCTTCAATAACATAAAATGTGAAAGGGGGAACAAAAATGTAGTGCTTTTAGAATGTGCTCGAACTTTTAGCAATCATCAACTTAAAATAGACATATGTGTGAGGGTTGTCATATATGAGTCTCATAGTAACCACAGACCAAAAACCTATAAGATACATAAAAAATAAAGAGAAAGGAAAGCAAACATAACACTAAAGTTGTCAAATCACAAGGGAAAGGAACAAGAGAAGGGAACAGAGAAGAATGGAGAAGAGCTACAAAAACAACCAGAAAACAACAAAATGGCAATAAATGTATACCTATGAAAAATAACTTTAAATGTAAGTGGACTAAATGCTCTAATCAAAAGATAATGGGTGACTGAGTGGATAAAAAATAAGAGCCGTCTATAATCTGCCTACAAGAGGCTCATTTCAGATCTAAAGACACAGACTGAAAGGGATAGGATGGAAAAAGATATTCCATGAAAAGGAAATGAGAAGAAAGCTGGGTTTGAAATACTTATATCAGACAAAATAGACTTTAAAACAAAGACTGTAACAAAAGACACAAAAGGGTATTACATAATGATAAAGGGATCAATCCAGCAAGGGGATGTAACATTTATAAATGTATATGCACCCAAGATAGGATCATGTAAATACATAAAGCAAATATTAACAGACATAAAGGGAGAAATTGACAGTAATACAATAAAAGTAGGGGGCTTTTAACTAAAAACTTTCCTAACTGGGTGAAGGAAACATACATCCAAGTCCAGGATCTCTCTCCTCAGGCAAGGGAAACAAAAGCAAAAATAAACAAACGAGACTACTTCAAACTAAAAATGTTTTGCACAGAAAAGAAAACCATCAACAAAACTAAAAGTCTGCTTACTGAATGAGAGAAGACATTTGCAAATGATGTATCCAATGAAGGGTTAATATTGAAAATATACAAAGAACTCACACAACTCAGTATCAAAAAACAATCTGATTGAAAAATGGGCAGGGGATCTGATTAGACATATTTTCAAGATATGCAGATATCCAGCAGACACATGAAAAAATGCTCAACATCACTAATCATCAGGGAAATGCAATTGAAAGCACAATGAGATGTCATTTCACACCTGTCAGAATAGCTATTATCAAAAAAGACAGCAAATAACAAGTGCTGGCGAGGATGTGGAGAAAAGAGAACCCTCTTACACTATTGGTAGGAATGTAAATTGGTTCAGCCAGTATGGGAAATAGTATGGAGTTTCCTCAGAAAAATTAAAAATAGAACTACCGGAAAAAAAAAAATAGAACTACCGTATGATCAAGCAATTCCAATTTTGGGTATTTATGTCGGAGAAAACAAAAACACTTTTCAAAGATACATGAATCCCAGGGTTCATAGCAGCATTATTTACAATTGCCAAGATATGGAAGCAACCCAAGTGCCCATCAACAGAGGAATGGCTAAAGAAAGGGAGACATACAAACTCATATGTTTACTTAAACAAATTATACAGTCACATAGAAAAGCTCCAAAGAAAAAAAGTAAAATACAATAGTATTTCATAAAATAAAAAAAGAAATTTAAAGAGCCATTCAAGCAACTGTCAAATATTTATTGAGGGTCTACCATACACTAGGCATGGTTCTAGCCACTGGGGACACAGTGATAAAAAGCATAGGCAAGGTCTCTGTGACCTATAAACTGGACTAAGATTTTGTTCAACCGCCAGTATATTCCTGTTTTAGAGGATGCATCCCATTTGAAAATTAACTCATGTACATAGACTTACATATTTAAAGGATACACCCAACAAGTGCACCCATGACAAGAAAATGCTGTTATTAAATATTAGTATTATTATAGCCTAACCCCTTTCAATGAAATGTGAGATGTTTAATAATATTCATACTCAGCAGCTCACTGCAATGATCCATGTAGATCATTGAGAATTTCCTTTCATTATTTTTATTTGTCCATAAGTATACTTGGATAGCTTCTTGAAATAAATCTGTTTTAAAGAAAAGATAAACATTTAGATAGAAAACACAGAAGGCTGTTTTTTTTTAAACTGGTTTTCTCTTTAAATGATTTATATGGATAAAGGAATGTGTAGCCTTGTAAACTCTTGGGAGTTGAGGGATTGGGCATGAATATTAGTGCTTTCACTATAAACTAGCTGCAGAACAGGAAAGCATTATTCTAAAAAATATTTTAGATGTAAGACAAGAAGACATATTTCCTTTAAATGCAGGGTAAAGCATAGGAGGATGCTTCAGCCATCTTCATCTGAACCATAGGGTCTTCTCTTAGAAGTTTTGCTACAGTATACCATTTTTCTAATTTGACTTCCTAGTCTACTCTCTTTTCAGTTTTTAGAACATATTCCCCAACAAAATAAATAATTAAACTATAGATGAACTGTCAAAAGGGAATATTATTTTAATGCAACATTAACATTTTGGTAATTAACATGGAAGTTAATGCATTTAGCAGATGTAACAACATTAGACTTGTAAATTTTAATTAAAGTTAATGGCTCGTGATAGCTGTAGAGAGCAGGCATCCTCTCGATACTGAAAACACGTCTGATGTGATTAGAAATACTAAATGTAGAATAAAGGATAGTACTGGCAATGACGATTCTTACAAAATCAGCAACTTGAAAGTCCTTTCAAATGAGGAAACTGGCAAGCAAATGGAAGTTAATAGAAGAGGTGATGATAATATTTAAGGGACTGACTCAAACTGCACAAACCATTTTTGTGTATTTCACTTTCTATATGAAGCTACCTGAGATAATTCCAAGAAAAGCAATGAAGATACTGAGTAATTTTAAACTAGG
The DNA here is from genome assembly GCF_949752795.1 of Hyperoodon ampullatus. NCBI lineage: Eukaryota > Metazoa > Chordata > Mammalia > Artiodactyla > Ziphiidae > Hyperoodon > Hyperoodon ampullatus. Next base: position 194,280,133 of record NC_136915.1, read on the forward strand.
GACTAATATGTCGTCTTCAATTCTCTCTGAAATTTCTAATGGAAAGTTGCCATCCAAAAGTATACTCAGATGGCTCAGTCGAGATTTCTGAAAACAAGAGTCAATTACTTTGAGTGACAAACAAACAAAACACCTGCACGTAAAAATGTTGATAAAATGATGAATATGTTGACTGATAGGTAGCCACACTTATTAACCAGCCAAAAGTATATGGAATATTCAAATTCAATGCCAATGATAGGTGTTTCACAAACAGATAATAAGTCTGCCTATTTGCCAATGGGGGTCAAGATTCCTTTAATGTTTCCCAAGTATCTTCCTTTCTACTAAGGCCTAATTAATTAAGGTTACTAATTCCAAACAATTCACTAAAGATACTGTAATTCTTCCATTCTAAGACATAGCTTTTTTATTTACTAGACTATAAGTCTGTCTCATTTAAATAGTACTTGGCAAAAGTAGGAACCCAATAAATATCAGGCAAATGAATGAATAAGTTTAGTTTTCTGAAATTTAAGTAAATTTACAATTAATATCTACATTTAATGCTGGCTATTAATTATATATTATATACATTATATTATATATACAATGAATACTGCTTTCTTGTTTGGTCCCCCAAAACTGTCTTAAAATCCAGAGTGTCTTACAGTGGATGGTGGAGTAGAATCAAAATACAGAAAGTTAAGTGTTTCCATAAGTAATTATTGTTTTAAGAATAAAGTGAACTCTTCAAATAATAAATTGGACCCTGTATCCAAGCAGCTCTGAATGCAACATTTTCACATGCCTTCACTGAGAGTACAAAATACAAAAGACTCAATAAAGGATGAGCTGTAAATACCAGAAACTTGGATGCTGGCACACCACCAAGGAATGACAGATTCTGAGTTGTTGGTCAGGGATCACTCCTGAGTGTCAAATTCCTTGTGGTCCAAAGCACTGAACCGGTCAGCATGAAAACCTCTGGCATTCTTTAGTCCTAGAGGTGGTATGGATTGCAGAAATTACAGATTAAACAGAGACCATTTCAACTTCTTTTCACACTCGATTTTTGGCTTGGTTTCCAACCTAGATGTAGACGGGCTAATTTGCAGGGCTAGTGAAAAGTGGTAGTCCCGAGGTTTATTGTATATTATAAACCTAATGCAATGTTGAGAACGAAACCCTGCTTTCCAACTGGTTTCTCTAGCAGTCTTTAAACTACGCTTTAAAAATGACGAGAACTCGAAGCAGAACTGCATCTGCTGGCGAGTGACCATTCAACGTCTCAGATTTCTACACATAAAACATGGATTATGTCATAATTTTGTTATGAATTTTAAGCCTCTTTCAATAATAACAGTGACCCCCTAGGTCAGGTATTTTCTGGGTAATTAGTAACTAGCTGGGTGAGGAGTCTAAATCTCATAAAATATTTTAAAGATGATTTTATGTTTTTGTAATTCAGAAAGGTCAACCAGTGAAATTAAGTAGTTCTCTGTTTTTCCTGATGGTGAATATGAATTTACACGTCAATCTCACTTGTCATTTTGTGAAGCATGGACTCTTACTGTCATTAGGGGCAGAAAAATACAATTCCAAAAATTTAAATATTTGGACACACAGAGAAGGTAAATGATACATTTACTGGTGAGCAGGAATTGTAATTCAAAACATGAACCACTGACCAGTCCAGTACAGACACAGTGATTTTTTTCAACCACCAATGTTTAGGTATCCCTGAACTTTGAGTGCTAATAATATATCAGCCTGGCAAATAATTTTACACCAGAGTTACCAGACTTAGTATATATAAATATGGATGCCCAGCTAACTTTGAATTTCAAATAAATAAAGAACAATTTCTTTGTTAGTCTGAGTATTGCATGAGACATACTAAAATATTATGTGTTGTTCATCTGAAACTAAAATCTGAGTGGACGTCCTGTATTTCTTCTGGCAACCCTACCTCCTTATCCAGATTCTGGTGTCTCCCCTCACTGGCCTCTTAGCCTTAGTTCCTCCCCCGAGGGTGCAGTTCAGGTGGCGCTGTTTGTAGCATGTGTGTGAGGTGTCCTATGTGTGGCCACTCATCATCTTCTCTCCTGCCAGACCTGTCAGACCACTGTTCACGCTTTCCTGGGTCTGTCCCATGTCCACATGGACTTTGACATCCTCTCTTCCCAGAGCTCCAGGCTCTGGGAGGAATAAACCCCTGTGCTCAGGACACAAAATCTGTCCAGTGTCTCTAATGACAACACTTTCAGGATTTCCGACCACAGGGCAGAAGGCACTTCAGAATCCCTGATCCCCAGAGCCCTCACCTCCAACCCATGTCCCCCTTTTCCTTTGTCTCCAGGCTCCTGCTCCAAATTCTGAACTGACCACCTTTTTGTGAGGTGATCAATCACTTCCTCATAAAGATTTGCCTCCCTCGATGGCTTACTCACCTTGCTTTTCAGCTGGAAAATCTGGCTTTGCTGGGTTTTCTGACACAGACTTCAGAGATCTACTTTTGAAATTGAAAACCTGACTATTGAATTTCTGTTTGCTTTCACCTTTAAGCTACCTTGAGGCCAAGGTTGCCTGTGGTTGAAAAGGGGGGAAACAAAAAAGAAAAAAATGACTATTGTACGATTTCACATGACTGTGTAGCTACTCTTAGAATGTGACTTTAGGCTCAATGTTTTGCCCCAAACTTCTTCCATATCTTCAGACTGAACACGTGGTCATCTTTGTCAACCTACCACCATCCAGTTACCTGAGGGACCCTGTGACCCTGTGAAAGGTCTTAGTCTTGTAGTTCTCAGTTTTCCTCCTTGTTTACAAAATGGGACATGTTGAGGAAGAGTTATTTAATATTTTTCAAGTAACTCTTATGTGTTATGTAATATGAAATATTTCATTACACACAGTATCAAATACAACAATTCCTAGCCTACAAAGAACAAAATACAGTACAAGGCCTGCCTTTGAAATATGATGAATGCACACAGGCTCCCCACTTCTCCCTTATTATAGAGTGTATGGTTGTACGCGGTGATGCGATCACATTATGTTGTGAGTGGAATTTTCACAGATTTTCGACATTACAAGGATTCCAATTGTGTATTTAGTCAAATTTCCTCATTTCAAAACAGCACAGCTGTATTTTCAAGTAAGAGACATGGTCGGGAAGTTTGAGAGAGAGTCGGCCTGTCCTTTACAAATGTGTAATTTTACACTTCATATTCATCCCAGTCATCATTTCTCATTTATCTTGTCAGTGGAATGTGTTAACTTTTAGAACAGTAAATCTAAATATAAATATTAATTTTTCTAAGATTGAATGTATCTTCACTGGGGGTACTCACACTCGTGTCTATTTCACTTTTTGCTCATAAAACAATTTATCTAGCAATTATCTAACAATTTAAAAATCAGGACAAGAACAAATGATTTATGGTGAAAATGTGTTATCAATTATTGATAAAGATGGAAAATATACATATAATTTTATAAATAATCAAAGAACTATGAATTAAAACAATATGACCCTTTTATTTTTTTCCTTCCAAACTGGCGAGTATTAAACTGATTAGGGTAGTCCCTGTAGGTGGAAAATATTGAAGTGAATCAGAAACACAAACCTTGCTCGAAAATTCCAGCATACTTCATTGGCATTATCCTAATCCTGCATCTCTTTTTTTCTTAGCAGTGATATCCACCCTCCTGGCCTCATTTACCATTTTACACCTGTGTTTCAAAAATAATTATCACCTACATATTCAGACCCACACAATCAACTGGCTACTTGATATCCACTTGGATGAATTACAGCAAATTAATACCACAGTGGGATCAGCCCATATATATTGTTCTACAATTTTCTTTTCTTTTATTTAACCTTTCATTGTAGGTGTCTTTTCATAATGATATATTTATATCATTAAAAGTAAATCCATTTGTGTCCCTTTTTTCTCTCCATCCCACTGTTAATGTTCTGGTCAGGACATCAACATAGGTAGCCTGGAGTTTTGCAAGACCTTGCCTTATTGATTTCCCTGTACTCACTCTTGGACACTTTCAATCTTTTTTTTCTCTAATTAGCCAAAGCCATCTTGTAAAAATACTGAATTTAGCTCTCCCAAATATTAACCGTGTGATCCGAAGGACTTGGTAGTCCATGGGGAAAAGTTTGAATTTCCTTCCAAATGGAAAGGGAAGCCATTGAAGAGATTCAGAGGTGGGGAAGTCACACACCATCACTCACCCTTTTCAAGGGTGCTTTGGCTGCTGTGTAAAAAATGGATTGTGGGAGCACTCGTGGAAACCAAGAGACTAATGAGGGGGGTCTTAGCTGTGGTCTAGATGGGACATGATGAAGGTTGGGGCCGAGGTAAAAGCAGTGATGAGAGGTGGACGAATACTTGAAATATCTCATAAGTTTAATTGACAAGAATTTCTGATGGCTTGGATGTGCGGGGTAAGGGAAAGAGAGTAACTGAGAATTATGGGAGGTGGGGAAAGGAATTTGCTTAAGGAAACAGTCAGAAATGTCACTTGGGGTATGTTAATTGTGTCATGCCTCCACCACATTCAACTAGAGATTCGAGTAGGCACTTGTCCATATCAGTCTGGAGCACAGTGGAGGAGTTTGGGCTAATCAAATAAATGTGGGACTCATATTTATAGCCCTAAAAATGGAAGATGGGGAATATAGTTAGAGAAATGGTTGCAGAAATGAGTCTGAGGAACTGTTACATGTAACGACTGAATAATGAAGAAAGAGGCAGCAAAGGAGACCAAGAAGGAACAGTCAGAAGCAGGAGAAAACCAGGAGAGTCAGGTACTCCAGAAGCCAGAACTGACAGTGCTGGAGAAAGAGGAAGTGCTGCTAAAAGGTTAAGTAATCTGACGACAGAAAAGTACTTACTGGAGCTGGCAGCACAGAGGTCAGGTATAATTTGGATACAAGGTGTCATTACTGTTATTTGCCAATCATAACGAGTGAGTTTCCAGCTTAAGTCCTTTCAGTGGCTTCTCGGCCCCATGATGCAGTTCAAAACACTTCCTATGTCTTTTTTTTTTTTTTTACATCTTTATTGGAGTATAATTGCTTTACAATGGTGTGTTAGTTTCTGCTTTATAACAAAGTGAATCAGTTATACATATACATATGTTCCCACATTGCTTCCCTCTTGCATCTCCCTCCCTCCCACCCTCTCTATCCCACCCTTCCAGGTGGTCACAAAGCACCGAGCTGATCTCCCTGTGCTATGCGGCTGCTTCCCACTAGCTATCTACCTTACGTTTGGTAGTGTATATATGTCCATGCCTCTCTCTCACTTTGTCACAGCTTACCCTTCCCCCTCCCCATATCCTCAAGTCCATTCCCAAGTAGGTCTGTGTCTTTATTCCTGTCTTACCCCTAGGTTCTCCATGACATTTTTTCCCTTAAATTCCATATATATGTGTTAGCATACGGTATTTGCCTTTCTCTTTCTGACTTACTTCACTCTGTATGACAGACTCTAGGTCTGTCCACCTCATTACAAATAGCTCAATTTCGTTTCTTTTTATGGATGAGTAATATTCCATTGTATATATGTGCCACATCTTCTTTATCCATTCATCCGATGATGGACACTTAGGTTGTTCCCATCTCCGGGCTATTGTAAATAGAGCTGCAATGAACATTTTGGTACATGACTCTTTTTGAATTATGGTTTTCTCAGGGTATATGCCTAGTAGTGGGATTGCTGGGTCATATGGTAGTTCTATTTTTAGTTTTTTAAGGAACCTCCATACTGTTCTCCATAGTGGCTGTACCAATTCACATTCCCACCAGCAGCGCAAGAGTGTTCCCTTTTCTCCACACCCTCTCCAGCATTTATTGTTTCTAGATTTCTTGATGATGGCCATTCTGACCAGTGTGAGATGATATCTCATTGTAGTTTTGATTTGCATTTCTCTAATGATTAATGATGTTGAGCATTCTTTCATGTGTTTGTTGGCAGTCTGTATATCTTCTTTGGAGAAATGTCTATTTAGTTCTTCTGCCCATTTTTGGATTAGGTTGTTTGTTTTTTTTGTTATTGAGCTGCATGAGCTGCTTGTAAATTTTGGAGATTAATCCTTTGTCAGTTGCTTCATTTGCAAATATTTTCTCGCATTCTGAGGGTTGTCTTTTGGTCTTGTTTATGGTTTCCTTTGCTGTGCAAAAGCTTTGAAGTTTCATTAGGTCACAATTGTTTATTTTTGTTTTTATTTCCATTTCTCTAAGTGGTGGGTCAAAAAGCATCTTGCTGTGATTTATGTCATAGAGTGTTCTACCTAGGTTTTCCTCTACGAGTTTGCTAGTTTCTGGCCTTACATTTAGGTCTTTAATCCATTTTGAGCTTATTTTTGTGTATGGTGTTAGGGAGTGATCTAATCTCATACTTTTACATGTCCATGTCCAGTTTTCCCAGCAGCACTTATTGAAGAGGCTGTCCTTTCTCCACTGTACATTCCTGCCTCCTTTATCAAAGATAAGGTGACCATATGTCCGTGGGTTTATCTCTGGGCTTTATATCCTGTTCCATTGATCTATCTTTCTGTTTTTGTGCCAGTACCATACTGTCTTGATTACTGTAGCTTTGTAGTATAGTCTGAAGTCAGGGAGTCTGATTCCTCCAACTCCTATGTCTTTTAAACCCCTCCACCTTCTGGCCAGTGCCCCGTTTCCTGACCCGTCTCTGCAGCCATACTGGACTTCTCTGAGTTGCAGTCCTGAAAACGTGATGTGCTCTCTCTCCTGTCAAGGTCCTCACACAGGTTTCAACCAACAGTAATTTCTAGACTGTATGGCATAAGAGAAGCAGCATTACCTGGTGGTTAAGAATTCAGGCTTCTGTTAATCCCAAGCTCCTAATTTATCTCTCCCCACCTTTCCCCTTTGGTAACCATATGTTTATTTAGATTCACACTACTTTATATAAAATAGATAAACATCAAGGACCTACTGTACAGCACAGGGAAGTATATTCAATATCTTGTAATAACCTAGAATGGAAAAGAAACTGAAAAAGAATATAGATGTATATATGTATAACTGAATCACACTGCTATACACCTGAATCATTGTAAATCAACTATACTTCAAAAAGAAAAAAACCAAGAATGCAGGCTTGAGAGTCAGCCTTCCCAGATTTGAATTCTGGCTCTGGCTTTTCTATTTGTGCCATCTTAGGAAGTTCCTTTTCTCAACTTAAGTTTCTGCAGTTCTTTTTGTCCCTTCAGTAAAATGGGATATGTCATAGAATTATTGTTAGAGGGGAAAAAAAGTCACACTCAAAAGAATGAGAATTATAGGGCATCAGACTGGAGATGTTAAAAAGGTAATTGAATCATGCCTTCAAAATCTCAAAGAAAAATGATTTATAATCCATGTTCCTGTATCCAGGAAAAAAAGTCAACCAGTTAGAAGGGCAAAATAAAAACATCTTTTCAGACATGTAAGAATTTAGAAAATTATCTCCCACACGGCCTTTCTTAGGGAATTATTTGAGTATGTACTCCTAAAAATAAGGGAATTAAAAAGTTGAGGAGAGGACAGGGAAGGCAAGAATAAATGACTATAGCAAAGGAAAGTGATGAAGGAAAGTCTGAAAAACAGCTTTACAGCAGGCTCAAGTGACAATTAATCCTGACTGGAACCAGAGGATGGAGAACTTTTGAAGTTCCTAGGAAAAAATACAGCATCCAGGGATCTGATCATTCCTAGCGTTAATTTACTGGGTGATCTGAAGAAGGAAATAAATGCTGACAGTATAAGAAGCAAACGAAGGCAACAAGACAATCCAGGATAAATTAAAAAGGTATATAAGATAGTTATGCTACACTAATTGGATTTGAAATAAACAAGATTTACATGGTTAAACCATAAAGTTTAAGTTTCATTTGACATAACCTCTAGAAGTAACTTATAGATAAAAGATTTAGGTATGGTTAAAGTGCCAACTTGATTCTCTACAAGTTCAAGTTTAGATGACTGCAGTGGGAAGGTAGAAGGTGGCGAGTTCAGCTGATGGGAAGGACACAGGTACCAGTATCCTCATCTTACAAAATGGGGAGTGAAAAAATAACATCTCTAGTTGCTGGCATTCATCAAGGTGTCAGATGCAAGCAATGCAAGGTGCCTCTGACTTTACTAAGCAGAAAGGAGATCACTAAAATTATACTGGAAAGCTAACAATAAGAGTTTAGTTTTGGGAAAGTTGAAAACAAAAACAAAAACAGGCTCAGAGCTGTTTTTAAAAGTAATATCCAAAAGCATGTTGCAGAGCTGGTCTGATGATAAAGCCTTGGTGCTCCCACTCAACACTGGAAGGAACTGTCTCTGTTCCCCAACCAACGACATGACTGTGCCAGGAACTCGCTCACGCAACTCTGGGAAACAAACACTACCATTGCCATCAGCGGTCACCCTCTGCCATCCACACACTGCACACTTGGAAGCTCAGGAGAGCCTGTTTCTTTTCCCTCATGTTTTTCACCTGTAAATGAGACTATGAACAGGTGCATCTGATGGGCTGACACTAGGCCATGTGCTTCTGTCATAGACACAAGGGAAATGGGACTGAGTTTCGCTCTTAGAGTAGAGGGGAAGGAATCAGAACATTGGTTTTCCCCCAAATATGATATTTTAACGCTTGCTGGAGATGATGACAGATGTCTACTACATTGATGAAACAATACGTAAAAGTCTATTATTTAAAGTTATAAGAATAATTTAAACAGAGACTAAAATTATTGCATTCTTTTTTTTGTCTCTTGTTCTTACAACCTGAATCCAGTTCATCAGAAAATTCTGTTGGTTCTCCTTTCAAAATATGTACAGAAAATGACTCCTTAATGCTTTTCCTGCTCACAGCCTCATCCCAGCTAGTGCAGTCTCTGCCCTAAATTACTAAAATAGTTTCCCAGCTGGTCTCCCTGCTTCATTCTTTGTCCCTTTACAGAATATTCAAAGTTAGCAGCCAGAGAATTCCTTTCAAGATATTAGAAAGATCCTGTTATGTCTGTGCTCAAAACCACGCAAAGACTTCGAAGGTGACTCATTGTAAAAGTCTAAGGCCCTTCAGGATCTGCTGTTCTCCCCACCCAGCTGTGACCTCATCTTCTATTCTGACCCCACTCACTGGTCTCTCATCCTTCATCCAACGTGAGGGACAAGCTTTGGTCCTGAGCACTCTTCCCCCAGGTGTCTGCATGGCTAACTCTCTCGTACCTTCAAGACCACTCTGCCCTTAGACCTCCCAGTCTCACCCTTTCTGTTTTACCAAGTTACCTTTTTTTTACAGCTCTGATCACCTTCTAACATACTATGTATAATTTACTTAATTATGGTGTTTATTTTCTGTCTCAAGAATGGCAGTTATTTTGTCTCTTTTATTAGCTGGTGTATCCAGGCCCTTAAAAAAGCTCTCTGGTATAGGAAAATAATAAGCCATTGTTGAGTAAATAAATAAATGGATGAATAAATAATTGCTATAAAACTTCATAGGGAAGAGCTGGTGGAATTAATTTATCTAAATTCTGGTTTGTCAGAGCAGAAAGCTGATACATAGACCCTAAAACAGGTCAGTCAAGAAATATCAGCATATATTATTTAGAATTATGGCAGTAACTACAAAAAGAGCAAAAGTAGAAATATATAAAAGTGGTTGTGTCTGCAGGACAGTACTGGGAGAAGAAAGAAGTAGGGCAGAGTTCTGTGGCTTTTTATTTTAAACCTTTTTGAACTCTTGGATTTTATTTTTTTTGGCCGCACAGCATGCAGGATCTTAGTTCCCTGACCAGGGATCAAACCCGTGCCCCCTGCAGTGGAAGCACGGAGTCTTAACCACTGACCGCCAGGGAATTCCCGTGAACTCTTTGTTTTTTAAAAAGTCATGTATGTGTATTCAACACTTTGACAAAAACTAATGTTTTTGGTATAATCAATTAAAAGGAAAATGTAATGCTGCATTAAAAAAATTAAATACATAATGAAAAATGAATTGTATTTTCCTTATGAGTAGGAGATAGAATGTACAATGGGAAGTTGATATGGGCTGAATGTCTGTGTCCCCGTCAACACCATACATTGAAGCCTAATCCCCAATGTGATGGTCTTTAGAGGTGGGGTCTTTGGAAGGTAATTAGATTTGGATGAGGTCCTGGGGGAGGAGCCGTGAGATGACTGGTGCTCTTATAAGGGGATGGAGAACCCAGAATCTCTCTTTCTAATCAATGTGAGGATGCAACATGAAGTTGTTTGTCTGCCACCTGGAAGAGAGCTCTCGTCAGAACCTGACCTCCCTGGCACCCTGATCTCAGACTTCCAGCCTCCAGAAGTGTGAGAAGTAAATTTCTGTGGTTTATAAATTTCTGTGGTGCTTTGTTAGAGCAGCCAGAACTGACTAAAACAGGAGTAAAAATCATGGCTAATAAAAATAATGAAGTAACTTCAATATTCTTCTGGTTAAAATACCTTCCTAAATTTTTTATTTTTATGATGACAAGTTTCAAGCAAAGAATGAATATACATGTGTCCATCTCTTAGCTCTGTCAAATTTTAACATTACACTTAATTTTGCATTCCTACTCTCTGATTTGCCTGATGTGAGTCCCAAATATGGGTATAGATGACTCATGAGCCGAGGGGTTTGCCTTTGAAATATTGACACATGACTCTTACAAATTCTTAATAGTAAAGGTAATGGCACATGTGCTACTCTAAAGAGAATTTTGTGAATTACAGGTAGAATAATGCTGCTGAATTTGACGAGGCAAAATAATGGCTAAGAATTGCACTTTGGGATATTTTTATGCAATAGGACATACTGATCAAATCCTAACAGTTTTTGTTTTCCTGGCAACTCACACACATGCATGGAACTTAAAGACATGTCTGCAAATGGGAGAGCAGAATCTGAAAATTATGCTACAAAGATGGTATATACCCTTGTGCGTAACTGAAACTCAATTTTGATTCTAGAAATGTAATTGTTGGACATCAAGTTCATCCGTTAAATAGTAATAGCAGTTAATCTCAGTTGTTTCCATTGAAATTGGCAACCCTTGCTCTAATCTGTTATGTAGGGTGCCATTTTGATAAGAAGTGTGTAATAATGCCATCCCCGGTATACGATATCGCTTCAAATTGCTCTTTTCATGACTTTGCAAAGCATTTCTCTTACCTGGTTATCATCTGGCACTCCGAGAAGACAGTGAGCATCAGCTGACTGACTTGGGGAGCGAGGAAGCCACATCACTCTCCAATCTGTCCTACTTGCCATATTAATGAGCTGTGTGACCACCCGCCTCAGGGGAGCGTGTGTGATCAGTTCTCCCACTTCTGATCATGCTGTCATGACGATGAATGGCTGAGAGAGAGGTTTAGGAGAAAGAAACCTAGTTTAGTTAAAAAAGAAAAAGAGCAGAGCTGATTTTAATAAGAGCACAATTAGTATTAGCGCTCTTGGACATACTGTCATTCTCAAAGATATTAAAGGAAAACCTCACCAAGTTAACTCTTCCTGCTTGTTTACAGTCCTTCCTGATGAATGATTTAGAGGGACGGCCTAAGTTTTAGGCCACCTGTCAAGTATAGAATTTACATGAACAGAGAAAGTTGTTACTAAGCATCGTGGTCTCTGGTGAATTCTCAGTAGAAAAATATTAACATAAAATCTGTGGGGATTACAATATCTGACTCAAGACTTTACTAAGCTCACATTAAGAACCAAATATTTGCTTAGAGATATGAGAAAGCATTTATTTTCTTCCTGTGGAACTCTTAATTCTTCATAATATCTTAATGTGACCTTGACATTTTTAAGGACTTCATTTATATTTTTGTCGATTACAAAATACAAACATTACTATTTTAATTCTTTTTATTGAGATATGTATAAGGACTCCACAGACAAAGAGCTCTAAAAATGCTTTTTTTGTGTGAGTATCTCATTTTCATGGGAGAATACCACCAAAACAGATCAGGTTTATATGAACTAGGACATGTTGTGCAAATATAAATCCAGAGAAAGCTATGAAATTGAAAAGAGCTATCAGACTTACTATAAAATTTAACTAGACATAGGTAAAAAGCCAGCTAAGCTCAAATTTAATGACTAACCTTCACTGTTAATTGAGCATATCTCAAAAAACACTATAGTTATTAAATGATTTCAGAAAAATCACATACCACAGTTTTTTCACAGAGTTTTAAAACAAAAGCAAACTCAGAATAATTATTATTTCTCTTCCAAAATTCTATTCAGCATTCTTGTCAATGAAGAATACTGACAATTTTTATAATAACTCTTAAAAAACCATGCTTCATTTTGGTTCCTTGAGAAGGAAAACTGAATCTCCTTTATTTTTTTTAAGGCTTCTATAACAGACTGAAAAATGATTCAATAATATTGTAAGACTTCAGATATACCCCTGTTACATTCTAAGATGCCAAATTAGTTGGCTATGGCTGCCGTAATAAAATATCACAGACTGGATGGAATAAACCACAAAAATTTATTTCCTCAGAGCTCTGGAGGCTGGAAGTCCAAGATCAAGATGTCGGCAGGGTGGCAGTGTTGGTTTCCTTGGAGGCCTCTCTCCTTGGCTTGCAGATGGGCTTCCACATGGTCTTTTCTCTCTGTGCACACCCCCCCACCAGGTGTCTCCCTTTGTGGGTCCACATTTCTTCTTTTTATAAGGACACAAGTCAGATTGGATTAAAGCCCACCCTCACAGCCTTTTTTTTTTTTTAATTGAAGTAGAGTTGATTTACAATGTTGTGTTAGTTTCAGGTGTACAGCAAAGTGATTCAGTTTTATATATATATATATATATATATATATATATATATATATATATATATATATATATATATATATATATATATTCAGATTCTTTTCCCTTATAGGTTATCACAAAATATTGAGCAGCGTTCCCTATGCCGTACAGTAGGTCCTTGTTGGTTATCTATTTTATATATGGTCGTGTGTATACGTTCATCCCAAACTCCTAAAGCATCCATCCCCCCCTTTCCCCTTTGGTAACCATAAGTTTGTTTTTTCTGTCACAGCCTTATTTCAAATTAGTCTCCTCTTTAAAGGCCCTGTCTCTACACTTACAAATTCCTCTTCCTCTTACTCCTCCTCTTCTTCTCCCTCTCCCCCACCCCCTCTTCCTCCTTCCTCCTTCCCCCTTCCTTCTCCTTCTCTTTCTTTTTCCTCTCCCCTCCCTCCTTTTGTCATCTTCTTGACAATTCAAAGCTTAGTTATGGAAGAGTGGAGAAAATAGGAAAGAATGTTTGAACTGTCATTTTTCTGCATTTTCTCTAAGTCCAAATCTGTTTCATTAAAAGAAATCATAATAAATTTGGGAATCATGCAGAACTTCTAGCAAGGAACTTTGAACTATTTGAGGGTCTGAATTGCTTCCGTGCCCCCTTGGCATGTCTTGGCGGTGGCATAGACATGAGAGGAAATTTATAATAATTCTTTAGATGACCACTTTAGAATTTTCTGGTGTTAAATTTTCATCACTTTGCTCTGGTCCTTGGAGTCTCCCTGTTTAAAATACTAGCATATTATCCAGTTTAAAAAAAGAAAAGGAAAAAATAAACTAGTACAGCTTTCCCAAGAGTGTTTATCCTGTGGGATAAAATTGCTTCTGAAGTTAAAATTCTTCTTCCTGTTTTCCCAGCACATCCGGTGGGGTCTCCCTTAAAGGTGAAGGACAGTGATCGTGCTAGTGAAGGGCGAGTCTGCCTTCCAGTCCTTAGCACAAAAGTCATCCTGCTACTGTCTGAAGCTGTTGCTCAGACAGCTTTCAATTCAACTCAGAACATTTTCTTGAATTATTGATAAATCTGCATCATTTGGGGAAGTAGAAAATGGTAACATGGTGGAATTAATAGTTCTTCTCATTCTTTCTTCAGGGATATGGCATTTTTATGTGTTGCACAGAAGAAAGATCTTATAAGTGAAGATTTCATTTTGTAGGAAGTATATTTGTGTAGGAAGATATAAAGGATGCTCCAAAGGGAAGTCTTGAATCATTCATCAGTGTATGCCTCACAGTACTTTGTACTTTATAGTGAATTTTCAATAAATATTGGCTGAATAAGTAGATGAATTTACCTGGAGATGAAACAAATTAAGGCATATTAAAATCCAGATTGTCAACAGCACTAATTCTCAGCTTTGAGGCTGCAATCAGATAGATACGCCATAAACAGAGATTTCCAAACTTTCTTAGTTCGTGGTGGTGCCCTTAAGTGTATCAGCAGTTTTTTTCCACAAGCCCCTTGGCAAACAAACAAACAAAAACAAAACAAAACCCCAAATCCCCAAACCCCAGAACCCAACAAAAATCAAACAAACACCACCTGCCGATTCAGTTCACCAAGTAATTAAATCTTAACAATTTAGTATTTATGTCCTAACAACTTAGTAGCCATTTGAAAAAAATTATATGTATAATTTAAAAGAGCAAATAATACTTTTATTTCATTCTTAAATAATCACAATTATTAATAAGATGCACAGCTCCTTAAGCCTCAGAAGCAGATTGGACAACACCCCCCCCCATGTCATTTTTGGTTCTACATTGATTATTTTCATGATACTTGTTTTTTAATCTCAGCAATCTCCCAAAACTCAGCTTCACAAAGATATGATGTCATCAAAAGGAATGGAATTCGATGTAATATCCAAACAGTGAACTGCCTCAGGCTAGTAGCTCATAAGGTGTCTGACAAATGTTGTGTTGCTGTGATTCCCTCGAATATTTAAAATATTCCTAAGTATTCTCATATGAGTTCACTGTGGTGAACACAGTTTGAGCAAATAAAGTGTTATCAGCAAGAGTCAGATTATTGAAGGTACCAACGGTTTTCCTAAAAATAAGACTGTTCTCAGTTATTTTTGTAATAATACAACTTATGCATTGACTTTCTAATACTTTTTTCAATAGTTTCAGGGAAGCAATGCATGTAAGAGCTAGGGATGAGGGACCTGTACATAACCACATTCATTGAACTTGCTGGAGTCACAAGTATTTGGTATTCTCACCTTTTCTGGACATTTATTATTCTTTCTCAGTTTCTCTATTGGAAATGTGGAGTCTCAGTACCCCTATTTGCTATCACCTAGAAGGATCTGCTTGGCAACTGTATCTTTTTTTTTTTTTTTAACTCCTTCCTGCAATTAAGCTACAAAACCACTCAGTGGTGATAGATGATTTATTCATAACAACCAATTACCAAATATGCCTTTTGAGGTCTAGTCAAAATTATTTTTCCACTATTTTCAGATTTCTAAAATTAGAACAATAAAATAGCAAACACTGAGTTGTAAAGTAAATAATTCTAAATAGAACTTGCAAAGGAATAAGTAGAAAGATTTGGTTTGGTACTTTCTTCACTAATCCTTGTATACAATTTACTTTTAATTTTCATTTTATACTTAGATTTTGATTAAAATATTTTGTGTTTTTTAAAAACAGAGATTTAATGTTCTGCACCTTTGTATCATAGTTCATTGACTCTAAGACACCACTGACTATGAGAAACATTCCAACTTCACAGATGTTAAATGTTAAAAACACAAAAAAGGTGTCTTAGAAACAGTGAAATGCTGTATTTGCAGATTCCAAAAGAGTCTCAGTTCATGGGAGATACTCAGTAAGTATGTCTGGGGAAGAAAAGAAGGAAGGAAGGAATAAGAAAGAAAGAAGGGAAGGAGGAAATAAGATTGTGGAGGGGAGGATAAGGAAAGGAGAGAGGAAAGAAATCAAGAAAAAGGGCAGAAAAGAAAATGACATCATCTTCCCCAAGAATGGGCATAATTCTGAGGCTTTCTTGGTGGGAAACTTCCAGTTTTCCTTTTCACGGATGGAAACTTTATTTATTACATCAATAGTAATTTGATATTGATAAGTTAATAAAAATGAAACCACTGAGTTGTAATCCCAGGCCCATGAGCTTCTGCATTCCTTTCTTCCCACGTGTAAGGAAGAAAAACCAGACATAGCTGCCTTTGGACCTTCGTGCAGGGGCTGAGCCTTGTTGCCTCCTTTCTGTCTAGATCTCACTTTGTGTCACCTCCTCAGAGAAGCACTCCTGGACTGCCTATGCCAATGGGATTCCCTCTCAGAACTTCTTATCCTTGGTTCCCTCCAGACTATCTCCTCATCCCCACAAGGGCTCATTAACTAGGCTTAAAGTGTAACTCATTTCCAAAAGCATGTATACTTTGACAGTGATTTCAAAGATCAGAAACCATTTAGAAACCAAAGGACTGCAAGCCTACATATTAATTACAAGATTTAGATTGAAAAAAAAAGAAACAAACAAACCACAGTAACATGCACTAACACTGAATAATCTTAAACCTACCGAACTAACAATTTATAGTTAATCCTTGATGATAAAGGAGGAGCAAACTCTGTACCAAGGACAATGAGAGTGAAGGAAGGATCAACTTGACTTACTTCCATGTATTTCTGGAGCTGGATTGCTAATTGGCCTGTGTGTGAGCTTTTGTGATTTAGGTAAGCTAACTGGTAAGCTTATGTGAACCTAGCCCAACTTCCTGCTTTTGGACAGGCCAGAAAGATGAGCTAAATTCCATTTTAAATTTTCACTAGAGAAGGATCTTTGAGAGCCCACTTTGCAAGTTTACAGACTCTTTTTTTTTTTTTTTTTAACTTTATTTGGCCGTGCCGGGTCTTAGTTGCGGCATGTGAGATCTAGTTCCCTGACCAGGGATTGAACCCGGGCCTCCTGCATTGTGAGTGCGGAGTCTTAGCCACTGGACCACCAGGGAAGTCCCAAGTTTACAGACTCTTTTCTTGCAGTTAATTTGAGGCCATATCTTTTGTAAGTTTCTCATGTTTTACTTTAAGGCAGCTTATTACTCTGCTTTACTGGTAAAGGAGAATAGCAAGCCTGTTAGTGCATGAGGGTCATCCTCCTTTTGCTACCGTGGGATGTGATACCTGGAAAACCTCCATGTGCTTTGTTACAGTTGGTACCTCTGTTCCCCACCTCAGCCCCACCACCTTTTCTTTGCCTCATGTCACACTCCAGCATCCCAGGTAGAACCCCAGGGGCAAAACACAGATGAAGTTCCATCCCAAAGCTGCACTGGTCCCAGAACTGGTCCATGAGCTGCTGCCCCATCAAAGGTGTGAAGATCTCCTAATACAGCAGCTGATTTATCTCAGTATATGTTAAGAAACAGAGGAGGGTATTGGTTTTGATTTTTGTATAGTTTTGTACACACATAAATTTAAAGAATCATGAAACAGGAAAATATATAGATTATCCATAAAAAGAATTAAAATATTAGATTCTGAAAGTAATAAAAGTAGATTCTAGCCTTCAGGGGCTAAAACATCAGCAGCAAAGATTCAGATGATATGATTGTTCTGACTTAATATAATCTCTCTACATATTTAGATTTCAAGATAGTGTAATTGTCCATAAACTCACTAGCTAGGTATTAGTAATAAAGGCTTGGTAATGTAGTAATTACAGGAATGTATATTAAAAATTTTACATAGGAAATTAAAACTAACCAATCATTGACATGACACAACTAATTTTCATGTTTTGTCCCAGTCATTTATAGTTTATATTCTGACAGTTCTACAAACTTCCTATTGTAAAACTGTAAAACATACCTAACTAGTTAGATTGGAGTTACAAGATATAAGCCTGATGGAAGTATTAATTTCATGTAATTTAGAACATGAAGAAGTAATATTTTTATTATTTATTTGTCTTCAGAAAAAAGTGATTGTCTTTACCTTTCAATATGAGCAAGGAAAAGACAAATAAAAACAAAACAGAATTTTTAAAGTTGCATACTTTGGTTGCCCAAACTATACATTATGTGTGTGTATATTTATATATTCTTAAATAATTTTTAAAAGTTACTTATATATATATGAGCAACTTTAAAAGTAATTTATATTTAAAAAATAATAATAATATAAAATAAGTAGATATTTATATAAATAATTTAAAAGTTCTGCAGATTAAATAAAACTATTAGTAATACAGCAATAAATAACACTAATGGGCAAATGTAACAAAATTGTCCATTTAGGACTGTTTGCGGTTTCCATGGGTGACAGTCTACTGTTTGTCTTCTACTCTTTCAAAGAAGGAATTATCCCATAAATCTATAGATAAATATTGGTTTGCCTCACCCAGTACTTGAATGGTTTATGAATTTAAAGGTTCTTACCCTGAATTTTAAGGATCGGAACTTCACCAAGTTTTTAAGCATATTTCTGATTTTTGCCCCCAACTTTCAAGCTTTGGAAATGACTGTTTTGTTCTAGGAAGTATTGTCCCAGGCGCCTCTTACTCTACATAACGCTAACTTTTCCATAGAAAAGCTGATATGACAGTGATTAAAGAAATAAGATGTCTGTATATATGTACCACATCTTGAACGAAATTGTGCCATTTGCAGAGATGTGGATGGATCTAGAGACTGTAATACAGAGTGAAGTAAGTCAGAAAGAGAAAAACAAATATCGTATACTATCGCTTATATGAGGAATCTAGAAAAATGATACAGATGAACTTATTTGCAAAGCAGATATAGAGACACAGACATAGAGAACACACTTATGGTAACCAAGGGGGGAAGGGAGGGTGGGATGAACTGGGAGATTGGGATTGACATATACACACTACTAGGCATAAAAGAGATAACTAGTGAGAACCTACTGTATAGCACAGGGAACTCTACTCGATGCTCTGTGATGGCCTAAATGGGAAGGAAATCCAAAAAAGAGGGGATATATGTATACATATAGCTGATTCACTTTGCTGTACAGCAGAAAGTAACGCAACATTGTAAAGCAACTATACTCCAATAAAAATTAATTATAAAAAAGAAGAAATAAAGTGTCTCCATAATTTGAATTTTACCTGATGGTGAATTCAAAGGCAGAATTATGGAGAGTGTTGAGGGTTTTCATGATTAACTAGGCTTATTGTCATAAAGACAGTGAGAGCCTGCTTTCGGTATATCTTTGAGTTTGACAAGGCGTGATTCCAAATCTGGCTTTACTCACATCCTGTATTTCCAAATAGACTGAACATTAACTGTGCAGTTGAACTGCTGAAGAAATCATTACTGAGGTATTTTTAAATGCACTTCAACCCTTAAGTAGAACAGCTGAAAACAAAAGATCGAAGGGATGTATATTTTAAGCACTAAAGGCTCAAGTGTGAGCAAAGAGGGTTAGAAAGAGGAAAACAACATTGGATGCAACTTTTCACTTCTTGTATTGACTTTGTTAGTGATGCCCTTTTGGATCTGTAGTCTAAGGGCAGCCTCTCAGTTTATCTATGTGAAATATTCAAAGCAAGAAGAAAAACATTATTTTCCATTTTCTTTCCTTCGTAGGAAATAGACAACTGTTTCAACTGCTCAGACCTGAATGAATTTGGTGCATCCCAGGGCAGAAGTGAGAGCCCAGAAGAGGTAGAGGCTGATAGAGATTAGACAGGACTCAGATATTCCCATTCAACTTTGTGAAATCACAGAGCATTTGTAGCATCCCCCTTTCAGGCTAGGCACATGCACACGAAATTTTCCAGAGAAACCTGCACTCTTTATAGATTTATCTTTAACAGGGCTTTCTGTTAGCATAGATCAGTGAAATTGCCACCAAGGTGGAGGAAAGGGCGCCCTGGGAAATGGCCTCAGTTTGGTCCCACATCAAGGATGGGATGTACCAGTGTGAAAAGGAAAATCATTCCTGAGTATATTTCCTTCATTGCTTTGACTCTTTGCCTACTGCATATTGGCCCTCTGGCTTTTGTAGTAAGAGTCAAAAAGCAGAGATTCAGTTGAATTCTGTTGACCAGAGGAAATCATGATATAAACATAAATGGCCAGTTGTGCTGTTTCTTTCTTGTTTTGCAACCAATATAAAATATTAGGGACTTCCCTGGTGGCGCAGTGGTTAAGAATCCGCCTGCCAATGCAGGGGACAAGGGTTCGAGCCCTGGTCCGGGAAGATCCCACATGCCGCGGAGCAACTAAGCCTGCGCACCACAACTACTGAGCCTATGCTCTAGAGCCCGCGAGCCACAACTACTGAGCCCTCATGCCACAACTACTGAAGCCCGCGTGCCTAGAGCCCATGCTCCGCAACGGGAGAGGCCACTGAAGTGAGAAGCCCGTGCACTGCAACGAAGAGTAGCCCCCGCTCGCTGCAACTAGAGAAAGCCTGCGGGCAGCAACGAAGACCCAACACAGCCAAAAATAAATAAATAAATAAAAGGCATTTTTTTTTTTTTTGGCGGTACGCAGGCCTCTCACTGTTGTGGCCTCTCCTGTTGCGGAGCACAGGTTCCGGACGCGCAGGCTCAGCGGCCATGGCTCATGGGACCAGCCGCTCCGCGGCATGTGGGCTCCTCCCGGACCGGGGCACGAACCCGCGTCCCCTGCATCAGCAGGCGGACTCTCAACCACTGCGCCACCAGGGAAGCCGAAAAGAAAAATATTTTAAAAAATAAAATAAAATATTACATTTCCCTATGTTAAATATATATATATCTAACATATATGTGTGTATACACACACACACACACACACACACACATATATACATACAGTGTTGAAATGATTCCTAGGTTTTAAAACTACTACAAAAATAGCTGGGAAAAAGCCGCCGTCAGTATGCTGCTAAAATAAACCATGAACTGTATTCTCAAAGTACAGAACTAGATAAATGGGACATAGCAGAGTTGTCTTTCTGTGATTTTGAATTCTAGGTGTTTGATGGCAGTATGACATTAAGGCAGATTTTATTGCTTTAAAGGGACATTCATCTGCATGATCCGTTAATAATCACATGCAAGAGGCCAGGAAAGTGAAAAAGTAGCTTTCAAATATTTTTCGTGAGTGTTTTCACAGCACGGTAGAGATTTATTTTCTGCCACTGTACAGTGGCCACAGCCAGGCCCCGAGGAAAGTGATCTCCCTGGGGTTGTCTGCAGTGTGCACTTTGACCTCTTCCTCTTGGCCCAGGTTAGTCCAGACATTTCAACAGCTTGACTAAGCCTCGTCACCAGTCAGCTGCCAAATTCAGCGGCTGCCAGGATCACTAGCAGCTTTTTAAGTACACCTGTTGCCAGCTCTATGTATGAGTCAAGAAGGCTAGACCTTTCTGGTCTATCCCACTGGCTAGGATCTCTTTCAAAGGAGAATTATTTTTAATATGACTTCATCATTCTTCATCAGGAAAACATTTTTTTTTAGCAAGCTTCTCTCCTTACAGAGAAGTTGCATTGACCCTGAATTGCTATGGTACATCAGGTCTGGGTTAACCTACAGATAAGAAATGGTTTTGATAATCAGTACTACTTCTACTTTGTATTTTTCATTGTGTGGGCCAGCAAAGCTACATGAATAACAAAACATGTAGACAGGGTGTAAACTGAAATGTTTTAAGTGTCATAATCAAGTACCATTTACGGTGAAGTTAATCTGATAGTTAATGGTAAGTATTGCATGGTAATTAGGTATAAACACTAAGTAGAACGTATAAAGCACCGTAATTAGTGCATTTCAGGGAGCCAGGAAAGCATTTTTGAAGCAAGCTTGGTGGGGAGATGAATAGGAAAGCAGTTAAAGCTGGACTCTGCTCTAATGATCCCTGAGACCAGAGGAGCCTCTTTGGCCAGAACTCTCTGCTTTTCCATGAGCATTTGCTCTAGGCCAGTGGCCCAAGGCAAGGGGACAACATCCCCTATCAACACAGAGGTGATGAAAAGTCATAGATAGAAAGTGCATTGGATTTGGAGAGTCTTCACAACTTCTGAAACACTGTACACGGTCTAGTTGTAGCTTTGCAGTCTTTTAAGGTGAAGAAACAGGACACATAGGGATGTTTTCAACACTCTGGGCATCATTTAGCCATGATAGGATACTTCTAGGGCTTCATGAGCTCTGTTTTGATCCATTTCCCTATCAGTCACTGTTCATGAGGGATATGTGTTTTCCTCATACCAATGAAATGTCTGGTCCGTATCTGAATGTGTAGTTCATTTAATTAAGCCTGTTTTATTGATTATCTACCTACCTATCGACTTATGTACATTTCTAAAAGGTGGTACAAAAGATAGTTTTTAGAAACCTTAACCAGGTTGAAGTGTCTTCATCCTGGGAATATCTGGTTATATTTCCTCCTGGGTGTGCCTGTGTATAACTCAAGTGACACTGTCCTTACTTGATTGATTTTGATTTGGTGGGACTCGACAGAGCAACCTGGTTCAAATGCCAAATCATTGGCTTCATTCTTGCCCACTTTCCTACCCCAAGTTCAGTTCATTGTTAAATCTTGTTGGCTGTATCTTAATATATCTGGGAAATATATATATCCCAGAAATATATCTGGGATCTGACCATTCTTATCACCTCCACTGTTAGCATGACAATTTAAGTCATCAATATCTTTTACCTGATTGTTATACTAGTCTTTTAACTGTTTGACTAGTTTCTACCCTGGAGTCTGTTCTCCACAGCAGAGCTATTCTCTGCAAACCCACGTCAATTTGGTCACCCTCCAATGGCTCTCCATTAATACCCTGCTTTATTTTTTAATGAATCACCGTTTGACATAGTATGTATTTATTGGCTTATTACATTATTATTACCTTTTCTACAATATAAGGTCCATGAGAGCAGGGACTCTGTGTCTTGGTAAGGGTTGTATCTTTATTCCTTAGAACAGTGTCTAGCAGGTTTATTAACACTTTATTAACCACTGAAGTCAACGTCTACTATTGAGATTTTGAATTATTTTCGTTCTAAAAATAAACTTTCCGAATCTTAATTCCATGGCTTTAACATTTTAAGCATTTGAGCTATAATCTACTCATTCTTAGCTCGAATCCCTTTGGTTGGGAAGCCACACTAGTGAACGGACCTAGGAGTAATAGCAACTCCTTAATGAGCACTTCTATGACAGGCTCTTGTGCTTCAGCATTTTGCTGTATCTCATTTAATTCCAGCCTAGTTGTAGAGATAGGTATTATTGCTATTCTCCTTTTACATTTAAAGAGACTGAGACTTGGGAGAGATGAAATAACATAATACTCAGAGTTAATAACCCCTGAGCTGAGATTACAATCAAGGTGTGGTTGACTCTATACTGCCTTCTAGCCGTGTCCTCCGGTAACGCGTGTCAGGTTATTGAAGTAGCGAAGCCGCTGAATTCAAAGCATTCCTTCTGCAGTTCCATGTACTAGGGTTCTGGGATATAACAAATGTCCCTCCATCCCCCAAAGACTCTTAGGGACCAAACCAGGTAGTTCCGCTTTCAGGAATGTCCTAAAAGCCACTGTCCTCTAAGCTGGGTCTCTTACTTTAATGTAAGCTTCTCAAGCGCAGAGGCAGTTACATCACCTAGGAAAAGACGATGGGATCAAAACGCTATAAATCCAGAAGAAGAAAGCGTTGTCACCAATTCGGCTGACCGCTTGCAAATAGGGCACTTAAACATAAAGTTCTCAAAAAGCAGTCGACCCCCGGATTGGAGGGAAATTGGCGGAAAGAGGGGAATAGGGTTCAGCCTGACCACAGGAGGGCTTCCCCAGACCCGCCCGGGCTCCAGCGCGTAAGTGGAGGGGTCTCTCCGCGGAGGCCAGCGGACGCACCGCGCGGCCCGAGCAGGGCTCGGGGGCGGGGCTCGGCGTGGGGGCGGTGCCGACGCCCGCTCCGCCCCCTCCTCGGGGATGCCGGGATGTTTACACTCCTGACAGCAGCGGCCGCGGGAGGAGGAGCGGGAGTCTTGGGAGGATGGGCCATCGCTAAGCTCGCGCTCCGGACGCGCCTCGCCGTGCACAGGGTGGGTCCCCGTGCCTGCAGCGTCCGCGGGGGCGGCGCGGCGGGAGGTGGCCAGCGCTCCAGGCCTAGCAGCCACAGCCACCGGCCCAGCGGGCCTGTGCGCGGCGCCGCCTGGCCGAGCCGCCCGCCCGCCCCGGGTCCCTCGCCGGCCGGAGAACGGAGAGCTCCCCGCTTCTTGGTGAGTCGCCGCCGGGGTCTCTCGCGCGCGGGCCGGGGCCCCGCCGGCTGGGGCCGCCTGCGGGAGCCAGGCGGGAGGAGAGGTCAGGCTCACGCGCGGCGGCCTCGGGACTCCGCCAGGGGGAGAGGAGGCTGTGGGGGCGCGCGGCCGAGCGGGCGGGGGCTTTGGTCCGGTCGTGGGCGGTGGCGAGAGCCTCGTGCCCCGTGCGGCTCGGGCGTCCGAGGCCGCCGCCGTAATTAAGAAACTCCGCGGCCACGGCTGCGGCGCAACAGGTCTCGGTTCGGGGACCCGAGGAACTTGGCGAAGTTCTGCCTCCCGCCGCACCCTCATTGGCGGCGGCGGTTATTTATTCCACGTGGATTGGTTGGGTCCAGCTGTCAGCCATCAGCCACAGCCGGACTGAGCAGAGCGAACTTCTGAGGAGAGGTGGGTGGTGGGAGCCTTGCAGACCGGCCTTGAGAAGTGCGGGGAGGGTGACCGGCCTGTTGGAGAAGGAGCTTTACTGGGACTCTGTCAGGACTAGGAAGCGTCAGAGAGAGGGATTGCAAGGCAATAGCGAACATTGGTGGTGATAGTGGCAATGGGAAAGAAATAAAGACATTGAACATTGAAGCCAAAGCCAGAGAGGCGAAGGGGAGCGCAGAGGAGAAAGGAGAAAAAAAGTAAGACCACATTGCCCCAGGACAGGGTCAGGAAGCGAGCACAACCTAGAGGAAGGATCCTACAGTGAGATTTAAGAATCCCTGTTACCTCTGTTCTATATACTGTAGGCCTTGGGAGATGATGTTTCAAACAGGTGAATCTTGTTCTTGCACAGCCTTGGGAGATGATGTTTCAAACAGGTGAATCTTGTTCTTGCACAGCTGTAGTCCTTGTTAGGGATAAATACTAAAAATATACTTATTTTACAGTAAGATCTGTTTCCATCCTTGAGCATTGTTGGTGATGGAATTGGTGAATCTTGTTCTTGCACAGCTGTAGTCCTTGTTAGGGATAAATACTAAAAATATACTTATTTTACAGTAAGATCTGTTTCCATCCTTGAGCATTGTTGGTGATG
Organism: Hyperoodon ampullatus; assembly: GCF_949752795.1. Taxonomy (NCBI): domain Eukaryota; kingdom Metazoa; phylum Chordata; class Mammalia; order Artiodactyla; family Ziphiidae; genus Hyperoodon; species Hyperoodon ampullatus. The sequence continues at coordinate 194,305,253 of NC_136915.1, forward strand.
GAATTGAAAGTCAGAAACATATTGCAGAAGTGAAATGATTTTTCCCCTCCTTTGAGGCTACTGATCATAAGGATGCAGTTGAAAGGATCAGATGCCCATGGTTTGTAGAGCATTATACAAATGCTCTATACAAACGTTATACAAACGTTTATACAAACGTTTATACAAACGTTATAATTAGAACCATTGTTTCTAATTCCTTCTCCAAGGAATTTGCAGTTTTAAGGAGTATGCACACTCCCAGCAGGCTACAGCAGAGTGTCTCGCCAGGTTGCATTACAGAATAAAGTACAGAATGTGTATGTGAGACCCATCTGTTCTGTTTAGGAGCTTGAGCTGCTCCGGGTGTGGTCGGAGAATGGCATAGTACTTTCACTCAAAAAGTTTATGGTACGTTTGGGACTATCAGACAAACACTGAAAGGGTGAATAGTTAGACAAGAGATACAATTAACTCTATAATGCTTTGTGGCAACTCTTGATGAACTGATGCCGAGTATTCTTGGCTGTAACGCTTGATGAAGGCCAGTGCCCCCAAAGCGGTTAACATAAAGCGTAAGCAATTTCATTTCCAGAAGGGATCCCTCGTTACCGTCGAGGAGATCCAGTCCACAGGTTGTTTCACTCCTAAAACCGCAGCATCCTCAGCTTGGCCCTGGACTAGGTGGGAGTTTGCTGGAGAGAGAGATGTTGCAGCTTTGAAAAACTTTGCGTCTCGGAGGCGTCAAAGGGTAGAAACTATGGGGACGGCGGGAAGAGGGCGGCGAAACTAAAAGGCTAAGGCACCCTTCGTGGAAGCTGGTTGCTTTCCCGGGGTCTGGGGCAGCCCGGGACCTTGCAAGACGCGCGGTCCTGAGATTCGGCTCTCGAGCAGGAGGCCCCGCCCCTTCAGACTGACGGCCTCCGCAGCCAATGCGCGGTGAGGACGGCGCTGCTCCCGCTGGAGGGCGGGCACTTCCCCCGGCCCCGGGGGCTCAAGGGAGGGGGGCGGCGTGTGGGCTAAACGGGCAAGATAAGGGGAGATTGTGAGAGAAACGCGTAAAACGAGGGGGGGGGGCTTGTGAGAGAAACGCGTAAAACGAGGAGGGGACTTGTGAGAGAAACGCGTAAAATGAGGAGGGGGCTTGTGAGAGAAACGCGTAAAACGAGGAGGGGACTTGTGAGAGAAACGCGTAAAATGAGGAGGGAGCTTGTGAGAGAAACGCGTAAAACGAGGAGGGGACTTGTGAGAGAAACGCGTAAAATGAGGAGGGGGCTTGTGAGAGAAACGCGTAAAACGAGGAGGGGGCTTGTGAGATGGGGGGGCGTGTGGGGTAAACGGGCAAGATAAGGGGAGGTTGTGAGAGAAACAGGCGTAAAATGAGGAGGGAGCTTGTGAGAGAAACGCGTAAAATGAGGAGGGGGCTTGTGAGAGAAACGCGTAAAACGAGCAGGGGGCTTGTGAGAGAAACGCGTAAAACGAGGAGGGGGCTTGTGAGATGGGGGGGCGTGTGGGGTAAACGGGCAAGATAAGGGGAGGTTGTGAGAGAAACAGGCGTAAAATGAGGAGGGCGCAGCGGCAGGTTCCCAGGACCCCGCGGTGCTCGTCTCCTTTTAAGGTTCAGCCGCGCTTTGGACCCACCGGGTGGTGTGACTCATGGAGGGGAGGAGGGGCTCTCACAAGCCCCCTCCTCATTTTACGCGTTTCGCTCACAAGCCCCCTCCTCGTTCTTTGAAATTATCTGAAAGTGAAAACCAAGAAATGTCAGAATCCCAATCCTTAAGCGTTTTTACAATTACTTGGGACTCTTTACACAGTTAAAAAAATTTTTTTTTCAGTTAAAAAAGTAAAGACCGTCCCTGGAGTGCAGACTCATTTCCTAGTTTGCACTGCTGTGCTGCTCGGGGTCGTTGACTCGGGTCACACCTGCAGCGCCCTCCACGTCCTTTCCCACTCACACATTATCCTGGCTGGACAATTTCAAGAGCGGTTTTCCAGCCCTTAAAGCAGCACTTACTCCAAGAATGAGGAAAGCACGCCTGGTATGATGGCCGCGTACTGGTGGGGAGGAGAGGTTTGAGGCCTCGGGTGTTAACCTACCCGAATAGTAAAACTCAGTTTTCTAGTTTCCACATGACCAGAACGCGGGTATAGTTGGTGGGCAGGAGTATCTGATCTCATACTCCCCTCCCTTCATCTTTCTGGTGGTTGCAGTTGGCAGTGTGAGGCTCTGGTTGATTGCAAACATTTAAGTATTTTCTTCCCGACTCTTGTGCATTTACTGAAATGTAGATTTCTTTTTTTTTTTTTAACTTAAATATGTAGTCAGAGAAATCATTAGAGAGTTTTACAGTGTTTCTAGAACCAAAAACTGTTTTCCTTGGAACTGTCTGATGTTTGAAAATGTATCTTTCCAGTATTACTAATGTAGCCACCGTTCAGGGCATCTGGAGAGGAGAGAATAACGATTACTTAATGCAGTTTTGGAAAAGAAGTTGCTTAATTAGGTAATAGGCCCCCAAAATTCCTTTCAGGTTTTGTTTGATTTTTTTTTAAAACAGGCTTTGGTATTTAAAAAATGTGCAGGGCAGCTGCATAAAGCAATACTCTATCCACATTCCTGGTTTCATTCAAATTAATATATTTGTCCCTTCAAATATTTGCTCAAGAGTTATGTGGGTAGGTGTTTTAGTACATCATTCGTAAAACATGGCAGCAAACTTAGCATAATACTAAGGGTGTTTTGGAAATGACATGTATGATTTGCTCTGAATTGCCTTACCAGCAATTATTTTATCAGCATTTCTATAAATGTATAACAAGATGATTTAAGAAGCATTTCTTCATATTTGAATGTTTCATTTCTTCCTCCCTTCAATTTTATAGGGAATTTATATAATTGTAATCAAATATATTTATTTGCAGGATATAACGGCAGTTGACAAATTTTGAACTTGTACATAGAACTAATGTAGAACCATTCATTCTTAGAGTTATAAAACCTCTAAACTGCTGATTCCTCTTTTGGTGATTAATAGTTTGATTATCCCTGTGTATTATATATCTTTACAGAATAAGGAAAACACTTAGAGAATATATTTCATGGTTTTTAGTGAGCAGTGGGAATGAGAAGGACAGATAGATGGTCTTGAAGCATTCCTTAACTTTTTTGAGCAGGATAACTTCTTTTTTTTAACCTTTGTTAAAGTAAAAGCTGTCATACTATGTATGTAACGAGCCGATACAATGAGCTATTTGCTAATAGGTATCCAAAGTGTTATTCGGAATAGTGTGTAACTGAATGGAAGTTATTTAATTGGTCTATCAAATTTTAGAAATTTATATGTTTTCTGTTACTTAACGGAAATAGACCTTTCTGTAAATCTTGCCATTGGTCTTCTATTGATAATCAGTGTAAGTCGTTAAAGGCAGTTTTTTCATACCAGGTTGCTTTTGTAGAGAACAGGGGTTCGCAGACTTTGTCTCTAAAAGATGAGAGAGTAAATATTTCTGGCCTTGTGAGCCATATGGTCTCTCTGACAGCTACTGCCACTGTAGCCGTGGACATACCTGAACCAGGTGGGTGTGGCTGTGTTCCAGTAAAACTTTGTTTATACAGTCAGGCTGGAGGCCCAGTCCTGCCCTAGAAGGTAATACCAAGGGTCTGAACCTGATTCTAGGATGGATGTTTGGGCTGACAGGGATTTTCCACGGCACTGTGTTCGCCTTTTCTGGTCCTTTGATCCCTTGTGACGATCTCTTGATCTTCCCCAGTCCTCTCAGAATAACGCCCAGTTATTCATTGCCAAATTTTGTTTAATCTCAGAGGCCTCATAAATATATCAGCCTCTTTCAGATTTATTCACCTGTTCAGGGATTTCTGTCACTCTTTGCCTCGGGGGGATCCCACACCCATCCTGTGATGTTGAATGGATTTGCCCTTTCTCCGGCTTCCTTCTTGTTGCGAAGCCAAGATGGACTCTGATGTCGGACATTTTTCTTTGCTTGATTGACTGATAGCCCTAGAAGGAATGTGCTTTGCTGTGTTTCTTTAACTAGTAGTTTTCATTCTAAGTCGACTGGGGTGACTGCTTTTGCCGCTGTTAGAGAGAATTTCTGGCATGAGCAACAGGGTGCACAGATTTTTTTTTCTTGTTAGAAAAATTGAACTAAGCCTTTTTTTTTTTTGGCATTCTAATTTAATCATTTTATTAAGCTTTTTATTTATTTATTTATTGACTAAGTCTTTTATAAGAGACTTTTTTTCCAGTAAAAAAAAAAATTCGAAAAAGGGCCTGCATTTGTAAGGAGAGCCTATAGTTACGGGCGTTTGTGGCCTGGGGGTGCTTGCGGGGTACCTGACTCTTTGCTTTCAGTAGAGTTAGTTGTGGCTGACCTGGTTGCAGCTTCTGAGAAGCGGTTGAATGGAGTGGAAAAGGCAACAGTTTTGAGCTTACACAGTAGGATTTCCCAGTCCTAGCCAGGAGTGGGTTCTGGGTGGGCTGAAATATTGACCCCTCGGGGCGGGGCCTGGGGCTTCAGAGCTTCCGGGCTAGTTGCCAGCAGCTGCTACCAGCCTCTTCTCTTTGTGTGACCTTGCTGCACAAATACCATTTTCTGTGTTTACCATGATGTGAAAAAGACTAAGGCCCAGGCTTCTCTCCTTCTCTCTGACCTTGCTTGAGTTACTTGCTTTGTTCAGACCGTAGTTTTCTCAGCTCAGGTCGCATTGCTTTGAGGAGTAAATGACAGCATCTTTGTAGAAGTAGGGTAGTAGGCTCAGTGAGTGTTAGTTTCATTTCACCTCTTTCTCTATTCTTAGGACGTTTTGTGGTGGGAAACACACGTCTTCTCAGTTTCTTCTGATGGCAGGCCCTGCTGCCCAGCTTTATCTGAAGAGGCTCCTACCCAGCTCTGCTGCCATTTCTACTTTCTGTGCCTTAATGATTCTTCCCTTTTGCCCTGTGATCTCCATATTAATAATTTAATTGTTCCCAGCACAAGTTAATGTTTTTACTAAACTTTGCGGGGAGAGGGCAGTAATCCTTAGTTCCTCAGGTAGAAAAAGCCACAAGAGTCTTGGGGGTTATATTTTGGACAGCAAAAAAAATGAGAGTTGCAGAAAGATACTTAAATACTGATTCAAAAATGGAAAAAATTAAAATATTCTTTCTAGTGTGCTTCCAGTTCTGTTTTTTTTATTGTTAAGATATTTTTCTCATATTCTCATATTTAACTGGCAAATTACTGTAATTTTTTTGTGGTTGTAACTACAGCAAAGCCACATATCCTCTATATATTATGATTGGAAAAATGGAACAGTTAGACATGTTTATGAAAAATTGTTATACCTCTAAAATGTAAGGAGTTGCCAGTCTTCCATTGCCTTTTATATCTGTTGAACCCTATAGTAAAATAATGGGATATGTTTGCATACTGTCATAAAGATACCCAGAACTGGACAATAGGTAATTTATTTCAGGCAAATAGCTTGTCCTTATTTCAAATAGTTTACTTCTAAGCATGGTTTGTTATTTAACAAGTACAGGTAAATTGAAAGACATTATACAAGAAGAATGTTTGTTGATGGATTGATTTTATAGGAATGAATTGATGTTTATTCTCAATTTTTTATGGTAACCTAGAAATTCACTTCTTTTGTGTGTGTGTGTGTGTGTTTTTTTAACAGTCTTTGGTATTTAGACACATTTAGAATAGCATAGTAGCAGGTGAGGTATTCAGTGAAAAATGGCATTTTTTAAACATTCTTAATGTACACCTAAAATAAAGTTTTAATGAAGTTTCTACATTTGATAAATATTTTGGTTGTTGAATGGCATATTGTTTTCAACTTCACTTTGTCATTTTGTGACCTAGAGTGTTCAAAGTATCAGCTGTTGATGAAGAGTTGTATTTTATTAGGCGCTTCTCCCACTGCTCTTCTAATCATTCTCGTCGTTCTCTCCCTCTCTCTTTTAAGTAGGAAGGAATTTATTACACCATGTTTAATAGTATTTGGTGGCTGGGAGGGAGTCTGAGCTTCTAGCAGAGTTTCCCGATACTGGGCCACTAAGGGAGTTGCTGCCTCTTTCGTGATCAGAAAGCCACCAGCCCGGGACTACACAGCCACTGCTCACGATGGCGCTGCTATTCTGGGTGCCCTTGACTGCTATGGTCCAGGTGATGGATGCTCTGGGTTCGGTACTTAACACCTCCTGTATTAGTTTCCCAGGGCTGCCCCAACAAATTACCACAAACTGGGTGGCTTAAAACAACAGATGTTTACGCTCACAGTTCTGAAGGTCAGAAGTCAGAAATCAAATTGCCCACAGGGCTGTGCTCTCCGTGCAGGCTCCTGGGAGAACATGGCCCATGCCCTTCTCTCAGCCTCTGTGTTGGCGGCCGTCCTGGACGCTCCTTGGCTGATAGATGCGCCACTCCAGTCTCTGCCTGTGTCATGTGGCCTTCTTCATGTGTCTCCTCCTCTTCTTAAAAGCACACCAGTCTTACTGGATTAGGGTCACCTGATGACCTCATCTTTACTTCTATTCACTTACACTTAAAATTTAACAAGCAAAATCTGTACTCCCCCCCGCCCCGCCATTCTTCACCACAGAAAAGATTTTTAGATTTCTGGTCTTTCTGTTCTGAGCAGAATATTTTAAGGTTGTACAGAGATTGTACCTGAGAGATAAAGGTACCCAGGTTATCCTGTACATATGTCATCTGCAGTTTATATTTTATACTACCATAGAACAGCTGTTCCAAAATCAAATTTTCCATTCACCATTATTTTGTAGTTTCCCTTAGGAGACCTTACGTCCGTAATTCACTAAATCAAATACTTTCAGAACTGGAAGGAAACTTATAAATTGTCTAAACTGGCCTTTTCATTTAATGTGAGAATAAACTGAAACTCAAGGATGTGAATTTGCTAATCCACATTCCACTAGATTCCTTAATCGTCCATATTGCCTTGTGTGTTACCTTTGTCATGCTCTTGGTAGTAGGCATGGTGTTTTGTTTTCACTTGCTTGAATTAGCAGTCTTGTTGCATTCACAGTACGTGCTCAAAAAAGACTTGAGGATAGAGTGACATTGCACCTCTGATTGCCCATATCAGGGCCTTGATTCAAGTCAGCAAATATTCGAGAGCCCAGCTGTGTAGTGAGGAAGTATTTCTGTTGCCTCTAGAACGAGGAACGTTAGGGTATGTTGCTATATCCTTACTATGAAATAGGATCAAAGGAGAAGAAATTCCCGTTATGGAGGCCAGTTCTAGGAAGCAGTCCTTAGTTAGAGGTGGTAGATAGATAGTAAAGGCCAGAAAACTCCTGGGTGATCACAGGGTTGTTTGGTCATAAAGTATTTCATAAATACACATTTCATTATATTAGATACCTTGATTCATGAGGGCAGGCTTCATTGTTGTTTGTCATTTTGCTGTATTGACAATAACTTACGTGTCTTTGTTGCTTCTTTTTTTTTTTTTTTTTTTGTTGCTGTACGTGGGCCTCTCACTGTTGTGGCGTCTCCCGTTGCGGAGCACAGGCTCCGGACGCGCAGGCTCAGCGGCCATGGCCCACGGGCCCAGCCGCTCCGCGGCATGTGGGATCCTCCCAGACCGGGGCACGAACGCACGTCCCCTGCATCGGCAGGCGGACTCTCAACCACTGCGCCACCAGGGAAGCCCTCTTTGTTGCTTCTTGAACAGTATGTATGACTGAAATGTTTGGCAACCCCACTGACCAGTTTCTCCCTTTAATTTCTTCTTTCGCCATGATTCAGAGATCATGATGGGCTGTTTCCTTTTTCTCTGTAGCCATGCCTCTCTCTTAAGTTGGTTCTCATTTGTTTATTATATGTGTTCCCTGTTTCAATGAAAATCCTATCCTACAAAGCAGTTAGTTATTAGAGATTAATCAAATCAGTCCTAAAGGATTTGTCTTATGATTCCTTGAAATAGTTATATCTATTTGTGCATTGAAAATAATTTTTAGAAAACTTGTATAGCTGTTCAAGAATACATGGTGAGCTTCTTGCCATCCCGGTGGTAGGCTGTTTTTTCAAAGCATTTGTCCTATTACTGTGTTTCTCAAACTATGGTCCTCAGAATGCCTGTGTCAGAGACACTGATTTGATAAGTACAAGCACTGGCGTTTAAAAGCAAGTACCCCAGGTGGTTGTTATACACAGATTGGAAAGCTACTGGTCTCTGATGCAGTGCAAGTGCTTTTAATGGAGGTGTTCCTCAGGCAACAGTAAGAAATGCCACATGACCTTTTTAAAAAAGATTTTTTTCATTAAAAAACTTATTTATGATGGAAGTCCATCCCTACTGCTACCATCATTTTTCGCTGAGGGTGTGTGGCCCCTTGGAGTAGTTCACACTTAGTCATCAGACCCTTCTAGCATATGTAGCCAATGTCTCAGCTCAACCGGTGGCCAGGTATTACTGAGATCAGTGTTATAAATCAATGAAGATAAATTAGATAAATACATATAACTGTAAATAAGAATTGAGTAATAATAGAAGAGAAAATGTCCCTTCAAACTAGTGAAAGAAAATAATGCATCGAAGTGTTCATTTTAGCTCTTTCCCAAGCAGACGGTGCCTCTTGAGTGTACTGCTTATGCTGTGTGCTGTTCTCACCAGTTTTGGCATTTTTAGGGTATTTTTCTCAGCTGGGTGTGAAGGCTTACCACTTCCCTTACCTCCAGATGGTTTGCATTTTGCTTAAGGGCAAAGCCCTTAGCCTGGCAGCAGAGATTTTGCCTCCAGGCCCCAAGGCCTGAGCTCTACCTGCAGTTCCCTCTCTCGCTCCTCTGCTTGACTTTGCCAGGCTCTCCTGTCCTGCTTATCTGGCCGAGCTGGAAAGCATTTGGGAACAGCGTGATGACAGCGTGATGACTAACCTGTTCCTTTTTCCATCGATAACAAGGAGCTGGTTCTCCAGTCCTTTCTAGCTGCCCTCCTTGTCCCAGATACAGGCCTTAACATGTAAGTTATGTTCTTTACTTAAGCAAGCCTACGTGGCCATTTTAAAACTACTTTCTATCAGTGATTTTTTGTTTACCTTTTTCTTTAATTAATTTGGAGTGTATCAATAAATTCAGGCCCTTTTTGTTTATCACCATTTCTACACCCACCTTAAAGAAATATATATTTATACACATATACATATGTAGATCATAAATAATGTAAGAAGAGACAGCTTGACAAAGAAGGTTTCGAAGTCCTGGATTGAGTCCGGGTTCATTTTTGTATATTTTCAAAGGCCAAGCACAGGGTCTTAGGGTGAGTTAAATTAATATCCACAGAACTCAGTTTAAGAGTTGAGTGTCTGGCTTAGGAGAGAGATCACGGGGAGTGTGATTAATGGTTCAGTTAATAAAAAGGAGCCTGGGCTGCAAGGATGTGCTCAGGTTGCCAGGGCACCTTGTCTCCCGGAGTGTGGTCCCTGCAGGGCACGCTACAGTTCCTAGCCCTTTTTTGTTCACGGATGGATTGTCAGCCTCTGAATGGCAGTGTTTCCAGAGTAAGACCCAAATGAACATCCATTTTTCTTCACTGTGAAGTTTGTGGGGTATTTGCATATGCATTTTGAGACTGTTGGAAAGATGATCCAGTCGGCTGCACAGCATTTGATGTTAAACTTAGTTTCAAGTCAAGGCCAGCTTTCTCTGAACTTGGAAGGCATACTTGCCTGCAAGCAGAGGGGCAGACCATTTGCTCTCTGGAGAGCTGCAGCGGCCATAAGGATGAGTCTGGGTCTCTTCCCTTTATGATCCTCCTCCTCCCATTTATTCCTTTATTGTTCTCCCCACTTTCCTCCTGGGTCCCACCAATTCACAGGTTGAAGAAAGAAATTTGGGGGTATTGGTAAGTAGCTCACAGTGAGTAGACAAATAATCTAAACAAAGATCTATCTTTATGCTTTTAAAACTCAGTTTTGATTAATTGCAGTAGATGGGAGACAGGCGTGAGCAGTATTATCAGTATGATCACTCCTGGCGCACCCGTTTTTAACAGCTCTATATCGGGACGTCTGTCTTCAGCCTCAACCCTGCCCTGTCTTTCCAGATTCACTTCTTTATTCTCCCCCAGATATTGGTCCCATCTGACAACTTACCATTTTTTGATAAATTTTGTACCCTTTCTGGCCTCTGCTTTATCTTTATGCTTTTCTCGCTGCTTTTAATTTCCATTTTTTTATACTTCAGCTGTTCAATCTCAGTGATTAAAAATCATCTTTATCCTTTAAGACTCTGCTCAGATGTTATACAAAAAGTACAAAGAAATCTTCCTTCTGCTTCTTTAGGCCTTTAGTGCTTATCGACTCTCCCTGTAGTTGTACTTGTCTTAGCTTCCTCCCTGGAATATATGCTTCTGGAAGGTGTGAATCATGTCCTGTACATATTTGCGTTTCCTGCAGGGCCTGGGACCATTCTTGTCAGAACTGGCCATTCAGGGAATGGCAGATGACTGCATCCCGGAGCCTGTATGGGGCTGAAGGTCTGGGTAGATACTAGTAGTGAGAGAACGTCCAGGACAGTTGAGCAATTGGTTTCAGGGAAGTATAGGGTGAATGGCAGACACAGGGGGCCCACAGGGCGTGGTATGAGGGAGGTTTACTCTGTGAAATGGGTAAAGGTCTCACCTGGGCTTGGTGTCTGAACTCTGAATTTTTGAAAGATCTCAGAGTGGGGTGAGATGGGAACCAGGACTGGGAAAAAACAGGAGTATGCCAGACATGAAGTTGGTGGGGATGGAGAGGGGTGTGGGGTCAGGACAGAGACCAGTTGGGTGATTAGGTATAAATTAGAGGCTTGGGCAACAAGGAACAAAGTAAGAACTGAGCTCCTCTAATTAGGACATACATTAAAACAGGACCAGGAGTCAGATGACATTGATTTGAACCTGACTTACTAAGGTGTTCACTGAGTATCCTATGTTTCCCTTCCTTAGAGGCTAGCCCATTCCTAGTTCAAGGTAAGTGGTTTGGCTGTTCTGTAAAGGGGAAGGAACCTCTCTCTGCCCATAGAAGGTGCTTACTGTATATATTTGCCAAATGAATTCCATTATGATGTTGTAATAATCCCCTCATGGAGAAAATGTTGAACTAAGTTATTCCCTTCTTAGGAATAATTACTAATTTGAACTGATGGAAAATTATCATTTGATTTGTGTTCATCAAAGGCTGACATAGTAAAAAGTTGTTCCACTTCAAAACAGATACGTTTTATTTAGTATCTTTTCATATTTTTAATTGCTAGAAGTTTAAAAGAACAATCAAAATGTCAACAATTATTTTAAAAAGCATTTAAAGGCCAAGCCAGATGGACCAGAAATACATTGTATATTCATGAACTCAAGAAGAGGCACATAGGCAATTAACCTGGGAGGGTACCACCTTATCAAAGGTCTTGAACACTGTGCTCAGAAGATCGACCCTTTCCTCTCCTGTGATGTGATTATAAAGAGTTACTTGTACCTTTATGGTTTCAAGTTTTGTTTTTAATAGGGGTAAAAGCTATAGTGCTTTGATACTGCTTTATTTGGTTCTTAGTTAATGGCAGGTCAGGAACTAGCATCAAAATAGAATCAAGGTTATTATAAAGGGGACCTCAGATATATTTGTTAAAAAATGTATTAAGTTGAGTTTGGTTTATGAGATGTATGAAGAAATTTAGTTTATATTTGAAAATCCAGACTTAAGTGATCCTATACTATACTTTATAATTACCAGGAAAAAGTAAGATTACCAAGAAGAGGTGCTATTTCTTTCTTTCTTTTTTTTTTTTAAATAGACTCCCCCTTTAGCGTCCTCTAACTTCCCCCCCCCCTTTTAAAATTTAGGATTAAGTTAAATTTATTTGTTTGTCTACCTATTGATTCATTTTTTAAAGAAACACCCACAACACCTTCTACCTGTTTCTAGGTAGGTTTTTCCCTTGTTTAAAATCCTTCAACTATTGTCTTGAGTAATTTCTAATCCCTTAGTCTCCTAACTGCGGTTTGGGCGTTGGTGCTTGCTCTGCTGCGTCCTTAGCTCCTGGCTTCCTGCCCTGCTTGTGGTGGCCCCGCTCTCCCGGCGTCAGTCGGGACGTCCCCGTCCTCTGCCTGGCCAGCTCGCACAGTTCCTTCAGACGCACCTCGGTGTTTTCTCTGCAGGGCTGGCCTGGCTGCCTGGGCATCCTGCCCGTCAGCTCTTGTCCTGGCAGTCCCTGCCACGGCGTCTGGTGGAATACTTGTTTCCTGATATTGTAAAGTCTGTTTCTTTGTCTCCCCTACGGATAACTTGATGGATTGGAATTGACTCAGTGCTTTTTGTATTCCCAGCCACTGGTAGACACGTTGGCTGTGGTCAAAAAGTGGCTGAATGAGTTTTGGAGTAGATAAGAAAGCAAGCGGACGGGCGTCTGGGATGGGCCACAGTCACGGCAGAGGGTCTGGGTAGGTGATGTTGTCCTTTATCTCCAGTTCCAGCACGTTTTTCTCCCTACCCGTCCCCCACCTTTGAGTAGCTGTGGCTGTTTATTGAAATGGGATGAAATAAAGACATTAGAGACTTCACTTTGTTGCAGATTCTCAGGATGTTTTATTTGTGTCCTGGTGTTTGCTGCCTCATTGAAGGCAGGGGTTTAGGTGTCTTTGATTAAGCGGGAAGCGTTTATTCATCTCTCGGTTACGTTTTCTACTTCTTCTGCAGTTGTGACTGTCTCTGTCCTCCTTCATAAGCAGAAGGAGTATGATCACGGGGGTCAGGAGGACAAACCTTGTCTCGTATGGTTTTGGAGGCCTTCTCAGAGCTCTGTACAAAATACACTTAGCGCTGGTCTCCCCTTGTCACGGCAGCGCCAAGATGGCCTCCCACGCGGAGCACCGTCAAATCAGTGACTCTCAGGAGGGCGCAGGTCCCTCCTGTTGCCTTGGGAAGGGAACGTTGAAATACTCTAAGATACAAGGAAATACAGGTTTTGCCTTCGTTTTAGATAAAGTTATCATAGTGCCTAATGCTGAAGGGCAAAGGAGAAGAAGTATGAACCAGATCAGTGTAGAGTCCGGAGCCCTGCTGTTTCCGCCGAGAGTACAGAACAGCTTCCTCCGACCTCATTCAGTGTGCGTTCGTCAGAACTACCCAAGTTAAGAGCACACATGGCTTCTTGGTGGGGCGGGGGTGGGGAGTGCCTCACTCACGTGGACCTTGGATGCCTGTGGGAGGCCCGCAGGACCTGTCTAGTAGGTAGCTGGTGCTTGCATGTGGCTTGAACACCACAGAGCAGTCCGGCTGGGGAGCAGCTCTGGGGTCATCAGCGTGGAAGGTGGAAGCAGGTGAGCATGTTGGGGAAGGTGTGTCAGGGCCTGTCCAGCCTTCCTCACGTGAAAGGGCAGTTTCACTAAAAGGTAAATAAATACTCAGTGAATCCTGGGAGAAATTAAAAGGTAACTTCTGTGTTGCTGCCTGACTTTAGCTGTAAGTATGATATGTGAGGTATTTCTTGTGAAGACCCAAATAAGGCTGTTTCCATCCTTAATAAATCTGTGCTTTTAAAGCCTCTTACTGTTTGCCATTTTTCTAAGATTTTATCAGTTCTTTAGTCAGAGGAATGGACTTTTGCAGAGTCAGAAGTTTTCTGAAAACAAAACTGAAGTAGATGTCAATTATATAATTCCATTTTGAGTGTAAGTCTGTAATCACTTACTTAGATTTTCAGTTTTTTTCCATGAGTCCTTTATGTTTAAAGTCTCACGTACAGTCCTAGGTAGCTTCCTCAGCATACCGTGTTTATTATTCCCACTATTAATTTAAAATAGTCATCCTTGTTCTTTGGAGAGTACCTTCATAAAATCATAGTTTCACATGATGAGTGTGCCAGAGAAAGTACATTTGTTTCTAGTGAATGTAGAAGTTTGGCATGATTTGTAGTGTGTGTTCAGAAGAGCGGGAGAGGACTGCACGGCGGTGCAGGCAGCAGTGACATGACTGGGCGGCGTTTGCTGAGAAAGTCAGCCCCGCAGCCGCGTTGGTCAACTTCACAGAATCCGTCCAAAGACTTGTGCGGTTCTGTGGTATGAAGAAGAATGTAACAGCGATTGAATTTAGTTCCTCAGAAGGTAAATTTTAAAACATAAAGTAGAGCCATGATTTACTTAAGTTTGTTGGGAAATCTTTTTATTAAAAGCTAGGACAGTTTTGTGTGACTATGAGTCAGTGGCTTTTCCTGCTTGCTTTTTCTCCCTTCTTTCTTAATTTCCTGTTAATTGTCATTGCACTGGAAGTCTGTGCCCAGTAAACAAGGAGGTCATGCAGCCAAGAGGCCTAATTCTTCTTCTTTGTGTTTTTGAGGGGCGAGGGTGGGCAGGAGGGGGCAGGGCAGGAGTTTTCATAGGAGTGGAGAAACACATTCCGTTTGTTTTGCTCGACACCGGTTGTGTCCTACTAACCTAATTGTCCCTTAGATAGACTCTGTTGTTACGACTAACTCAGGTCCTGAGAATGTCGTGGGGCCCTGGGTGTGGGTCAGTGGAGAAGTTCCCTGGCCGGGACGTGGGGAGACCCGGGTGGGAGTCCTGCCTTTACCACTGGGCTGGAGGGCTCCTTTCCTTGCCTGGGGTTTAGGAGCATCAAAGGAAGGAAGTGATGGGACATCTTTTAAAACCACTTCATAGTTTACTGTAAACTAGCCTGGAAGGAAACGAGGGTTTTGGAAGTTCAGGAATAATCAGAATATAGAGCAGTGTCTGTGGTAGAGCACATGTGTTAAACAAATAAAGAAATAGCAGTTTATAAGCTTTTTTCAAAGATAAAATATAAAATCTGTGTTAATTCAGAAAAAATCTATTAAATTTTTCCTTTATTTAAATAAGTGTTTTTTATTTTTTTGTGATGATTTTTCGGTTAGTGAGCGCTTGTTACAGACAAAAGGCTGTTAAAACAAATGACCTTACAATACATAATTCATACTCATTAAAGTGTTCCCAAGTACTGGCTTGTATTCCATGGGGTCTTATGAACTTTGTTATGATAGAATTCACTACTATGAATTATTTAGTACAAGGAATGCTTTTTATAATCAGGTTTGGAAGATGGGTCCAAGCTATTTATCTTAGCTCTTTACGTATGTCAGTCTTTTGCCGTGGATGGTTATAGTTTGGCTACCATGCTTTTTTCCGGTGTTACAGCTGAATGGTTGGCCTAGTGATCATGTGCTTTTGCCAGGCTTCCGTTGTTGCTGTGTGGGTAACCGAATGACGTGGCAGAATGATAAGGGACATTTATTGTGTTTGTAACAGCATCCTGCGCCCACAGTTAGCCAAAACAAATGGAAAGTGTCAAAAGCTTTTTTGGACAAATTTCTTTGAAAGGGGAGAGTAAGGATCACTTGTTTTTTTTTATCCTCATAGGGAAATTCTTCTGTAATGATAAACAGAAGAAATAATACCATCTTTTATTTGTATTGAACTTTAACCCTTTTGAGAAGTAGTAATACTTCATTCTTCCAGGCACTTGTTTCCGGTAGAAAACTCCCCGTATTTGTCACTCAGGGAGAAGGATTTGGGGCCTTGCTGTGTCACCGCAGACTGTGTGCTCATTGTGAGCTTTCCTTCAGAGCAGAGCAATAACTTGTCCTTAATCATTCAAAAGTGTCAGTAGATGCTCATGTGAATTTGAACTAGTTAGGTCCTGATTGTTAGACCTGTGTTCTTTGTAAATTCTTGTTTTCTAAATTTGATTATTTAACAAGTGTTTAATGGACTTTCATATGTAATGGAGGTAAAAAAAAAAGGAAGAGACAGATTCTGCCCTTAAATAGTAATTGCTTGTGTTGTTATTGCACCTAGTGAAGTATTGGACCTCAAATGCCCAGATAATGGAGTCACTAAATGCCCTGGGACAAATTACTTAAAGGGGTATTTTATAAAGGTTCACCTGAGTATGAAGCAAGCTTGGCCAGGCAGGCAGGCTGGCTGGGAAGGGTGTTTCAGCTAGGATGGCACACTGTGTCAGAGGCACACAGGCGTGAAAGAGCCTGGCATTTAGAAGAAGTGTCAATGGTTCATTAAGGCCAGAGTATAGGATTTATATGCAAGCCAGTAAGGCTAAGAAAAGTTTCATTCCTTAAAGGGTTTTAGGCAGGAGTGTGACATATTGAGGTTTTCGTTTGAGATTGATCATTATGGTGGGTGTGGAGAGTAGGAATTACATTACCAAAGTCAGGAAGAACAATTAATTGGTTATAATAGCTGCAAGGATCACGAGAGTCCGGGAGAAGCAGAGAGAGGTTTGGGAGGCAGAATTAATGGGCGTTGGGGACTCCTGCAGGTGAGGGAGTCAAAGGGTCTGTGATGGCCTAGGAACTATATGACTGAGTGGCAGTGCCATTCCCTGAGGAGGGAATACAGAGTAGAATGGATTTGAAGTGGTCAAGATTTTCGACGTTTCTGGTTTGGCTAATCAGGCAGAGAGATCCAGCCAGTAGGGTTGGAAATGAACTTCTGGAGCTGTTGGTTCATAAATCATCAGGATGTAAGAGGCAGGCTATGTGCCAGATGAAAATGCATAATTATTGACTTAAATAATCAAGGGACTTGCCGTTAAAGGAAACCTGAGCAAGCAAGTAAGCAGAATTGCTCATTGATCATCGAGCAAAAGATGTATTTTGTGTGGCAATGAAAGAAGCAGATAAAATAATTTTCTAATCACGCCCTTTATGGTGGTGATTCAGATTGCTAGCTTGATTTATTCCAAGCAGGTAGTAGATTAAGTAGAAGTAAATACATTAACCAATAATTGATAAAAGTAAGTCACTGGAACTTGGATCTTCGTCCAAGAAATTGGAAGAGATTAACGTGCTCTCTTTAGTATCACAAAATACTGGAAGTAACAGACCAGTTACTGCAGAGAACAAAGCATGGTGTTGTGGCTAAAACAGTGTATACATAGCCACATTATTGTTCACGTGTGATTAAAAGGGAGTGATGGTTTCAGATTTTCAAGGGGTAGAGAAAGTGTGTTGCATGTGTGACCTTTAGAAAAAATACTTAAAGATGTACTGTAGGAGAAAAGTCAAAACTAAGAGTTTGGGAAGGGGCCATCTTTGTACGAAAGCATCGGGAATGAGCACTGGAGCAAATTAGATGTAAAAGCAGGACCAAACAGGTGTTATTCAAGATTGGAAATAGTACAAAATGCCAGGAATAACTTAGATAGGCTATGGCTATAAAGCGTATAATCTGAGGATTTGGAGATGGAGCATTAGGGGAAAAGTAATGGCATGATCAGTCCTTGGCTAACTTGGATTGGATTGTGTATCATAAGATGGATTTTACTTTTCCCTTGATAATCAGCCAAAAACTGGTTAATGGAGGACTTAAAAAAACTTGGAAGTCACCATTAGTAGAATTTAAAATAGGAGGGGATATATGTTTTCTAAGTAGCTGGACAGGATTACAGCAAGCAAACGTGGTTCATACGGCAAGAGATGAAAAAACAAACAGGAAGGAAACAAAAAACAAGACTATAAAAGACAAATACCAGTGAAACAATTTACATTAAATGTGTTTAACGTGTTAAATGTGTTAAATGTATTAAATTTCTGTTTTAAAAGATGGACTCAACCTAAAAAATAATCCTCAACTGTGTCCTGCTTTCAAAAGATACTTAGAACAAAGAAACATAGAAAGGTTAAAAATAAAAAGGTAGGCCAAGATTTATAAGGAAAACACAACAGAAAACACAGAAGGTTAAGAATAAGAATTCCAAAGTAGAATTGAATGAAAAAAAGAAAAGCACTGAAGACAATAAAGGACAGTTTAAAAAAATTGACTCACTGTAATCATTAGCAGACCAGTTAACTATGAAGAATTGAAGTTATATGAGCTGCCTTCACAACAGACTTCTAAGCCCAGTTTTTATATTTTCAATTCATAAAATTTAATGAATGGGAATCTTCTGATTCATGCTCTTGAGTTAGTATATTCTTAATACCCAAAATTGGACCAAACATTTAAATAAAATATCAACCAAGCTATGTTTAACAGATTACCAGAGTTCTCCAAGAGATTAATGGAAGTTCTGTGGAAGAATTTTGTGGCTAGACAGTTTTGGAAAAATCTGTATAGGGTACCATTTTGGAGAGTCACAGTGCACTTTTTAGCATATTAGGGTCCCCGAGAAGTCTAGCCCAGTATTTGTTTAGCCCAGTATTTTGCAGATACCTTTGATGATGGATCTCTCTCTCTCTGTTTTGGTTGTGGAATACCAATAACAACTTAAGGGAATCTGCTGTTTTAAAGAACAGAGTTTGGAAAACACTTCTGAATATTGGTGTACACTCTGTTATAAAATTAAGACTAACAGAACAGTTGAAGAGTCAGTCATTCATTAATCAAGGAGGGTTTATCTGAGCATATAAAGGTGGTTTAATAGAAAAGGTCTAGTTATATGATTCATCACCTTGTTTGGTTCAGTAAGAAAATTTGTATGATAAGCTTACTAGAGCAGAAAAGCATTTGATATCATTTGATACCTAGCCCCTCCTTATTTTACATTAAAAAAACTTAGAAATTTGGGAATATCGTTTGATATGGAATATGGTCAATATCATAATTTGTTGCAATTTCATAGTTCGTCCTTATTCTTATCTGCTATATTTTAAGCTCTTTGAGAGAAGGAAATAAGTTAATTTTTACAATTTTTTTGTCACCCAGTCTAATATAGGACCTTGCATTTTATGCATTCTATTGCGATTTGTTTAATGAAAACATTATTTGGAAGTGTATCCTTATGTAGTTTTTAGATCAAAATGGATTTTAGTAAATAATGATCTTTTTCTTTATGTCAAATATTTTTTAAGTGTGAAATACATGATTTTTCAAAACGGAAATAGATACTCTTCAGGATGGACCTCTTTATGTTTGCTTTATTCATTTGCCTAGCAAGCCTTGAATACTTAAGGCGAATTTAAATTTGTCTAACAGTTAAGTGATGGGGAATTTTATAAAGGTTCTTGAACAGTAAAGAGGTATTATAAATACTGTTTTTAAAAAGGATTATCCTGGCCAGAAGGATTATCCTTGGTAAAGCAGGATGCATAAGGAAGACTCCTATAATGGCAGAAGTGTTCATTTAGGAAAAGCAAGGGATTTGGGGACCCGAGGCTGGCTCAGAACTTTCCAGGATGTGGTTGGGTTTTGAGCTAAACACAATTTTTCTGTGGTCTTGAGGATTGCATTCCAGCCCATGAAACCATAGCTGTGAACTGTGGCTTTACAGAGCTTGAGAAAATTTTGTTTGTATGCAGATTTCTACAGTCGTTCGATTTCCAGGAAGAAGCCACAGTTACTCAGGGCTGTGTGTGTGTGTGAGTGTGAGTGTGTGTGAAGAGACACACCATAGGCTGGACTTAATACTGATTTATAGGAGTCAGGAAATCTGAATTCTATTATTTTCTCCTTGTATAATCTTGGATAAGTCATATAACTTGCCTCTTTGGAGTTTTCTCGCCTGTAACCTGGAAATTATTCCCCCCCTCACTCCACTGTGATGTTTTGAGAAGGTGCCTGTGGGAACTTTTAAAAAATTACAGGGCTTCCCCGGTGGCACAGTGGTTAAGAATCCTCCTGCCAGTGCAGGGGACATGGGTTCGAGCCCTGGTTGGGGAAGATCCCACATGCAGTGGAGCAACTAAGCCCGTGAGCCACAACTACTGAGCCTACGCTCTAGAGCCCACGAGCCACAACTACTGAGCCCACGTGCCACAACTACTGAAGCCTGCGCGCCTAGAGCCCGTGCTATGCAACAGGAGAAGCCACCGCAACGAGAAGCCACCGCACTGCAACTAGAGAAAGCCTGAGTGTAGCAACGAAGATGCAAGGCAGCCAAAAATAAATAAATAAATAAATAATTAAAAAAAATTACAAAACTGTAAGTGTAAGATGTCAGTAAAGCATATTGATACTCATTTTGCTGGAAGAGGACATATAAACAGAATTTGGAAACCCTAAAAATCATGGCAACAAGGAAACATGAAGATCTTTTTTCCTTTTTCTTTTGGATTTTCAGGTGAAAATTAAGCATGCAGTTAAAACTAGTATTTAAAAGCCTTTCTATTACAGAGAGAAAATTAATAATACAGTTGTGTCATAATTTAGAATCAGTATTTACATTGCTAACGTTTTGTTACTTATTCTAATTTCTTCAGTGTATACACTGAAATCTGTTGTTTTAACTGTATAGCTAGATGAAAATATGGCAGAAGAGGTTTGCATGAGCTTTCTTTTCCTTTTAACGGTTTGCTTGAGGAATGGGCAGGCTTTTCTTCACTGGACAGATGGTAAAGGGAGGACATTGAGTGGATTTCCTAAGCTTGCATTTGCTGGACGGTGACAGTCAGGGCTAGAATTCATAATTTTTGTTGTTACTCACCGTATTTTCTCCCTTTGGGTACAGCATTTTTTTGCTGATAATTATGACTTTGTAATAATATTTGATAATCATAATAATCTTTTAGGAAGATAGTCCAATGGGGTGTGCCTTTTGCTTATTGATTTACAGATTCACAGTAAGAAGCCACAGGGAGTATTTTCTATAAGAGGACATACGATTTTTTCTTTGAAACAACAAATTCTCAGGCTTATTAAATAAATTACATTCATATAGTCATTTACAAATGTGTGAATTAGTAATGGGCTTATAGCTCACACATTTTTCAATGTTGATTCATAATAGGACAAACTGTATAAAGTGCTTCATGAAATGATGCTCTAATATGCATTCATAAAATGATTGATTTTTTTAATGTAAGAGAAATATCTATATGGGAAAGGTTAAAAGGAGATAAGTTATGAAATTGAGAATGTCATCTATTTTATATGGTTTTTCCCATTAACTTTAAACACATGATAGTTCCCTTGTACCTTGAGGTAAATAATTATAAATTGGAATCTTAGAGCATCACATCATCTTTAAATAATTCAGAAACAGTAACAAACCCAGTAGCATTAACTTAGTTTTTTTTGTGAGGTCACCTGTGTACTTGAAATGTCATTCTAAGCAAATAAAAACTTTCGCTTCTTGGTATTTTAGATTTCAGATTAATTGGCCACTGACTGTTTCTCAGTAGTGTTTTATTCCGTGAAGACTTTCATGAAGGGATCTTAGGAATGGCTCAGGCATCCTAGGGAGGCTCTGCTCGGGGGCGGGGACTGACCTGCAGCAGCCCAGGGTCCCTGGCTCAGAGGGAACTGCTCCAATTTATGCAACGTGACTTATTTACTTCAGAGAAAATTAGAATTTGGCGGATGTTTGAGACTGGAAGGGACTTTGGAAGTCATGTCCTCCAGTTGTATTTGATATTTTAGGTAACTGAGGCTGAGAGCGTTAAGTGAGACATTACAGAGACCGTGCTTGGTGCAGGTGGGTTAAGTTGTATTCTCTGTTTCATATTCAAATGCTTTTCTTCCAGTGTTATTATTTATGTTTGTGAGAATCTCCTTGATAACACCACTGAAGAAGTAAACAAACAATGAAGTTCTAAACTTGTAGGGTTGTAAGACTCTTACATTTCATTCAGTGCTATAACAGAAAAAATGATTATTTGAGAAATTTCACCTAGATGGTGGACTAATCCACAAGTTGTACGTAAAATATATTTTGTTAACATTTAACAAAATGTTGTAAAGCAAATCAGTTTCTTAAAAATGACACGTGGAAGGGACAGCGCTTTAATTGAAGTAAAGACCTCATTAAACTTTGACAATTAATGAAATAACTACGTTTGTTAGGACACTGGGTTTTATGTTAATATATCTTTGACATATTAAACAAAATATAGGTAGATGTTCTTCAGGTTTACCTCTGTTTGATGGAAGTAAAGAGTGCAATAATCAAAAGGTAGGCAACAGGGAGAAGTCTGTATCAGGACATCTGATTAGTCAACTTCTGTGTAGTTGACTGTAATGGACATTCTTGATGGCAAAACTGTAAATCCCAGGAGATATAGAGATGTGCATAATTTGATTGCCAACTTTCAGTTAGGAAGGTGCTCTTGGACATACATTAATAATGGTTTTGCCATTCTTGAGTTTTCTCTTTTGTTTAAATATTAAATAATAAGTAGGTCTATTTGGCCTCTGTTTCCAAGTGGACAGGCTTGTTTTAATCTCTTAGGCTTTGACCTGGAGAGGCAACAGTTGTGAATAAGTGTGTGTGTGTGTGTGTGTGTGTGTGTGTAAGAGAGAGAGATGGACTTGTGTTTGCCTGCTTTCTCATTACAGCCTAAGATTCTGCTCATGGATTATGACTTGGTTTTCTGGTTGGTATTCTTGCTGCCAGGCCTGCGGTTTTGATTTCTGTTTGTATTACAAGTAGTTAAATAATATGAAAAAAACATGCAGGGATTTTAGGGTTGTTTTTTGGAAATACTGCTTCTGTTTTCAAATTTGAGAAACTGTTACTTTTAAAACCTCTGTTCTTTGTTCCATGCTATCTACTTAGGGACTTAAACACACATTATTGTTTTTGTAAAATAGAATCCAGCTGATAAGCAGCCGCTATTCACGGTACCTTGTGAAGGTGTATTGTGGAAGAAGAACTGTGCTGGATGTGATGGGAGATTCAGAGGAATCTGCTACAGCCTTTGTCACCAAGGATTTTATAACCCTGACCGATGGTGTCATTGACAATGTGAGGAAGGCCCTTAGTGCCTGTAGAGCACACCGCAGTGTCAGGCTACTGCAGGGACATCAGCGGACAGGGGGTCTCCTGGGGTTTGGGTGGACTCCCCCGAGGCCCCAGGGAAGCAGAGGGGTGTGTGCTGGGCTGTGACTGGAAGCTGTTGCGGTAGGCGAAATTAGGGTTTCTAAAGGCCAAAAATGGGCCAGTTTGGCAAAAAGAGTGGGGCAGGAGGCTCTGATTCATTCTCTCTGTGGCTGCCAAAGTGGTATTTGTAAAATGGAAAACCAGCTCTAACTCTTGTCTGAGAACCAGCCAGTCTTCTGGGGCTGCGTTGAGTAGCCTGAAACTTGAGCCTTCCCTTGACTTTCCATTGGCTGCATCTCTGGCAGTTGCTTCGAGGCCTCTTCACTGGGATGTGAGCTCTTCAATGGAAGGCTCCCTTTGTTGTTCATCTTCTTATCCTTAGTACACCTGCCTGCTTCAGGGAAGGAAGTCAGTACATTTCTGTTGAATAAATAGGCGCCTGCAATTCCAGGCTAAGGAATTTGGACTTTATTCTAAAAATGGTGGAGAACAATTAGAAATTTTTAAGCAGAACGATGATCTAGTGAAGGTATTCTAGGATGATGAATGCAACTGATTATTAGCCTTCTTAACATTATACTCTGAAATGCTTCTGACTTATGGTAAATACATATTTGTAGTCCTAGACACTTGTGGTAATCGATGGAACATATCCCTGCGGCTTTTCTTATTTTACTCTAAATTAGCATTTAGAGTCAGTTTTAACCACTTTTTTTTAAGTTCGCCAAAACAAAGCAGGATTAGGTAGGCTTTATTTTTTCATTCATTTGGCAAATACTTGAATGTCTGCTTTGTGCCCATTGTGTT
Source organism: Hyperoodon ampullatus (assembly GCF_949752795.1). Taxonomy (NCBI): domain Eukaryota; kingdom Metazoa; phylum Chordata; class Mammalia; order Artiodactyla; family Ziphiidae; genus Hyperoodon; species Hyperoodon ampullatus. The sequence goes on from NC_136915.1 coordinate 194,328,805, forward strand.
CTAAGCATTGGGGGACACATAGCGTGTGACTCCAGTAAGCACTTTTAATGGTTTAATGACACTAAGCACCCTAGAGTGGTTCAAAAATCATGTGAAGAGAACATAAATAGAAACATTTTCCTATTCTCTGTTTTCATATTTTTCTAAAGGACATCACAAGCAGAAATCTGGGAGTGTAGGAACCTCCTCTGGACTTCCTTGGACATTGTGTGTATTGGTGGTACCTGGACCATTTAACAGTTTGATGCTTAATTAACAATAACTTACAAGGGATTTAAGAATGAGATATGCACATGCCAGATTTTAGTTCTTAGGAAATGTATCAATGTTACTGGTGCTTAGTACTCATTGATTACTCACAGTATACTAGGTGCTCTAACAGAAAGCAAGCTTTTGACTTTATTCACGGGGCAGTTTTCACAAATGGTAAATACAATATAAATAAATGTGCATAGTATTTCACTTACTTAGGCACTGGAGTTCTTTATAATAATCTATGACTTTAAGTGCCCCTTTTGAAGGAGTGGATGAATAAGCACTGTAGAGTTCTGAACTTCATTTCTTCAGTTGATAGGCTTGACTTACTTCCCGTCAACCTATTTGACTGAGAGACAGTTTTTACATGGCTTTACTGGAAAATCCATATATATAATAATTTCAATTTTAAATAGTCAAACTGCTTATATATTCATAAAACTGTTTTATTATTTTTCTAGATCATTCAAAAATTTAGAAGATTGGGGACTAATGGTTGACTTAAGGATTCTTAAATGAAATTTGGGTTTGTGTTGACAGCAGTTTTACCAATTTTAGAACACATACACACACAACAGAATACGATGTCAGCAGTAATAACAAGATTATCCTTATCTCCACTAATGTAATGACAAAATATTCTAAGCCAAAATAGAACGTTACTGGTGGTTTTGGGAAAGTCCAGTGACAATACGCTTTTGAAAGTACTAGGAAAATCCATATTAAAAACAATGTCTTGGGCTTCCCTGGTGGCGCAGTGGTTGAGAGTCCGCCTGCCGATGCAGGGGATGCGGGTTCGTGCCCTGGTCTGGGAAGATCCCACATGCCGGGGAGCGGCTGGGCCCGTGAGCCACGGCCGCTGAGCCTGCGCGTCTGGAGCCTGTGTTCCGCAACGGAAGAGGCCACAGCAGTGAGAGGCCCGCGTACCACAAAAAACCCCCCAAAACCACAATGTCTTCACTGTTCTATTTTCAACATACAAACAAGCACGCCTGTGAAGACCGGGGTGTGTTAATGGGGGTGCCCACTTCTCCTCTCTGAGGCGTTTCTTTTACTTAGCAGGCAGAGAGAAGCTTTTTGCTTAGTGATTCTGTATTTTAACTTAGTTCTGTCATGAATGGGAACTGTGTCCATCAGTTGAGATAAGCCAGGTTTTCTGGCGGATATTTTGTTTTAAACAAGTGTTATCAGTGATTGCCTCATTTTATGTATGGTTCAGCTTTGTGAAACTACTTAAGATGTAAAATTTTCACTTCATACTCCTCTGGGAGGGCGGAAATGAATTCTCCCAATTCAGAATGTTCCTTGGTAAAGCTTTCATGATGGATCTATTAAAGTCTTGTTCTGACTTATAGAACTAAGAATCTCATTTCTTTTTTTTTTAATTAATTAATTTATTTATCTTGGCTGCATTGGGTCTTCGTTGCTGCGCGGTCTTTCTCTAGTTGTGGCGAGCGGGGGCTTCTCATTGTGGTGGCTTCTCTTGTTGCAGAGCACGGGCTCTAGGCATGCGGGCTCAGTAGTTGAGGCGCACGGGCTTAGATGCTCCGTGGCATGTGGGATCTTCCCAGACCAGGGCTAGAACCCGTGTCTCCTGCATTGGCAGGCGGAAGAATCTCATTTCTTGAATTACGTGATCTGATATAAAAGCAGTAGAAGTGTAAGAAATGTGGTGTCTTGACATATTGTAGGTTGCAAGCACCTCTGACCATCCGTGAAGTGGAGCCTTTCTGTATGTAATGAGTATGAGGGACAGACAGAACCCAGACAGAACACCTCCCATGTGGAGGGGCACTGCCTGGAACTCCTTCTCTGTCCCCTTTCTTCCCCTTCTTTCACTCCCTCATTAAATGAACTCCCACTTATCCTTGAGGCCTCAGTGGGAAGAGTTCCTTGACAGCCCCCTCCCCCGTTTCCCCCAAACTCTGGTATATGCTCCTTTATCACCTGCCAAACGAGCCATCATAGTGAGCCTTTCTAACTAGATTGCAGGCTCCCTGAGGGCAGCGTCCGTGTCTGTTCTGTGCAGGATATACGCCCAGTGCCTAGTGTAGCACCTGCGTATAATAGGCCCTTAATAAGCAGTGTTAATGTGGTGACGAGGGAGATATAAAAGTACTCAGAAATACTTAATCAGTGTCAGTGAGGATCGGTATCAGCGGAACTGGGTGAAACACATCTAGTCAATCTGAAAATAACAGAAGAAAAAGTCGGTGTGATATGTGAACTGCCAAAAATTGAAAAAGTCATATTATGTTAGATTAGATTTATAATCATTACTGACTTGCTTCACCTTGTGGATTTAAACGAACCTGAAAATAAATTGACCAGGGCCTTCCTTCCAGTCAGCTGCACTTGTTTTTTATTTCTACCCTAACTACGCAGCTGTCTATGCATCCCATGTGCTCAGTTCACGGCTAAATTGTCTTCCTAACAACTAATCTTGGGTTTGTAGCACATGTGATTGTGCCTTGACTTACTGATCAGGTTCTCCTCAAAAGTTCAACACTGTGTCTGATTTCCATGTTTCCTTTCTTGGAACAGGTGGCTCTAGGGTCTCGTGGATTTGGAAACTATTTTTGTTATTGTTTACTGCTTTGCGTAGTGACCTTTTGATAGCTGCTGAGTTGTGGGAATAGGTTTGATAGTATAAATATAACAGGAGCATATCTCAAAACAGATTTTTTTCTTTGTTTTTAAAATGTTCTTTAATTATGTCCAAACGGATTTAAACGTTAAAAACAATTATTCTGAATTTTTCTCACATTAATGAGAGTGTTGAACTGAGTACAGAACATAACGTGTGAGCAATACACACTGAAGTATAAGTTAATTTATGTGTATGGTTTTTCTTGTAATCTTAAAAATTGAGACCAATGCATTTGTGGTAACTGTGAAGTGTCACTCACGGAACCAGCCTTAGAAAGCTGTAAATTGTGGAATTTGCTAAGGAAACAGATATCTTCTTCAGGTAGTCTGAATTGTGGTTGTTTTTCTGCACATTGTATGATACATGCTTAAGGTTTAACTACAGATTGGTGAGGGAATAACAAGGGATGAAAGGGTCCAGAGGGGGGAGAGAGGTCGTCTTGTCACTTGTTTCAATAGAAATAATATTGGCATAAAAAATTACGTATAAATATATAAAGCTGGGTTTTGTGAAAAGAAAGGACTCGTTCAGTTTGATTGGTGATTGGTTGCTGGTCGTCTTCCAGATAACTTGTCATTTCTGTTTCAATTTCCTGAGGCCATACCGTTGGGTGCATACTGAAATATTGAATGTGAAAATGAAAATCTATAAATCATTTTCTTTGTTAAAACATGTACGCAGAATCTTGGCCCTAGAAGATGACCTTATCCCAAAGGAGTTCTGCATTGCGGGGAGGAGAGAATTTATGCTGTGATTCTTTAACGAGCTAGAAGATTTATGTCACCGGATCACCTTTCTAATGGTCATTTTATTTAAACTTATGGTCAGTATGTTTAGAACAGTAAACTGATTAATGGAAATTATTTTTATATGTGAAAGGATGTATTTGAAATTATTTCCATAGCTATTGAAATATTATCTTTCTTCTTAATTTTCTGTTTAGTAATGAACTCAGATGTCAAGGCATATTGGGTGTGTGTTTGGTGAAATAGGACATTAAATCCATCGAAGTTAATATTCTGATTTGTTGAACTCCCTCTTACCTTTACAGTTTCCTTTAAAGGTGTGAAATGCCAAGATACTGTGTGAAGAACAGGTGGTGGTTGTTTTATCCTGTTTCTAGTATTGTTATTTGCTGGCTGTCATGCAGGCCCGAAAGGAGTCGGTGCTGAGAAGCTTGGCCTGCCCCAACTCTGAGGGAGCTGAAAGTGGACAGTGAGACGTGATTAGAGCCCAGCAGTTCATGAGAGCACAGCCACCAGCGGGAGCACCAGCATAGCTGCGTTGGTGCTTCTGTCCACGGGTCCCAGGGAGGAGGAGAGGGGCCTGGGTGGTTGCTGTGCTTGCATTGCATTCCGGGTCGTAGCTCCGGAACCCAGGGCCGTCATTTGAAATAGACATTTGAAAATTTTGCTGTTTTTGGTTAATTATGATGTAATTAATCCCTGATTGTATGAACCAATATCTTATACTTTGATTAGTTATATTTAAAGCACAATTGAGAGAAGTAGATACTTGCATCTTTCAAGTTAAAAGGACTAAGGATTCCTCCTAACTGAGTGGAGTGAGCAGTCGTAGGACACTGCTGAGTAGGGTATCATAGCTGTCAGGCTGATGTTAGGTTGCACTTTGCATTGTTAATACTGCTTTTGGTTTTTATAACCTCTGGTTGAAAATTCTTTCCAGGGAACAATTTTTATATAGAATTTCAGTCTGGGAGCAAACATCTCATGACTCACAGACCTCTTTAAACTTTCAGATTAATGTTAAAGGCTTTTAAGATGAAGGCAGATTTTATGTTTCAGAATATTTCAAAATATTTATTCTTTCGGGACCAACAACTTAAAATTGTTTTATTCATTCCTTCAGGGGCTGCATTCTTTTTAGTATTATGCTCAGAATAGCTACTAAGCTCGGATGATACACTTTAAAAAATTCAAAAAGGTAGCTACTCGGTTAAACAGCCTTTAGTCGACTTTAAGAAGTTGTTAGAATGAATAAGGAATTTGTATATTAACTGATTTAAAAGTTAAACTTCACTTTAGTTTCCACTGATTAAAAAAAAAAAGAGGGGGAGAGTATCATTATTTTGTGTTTACTTAAATTATTTGATTTGTATTGCTGTATAAACTAATATGTTAATTTAAGAATACAACACTGTATTAAACAGGGTTCTCCAGAGAAACAGAACCAAGAGGATACATATACACACACACACACACACACATACACACACATACCTCTCTCTGTATATGTGGTTACCTTAACCTCTGCAACTAGCCGTGTATCCAGCTGTATACATACATACACACATCAGACACACATGTATAAAGAGATTTGTGGTAAGGAATCTGCTCACGTGATTCCAGAGGCTGGAGTGTCCCCACATCTGCCATCTGCAAGCTGGAGACCCAGGAAAGCTGGTGATGTAGTTCTAGTCCAAGTCCAAAGGCCCCAAAACCAGGAGAAGTGGTGGTGTAAGTTGTAATGCAATTACGAAGGCCTGAGGACTAGGAGTGCCAGTGGTGTGAGTCCCAGGCCAAGGGCAGGAGAAAACCAACATTCCAGCTCAGCAGTCGTCCAGAGAGAGAGTTCCCCCTCTCTCCGCCTTTTTGTCGTATTCAGGCCCTTGATGGATTGGATGCTGCTCCCCCATGTGGGGAGGGCAGGCTGCTTAACTCAGTCCTCTGATTCGAATGCCTGTTTCATCTGGAAACACTCTCACAGAAGCTCAGAAATCATGTTTAACCAAATATCTGGGCACACCATGACCCAGTCAGCTTGACACATAAAGCGAACCCTTCCAAACACCACGGATAATTCTTTCCTATGCTCTTAGTCATACTATTTCCAGAAGTGCTTGTACTGTACTTGAATCAAATGACACAGAAGAAAATGTTCTGATGAAAATATTACTTCGGCATTGTTTCCTTTTCCTGAAGTTGCCTAAAAAGTATCCCGCGATCCCTCTTGCCCACCCCCAGTACTGTCAGAGTTGACGTCCAAATCCACTGTGAAACTGAGGAATTGGGTCCGTTTCAGGGTTGTCGTCTGGGAGCACACTGTCACGTCTCAGTCAGTTGCAATAGACAGACTCTTGAGACTCCTCTAAGTTTCAACATACCTCCATCTTCCTAAGTCAGAGTATTCTGGTATTTTCTCCCAAGACAGGCAAACCAACTCAAACTGTCAGAGCAGTGGTGTTTTTGTACCATTATTTTTCTTTAATGCTTTTTAAATGACTTAAGCTTTTTTTTTTTTTTTAACAGAATGTATATTTATTGAGTTTGCTATTTTATGGAATGCTAGAATTAAAATATGGTTTTTCTAAATGAATAATTATCAATTATACATTTAGAAATTTAGTATTTTTTGTTAGAAATGTTTTGTTCTTTATTTCCACCATTTATTAGAAGATTGGCCCAAGAAGAGAATGACTATTTTATTTCCAACAAGTGAGATTTGTTAGAATATTGACTTTTCTAAATCAGTGAAAGGTTTTAGCTATGTTTTCTATTAAACAGTAAAGGGGTAGTCATAAATTTTATATAGTATTTATCATTTTTATATTTTTTAAAAGTGTTTAAAAACAGGTAGTAACAGAGATCAAGTTCAACAGAGATCACTTCTGTTTTAACTCAGTGGATTAGGAACCCTCAAACTGGGAAACTAGCACATGGAGGAGTCCTAGGCTGTTATTCCCCTGGGAAGGGGGTCTTTTAGCAGAAGTGAAATGTTCTTTCCAACATGCCCTGAGCATTCTTGTGTGTGTCTTTTGGGCACATAGGAGGGGAATCGGGAGGTCCTAGAGACATTGTCCTCCAAATATTCCCACCTACAGTATATGAGAGTTCTAGTTGCTCCATATCTTGGTTTTATTTTGCCAGAATTTAAAGTTTTTAGCCTCTCCGATGGGTATGAAATAGTACTCTATTGTTAGTTTAATTTGCCTATCTCTGATCTTAAAATGCTGAGATTGAATATTTTTTCAAATGCTCTTCTGAAAATTACTTGTTCATGTCTTTGCCAATTAAAAAAATTGGATTGTCTTGTTTATTGACCTCTTCACAAATCCTAGATATTAGGTCTGTGTTGGTTGTATGTATTACGAATATTTTTTTCCTGGTCTATGAATTTTCTGCACTTTTTCAGTTGTCTCCCTTGGTGAACGAACATCATTGAGCTTATCAGTGTTTCATAGTTGTATCTTTTATCCTGAAGTATATTTCCTTCTACTTTGATATCATGAAGATTCTTGTCTATTTTCCTCAAAAGTTTTAAAGTTTTACTTTTCACATTTAGGTCTCTAGCCCACTGTGTGTAGTGGAAGGTGGTGGTCCCCTACTTACGTATGCACACATGTAGTGCCTGTTCCGTCACATATAAAGTTTTCATATGTGAGTAGTTCTGTTTCTGGGCTGTAGTTCTGCTCTGCTGGTCTTTGTTTTTTCCTGCTTCAGTTACACTTTCAGTAAGTCTTGATCTCTGTTTGGGAAAAGCCCTTTGCCTTGGTGGTGTTTCTCAAAAATTGCTTGGCTATTTTTTGGCTCCTTTTTCTTTCATAATTCGGAATTAGTTTCATAGACATAACAAATACACAACACATTTCTTCAGGAATTTGTCCATTTCATCTAAGGTTTTAGATTTACTGAGAAAAATTATTTTTATTTTTGTATTCTTTCCCCCTGACATTTCTTATTCTTCTGGATTTGTAGTTATTCTTATATTTTTATTATCTTTTCACGTTCCTTTTTTCTCGATCAATCTTGCCATAGGCTTGTCTATTTTTATTAATTTTTTTTTTTTTTTAAAGAACCAGCTTTTGGTTTTGTGGAGTATTACTGTCTTTATTTTCTATTTCATTTATTCCTGCTCTTTTTTTTTTTAAATATTGACATATGTTGTGACTTTTTAAATTAATTAATTAATTAATTAATTTATGGCTATGTTGGGTCTTCATTTCTGTGCGAGGGCTTTCTCTAGTTGTGGCAAGCGGGGGCCACTCTTCATCGCAGTGCGCGGGCCTCTCATAATCGCGGCCTCTCTCGTTGCGGAGCACAGGCTCCAGACGCGCAGGCTCAGTAATTGTGGCTCACAGGCCCAGTTGCTCTGTGGCATGTGGGATCCTCCCAGACCAGGGCCCGAACCCGTGTCCCCTGCATCGGCAGGCAGACTCTCAACCACTGCGCCACCAGGGAAGCCCCCCCTGCTCTTTTTAAGTTATTGGTATGACTTGGAACTTTATTGGATGTGGGGCAGACAGGGCTGAATGAAGGATTACTCCATGGTTTCCACTGTAGGGATGAAGTGGATGCAAGTGTTTAAGGGCTGAAGTGAAAATAGTTGGAATCAGTCCGTGGGGAAGTCATTGAGTTCACTTTTGTGTAGCAAGCTTGCAGTGAAGATGCTTAGAGGAGAAGCTGGACCTGAAGTAGTCATTTCGGTATTTGCTATTGATAGAGATAGTCAGTGGAGAAGAGTGGGAAGAGGGAAAGACAGAATGCTTGTAGGTCAGCGGGAAGCCTTCCTGGCACAGTAGTACCACCACCATCCCTCTTTCCATTTAGTTTAAAAACCTCTGTACTTCCAAGAATAGTTGTGTGTACATTTGCAATAATGTACTACTATTTGCAGTTTCCACAAACATTTCCACATATTTATTTCCACAAACGCCCCTATGTCACATCTCAGAGGCCCAGTTCTTCCCAGTCCGGATCCTGACCTCGGAATAGCAGTCTCAGCAGAACTGATGATCTGCTACCCCGACAGTTAGTCTTGGGCCCAATCTTTGGCCCTTTCTGCTGACTGCAGATGATGAAAGGAGCCTTCTTAACTTTTCATGGGACCTCCCATCACTCTCAGTTTTCATCCCCTCCCATTCGCTGATGACCCCAGCAACAGCTGATTCCATAGTTCTTACAAGTCACTGCTTCCCATCAGCCCCTCATCAGGTGGGATTACTCCACCTGCCAGTAAATTTCCTTCAGCTGGTATCGCGTCCCACTGCATGACTAGTGGAAGTTCTCACAATCGCACTATTACTCACGCGAGGGGCAGTCTGTGCTTCACCTGTCGCCTGTGATCCAGGCGCAGAATCCCATCTTTGAGACTGCTTTCTGGACCACTCCTACTGGCAACTGCCATTGGCCAAATTCTTCAGAAAACAGACCCTGAGATCTGCACGCGTGGCCTTTTTTTTTTTTTTTTCTTTTCTGTATAATGCTTTTGAGAACAGCACCTGGGAGGAAGCAGGATGGGCAGTGGAGGTACTGAATGCAGTGTGGTTGCAGCAGAGGCTTCAGCCAATCCCACGGGAACGTTCCAGGGCTAGACTGGCCCTTCGGGACGGTCCCAGGTTGATGGAGGGGTCTGGACCTCTGTAGGACCGTCTGTGGAGGCAGCTGCCTGGAGAGGAGCTCAGGTGTGAGCCCTCAGCAGCCGCCACTCCTGCAGCTCGAGGGACCAGCACCTGACCTGGAGGGTGACCTGGAGGCTTTTAGACTCTCTTCTTTCCAGTGCATGCATTTCATACCACTGATATTCATTAGTTAATTGTGCGGTTTAACTCTTTTCTTTACGTACTGCTTTTTTCTTTTTTCCTCTGCTAGTTCTCTTTGCTGCTGAGAGAGGTGTTTTAAAACCTCCAACTCTTGATTGTAGAATTGTCTGGGTTTTTTTTTTCCTTCTAGTTCTATCAATTTTTTGCTTAATAGATTCAGGCTATGTTATTCAAATATAGGATTGTTGTGCCTTGTTGAATTGTACCTTTCATTTTTATAAGATATTCCTCCTTTTAATAATGCTTTTTGTCTTTAAAAGCTACTTTGTCTAATCTAAATAGAGTTACACCAGCTTTCTTTTTGGCCATTGTCAAGTAGTATTTTTCATTCTTCTAATAAATCTTTTTGTGTTCTACTGTATATGACATACCTTACAAACAATTCACAATTTGTGAGTATCTGGTCTGATCAGTTTTGTCTTATAATTGGAGCTAATAGTTCATTCATTTGCATTTAAATGCCATTACTGAAATATTTGGATTTAAGCCTATCATTTTATTATTTATTTTCTACTTTCCAGCTGGTCTTTGTTGCTCTTTTGCCTTCTTTCTTGCCTGCTTTGTCAATCATTCCATTGTTGTTGTGGCTGTTTCACCCCTGCCCCATTACCTTGCTAATTATACTCTTTCAGTGCTGTATTGAAAAATGCCAGGGAGATTTCCATGCATCTTTGACCTCTTAGAGTCAGCATTAAATTAGGACTTTTATCACTTCATGGGCAGTGCATTGCTTCTTTTTATAGATATCAGTTTTCTGGTGAAATTCTCTGTATTTTCAACTAATTTACAGAGCATATTAATCATTATTTTAAGGTTTGTTTCTGATGATTCTAAAATCTGTTTCACTTTTGGGACTGTTTCTGTTATCCACTCCCCACCCCCCTTTTTTTTTTAGGTTGTATGTCTGGTTTCTTGGCCAGCCTGATTTTCTTGGCCAGGTGATTTTTATTGCACAGCAGATACTGTGTATGAAAACTCATAGAGGCCCTGAATGGTGTCACCTTCTCCAGAGAGGATTTGGTTTTCTTCTGGAAGGCGGTCACCTTTCACCTTGATCCATGGAGGTTGGTCTGTCCCGGGTCTTGACTGCTGCCTCGGGTGCTCACCTAGACCTCTGCCCCATAGCACTCTCTGAACTCCAGCTTTGTCACCCCAGCACCTCGATTCTGCCAAAATCTCTTGTTTTGCTTCTTAAGCTGTCAGCAACTGCTTTCTCTTTGGTTTTTTGGATTATTTGTGATGCTAGACTTACTGGCTGCCTTCCCTCAATTTTGTACTTGTTCATGTTGAGTTGTTGCAATCCATAGAATTTTTGATAGTGATTCTTGCGGTCTGTGATGCACAGGCTATGTTTTATTGTTTATAACTTTATTAATTTGAGGGCTTTTTAGTGGGAGAGGGTTGTATTTGCATTCATTGTGGTGAGGAGGGAACCGCAGAAGTGTAAAGTAAATTAGTGAGTCCCCCAGAATTAACCCCGTAGGGTGTATCTGATCTGGTGTCGTTAGGATAGCCACAAAATAGTTCAGTCTTACTTTAGCTTAAATTTCATGGGCCTGTATCCTATTTTATCTCACTGATTCATTTCATACATTTGATAAACCCAGAGTATGTAGTGCAGTACGCAGTGGGAATGGCAGGCTCCAAGTTTAGCAGAGATGTTTTCACATAAAAAGGGCCAAAGAAATATCTCCTGGGTCCCAGATTTTCACTGGGCCAAAATGTGACAAACAATGCTTCAGATCAAGGGTGGGCAGACTATGGTCTGTGGCCAAATACGGCCCTGACCCACGTTCTGAATAAAGTTATATGCGAGCACAGCTGCTCCCTCCTCTGTACGTGTTCCAGGGCGGCTTTGCCATTAGGCTCGGCTGGCTGCAGCAGACACTGTATGGGCTGTGAAGCTGGAAATGTTTGCTCTGTGACCCTTTGCCGAATGAGTTGGCTGATCCCTGCTTTAGATTGTCAAACTTCAGTGACTCAATTCTTTTATAGAATCCATCATTAATATGCTAAGAAATTGGCCACTGCTTAAGAAAAAGGCTCTTCTCTCTCTTTTCGTGCCTGCTGTTCTTCCTTGATGTTTAGAATTGCTTTTTCTGCTCCAGTCTTGCCTCTCTCTGGAACCTCACCCTGTTGATCATCTGCTGGGAGAAGGCAGGTGACAGAGGCGGGTGGGGTTTCTGCCCCAGGGACGTGCAGACCTTGAGGAAGCAGCAGGGCTGGGAGGTGCGCCTTCCCTCTCAGGGGCCACAACAGGGGACACTTGAAGGTCATGTTTAAGCTTTGTTACACAATGTAGCAGATACTGAAACTGGTGTGAGGCACAGACTGGTTCAGTCATCAGAATTGGGGAGCCTTTTGTTCAGCAGGGCTTTTAATGACCTGTGTGGCCGTCACAGAGAGCACTGTAGTTTAGATTTAGCACCGAGCTAAAATGTCACATCTGAGGACACTTGATTACAATCGTTCCTCTGAGGGCATCTAGTCTGCTGACTCTTTTTGGCTGAACGTAAAAAGTCAGAGGTACTTTAGCCACGTCTCTTTCCAGAACAGAAATAACTCAGATGTGGCCGCGGCAGCACTGGAGCTCCACATTTGTTACACCGGCTTAGGGGCTGGGTGTTTGCAGGCATCAGTCATCATGTTCAAGTTTTAGTGCCGTTGTAGGCGTTGTCAGGAATATGAACAAATGTGGCCCAGCCTTTGTTCACACGGAGGGCTGGCTGGGCGCCCTTGTCACTTGGCGTCCCCTGCCAACCATGGGGAAAGGTGCTGAAATCCAGCGTGGAAACTCAGTGCTTGAGAAGGTTTTATTTTTGGGCTGGAAGCAGATGACTCTCGCACCTGTGGAGCGCTGCGTGCACAGCCTCACAGGCAGGCGGAGCGCCCCACCTCGCTCTCCTCCCCTGTCCCGGTGCCATGTCACCAGGACAGTCTCACCGGGAGTCGAGGTGGCTCGGGGGCCCAAGGGGAGCCACGGCCTCCCCGATCTCCCTCTTATCTAATGTGACTCTCGTGTCAGGGAGGAGGAGGGTTAAGGAAAAGAATAGAAACAAAAATTTGTTGGGAAACAATCTTCCTGTCACTTCTGTTTTTAAACTAGAATCAACACATTTGAATTACAAATGCTTTTAGAAGAAAATAATATATTTAATATGAAGTTTTCATGAATTCTCACATGGCATTTATAACCATTTCCCTCCCCACCATTAATTTCCCAAGTCTGTTCAGAATCTCAGTGATTGTAATTATTGTGTAAAATTGAAGGGGGTTGAAATAGATGACACCTCACACCCGCGTGGATGCTGAAACGCCCGAGCCCTCTCTGGAGCGTCAGGTGATTACAGTTCACGTTTGCCCAGGGCCGCGCCTCTCAAGCCTGGCCCCTGAAACCGTCTTCCTGGAGCATCAGTTACACTTGTGGATTATTTTGGGGGAAAATGTTTTGTATAATGAAGAGGAGAACAAAAACTTCTCATCTTTTAACAGAAACAATTGACTTGGGGTGAATTTCTCCCTCACGTGGCTCGAGGCCAGTTCCCCCATGTCCCAGGGCTGGGCCCCTCCTCCGGCTCCTGGAAGGGTTTGAGAAGCAGCGTGTTGCACACACGTCAGAACTCAGTTCCTTTCCTCTCCGGGGGGAGCAAGAATATCTCTCTGCGGGGACCTTCCATCTCTGCCAAAGGAAAGGATGATTCGGTGTTGACTTGGCCACTCTTAACGGCCTTTGGAGGCTGAAAGCCCTGTTCAGTGAATGGAGACCGTGGGGGAGAAGTGAGGACCATCGCGCTTCTGAGAGCTCGTCCTCACCAGGACAGTCCTGCGGCAGAAATAATGGAAGAATGACAGCCCCCTCCCCGCACTGCCCCCGTGCCCAAAGCAGGGCTGCTGGTGAGGAGAGCTCAGAAGAAGTGGCGTTCGTTTCATCCGCAGCCTGGACAGTGCCCGAGGTTGACTCACTGGGCTTCCTTTGGTTTCCCTCCTTCCTTCCTTTTCTTCCTTCCTGTTTTCTTTTATAGATCCTTTCTTTTTCAAAGATCCTTTTCAGTAAAGTAGCGGTGTTTGTACCTTGATGACACAGTAGAGAGCTCTGAAGGGGAGAGCATGTCTTAACACTTACTTGTTGCTGTGCTGAGACCTTACTTGGCATGTGTCTGAACTTGCATATAGTAAGATGCTTGATGGTTCTTCAAGTTCAGTAGCTTAGCTCTATATATTTGTTATTTTAAAAATCAAACTCGGAGGGCTTCCCTGGTGGTGCAGTAGTTGGGAATCCGCCTGCCAATGCAGAAGATACAGGTTCGAGCCCTGGTCCAGGAGGATCCCACATGCCGCGGAGCAGCTAAGCCCCAGAGCCACAACTACTGAGCCTGCACTCTAGAGCCCGTGAGCCACAACTGCTGAGGCCCGCGCGCCTAGAGCCCGTGCGCCACAAGAGGAGCCACCGCAATGAGAAGCCCGCAACGAAGAGTAGCCCCTGGTTGTCGCAACTAGAGAAAGCCAGCGTGCAACAACGAAGACCCAACGCGGCCAAAAATAAATAATAATAAATAAATAAATAAAAATCAAACTCGGATATTTCATTTATATATATTGTCTGAAATAACTTCCAAACATGGTAATTTAGGGAGTAAATCAGATTACATACGGATTTGAAACTAATGGATAATCTGTTTTAAACCAGGAGCGGGGGAGGTATTCAGAAGAGATTTCCGTGTTGCTGAGAGATGTTTGTGTTCCTTCTAATTTCCCTTTTTTAAAAAAATAACATATAGTAATAACATGCTAACAACAGAAATCCATCAGAGAGAGTCTGGAGCTCCTGCTGCGGCTGCCCCTCCCCCACTCCTCCTTCTTCCAGGTCACCAGTCAGTGTCCTGGAGTAAAAACCCCACTGCTTCTTTCTTTTGGGGTCCAGCTTAGACTCAGAAAGATGTTGAGTGTGAGCTGCTGCTTTTGTCTTCTCTGCCTGCCTCTGAAGCAGCGCTGTTAGTGGGCCCAGCACAGCGGCAGATTTGGTGGCCAGAGTGCTTGTCACCACAGCTGCAGTGATGCTCCTGGACACAAGGGCGAAGCGGGAAATAGACTGCCCCGCTTCCTTATTAAGTTCTAATGCTGTGTAGTTTGCAAACCGAGTTGTGCACCATCATCATATGTGTACCTTTTTCTGTATTTATTCTTTTGTACCCTGTTTTTAGATTTCACATATAAGGGATATCATATGATATTTCTCTTTCTCTGTCTTACTTCACTCAGCATGACAATCTCTAGGTCCATCCATGTTGCTGCAAATGGCATTATTTTGTTCTTTTTTTATGGTTGAGTAATATTCCATCGTGTGTGTATGTGTATACACCACATCTTCTTTATTCCTCTTCGACGGACATTTAGGTTGCTTCCGTGTCTTGGCTGTTGTAAATAGTGCTGCTATGAACATAGGGGTGCATGTTGCTGCAAATGGCGTTATTTTGTTCTTTTTTATGGGTGAGTAATATTCCATTGTGTGTGTGTGTGTGTGTGTGTGTGTGTGTGTGTGTGTATACACCACATCTTCTTTATTTATTCCTCTGTCGACGGACATTTAGGTTGCTTCCGTGTCTTGGCTGTTGTAAATAGTGCTACTATGAACATAGGGGTGCTTGTGTCTTTTCGAATTATGGTTTTCTCCAGATATATCCCAGCAACTATACGCCAATAAAATGGATAACCTAGAAGAAATGGTATGTATTTATTCTTTAATGGAGAGATGCCGGTCCCACTCCAGATCTGTTCAGTCAGAATCAGGGGGCAGGAATCTGGGCGGGGAGCCCAAGCAGCTAAACAACAACAACAAGAACAACTCTGCAGGTGACCTGGTAGCCAACCAGGGTCTCAAACTACTGATTCATAGGCTGCACTCAAGATTAATTTTGTTCAGAATGATGTATTAGAAAATACCTCTTGCTTTGGTTTAAAAAACTATTTGCTGTGGAAGAAACATATTAATGCATAATTAAGAAATGAAGGAAATGTATTTACTCACAGCCTACATTGCACACTTTTTGACTTCCTCTTGTGTATCCTTGGTCTTGGATTTGAGTTAATCCTTTCCCCTACTGAATGGTGGTACGTGAAGTCTGTTTCTTATTAAGTTTGCTGAACTAGGGAAAGAATAAAAGCAAGTAAAAAGATAAGTAAAGAGATGGCTCACTGGAGCATTTCTTTTCCTTAAGAGACATTAAAAATATTTTTTTAATGTTAGGAATATGAAACACCGAAGTTTTTAGGAAGAAGAAACTTTATTCTTTCAGGTTTAATATATTTATTCAGAGGGTGATTCAACTACAGAATGAAGCATTTTTAGCATTATGAAATCCAATGTTTGAAAATCTTTTTCCTTGCAGTTCTATTACTAATTTATAATCCTGAAGAAATTGTTTCATCTAAAGTTGTTCATGCATTCAGGTCTTTTGCATGATGTCTAATGAGATCGGTAATAAAGGTTGCAATGTAGTAGTAGCTATGATCACAATCCTCTAAAATAATATTTTATAATGGGTTTAGGGGGAAAAAAGGAGGGAGGGAAGAGAGTAAAAATTTGAGGACTTAGTAAGGGACATGTATTATCATCTTATTTACAAGAATAGAATTTTGAATTTGCTAACAACAAATCGAAACTTATCCTAGATAATACTTTTAAAGACGTCCACTTTTTGGCATTTTTGAGTTCTAACAGCATGACCTACTGGCTTTTGTAGTTGAAGGTTAAAAACGTAACTTTAGTATCAGAATTAAATAATAAGGCAGAGTCAAAGTATTAGGTCGCAAACAATTTGTATTAATTAAATTCATTGGGAAGTGAGTTATAGTAAAGCCACAACACTGATTTCAGTAACTCAGTGGATATGGGAAGTGATCTGTTTCCTGACGTGTGCTCATTTAGTTTTTGGGTCGTTGGTCCCTTGATTAATCTAAGGATTCTGTTTAACGTGCTACAAGCTTTTGCATCTAAGATGCTTATACATGGATGTATATATTAAGGAGGAAGATAAGATTGAACCAGCAGGTGTCAGCAAGAACCATAATAAAAACATCAGTCCTGATTATCTCAACCTTTGTTTTGTTACTTTTGAGTGATGCTTTAACATAAAACAACATTAAAGTGATTCTTCAGTAGACACTTATCTGCCTTGTAATGTAGAACCCTTCTTTCAGATGTTTTAGAGAACATGTCTGAAGTATAACAACAGCTTTAAAAAGATTTAGTTCAAAGAAAAAATTTAGTTGTTTGCCAAATGCTGTGAACTTTTCTTCATTTCACTCTCTTGAAAAAATTCACCATAGATTATTCCATATCAAAAAAGTTTATATTTAACAGTTTAAATATTTCTCTGGCTATCTGTGTTCTACTTTTTTCAATACACCACTCCTATTGACTAGTCAACAACCATATACATTTTATAGGAATAGGAATTCATAAACAACTGTCCTCATACTGGGTTTAATTGTTCAATGAAAATACAGCATTTACGTTCTCTCAGCATCCAATTACTTATCTTATTTTAGACCAATTCTAAGTCATTGAATTGTCAGGGGACGGTAATGTCTACATTTCCACAAAATTAAATGGTTCAATACATTTCTCAATTTGCCATCATTTTTATTAGAAATTCTATCTCTTATTTCCTTCTTCCTCACATGGTGACTTGACAAAAATACAAATACAAAAGGCAAACATGATACCATCTTTTGTGATGATTTTATAAGTAAGGAGAACCTCACTGAGACCACAAGGAGGTGTGTGGGAAGCAGGATGATTTCAGGTACTTTTCGTTTGCTTATTATCATACCAAATAAAGACCTTCTGTTTTACAAGCATCCTTATTAAAATCTAACGTTACCTGAGCAATCCCATTCCTAGATATTTACCCATGTGAAGTGAAAACTTACATGTGAACCTGTATGCAGATATTTATAGTGGCTTTATTTGTAATTGTCCCAAACTGGAAAACAGTGCAAATGTATGTTAATTGGAGAGTGGATAAACAAGCAGTGATACTTCCATTATGGACTCATGGAACTGTTCTAATTTTGATTCTGGTGGTAGTTCCAAGACTAAATTTGTTAAAATGTATGGAAATTGAACAGGAAAATAGCAAGTTTCCTGTATATAAATTATACCATAATAAACAGAAGTGCTAAAATAAATTTTGGACAAGATCAGTAGACTAGAAGAATAAAGATAAGGCTAATTTGTGCTTTCCTTTTTCCACACATTGTAATGGGAACCTTAACATGCTTTATCTCCATTTAACCTTCTATTTATATATTGGTTTTCATGTATTCAATTCTAGATTTATTTTTAACTCTACAATCACTTTTATCTATTGGTTCATGCCAATAATCCTTACTTAAATGTCTGCCATTGCCTTTATTTATGATTCCTTCCTGCATCTTCCACCTTCTGTCTGAGAGCATTTTCATTCTGTCCTTTCTCTCTACTGATTTTTGTTCATGTGCTCTTATTTGCTAGAGTGCCTAGTTATTTTTTATTATGCATTGGAGATTATATGTGTAGAATTGTTTGTAGCAGTAATTTGAAACCTAAGAGATTCTCTTTCTCCAGAGTGTATTTTCATGTGTTTCTGCCAGGTGCCTGGGGGTTTTAGCTATCAGAGATGACCTCAATCCAGTTTCAGGATTTCAGATGATTTAGTATTGTGAAGGTGTGTTTACCAGGGTTAAGGCTTTCAAGGTCCCAACCCAAATTGTGGGGCTGTTCGCCACAGCCCCTTGTTCAGCTGTGGACTACACTTTCTCTAGTCCCAAGAGGCTGGAAGTGCTGTACAGCCTCTTGGCATCATAACTGCCCTTCCACAGGCAGTACAAAAAATGCCCAGATATTAGACCCACTTCTCCTTGGTTTCCTTCATCCCTCAGGCACTGGTCCTTTAATTCTTCCCTATTTCCACAGCTCCGTGATGCATTCAAGCAGATTGAAAAATATTTCTTTTGTGTAACTAATTGCCCTCAGAGGGGAGGGTTGGTCTGAATTATCTTTTTGCTATTATGGAAGCTACGTTTGCCTGTACTGTTTTTAATACCCATACGTGTATATAAATGTGCTTTTCTTAAAGATAATTTTATTCTATTAGGCAACTTCCTGTTTTTGATTTAAAATATAATGAATTCATGTTAGAATCATAGATGGCTATATATTTGCTGTATGTTTAACTCTGTGCCAGCCACCAGGGGGATGCAGTGATGTATAAAACAGATAATTTCCTACCCTTACTTGGCTGATATTTTGGCAAGATAGTTAGCTTAAATCACGACACAATTATCTAATTGTTAGTGATAAGAACAGTATACTTTGAGTACATATAACATGGAAATTTGTCTCCAAATCTTGCTTTTTTCACTTCACATTATACTGGGTACATCTTTAAATATCATTACAATTTTTAATAAACATTTGGTCAATCTAGGGTTCTATTTTATATGTTTACTGTAATTTATTTAGACATTTTCATATTGTTGGACCATTATGTTGTTCCTAGTTTTCCTTTATGATAAATGCTTTTTAATAAACATTCTTGTATGTAATCCAAAATTCACTTGCTGATTTATTTCTTTAGGATAGAGTTGTGGGATTGAGAGTCCTGAGTAAAAGTGTATGAATGATTATTAATGTTTATTGCCATATTGCTTTCTAGAAAAGTTATTACACGTATGTAAGCATTATGTATAATTTTTAAATATGTGTCATTTTGAAAGGTTATCAGGTGTATACTATTTCATTGTTGCTTAAATTTGTATTCTTTATCAGTGATATTCAACATTTTTTATATTTATTTCTAATGTACATTTATTTGTGCCTATAACTATTAACAAAAATAAGGCAGAACATTCTGCTTTATGAATGAAACTGTAGCGCTAGATTTAAACTAGAATTAGATCTTCTACTGCTTTTCCAGTGCTAGAATTTTATTATTTTATACTTGGATTGCCATTTTTAACTTTTTCCTTTGTTGAGAATACTTTTAAAAAATTTCTGTAATGAGTAGCAGGAAGTAGCTTCCGGAGTCTTTAATAATATAGAAAAGTATGTGTTAGATAAGGAACGATATAGTTGATCATTGTTTATCTGAAATCTCTTGAGATTGGTATGTACATAGTTCAATATTTAGGATTTAGTACTGTGTCAAAACTGGTTGTTAAGAAACTGGATAGAATGATGAAGTTATCAAAATATATGTTTGGAAACAGAAAGAGAAAGATTTTTAATGAATAGAATCTATACATACCCATTGTTAGTTGAATTGCATTTACTTTAAGCTTTAAGTTAGAAGTTTAATTGAAAGATTGCAAGATTGACTGACCTTTAAGTCTTTATTGTTAAGTAATTTTTGTTGCAGAATGAAGGAAATATTTTTCTTTAGCTAAGCATTCTTTAATATTGACTATAATTAAATTTTTTTAATATAATGGCTAGTTATAACTTTTTTGACCAAAATCATGATCACAAATAAAATGCACAAAATGATTTGCTTACAAATATCAATGCATATTTGTCTCATCTTTTTTATTCTGTCATATGTTTAGTACTGTACTTTATAATTGACCAAAAAATCAGGTTATTGTTTTGAAATGTATGATTTTAAGGCAGTTTCTGTAAGAAATAATTAATTCATTGAGGATGTCTATAGACACAGAATAAAGCTATAGAGAATAAAGCTATATAGACACAGAATAAAGACAGAGAAAGACAAATACTGTAGGTTTTCACTTGTATGTGGAATCTAAAAAAGAAAACAAACGAACCAACATAACGAAGCAGAAACAGACTCACAAACACGGAAAACAAACTAATAGTTAACCAGAGGGGAGAGGCATGGGATAGGGGGAGACAGGTAAAGGGAATTAAGAGGTACAAACTACCAGGTAAACAATAAGTAAGTTACAAGGGTATAGTGTACAGCAGAGGGACTGTAGTCAATATTTTATAATAACTTTGTATGTATGTTCTATAAAAATATCAAATCACTGTGTTGTATGCCCGAAACTAATACAATACTGTAAGTCAATTACACTTCAATTTAAAAAAAGAGAACTGTTTTCAAACACATTGAAGAGCTTTAGCTAATAAAAATAATCGATATGAGAATTACAGGACAGTGTATTGAATTCCCCTTTCCTAAAGATTCTACTTGGCAAAATTTGGCCGTTATGAACTTTTTATATATGGCCTTTCTCCTAATAACTCACAGTTAGGTTTTCCTGTATCATTTTCACCCTGTACCCTGCTCTTCCTAACACCCACCGTATTTTGGTTTCTTCTCTATCAGTCTAGTTTGGATGGTGCTACTACCGTGCCCCGTGTCCTCCAAGCTAATGATGACCTTTGGAGTTGCCTTTAACTTGCTAATCAGTCAGAAGTCGTACACGTCTAAACACAAGCCACTGTAAAATCTGTCCTCTATTCCTGATTTTCCATTCATTCAGCAGATGTTTATTGGGTGCCCGTTATGTGCCAGGTTCTTGCTGGGGGAGTACAGCAGGGAACAAAATGATAAGGTCCTGCCTTTATGTTACCTGCCTTATAGCAGAGGAGATAAACAATAAACAACTTAAAAAATGAACAAGGTAATTATAAATTGTTATAATTGCTCCATAGGAGCGAAAGGGTGATGATATGAAAGGTCAACAGGGAGGGCTGGGTCCTACTTTGGAGAGGATTGTTAAGGTAGGGACAGCGTACAAAGGCCCTGAAGCCAGGAAAGACTTAAAGGGTTTCAAGAGCAGAGGGGTTTTCGTGTTGATGGCAGGTCATTAGTGAGAGAGACTAGGATGCCCTGACGTGGGAGAGGGAGGCAGGAGATGCTTTGCAGGGCCCTGCCGTATTTGGCAAGGAGCTGGGATTTTAGTCCAAGAGTAATGGGAGTGTCATGAAGTGACTTGTGTTTTTAAAATATTGGGGTGGCCAAAAAGTTCGTTTGGGTTTTTCCGTAAGATCGGAAATCCCACTGTGAAGAGAATGGTGGAAGAAGAGAGACCACTTCCTAGGCTACGAGAGTAATCTCTGGCGGAGATATAATGACACCTTATAGGGTTGTATTAGTGGCAATAGAGGAGCATGGACAGATTTGAGATTTATTTTGGAAATAGAACAAATGGCACTTTCTGGTGTGTTGGAATGGGGAGCAGGGAGGTGAAGGGGAGGGAAGAATCGCAGATGAATTCTAGGTTTTTGACTGGACCAGAGCTTCTGGGAGTGTGGTCTTTCGGCTTCTGGGGATGGTGAGGGTTGGGGGTTGGGTGGGGTCCTTGAGGTTCCTTCATGTGGTCTGCAAGAGCAAGTGATTTTTATAATATTAAGACATTATTTGTAAAAGCACTGATGTCTTAGCTTGAATCAGTGCGGCAATACCAAACTACTAGTCTTTGTCTTCTCTACCCATATGGAATAGTACTACAAAGTATGAGTTTCATTTTAAAATGTACTTAATGAAGCAGTTAAAGATTATTATTTTTATCACATTTCAACCTTTGAGTACAAGTCCCTTAATATGTGCGATGAAATGGGAAGTAGACTTTAAGCACCATGGCAGCAAATCAAAGTTGTCTTGAGAAAAGCCTCTCTTCAGGTGTTGGAGGAGCAGCCTGACAGCTACTGTTTTCATGGGACACCGTTTTCACTTGAAACAGCAACTGACATTCAGACCTAGGTGTTTTGTAGACATTTTCTTGAAAATTAAGTGCCTGTCATTTAAGGGAAAACAAGTGACATTGTTTGTTACTAATGATAAAATTCGAACTTTTAAAGTGAAAGTTGGAATTTTGGAAAAATTATATTCATCACTCTGTCCTTGGCATCTTCCTGGTATTTAAAGACTTCTGATGAGATTAGTGGTGATATTAATGAACGTGTTTTTGAATATTGTATAATGAAATGGTCAACATTTATAGAGGATCTGAGTAACCAAGGGAACTAAAATTTTCCAGATGACCAGTGCATGATGTTACAGAATTATGCATGAGTAAAAGATCTATTTAGAGGGCAAGGGAGGCCATTGGATTTTCACATTACAGAGTACAAAAGTTCATTGGTAAGTTTTGACAGTCCACGTTGCAGTTAACCTTTATGACCCAAAAGTTTAAGAAGTTTGGGCTGGATCTACTGAGTAGATGGTGATACACATAAAGAGATAAAGAAGATTAGAGAAGCTTGCCTTTTTTTTTTTTTTTAAGAATGGGAGATGGAATCTTCTATTCAAGAATTGTGAAGATATCAGGTGGTCATTTGGATATTGGTGTTTGTGGCTCAGAGCTCAGAACAGATGCGTGTAGTAGAGAGAAATTTCAGAGTAATCATACATGGTTAGTAATCAAAGTCATGGGGCTGGATGGGTTGACTTGAGAGAATGTATTAGCATGGATAGCAAAAGAAACTTAGAAAAAATAGCTATAATGTGGGAGAAAATCCAGGAGAATATGGGGCACAGAACGTTTCCAGAAAGTGAGATAGTTGTGTTGAAAGCTGGTTGAGGTGAAGTAAGAGACCTTGGTGAGGGCCCTTATCACCTCTTGTCTGGACTGTTGCAGTAGCTTCTTGACTAGTCTTGCTTGTGGTTGTGAGCCCCTCTGCTCTGTCACACAGCAAGAAAGGTTGTATTTCAAAAAATGAACTTCCCTCTCTTAGCTTCTTGAAACCCAGCATTAGCTCTCTGATACCAGCTGGATAAAGTAAATATCATAAAAGCTTTCTCATGAGTGGACAGCTGTCTATGTTGTTAGGCTAACCTTCTGATATTAACTCCCCCCAGCTATCTCTCACCACCTGCCAACTTTAATTTTACTTATAAGATGTTGTGCTCTGCTTTTGGGTATTTTGATGTGTCCTTTCCTTTTCCCAGGGTTCCTCTCTTCATTGCCTCGTCTAATCCTTGTGAACTTCTCTTCCTTATTGAAAACCCGATTCAGGCAGCACCTTCTTTGGGCAGCCTTTTTTTTATTGAAGATTGGTTGACAAATTTGTTGAATTTGATCATGATTTTACTCACCATTGATTTTAGACTTATTAAACTCTAGCAACTATTATTTGATGTTTTTATGACAGAGATACATTTATTCATTCATTAAATAAATATTTGCTCAGCACTCATTTTGTGCCAAACATTGACCTAAGAACTGGGGGTACAGCTGTGGATGACACAGATAGATCCCTGTATCATGGAAATTATAATCTAGAAGACTGAATGCATGTTTAACATATTTATACATTAAATGTGTTTTTATTTCATTTGTGAGGAGATTAGTGGAAAGAGATAATACCTAAATATATTTGGCCTTTGGAAATATGATGATATTAAATCAGTATACAAACATTGATATATTCTTATTCTGTAAAAGCATTAAGAATCCAGTGACAAATGGAACCGTGTTAGATATTATGCAAAGAAAATTTTGTTGCGTTATTATTCATTGTATTACTAAGCTTATGTGCAATATGAGTATTTCATACAGAGTTTTATTTCTAAGGAGAGGCTCTTTGACCTCTGTCTGGGATACTGTAGAAGTGATTTCCCTGTTATGCAGATTGTTAGATTAAATCACTTCTAAGTTTCCTTTGATTTTTATGTTTCTTTTTTGTGTTTTTTTGTTGTTTTACTTTGGCTTCTTTTCTTCATAATTTTATTTGCTTAGACATTGTCACACATCAGGAGGTGTGATGAAACCCACTTTGTTATAATCTAGCACAACATTTCTCATAGTGTCTTCTCTTCTTAGGATTGGTCAAGCTGTGGGATATTAAAAGATGTTACACAAAGAAAGCATTTTGTGCTTAAATAAGCACATAAATATAAGTGAAGTTGTTTTTTTTTAAACTGTGGGCCTGCTTGGGTCCTTTAGTAATATTTAGCTAATATTTACTATGACTTTCTAAGAGAGATTCATATAGCGAGTAGTATTTCACAGAGGTCTTTGACCAGGAAACCTTTTTTTTATGAAGTGTCTTGGGAAACTATCTGTGGGACACTAGATGTGAAATGTTGATTTTAATGATTTAGATTTCTTTTTTTTTTAAATTTTAAAAGTCTTTATTCTGATGTTGTCTTGCTTAAAAGGTAACAAAAAAATGAAAATTTCTTGGTGTTCTCAAATGTGCAGTTTTGAGCAATAATCTGTCCTGCATTAGAATAATAGCAGTTAAGTTGTAAGATACCATTTTGGATGTGTAGTTGGCTTGTAATAGCTTTTCTTTTCCTAAGCTGGAGAAACTGTTTAATTTATACTGCCTTTTGCAAAAGTGTCCTTTTTGCTTATACACATTTTAAATAACCAATGTTGCCTTAATGTGTAGCCTTAAAGCATTGTCTCTTGATTGTTTAATGATTCAGATTTCACACTAAAATGTATTCTAATTCATTACTGGGATTCTCTTTCTCCTTCCCTCTCCTCACTCCTCAAATCCAACACTATGTAAAATTGAATCCAAAAATACGTAAGTAGGATTATATATCATGACTAAATGGGGTCCATCCCAGAAATGAATACTGGCTTAGCGTTCACCAAAATGAATGTTCAAAATTTAAAATAAATGAACCACCAAAATTCAACATTTTAACAATTTAAAACATGTATAATCAGCTCAGACACAGAGGAAGAATTTGACAAAAATCTAACATCTATTCTTTATAAAATCTTTCAGCAAAGTAAGGATAGAAGGGCACTAGCTCAACCTGATAAATTAAGGGCATTTATGAAAAATGTACATCTTACATTATACTTAATGGTAAATGGCTGAATGCTTTCCTCCTCAGATAGGAATAAGAAAATGATGTCTCTGCTTCTATTCATTGTACTGGAGGTTCTAGCCATTGCAATAAGGCAAGAAACTACAAAAAGTCTACTTGAACCAATAAGAGAGTTTATCAAGTTTGCAAGATAAAAGGTCAATATACAGAAGTCAGTTGTAGTTCTGTATGCTATCAGAACATTGAAATAAAAAACACCTACCATTAACAATAGTATCAAAAAATATAATATACTTAGGAAATAACCTGACAAAACAGGTGAAAGACCAGTATTTAAACTGAAAACCATTATTGAAAGAAATTAAACCTAAAATAAATGAGATATCCTGTATTCATGGGTCTGAAGACCCAATATTATTAAATGTCAGTTTTCTCCAAATGGATCGATCTATAGAGTTCATGTACTTGTAATCAAAATCTCAATAGACTTTTTTTTAAAAATAGAAACAAAAAGGCTGGTTCTAAAATTTGTATTAAAATCATATATGTGATTAAGCATGTAACAAGACTTTATAATAAACCTGCACCATACACTGCTAAGTATATATGTGTGTGCAGTCATTTGATATATGATGAGAATGATATAGTAGCACTGTAATGGGGTGTGGGGTAAACGACAGTCTTTTCAGTATATGATTTGAAGTCAGTTGGATAGCCATATGGAAAAACAAACTAAATATTGACTTCACCATATGTTGTACAAAACTTTAATTCCAGATCAATTGCAAATTTAGATATGAAAGGCAAAGCAATAAAGCTTACATTGAAAGATAATGTATGAGAATTTAGAGTAGAGAAATAATTCTTAAATTATTAAGCATTTTGTACACAGAAGCATTAACCATAAAGGAAAAGATTGATCAATTAGAACATATTAAATTTATGAATTTCTGTTCATAAGTTAATTAAAAGATGCCATTGGGAAGGTTTTCTACAAGATGGTAAAAAATATTTGCAATACAAATAACCCATGTCTAGAATATTTTTATTGCTTTTTAAAAGGAATAATGAAGTGAAAATGTGTTTTAATTTCTCTGTCGATCCTATTTAAATGGACCCTAGTTTTTTAACCCACAAGATTTTAGTTATAAAATTACACTTATGAAGAACCTAGAGATACTTGATGTTGTGTAGAATCAGTGCAGATGTGGCTCCTGGACAGGGGTGTCGGCCGTGTTTATAGTTCAGTTCTTGAACCTTGTGCAGGACTTGGCGTATGCTTGGTCTTCAGCCTGTGTTTACTGAATTAATGGGTGGATGTTTTGTAATTACAAAAAATATATGCATAAAAGAGTAAACACCCTCATATGAGGACAGGACTTTTAAGTTTAAACCTAAAAATCACAGTAAGCATTATAGTTGGACACGAAGAACAAAAGTGCTAACATTTTTAGAATATGAAGCTGAAGTGCATTTTAGGAATGTAAAATGTTAGCCACAATTCTGGGAAGCTTACCGTGGTGATTATCTTCTCAGTCCGGGAGGGAGAGGGGAAGCCTCTTTGATCTATAAGATGTAATGGAGAAGAGAGAATTTCATCTCACAAAACGGGATTTTCTAAGCATAACATGCTACTTTCGATAAGAATTAGCTGAGATCGTGAATATTTGTGTTAGCTAAGCAGAGCTTGGATTTAGCAAATGGCAGATAAGAGTATGGAGTGTCTTAATGGACATTTTTGAAGCATTAGGTTCATCTCAAGTATGTATTGGTAATGATTGCATTATTTAAATTTCAACTTTACATTTTTTGCAGAGTTCTGAAGTTCCTGTTGCTTCAGACGATGGATGAGCAATCACAAGGGATGCAAGGGCCACCTGTTCCTCAGTTCCAACCGCAGGTAATTTGTTCTAATAAATGCAGCTGTAAGTGTGTGTGTGTGTGTGTGTGTGTGTAGACATAGATGTACATGCAGTGAGGAAGGAAGTAGTACATGAATAGTCCCTTTAGGAAATAAAGTAGCCAAAAATGCTAGTTATGAATTTCCAAGCTTCAATCAGGATTGTTTCTATTATAAAATACTGTTTTAGAATATTTACTTCTCATGTACAAATATGGAAAAAGAGCGGGGGCAGCTTTAGCTTTTAACTTGAATTGAATGACCTACAGGCTTTGGGAGCTAATGTTTGGCTCAGAGAGGAAGAGAAAAGGCAAGGCGGCGCCTGTGTGTCTAGTGCCTGTCTCTGCTCTGGCTGGTCCTGCATTGCCCACGACTGCCTTCTGTTACTGTCACTTTTCTTATTTTCTCTGAGTAGCAATGTGTTTCCCCTGTTATGTAGTTGCTCGTTTTTTAATAACATGAAATGAAGTTAAAGGAATGTTTCAGCAGAACATGTACACACACTATAGAAGTTAATTACCTTGGATGCTGTGTTCTCTATGGATGCTTGCCCTAAAGCCCGATGTATGATGACGCATCTAAAATAACATTCATCCCTGCACAGAGGCAGCAGTTCGTTTTTGTTGTTGTTATTAATAAATACCATGTTTTTTCAGTTTGGTGTTGGAGACCTTCTACAGTGTCCCAAATTTACTGTGCTAGCCTTGTCCGAGTTTTGCTTGATCGTATTTCTGGAAATGAAGAATTGGTAGATGTACTTTCGTGGTATCTTTGTCTCGTGTTGGTATCAGAGTGATGGTGGCCTCATAGAATGAGTTTGGGAGTGTTCCTTCCTCTGCAGTTTTTTTGGAATAGTTTCAGAAGGATAGGTGTTAACTCATCTAAATATTTGATAGAACTCGCCTGTGAAGCCATCTGGTCCTGGACTTCGTTTGTTGGGAGTTTTAAAATCACAGATTCAACTTCAGTACTTGTAATTGGTCTGTTATAGATGTTCTTTCAAATGAGTTCTGTAGTCAGATAAGTTTGGGAGACTTGGATTTACACAGCTGCTTCATGACAGTACTTTCTCAGAGCCTTCCCTGTATTATTAGGGTGCACTGTGAATTTCCTGGAGGGAGTTTTGGGGTGTAGTGTTTTCCAGACTTATTTGACCACGGGATCCTTTTTGTTTAAGCACATTTATTGGCTTCTCTCAGAATCCATGTCCGTGAGGCACAGTGCAGGAAATACTGCCTGCAGAATAAACTGTCTTTTCTGCCTCTGTGACTTTATTCATCTTGTACCCTCATCCCCCTCTCCAATTTTTGAAATCCTGTCCACCCTTTAAGGACCGTCTAAAATGCCATCTCCACTATGAAGCTTTTTCTGATTTTGTGAATGTAATATTTTTTCCTTGGAAACGTGATGGTGCATCCTTTGTATGTCTCTTCTGGTATTTCTGAGGCCTTTGTGTCATTTTACATAGGCATTTTCCTTATCTTTGCTGTTGGGTTAAACTCTCCTTGAGGATTTATACTGTGTCTTACTTTCTTTGGATGCCCTGTGATACTGCAGCTCCCCACATGAAGCAGGGTCTCAATAAGAATGTGTGATTGAAACCAACCAGGGACGCCTTCAAATGAACATGTTTAAATTAACCCTTTACCCAACTGAATTTTACATTGTTTTCTTTGTTACACCCGTCTGAATCCTCTGTACCGTATTCAGAAAAGAGACCCTTTAGAGCTTAGAGTAAGGCCAATATTTTAATTTCAAGATGATTGTTTTTTTTTAGATCTACCATCTATATTTTGTGTATGATCATAAATTATCAAGATTATAATAAGCAGTTTCTATCTATTAGATACAGACGTATCTTAGTGCTAGTTTTACACACATACATAGATACTATGGGTCCATATTATATTGTTTCTAGTGAAGGCAGTAAAAGAAGCACTTCTGAAATTAGGTAGTTCATGTCATGATTTTGAAATTCTGTTTTGAACAGTCCTAAATTTCAAAGGAAAAAACAAATGAGCACTTTCATTTTTGCCTTCTACTGACTCACCAGCCAGGAAAGTCATGGTTTCTTGGGACCATGCAGCATACATTTCAGAACCACGTCTGTGGTTCTGCATCTCTTTTCACACAGTTCCCTTCATCTCTGCCTCCTGCTGCTGCTCCCAGGGGTGGGTGAAAGAGGGAGGGTTTTTCCTGTCTCTGCGTCCAGACTGATGGTGTGAGATTACCTGACAAGAGTTTACAGGCGTTATTGCTTATTAAGTCTTTGAAAAATGTTACTGCTCTCAGTAGCATGATTTTTAAAGGCTGGCAAAGGACAGGCTCTGCTAGGGGCTGACAACCTTCTTTTGTTTTGTTCCACACCATTGGCCTGAATAACGGGGTGATACGGCAACATATGGTTAGCTGAGTGACTCCTACTTTTGTGATGCTAATACGTGTCTGGACATAAACAGAAAACGAAGTCAGCTTTCTAAGTGTCAAATACCAATCCCCTGTATAATGACAAGTGATGTATATTCTTGGCATATCTTTCTTTTTCTTGTTCTGAGATGAATACTCTAACCCCGTAATGTGTAATATGTGGTCTCACATATTACTGTGAGAGCTCCTTTTTCTTTAGTACTGTGTGAGTTCCTTTTTAATAAGCTTTAGGATGTGAGATTTATGTATCTCTATTAATTTTTTTGTGTGTATTGTCATTCTCTTGAACTTAGGGAAAT
Organism: Hyperoodon ampullatus; assembly: GCF_949752795.1. Taxonomy (NCBI): domain Eukaryota; kingdom Metazoa; phylum Chordata; class Mammalia; order Artiodactyla; family Ziphiidae; genus Hyperoodon; species Hyperoodon ampullatus. The sequence goes on from NC_136915.1 coordinate 194,358,635, forward strand.
TTTTTTTCTATCAGCTTCCTTTTCCTTCCCTTTTTCCTTTGATTCCTCTACTAAAGCCAGAAAGTACTGAAAGGATGTTTTGACTAGATTTGTATCGTGTTGGACTCCTGTTGGTGGAACAATGGATTTAGCTTAATTTAAAAAAGAAAATTCAGACTATATGAAAGATGGTGACACAGAAATAGGAAAATACTAAAATATTTTACTATGAGACTAATTTTAAACAGTGGAAGTTTACAACTAACATTTTTTGAGTATTTTGATTTCTGATCATTGAGTGAAGAGCACTATGGTACATTCACTTTTTATCGTAAAGATAAATGTAAAACAATTATAATCAGAGCACAATTTTAAGAATTTATGGGAGTGATTCGAAGGGAGGATTAATTTTAATTATGATAATCACCAGGACTTAGGTTATAATTATTATTATTTGTAAATTTGAAGATACCTAGTGTAACACTTTGGCTACCTGTGAAAGAGGGAAAGCTTCGAGATCTACAGGTAGGAAAACAGACGTTCCTCGTTTTTATTGCTCGGAAGGTATGAGAACCTTGTCTGGGAGTCTTCCAACCCAAGCAGTAAGGTAGATCAGCCATTCCTTTAAGCTTCCTGGTGGCCCAAATTGCAGTCCCCCTGTGCTTTTGCATCCCTGTGGAGCGAGGTGTAGGGATGAGATGAAGCTAACCTTGTAGCATGTTTGGGGTAGTGATCTGGGCGCTTTGTGGGCCAGAGCGACGTTGCCCCCAGTGGACTGTGTTGAGTGGGATGAGTTTTGGACATGATGATTGGATCACCTTCCCCTGTCTTTAGCTCATCTTACAGAATCACTTTATGAAATAAGGGTCATCATGTAGTGTACTTCTTTTGATAAATTGATTTTGCCAAGGTGTTTGTTATAAGTAGCATTGAGTACAGTTTCTGTTTTTTGAATTGTTGATAGAAATTTTGGTGTGATGTTCTCCCTTTGACAGTTGGCTTCAGTGAATGACTTTAGGTACAGGAGAACGAGCAGCAGCTGTTCTGAGGAAAGCAGGCTCTCGCCGTGGTTTCCGTTCATGACTGTGAACCTCAAGTAAAGCACACCTGCCCAGCAGTCGTGCTGTTGGTATCTCCACTCCTCCTGCCCTCAGTGACGTCTCGCATCTCTGTTCTCCTCAAACCCCCAGCACTGTCTCCCTCATCCTCACACTTAGCTGATGCCCTTGCTTCCTGTTTTGCTTAAAAACACCGAAACAGTCAGAAGAGAACTTCCACCGACTTCTCCCAGACGTGTAGTCACATGACTGGCCTTTTCTGTCACCAGATGAACCCGCCACACTGTGCCCAAGGCCAGCGCACCCCTGACCACCGGATCCCATCCACCCCCCGCTCCTGGTGGCCCCTCTCTGCAGGCCCTTCACTAGCACACCATCGCGTGGTTCTCTCTTCCGTCTCAACAACAGACAGTGACCTGCTCGGGTCCTTGGACTCTTTAATCGATAGAAATTGGTAAGAGGCCAGATGAGAGATTCAGGCAAGGCTTTATTGAGACTCGTGCCGCAGCGGGGTGGGGCTTGGGGGTGGAAACGAGCGATAGGTGCCCTTGCTTGCTCCCCGAGGGGGCTTGAGCTGGTTCATCAGACGGGCTGAGGGCGGGGTAGGTCTGGCAGGAGGCCTGGCTTAGGTGGTCTTAGGTGGTCTGCTCGCCCTCTGGGTGATCCTGTGTGCAGGGATCTTGTGCAGGACCCTGCTTTTGCTCCTGGCACCTCAGAAGGGGCCGTTGGTTTGTGGCTTTTGTGTATCTTACTGTTCATAACTGCCTGACTGCACATGCGTGCAGTTATTTTTAGTCCATTATGGTTTCTTTATATCCTGTTGCCCAGGTGCAAGTGCAAGCACTCAGGTAGAGGGTCCCCTGTCCCAGCCTATCTCAAAACCAAAACAAGTCCAAACCAAAACCCAGCTTTTAAAGTCCTTCTTTTCTCCAGCTGTTAACCTATTTCTCTGCTGCCTTTTATTGCTAATTCTTGGCTTTATTTGTAGGTTTGTCTCCCATTTCCCCCTTCATTCTCTGAAATGTGCTCCAGTTAAGCCTTCTCCCCACACTCCTGGCTAGACTGCCTTGTCAAGGTCTCAGTTATGTGCAGGTGCTCCATCCCTGGTCAGCTTCCAGGCCTCATCCTCCTTGGCTCATCAGATGCATTCAATAGTCGATCGCACTCTCTTCTTTGAAACCTGTTCATTGTTCAGCTTCCAAGAACCTTGTTTTTCTTGTCTTACTGGTCCATCCTTGGCTGATTTCTCCTCACCTCCTGGACCTCTTAACAATAGAGGGCTTCAAGGCTTGAGACCTCTTTCTATCTATATCCCTGCTTGGAGATCTCTTCCAGTTTCATGATTCTAAGTATGATCCATATGCTGGTGACTCTCACATTTATATCTCAACCTGGACCTCTGTCCTGAGTTCCAGACTCACATATCCAGTTGCCTGCCTGACCTCAAATTTGTGTGTCTCAAAGCGAGCATGTGTGAAGCTGAGCTCTGAATGGTCCCCCCCAGCCCCTCTGTCTGCAGGCCTCTCTGTCACAGTTGGTGGCGGGTCCATCCTTCCCTTGCTCAGGCTGAAGCTCCTGGAGACGTCCCTGGCTTCTTCCAGCTCTCTCGTGTTGTATCTCACCTGTTCCCAGACCCCACAGCTTTTTTTTTTTTTTTTTTTTCCGGTACACGGGCCTCTCACTGTTGTGGCCTCTCCCGTTGCGGAGCATAGGCTCCGGACGCGCAGGCTCAGTGGCCACGGCTCACGGGCCCAGCCGCTCCGCGGCATGTGGGATCTTCCCGGACCGGGGCACGAACCCCTGTCCCCTGCATCGGCAGGCGGACTCTCAACCACTGCGCCACCAGGGAAGCCCCCCACAGCTCCATCTTTAACACACAGTTAGAACTGGGATACTTCTTGCCTCCTCTGCTGCCACTGCTGTGGTCACAGTACTTTTACTTTTTCACATAGCGTACTTCAGTAGCTTCCCAGCCTCCATCCTTGCCTCCCTTCAGCCTGCTCTCAATACAAAATTATATAAACTTTAAATGTAAAATACAAAATTTCAGTCAAATTGTGTCTGTTTAAAACCTTCTAGTAGTTTCTCATAGGCTTACTCACTCATCATCTTCCAGGGTATATTTAACTATCACCTTCTTTGAGCATTTAATGAAAATTGAACCTTCACACCCACCCAGTAAGCCTTTGCTGCCATATTTTTCTGCGTAGAATTGATCGCCTTTTCACTTTTTCATTGTCTGTCTGCTTTCTCTAGAGTATAAGCTTCATCCCGAGACCCCAGAGTGGTACCTAGGGCACATAGTAGGCGTTCAGTAAATGCTTGTTGAAGACAAACTGGGTGTCAGATCAACCCATTCTCCACCTTTTCAAGCACCACCTTTTAAATGAATATTAAGATACATAAATGTCTTTGGAATTTCTCTTCCTGGCACAAGCTCAAGCAGTGGCCTGTGCCTTGGTACCTACATCAAAAATACGATAGGAAGCCATTCTTGGCAACGCTTTGTTAGACCGAGATGTGAGAGACCAGCCTGCGCTGAAGCAGGGAAGAAGAGCTCAGAGAAAAAGAAAGAACTTTTCTCCAGGGCAGGTTTCCACATCTTTGTGAGCCCAGAAGTCAGGTGTGGCCTAAGATGTCTGAACTCTTAATTTACCATTTTTGTTTTTCTTGAGTAACAGTCTATATACAAAAGTAAATATATATTAAATGGTTTATTAAAAAAAAAAAAACCACTTACATCCTCCATTTCTTATGGACTTTTTTTCACCTCCTTGGTTTAACTGGAACAGACCTCTTTCCCCCGAGGACACTGTTTCCCGTCACCCTCTCAGTGGAGGCTGCTGGTTCTCTAATAACCCCATGCCGTGAGGATCGGGGGTCAGATGGTAGCCTGTCCATCCACAGAGCCTCTTCCAGACCACGATTCCTCCTTGTTCTTGGGGTAGGGAGGGCTGAAACCTGCTGCGTCGAGGCTCTGCCACCCTAAGAAAGGGCGTTCACCTTCCCTGTCGCTGTTGTCTCCTGACCTCCTCATGACCCCTTGCACTAGTTGGACACTTGGCCCCTGGCTCCTGGCTTTTGTCCAGGGCAGTAGCCCTGCTGCTGCTACCAGTACCTGCTGCTGATTGAGTTCTTAAGTGTGCCCACCCTGTGCGAAGCATTGTGAATGTGTGTTTCATTTATTCCTAACGCAAGCTGTAGGAGGCGTTATCTGTCACACTTCACAAATGAAGAGACTGAGGCTCAGACCAATGAGCTAACTCACGCTTGGTCAGGTAGCCGGTAAATGGCGGGGCTGGGACTGGCACCGGGTCTGTCTCACTCTTTTTTTTTTTGCGGTACGCGGGCCTCTCACCGCTGTAGCCTCTCCCGTTGGCAGAGCACAGGCTCCGGACGCGCAGGCTCAGTGGCCATGGCTCACGGGCCCAGCCGCTCCGCGGCACGTGGGATCTTCCCAGACCAGGGCACGAACCCGTGTCCCCTGCATCGGCAGGCAGACTCTCAACCACTGCGCCACCAGGGAAGCCCACGTCTCACTCTTTAGTTTCACAGAAAAAGCTCCTCATCCGTTTCCTGGCCAGTCTGATCTTCTCAATCACCGTGACTCTTGATATTTTTATAGGTACCTCAAGCTCCTGCTCTTCAAGATGGAATTTATTATTTCCTGCCCAAGATTGTCCTTTTGCCTGTGACTGTTAGCACCGTCCATCTAGCCGTCCAAACTACAAACAAGTGAATCGCATACTTTATATTTAGGCAGTTTTCCTCTTGTCCTGATTTTACTCCCTAAATAGCTTTTGAATCTTCTAATTCTCTACATCCTGACTGTACCTACTGTAGTTTATTTAGATTACTGCCACCTTTTGCCTGGATTATCGCAGAAGCTTCTGAACTGATCTCTTTACCTCTCATTTTACCATTTCTAGTTCATTCCTTACATTGTATTGAAAGTCATCTTTCCAAAGTGTACTTTTTATTGTATCACTTCCTAAAAGCGCCGGTTTCTGTGGCTCTTAAGGGTGGATTCTGCATTTCTTTGTGTGTCGTAGAGGGTCTTGCATCATCTGGTCACCTTTTTCTTCTCCAGCAGCATTTTGTGTCTTTCCCTATTTTGGGCACAGATTCAGTTGTGTCTTGCTTATACCATGCTCTCTTTCGGCTCCAAATCTCAGATGCTGAGGTAATGGTCTCAGGAGCCGTTCAAGGAGATTTAGTCCCTAATGGAACCTAATAGCATAAAGGCTCCTTATAATGTGGATGAACTACATGGTAGAGGCCCTAAGGAAAGTATTATCCTAGAGGACATATGTAATTTGGAAGACAACAAAAAGATTACTCTCAGAAAAATTATGATTTCTGGGTAATTTCTTATACTAGTATGCTTCTAACAGATCAGAATATGCTATACCAGCAATGCAGTGTTCACTTCTGTAAATCATGCTTTATATCAATGAGTAGTAGGTCATGGGTACTCAATAAATATTTGTTGGATGAATGAATTAATCTCTAATTGAAAGCTAAATATTGATCAATCTAATTATATTATGTTGTATAGATTTTAGTTACTTGAGAGTTATTTTAGGAAAAGACTGTGGCAATATAGAATAATAAGAAATCTGTCAAATGAGAAGTGATATCAAAATATTTAAAGCTTAGTTGAGTTTTGAATTTAGATTGGTTGTTCGTATTTACATAGTTAGGGGTAAGTGTTCCTTAAATTTTAAAGGAAATGCCTTGAGAAATTTAGATGATTTTTAAAAGAATGGGAATACGGTAAGGATTATCTCATCTGCTCTCTTGGAAATTCCTATTTGAATAGTCTGATGTGGGCAAAGATGAGGTCGACATTAATCAAAACAGTTTCCCAGTTCTATTTGGAATTGCATTCAGAGCCTGAAATATAGTTTTAATAAATACAGTATTGAAAATTGTTCCATTTTTGAGGGTGAACGTAATATTTGGAAGATTCAGAAATCTTTTGGAGCCAAGTATGTACTTGGTGAAAAAAGTAAATAGTCTTGGTATTCTTCTTTCGATCAAAATGAGATATCTTCTTAAATGAGACCGGTAATCTTCATGTGATTCACAGACTGATTACAATCCAAGGAGGAATTTCAAACATATTTTCAGTATTGGAAGCCTTCCTGGAGTAAGTCCATATCCTCTCATGGTGCTTGTTTGAAGGGCAACATTGAATGTATAGATTCTAATATGTTTGTTAGAATTCGGTTGTGTCATTTTACATTTAGCATACCTTTATATTTTGTCTCCCTTTATATTATTATTTTGTGAATATTATGACTTTTTCATATGACTGTGGTTATGTTTCATACATCTTTCTCACTAAATATTCATAAAACAAATATTGCTCAGATTTAGAAATTTTGATAAGCACTTCTTTTTCCAGGAATACTTATGTAGAATACATTTAATTATGCATTCCTTTTATTGATTTTTTTTCCTTGACTGGATATCATTCAGTGTAGGAGAAGAGGGGATGGAGGAGGAGGAATTTCTAGGAGAGTTCTGATAGGGTATCCAGTAGAGGGTTAGAGGGGCACCAGGGCTCAGTTTCACTCAGCACTAACTTCCAGAACCAACACATGAGAGAGATGGAGCAATGGGTTACGTGGCCCAGAGTGATGAGCAAAGTGAGAAGAGAAGGCTGAGGATGGAGCCCTGTGGACACCAGAATTTATATGGGGAGGAACATGTGGGGGAGCTGGGAGGAGTCAGAAGCGCTGGCTGTTTGGTGGGGTGGTTCAGGGCCTGAGCCCTGAAGTCGGATTGCCTGGGGTCAATTCTTGGATGCCCCACTTTCTGGCTGTGTGATGGAGGACAGGTTATTGAACATCGGTATGTTTCACTTTTCTTATCAGTAAATTAGAGGAATCATAGTTTTTACCTCCTATGAGCTCTGGAGCTTCTAGTATTGTGCTTGGCACGTAGATAGAACCCAGACGATGGGGATGAGGAGGAGGGTGGGGATGACGACGTTCTCTTGGAGCATAGGTTTCTCTACCAGCAGTTGGTTCTGCATCATCTTACATCCTTTATTACATTTTTATTACCTGCCTTCTGCCCCCACTGCTGCTTCGTTAGCCTTGTTTATCCCAGTCAGTGGCATCACTATCCGTCGAGGTGCTCAAGCCCCAGATCCATGATTTATCCTTGATTTCTCTCTGTCCCTCTCTCCTCATACTCAATTCATCAGCAGCTCCTTTGACTCCACCTCAAGATCATACCCTGATTCCATCTGCTGCTCGCATGTCCCTGCAACAGTCAGGTCAGGTCCACTTCCTCCTGTCCAGTCTCCCTGCTTCCCCTCTTGCTTCACTCATGCTCCTCTCCATTCCTTCCCCACCAGCGTCGTGAGTTGTCACTGTGAAATGTGTGTTAGCTCCCAGTACCGTGCTTCCCTGCTGGAGACCCGAGTCCCTCACTGGTGCTGTCAGAGTGCTGTGCGGTTTTGTCCTGCTCACCTCTAACCTCGTTCCTCACCCTGTCGCCCTTGTGCTCCATCCTCCGGCCAGTGTTCCTTCAACACACCCAGCTCATTCTTTCCTCGAGACATTTTCTCCAGGTTTTCTTTCTGCCCTTTTTTTTTCCTTCTGGTTTTTTAATCTCACCATAAACGACACCTTCTCACCGAGGTCATCCCGGAATTACCCACTCTAAAATAACCATCCACTCATTTTCCATTATATCACTCTATTTTATTTCTCTGCATGTGCTTAAATATTAGATACTATTATGTATTTGCTTATTGTCTTTTTATTGTTTTGGATTATGTATTTGTTTAATCTCCCTCCTCTATTAATAACTGTGGAATAAATGAATACATTGTAGAAACCCTCTCCCCTCTATTTGTGTCTGTCTCTGTCTCTGTTTCTCTCAGGGAAAGGCTTTTGCTTGCCATGTTTAATTTTACCAGGTATGGCTGGTGGTGCTCATGGGGCAGATGGGAGTGTCTTCGTCATTATCCTACTCATGAAACGCTGGGAAAGGTCATCAGTATTTCTGGTTACATAATTTGGATATAGTGATTATGCTGGGTAGTATAACTAATGATGATTAAATGATACAAATACCAGGGTCTTATAAATGTTTAACTAGATAATTGGTTGTATTTGATCACTCATTTTTCTTATGCTATAGTGAATTCTCTCCTTTGTTTGATAAAAGCCAGTTACAATGATCAATGGCATATTGTTCCAACTGATGTAAATCTCAAGACACTTAGTGTCTTTAGGAATAGGTTACTTCTGAAATAGTTAAAGAAATTTTAGGGAGATCATTTTTCAAATGGGAAGAAGCATGACTAATTAGACTCTGCTGGCACATGTGTTGTTGTTTTTTTTTTATTTCTAGTGAGGTTTGTAGAAAATAATATATAACAGCTTTATGTTAGATATTGTCAAAAGGATGTTCTAGTTTTTGTAGTTTGGAGGTGAGTAATATCTCTTTAAAGATCATACATAGCATGAGCTTTATTGCCAAATAAAATTGAAGGGCATTTTGAAGTTTTGTAACTTAAATTTTTGAGAAATTTAATAATGTTAATATAAATATAGTTTATTAGATTACATAGTTGGTAATATGAAAATCACCCGTAAGAGGTGAATTTGCAGGAACAGTGAAAACCGTATTAATGATGTTAAATATTGTAATTAATACTGGCTTGTATATTAGATCATTGATAACAATACCTCTAGGAATTATCAGGACATAATTTTCTCTCTGGGGAGTCTGTTGAGTCCATGCTGTGACTCTTCTAATTTCCCCAGAGAGAATTATCATCATAATGTTACCCTGAATTATCTTATTGCTCATTAAATGTTCCTGCCTTCAAATTTAAAGGAAATTAAAGAAATTAATTTAGTCATGGGAAATTATTAATTATTTAACGAGGTTGCACCTGTGATAGTATGAGCCTGTGGCATAGCAGAAGGAATTTTATTTTAAAATGAAAAGTATTTATGTGAAGGAAGCAGTTAACAGACTGACATGTAGAAGTTAATCCCAATTAGTTAGCAAGATCTGGCGGTATGTAATTAAAGTGCATTCAGATCAACAAGAGATTTCATTAATGAGAATGCAGAACACTTAAGGTGTTATAAAAAGCTTCCTTCACTCTAGAGTTTGATTTTTTTAGTTGTCATATGTAATTTTGAGTATTTATTTTATGTTTCTGAGATTTTAGGATTCTTTTATAGTATAACTTGCAGATTCACATATCTCAAGAGACGAAACATCATTTACCACAAAAATGTAATGCAAATGCTTCCAACATCTGTTTTAATTGTGTCCGTTATTTAAGGAGTTGTGGGTGTCTTATAATTAGTAATTAATAAATAAAATAATGACAATAAAAACAATAAACAATAAAACAATATCAAAACAATGTATGTAGGCTTACAGTTATGTTATTCACGTTAATTAGTTATATTTTGAGACTTATTCCAAAAATGAATCTGTTTGAAAATTCTTGTATGGGGTATGTAGTCTTTATTTAGTAATTTTAGAAGCTACCCTGTGCTGAATTAGTCACACCCTTTCTCAGTTTCTTTTGTCACGAAGAGCTTGCAGCTTCAAACTTGTAGGGTTTATGGGCTTTCAAGCAGTTATTGTCTTCACTTTGCCTGTGACTTTAAAGTTTACTGTGAGCATGTTCCAACCCGATAGCTGAATTACCGCCACACATGGTTTTTGTTTATTGCATGCTCCCCCACAACAATTAGGAGGCCTTCGGGCAGAATAATTTTAGTTAGCTATAGTGTATGGCACCAAGGAGCCTTACACCCAAGGGGTCAGGCTGTGTTCATTCATGAATCAGGAAGACAGTCCACGTGATAACTGGGGTGTCCTGGCTGGAAGGCAGAGCCCAAGGCTGGGCGGTACTCAGAGACCCTAGTAAGGATGCAGCTGGCATATGGGAAGCCTAGCTGTAGATACAGACTAACTCCAGTTTCGGCCAGAGGAAGAGGACCAAAGAAGAAAATCGGGGTCAAGACTAAAGAATTTCAGTCTTGAAAACCCGAGGACATGCAGGAGGCTGTGCAAATCCAGAGCCTGTGGGGAGAGAGGGTCGGTGGCAGGCTGTTACCGCTGGCGCCCCTGGGGGAGGGGGCGTAGATGACGGTGAGCGAGTGAGTGAGCTTGGCTCTGTCCCAGGGGACACCCACGCACAGTTCTTTGTGGGGGTTCACCCCTGTGCTAGAGAAGTGGGAAACAAGGTTTGGGTAGCTGGCCCAGCTGAGAAAGATACTGGGCGTTAGAACTGGGGTTTCGAGCCCAGGCCTTGCTGACTGACTCCAGAACCTGTGCCGTTTCTGTGGGGCTTTATGGGAACTCAGTGGATTCTTCTGTACCGCCTGGCCCAGGTCCGGCCTCAGAGCACAGTGTTCAGGGCTTGCTGTACTGCCCTAAGAGCGCAGTGAATTAGCACTAAGGGTCCCCTTTCCTGCTGCGGGTGCAAGGGGAGTCTCTGTCTCACCTGTTGGGAAGCTGTTACTGGCAGAGACAGCGTCCACTTGCAGGTCTGGAGCTTCCCCACTCCCCATGGAGCTTCTGCCTCAGACCTGCTGGGAGCTTCTCCGTGGTTACGGTCATGCAGATGCACTTAGAACTTTTATATTCATTAAGTTCTTTCAGCTACATTCACTTACTTAGTAAATATTTATTGTCTGTTTCATGTTGCGCTGCCTTCATGGCATCTGGACACAAAGATAAAACTTGGTTTCTGTCTTTGAGAAACTCTGTGTTCGGAGGGAGAAATATACACGTGTAAACAAATAATTAAAATCCAGTGAGGTCTGGAACCTAGCTCAGTGCCTGAGTTTGCACCACTGTGTGGAGAGTTGACTGCTGTCGGTTGCTGTGCCGGCCCAGGGGCAGGAGCAAGCAAAGCCTCCTGGCGAGCTGAGGACGATTCCTGAGAAGGGCTGGCAAGTCAGCCCCCAGGGCGAGCTGGGCTGGCCAGGCGCGAGGGGCGCAGTCCCTCGGAGGGCCTGGGACACACACATGCTTTGCACGGAGGGGCCGGAGCTGCAGGCGCATTTGGGGCCGAGCGGTGTGGCTGGAGGGGAGGCCCAGGGCAGGGGCCAGGTGACTGAGAGAGCCCCCGTCGTAGGGGGGTGTCAGTGTGTTGCGGAAGAAGCAGAGTAGCTTTTTACTTTCATAAAAGTTGAAAAGCCTTTAAATGACTCACATCAAATCCAAAAGCCATTTTGTGCAGCTCAGACAGATACCCTGGCCATTAAGGGACTGCAGAGACTGAGACCCGGTTTATCCACCAGAATGAGAGCACGGAAAGGCAATTTAAGTGATTTTATTTGGTTTATATTTTATACTGATTTGAATCTCATTATTTTGCTGGGTTATTTTATTCCCATTATAGCTCAAATGCTAAGCTAAAGAATATGGGGAATTGGACATCATCCAAAAAAGAGAATATAGCTCTTTCCTAAAAATAGTTGTTTACTTGCGTGGGCACTGATTTGATATCATCTTTGTTATTTTAAGCACCTCATACAGTGCTGCTTACATGGGGCATAACTCATCAAAATGAAGTGTGGCACTGAATGCAGTATCAGAGAGTCATTACCGAAGTATATGTATAACCTGCCTGGCGATCTCTTAAAGGAGACCTCATCCTACACAGGCTTATTTTTATACAAATTGCAGCGTGGCACAGACACGGGGGGGTAGTCGGAGATGTGCAGCTATGCTCCTTCTCGTGTCAGCTCTGCACGTCTACACTGGGTGACAGGACATGGGGGCAGATGAGACAAGCTGTCACTCACCCACACTGCCCTTTGAAGAAAGGCCATGGGGGGAAAAGGTGCCGCAAATGGGCTGTGAAGTTTACATACACTGCCCACTGTTAAACAGATTACGTCTAATGAAGTGTCTAATGCTCAGGCCATATCAACCTAATCCTTGGTGGCAGTTCATCCCTCAACTGCCAAAAAACACCGCCCTCTGGCCCTCTCTCGCCCGCTCAGGCCGCCAAGCACAGGGAGGTGCCCAGCCTTAATAAACCGAGACAGTGTGTGATCTGACATGCAAATGTAGGTCATTGCATATGTAAATGTGTGATTACAACCCTGCATGCCAAAACACATTAGTGAGACTTTGCTCTCAGCATGCGGTTGTCACACTGCCTTAGCAGTTCACGCTAATATTTGTCAGTTATTGTGCAGACAGAAGATGGAATTCCCAGTCAGGTTTAAAGTATATGGATTGCGTGATACTGTTCCTAATGATGAAGCTGTATTTCACTGTTGAGATTGACAGGTTTCATCGGGAGAAGGAATGGTCTGTACATTTTGGGGAGAGGAAGAAAACCTATTTCTCAGATGTTGCAGACTATCCTAGTGTGTAAATTAAAAAATTAAAAAAAGATTTTTTAGAAAAGCCTGGACAATTTAAAAAGTCTCTCCTCTTTAAATGAAACAAAGTTAAGAAAACTAAAAAAGTTGCTAATATCCACTGAATATATCTGAGAAGCGAGGCTTTGTAAGTTTCCTTTGTTAAGTAGGTGTCACAGTGACACTTAATTATAAATTCATCTCAATGACTGCAAAAAGAAATCTTATATATGAACAGAGTGGCAAGTTGTCTCCCTTTATTTTTATTTTATTTTATTTATTTATTTTTTTTGCGGTACGCGGGCCTCTCACCGTTGTGGCCTCTCCCGTTGTGGAGCACAGGCTCCGGACGTACAGGCCCAGCGTCCATGGCTCACGGGCCCAGTCACTCCACGGCATGTGGGATCCTCCCAGACCTGGGCACGAACCCGCGTCCCCTGCATCGGCAGGCGGACTCTCAACCACTGCGCCACCATGGAAGCTCCTCCCTTTATTTTATAATTTTGTTTTTATTTTTATTTTCATTTTTGACATACATGTTTCTAGTCCCAGTTTTGTTTTTTCATCAAAAGGCCTGAAATTGAAAATTGAACTTGAAAATACTGTGGATCATCATGTAGGGTCCCATAATGTTGTATCACGTTGTAGGTGACTTTGTTTAGTAACCCTGGCAGTATAGTAAAGCATATACTTAGGAATTGGGGATTGGGAATCAGCTAGACATAGATTTGGTTTGATAACATCTACCTTATAGGATTGTCATGAGAATTGAATTAGATGGCATATGAAGTACTAATTTATAGGACCTGTTAAGTTGTAGGTACCAAAACAGAACCTTTTATTATTGTAGTAATGTTACTATTGTTATTCTAACAATTATTTATGGTTTTATATTTATATAATGAATTTGTGAAATTTGTATTCTGATTATTTTGCATGTCTTAAAGGAAGAGTGGTATTTTTCTTGACAATATTTTGGGCTTTCCGAAGAAAGAAAAGCAATGCACAAGAGTAGAAATCATTGCTACCTTTTTTCTCTTTTTGAGAAACATTGTATTTGAATGACAGCGAAACTTTAGCAGAATTTTAGAGTTTTTGCTAGCATGACAGATGTAGTGAAATGAACAAGGTAACATGTATTAGGGGTTAATGTAATGCCCATATGTCAAAATAGCCTTTTACATAAGTCATGGGGTCATCAGCCTTGACTAAGGTTTGTTTGAGGGACTCAGAGTTCAAATTACTTCAGTGGGTTTAGGAACCATTGCACCCTTTGGTTGCATTAATAGGCATTTAATGTTCAGTCTTACTAGAGGGGGCCCAGTCAGGCCCCACAAGAACGTCATGTTTACTCTGAGTCGGCTCAGAGTAGAGCTGGTCCAGAAGGATGTGAGCATAGTGGTAAAAGGCCAAGAAGAGTGTACTTATCAGTAATCCAGGAATCTCGAAAAGGCCCATGTGTGTTTAGCCAAAAAAGAGAAGATAAAAGGGCATGTGATGGCTAAACTATTGTTATATTTTTATAGGTAGATCGCTACAGATAGATTATGAGTGTCATGCGGAGCTTAAAAGGCAGTATTCCTTGGACACGTGTGGTAACCTCAGCAGCAGACAGTGTTGGATCCTAGTGGGTGTTCAGTTCAGGTCTGTCCTATGACTGGTTGAATGAATGAATGAGTGTGTAAACAATGAACGAAAGAACTAGGACAGTGGATAAAATGTATAAGGAGTTGGGATTAGCCTCCAAATGGGGACGGCTGGGGTGCTGCCTCCCGGCACCTGTCATTCTTTCTCAGCACCGTTGGGAGCCCCTTCCCTGTACCTGTGTAAGCTCTTTCAGAGCAGAAGCATTTCTGATGCATCTCTGTTTCCCTAGCAGCTAGTACAGTGCCTGATGCATAGTAAGTACTAAAAAGTGTTAGTTTCAAAAAGAAATGACATTTTCCACAAACAATGAAAAAGTATTGTTTAAAAATGTAATTATGTACTAAGTGACAGAGGCCAATCTGAAAGGCTACAGTACTGTATGGTTCTAACTATGTGACATTCTGGTAAAAGCAAAACGATGGGTACCGTAAAACGTCATGGCTGCTGGGGGTTAGTGGGGAGGGAGGGGTGAATAGGCAGAGAAGAGAGGATTTTTAGGGCCGTGAAAGTATACTGTATGATACTGTAATTACGGATGAATGTCATTATACATTTGTCCAAACCCACAGAACGTACGACACCCAGAGTGAACCCTAACGTGAACCACGGGCTTTGGGTGATAATGATGTGTCAGTGCAGGTTCATCAGTTGTAACGAAAGTCCCACTCTGGGCGGGTGTTGGTAACGGGGAAAGCAGTGCACGTGTGGGACCAGGGGGCGCATGGGGGACCCCTGCACCTTCCTCTTAGTAGTGCTGCTTTTACACAATTACGTCTTTTTAAAAAAACCTGAATGACGAGGTGGTGAACTCACTGCCACTGGAATTGTTCTTGGTAGAACTTAAATGATTGTCAGGAAGTTTAGAAGATTTTCATACATTAGTTGGCAGGTTGGGCCAAGTGAATTTATATGTATATGTGTGTATTTTTATATAATATGAATAGTTCGATAAATACTTGTCGAGTGAATGGCTGTCTTCAGGTTTACCATAGAAATCACCTACTTATGTGAAGACAATCAATGATTGTGTGTATATTGTGTGATTGAAAACTTTTCTGACTTTTTTAATTACAGAAGGCCTTACGACCGGATATGGGCTATAATACATTAGCCAACTTTCGAATAGAAAAGAAAATTGGTCGCGGGCAATTTAGTGAAGTTTATAGAGCAGCCTGTCTCTTGGATGGAGTACCAGTAGCTTTAAAAAAAGTGCAGGTAAGATGACTTTAATTATATAAATCCACGTAAAATTATACTCTGTGAAGAATAAATAGAGAAAAGTACATCCTGAATGATTGGGTCATGACAGTCTTAAGTTGAGAATGACGGGAAAGAATAAAAATTGTACTGTAAACACTTGCATTAAGTGCAATCCATGGTGGAAATCATTTTTTAGTTTTAATACTACTTTTAAAGTTCAGCTGGTTTTGTTCACCCAGATTCAGTAATGACTAGAATGATCTTAGAAAAGCTTTCACAGCTCTAGGTTTTAAGAGGCAGATTTGAGTTGTCACCATGGCTCCTAACTGGACGTGTGGCTACGTGTTGTATCCTGAGCTGCAGGCACTGCAGGAGGAAACCAGGCTCACAGAATGCACTGCCTAATGAAGTCAGTAAACGGCAGGCAAGGGTAAGGGGAGGTTTTCGTTAATGTAGAGAGCCACACTGGCAATAAATGAAAGAAAACTGAAGTGAACTTTATTTACTGGAGAATACAAAAAAAATGAAATAGGTAAACTTAGAGGATTGATGTCCTACGTAAAATCCGCACGTTGTATTGGTGTCATTCTAGCATCAGCTCTGCTCTCCAGTCCTGACTCTGTCTGGGTTCCTCAGGTCCATGGACCTGCCCCAGCTCACCTGGCCAGGCCCTGCCCCAGCCCGAGCCCAGGACAGGTCACTACCCTGACGGGTCCACTCGCCTCTGGTCTCGAAAGCACTTGCCTTTCTGCCCCAGAGTGTGTTTGACATTGTACCGTTTTACTTCGCTTTTTCAGGGAAGGTCGTTCTTGTTCACACCTGCCTGTAGACTTCCCATCTTACTCTGCAGCCCTGGTGTCTTTTCTGTGTCGAAACCTGCAGAACCTCAGTGTCCTCTTACTATTATTATTATTATTTTAATTTCGTAAGGGATCAGTATACTTGCAACAGCTATTGCAGAGGTGAACAGTTTTCACTCATATTTTCAAGCAAATAGTAAATATTTATGAAAGGTTTTATGGGGCATATATGTTAGATATAGAGAATAGGACAGACGCTCTCATGTCTACCACTCGCCTTTGACACACTTCTGCCACCCCCTTCCTTCAGAGGTCACCATGTCCTGAATTTGTGTGTATTGTTCCTTTGCTTTTCTTTAGAGCTTTTCTCCAAATCTGTATACATTTCTGAATAAATCTGTTGTTTGCTTTTGCATTTTTGAACTTATATAAATGTCACATGTTGGTGTGTGTGGCTATGCTTTATTCTTTATATATCTAGTATTCAATATGTAGATATGCGTGTGTATGTGTAGTATTACATACTACGTGTGTATACTATCCAGTTCTTGTTACGTGCTACTGGTTGTGTGCAATTGTTTGCTGTTACAAACAGTACTTCCGTGATGTTCCTGTGTATGTTTCCTGGTGCACACATGCAAGAATCTCCCTTTTGCATGTGCCCGAGGATGGAAGTGATGAGCCCCAGGGCCACGCACGGTCAGTGCTGCAAGTTTATACCGAGTTCTTCCAGCGGTTGCACCGTTGACCTCCTCTCCAGCAGCACGTGAGGGTAGCCGTCTTCTCTCATGTAATCTGCCATTTACAGTAAGAACATAAAATATACAATGCAGGTATTAGTGTTTATGACACAGATGACTTTGGGAATGATTATTTCCTAACAACAGAACTCTGATCCATTTTTTTTTTTTTTTTTTTTTGCGGTACGCGGGCCTCTCACCGTTGTGGCCTCTCCCGTTGCGGAGCACAGGCTCCAGACGCGCAGGCTCAGCGGCCATGGCTCACGGGCCCAGCCGCTCCGCGGCATGTGGGATCTTCCCGGACCGGGGCACGAATGCGTGTCCCCTGCATCAGCAGGCGGACTCTCAACCACTGCACCACCAGGGAAGCCCTCTGATCCATTTTTAAAATGTATTGAATTTCTACTATGTATCTCTGGGCACTGAGGGGGGGGAAAAAGAAGCTAGCAATTTTATTCCCGCTCACCAAGGGAAAAAGAGTCTATCTAGAGCAATGAAACGTTAAACCCTGGGGCGTGGATTCCTGGTTTCCCTAGTTCGCAGAAAGGAAATGTTAGTATGAGCTGTTGGCGTGGCCAGGCTGTCGAGGTGAGACCGGATCCTGGAGAGCTCTGAAACCAGGAACAGGACTTTGAGTAGGAGGGAAGTGAGGATTCACTATGGATTCTCTAGGAGGGTAATAATCTTCAAAATTGGTTATTTTCAAGATAAAAGTACAAGCTGAACACACAGAACTGACTAGAGAGAAGACAACTGCTGATTTGCCCCAGGTGTCAAGGTGGGGCTGGCTGGCTGGCTGGCTGGCTGGCTGGCTGGATGGATGAATGGATGGATATGTGGGTGGATGGATGTTTAGGTGGGTGCGTGGGTGTGTGGATGCTTGGATGGATGGATGGATGGATATGTGGGTGGATGGATGGATATGTGGGTGGGTGGATGGATGGATGGATGGATATGTGGGTGGATGGATGGGTAGGTGCGTGGGTGGGTGGATGCTTGGTTGGGTGGGAGGATGGGTGGGTGGATGGATGGGTGGATGGATGCATGGATGGAGTGAGAGACCATCCAGGTGGAGTCCCTGCGGCCTTCCTGGCTTCCCTCGCCCCCCTACCCCCCACCCCCGACCCTGAGTGTGGACAGAGAGTGCTCAGTTCTGTCTCTAAGGATTGCATTTTAAATCACAGAACCTTGTCATTGGAAATACTTAGAAAGAAGGGGAGAAAGAAGGGAAAAGGGAGGGAGGGAGAGAAAACAAAAGCTCTTCCAGGCCTCTTGTAATACCGTCTACATCGTTTCTGGTTGCCTGTATCTTTCTTTCCTTTGACTGGAAAATTGAATGGACAGGAGTGGATGCGCATGGTCGTGTTTCCAGTCGGTGCAGGGCAGATGCCCCTCCAGCTGCCCACACTTCACACTATGGTAAACCCCAGACCGCTGCCTCCCGCTGTGCCGAGTTCAAGTTTGTCCTTTGGGCTTTGCCTTCTTCTGTGCTTCTTAGGGTTGCTATTGGGACATATTCTGGTTTAAACGTAACTCCTTTATACAAGAGAGAAATGATGCTGTAAAGATATTCTTAGCTTCTGTAATTAGGGAACAGTATCTTAAACCTTTCTGAGGAGAAATATATTTGCATTTCAGACACGTTATTGATTTTTGTGATGCATTACACTTGCACTGAACAATAAAGACCAGGGTTCTTCCTTTTTAAAAATCCACCTCTGCAGCTTAGTATGAAAATGTTTTAAACTGTTGTTGACCAGACTCTTTTCCTGTCTGAAGAATCCTAGCCCCTCTTCAAAAAATTCATAAGGAATCAAACATTGAATTTCCTCATGCAATTTGTTATTTTAAGGCTACTTTACTGGTCTAAAGGGCCATGTCACTGTTTCCAGCTCTTCTAGAATCCTTCCTGGTTGAGTTCATGTGTTGAAATGTTGCGTTTATAACTCATTTCTCTGCTCACAAATCTTTGATGAGACTCTCTAGAAGCAGCGTGCAGGTTCCTCAGCGTAGTTCTGCAGGCTCTTCTGTACTTTGTCCTGTGTGTCAGGTTTCACTTTTCTGTGGCCATCTTGCCGGAAGCCCTGGTGACTTTCCTGGATGTTTGCCTGTTACCTGTGTGTGGAAAGGAAAGAGTGTGTACTGAATGCACGTTCCTCCTTTGAAATCATAAAGAGGTTGAGAGCCTGCAGTGTATGACAGCATTAACCAACCTTCTAGAAAATTTGCCCACATCCCGTCATGATTTGTTTGCCAAAATTAAGATGGTTCTTAACTGATGGAACCTTTTGAAATTCCACATGCTGGCTTTGCTGCCCTGTCTCCCTGCTTCCCTTCCTGCTGCTCGTTCGGTTCACTTCTCCATTGTTAGCGATCACCTGATGTTCAGCGGTTAGTGTCTTAAGGCTTTGAGAACACCAGCATGAACAGAATAACGGGGCTCATGGATCCCAGTGGAAGTGCAGCCAAGGCACGTCTGAAATAGTGAGGGAGGAACCACAGTGGATGCAGCCTTGAGGGGCCCAGGGTGAGAGGGAGGTTGGGAAAGTCTTCATAGGCGTCGGGCTGGGTCTCAGAACCACAGTTCTTTGTGTTGGACAATTATCAAAGAATTGTTTTGATCTGGTCCACTTAATCTCTGTTTTATTATACTTAGTTCATTGATTAGAGCTGTGTAATTGGAATTGGTAGACGTGATGTTATAGCATGAACTTTGGGTTTTTGTGTCTCAGTTCTTTGACCTTTGTTACCCTGACTTTTTAATCGTAGGTGAAGTAGTTTGATCCTTAGTTCATTAATGCTTAATTTGTCTTTCTTACTCTTAAGTTGTATGCCTAAATAATACTGTTTTGCTGTGGGACATCCATTGTCAGTCAGTGACATTTATTAGAGTCACTTTTGTATAAAGAACTTTTGTATACTTACAAACAAACATAAATAGTGATAATATACAGTATTTGTTCAGATTCACTCTTTTGATCCGGGTGATCTCAAAAAAACTTTCTGAAAGGACAAATATTCTTTGATATTTGTTTTACTTATATTTACTTATATTTGATGATTATGTTAAAGCATTCATCAAGAAAATCACTTTTTAGAATAATTAATGAGTATAACTTGCTTTTTTACATGTGTTAACTTTAAAGATTTTGCATGTTTGCATGTAATTAGACATTAGGATTTGCATGCAATTAGAAATTTGTGGGCAGTAGCTTCTTCCGTAATGCATACACTGATTTTAATATATTTGTAACACTTTATAGCCATATATTCAGTCTCTTTTTCAGTGTTCACTGTGATTTCGGAATTCGTCCTGCAGCTTTTATTAACTTCATTATTTAATCCCTATAGACTTCTTTGAAACTTTCAATACATACTTGAGCAAATGAAAATTAGGAAGCATTTGTAAGAATAATTTATATTATATATTTTTTAAATTGGAGAATAATTTAGTAATTGATACTAGTTTACTTGTCAAGGAGACAGAGACATCATCTTAAAAAATTAAAGCTTCGGGCTTCCCTGGTGGCGCAGTGGTTGAGAGTCCGCCTGCCGATGCAGGGGACACGGGTTCGTGCCCCGGTCCGGGAAGATCCCACATGCTGCGAGCGGCTGGGCCCGTGAGCCATGGCCGCTGAGCCTGCGCGTCCGGAGCCTGTGCTCCGCAACGGGAGAGGCCACAACAGTGAGAGGCCCGCATACTGCAAAAAAAAAAAAAAAAAAAAAAAAAAATTAAAGCTTCTTAATTTTATTTGTTTGTACTTTCAATTTTATTTTAGGCATTTTGAGGCATATAAAAATGTAGTAAATTTTTAGCCTTATTGAATGTTTAGAGAATGGGGCATTCTAGTTAACAAAATTTGGGGGTTATAATGAATTAAGATATATACCATAAATAGATTACTAACATTAAAATATTTAACTGATACAGTGGACATCAATGAAGTAATTTAGTTATTTGTCCATTTTTTGATGTTTCACAGTTTTTTTTTTTTAGCATCTTATGGTACCTTAGGGTCATCATTAAGATAAATGCAAGTTTTGATTATATGAGTTTATCTTAAAATTTTTAAATGAGAAACTCTTCTAGTGGCCAAGCCCGGTGAGTAAATATTGTTCTTTGTGTGAATCTTCTCTCTCCTCGACATCCCCACTGTCCTCCCCATCCTCTCAGTGTAAGGTGCTTCTCTTTCCTTGACTTGGGATGCGGGGACGTCATCTTCACTAGGGTTTCTTCCCCTTAGTCTGTGCCCAGCCACCGTCATTCTCTTCTGTCCTTGAAGCCCATCCAGTTCAGTATTCGTTCCATCTTGCCCCTTGTCTGCCAGTCTGCAACACCCCCCCCTTTTTTTTTTCTTTTCTTCTTAAATATGTTTTCAGCCCCTTGCTCTCATTTTCCTCTGTCCCGTCGCTGGCCCCAGGCTGACTCTGCCGAGACCAGGCGTCACGGTTGCTCAGCACGCCCCCCCTCCCCCCCGCACCCGGTCAGCTCGCAGCACTGTCACAGCCCACCCTGCGCTCTGCTTGTCCTGTCTTAACTCTCCACATCCCCTCTTCATCTCCCCGTCTCATTTCTCTCCCATTCTATCTTTCCACAAAGCTTGTTCTTTGACCTCATCCTGACCACGGCCCTCTATTCCATATTCTCTAGACCTCTTATTTAAGGTCTGATTTTAGTTGCTTGCGTAAGTTTCTTGGACCTTTGTCAGCTATTTGAGCAATGCGGATGTTTCCACTTTACAATCTCCCCCATCTTGCTCCTGTCTTGCTAACCCCCCGGGCAGGGTTTCTCTTCACTGGGTATTTCTTCATTTCCCCGTTCACACGTAGCCACTGTTCCACACCCCCTAGCATAGAAGGGTTCAGGTTATTTCTCGGAGTTTTGCTTACCTTTCTTTGGAAATGCACTCTCCTGTACTCCCTACTTGGATATATTTTAACCACGGTAGTGAGAAGAACACAAACCAGCAGGTACATACGATTACAGTGTTGTCAGTGGTGGAGTTAAAAACTACCACCTACTCTGAAGCCTCAGCCACGGCCCGTCTGCCTTCACGCTTAGTGGAAACGGGCATCTCCTGTGTGACAGCGACGACCTCTGCCATCTGCTGTGCTTTCACGATTGCACAGCCATCCTAATTCATCTTCCCCGCCTGCGCTCTGGACAAGATCTTTCTCTTCTGTCTTCCTGGAGACTTTTCCGGCTGCTGCCCGTTTCTCCCGCATCCGCCTCTCCTCTCCTGCAGTGTCATCACTTGACTTTCTTACTGACGTCTCCGTAGTAACTGTTGCTTCACCACCCACAGCTTCTTCAAACCACACTGGCTTGGTTCTCCTGTCTTTCTGGTTATCCCTTATTTCCTTCAGTGGCATCTCTTTTTCCCACTCGTTTCAGGATATTTCTCACCGTCATGATTTTGGATTGTTTGCTTCTCCTGCACCACCCTGACCCCTGTAGGGTGGCTTCTGAACCTCTGGAAGCCCTGACGCCCTGACTAAGCTTTGCTGAGCCTCAGGCTCTCAGGAAGTCTGAACAAAGGATGAATTTCCTGTGGTACATATTAGAAGCTTTTTAATTTTAAGCAAACAGGGCTGATTGAGGCCCTAGGAGTTAGATCACTATATACCAGCCTGTTGAGTTAAAAGGCATCCCCTTGGAAACAAAGGGTTTTGGTTTTTTTTTTTTAAGTAATCATGGAAAAATTAAGGGCACAGACAGGTATCTAGTTCCTTGCCATCATTTGCCAGGGCCTTAAGGAATCCACGAGGAAGAAATTGAGTCCGGTCTTTTGACTTGAAGTTCAGACACGTTGGTGCATGAAGAGAGGAAGGCTGGCGGCCGCTGGCTTACAGGCCTGGGTGTCAGAGGAGCGCGGTTCCTGGCTCCAGTGCAGAGCTCTTCGAGCCCGCACCCGGCTTAACTTCCGCCCCCCCTCCACCCCTTAGGGGCCTGTGTATTGAGTCAGGGAAGGGCTGGTGGTAGAGACTTTCATTATTCGGAGATTATCTTGTTCGATGATTGTAATTTACGTCTAGAGAGGCCACTCAGCCCTTCTGCCATGGAGTTTCTAACTCCCTCACCCGTCTTCCATCCTTCAAATAAGAAAGTCTGTGCCTACCACTCAGCAAGTGTGGGAACCAGAAGTCATTGTGGCGCACCTGCGTTGCAAGGGGCAGGAACACCGGGAAAGACAGAGGCACAGTCCCAGGGTGAGATCAGAGGAAGGACGGAGGGCACGTGGGAAACAGGCCTCAATGTGGGACAAGCTGCTCGGTTCATTTATTCAGGCTCTGTGAAGCTGGTGAGGCCCAGATGTTTGGTTGAGATTTCCATTTATGTGAGATTTATTTAAAGTAAGATGTAACAGGTTTGTCAAACTCTCTCAGTATATTTTTTGAAATACTTCCTTTGCTACATTTTAAGTGTTTTTTCTCCGAACAGATTTACAGATGCCCTTTTAAGGACATTTGTGTTTAAGTCACTTGAAAGCCTTTTCCCTCCAAAGATACCCAGTGTTAACCTTTTCAGTTTCATTAGTCGTGAGTAATTTTGGCAAAATTTAAAGGTGACAAAAGAAAACTTTTTTTTTTTTTCTTTGCGGTACGCGGACCTCTCACTGTTGTGGCTTCTCCCGTTGCGGAGCACAGGCTCCGGACGCGCAGGCTCAGCGGCCATGGCTCATGGGCCCAGCTGCTCTGCGGCATGTGGGATCTTCCCGGACCGAGGCACAAACCCGTGTCCCCTGCATCGGCAGGCGGACTCTCAACCACTGTGCCACCAGGGAAGCCCAAAAGAAAACTTTTTAAATGATTCAGAGAATACCAAGAATGTATCAGCCAATCATTTGCCTAAACACTGCTAATAACTTTGCTCTTATCAAACATTAGTTTAAAAACCCAAAGAAACTTTGGTAGAGCTGGAAAGATGCCTTCTGAAGACAGTCTTGTAAATAGTTTATGAAAATCCAGATTTTTTTTTTTCCATGTGTATTGCCTTTTCTTGCTCACGGAATCAGACAGCTTTGAATCTATGTCTGCGAATGATTTAATCTGAAGATTCAGTTTCTGTTTTTGTCTTGACATGCTGGCTAAGAGAAAAAGCAAGATAAGATACTTCTGAATTTCCAATTAAAAGTATTTGGTTCAGAATTTAGTTTTGCCTTAAATGCTCCAGTAATGCTTCATTCCTCAGTGTTTGAGAAGTGACTTTTGGTATTGAGAATTCAGTTCAAGTTAAAAGTTAATTTGTAATTCTGAATTAGGTTAATTATAAGTTGAATTAAAGATTCATGATTTCATCATGGCACCGTTCTATCTTGGTATTTTGTGTCTAGTTAGGGTTTCCTAGAGCTCTCATACACATTCTCATCTCGCTCAGTCTTTCGTGTTTTAATATTTTTCCATCAGAGAGACATTGATTACTGGGAGATTAGATTTATACATGTCTCCAAGTTTGTGATTTTTTTTTTTTCATTTTAATCACTAGTACCAGAATGATCCTTTCTCTGTTTCCTTAAAAAAAGTTTTCAGGAATTCCTTCAAGGTCTAAGACATTCAAAATTTTGTACTTCCCCACATTTCTTCAAGTTGTATCAAGTCCCCTGTGAGTGGTAGTTCCCGAGAATGGCATCATAGATAAGTAGTGTGTGTGTGTGTGTGTGTGTGTGTGTGTGTGTGTGTTTCATATCAGTAACTAACATCGAGTTCAAAATTTTCTGTTTACATTAATATGTGTTATAGTTGTTTGATTTGTTATTTAGTGACAACATCATTTTTCTGGCACCTTTTGGCATTTTGGGTAATGAGTGGCTTCCCTATGTGAAATGGCTAAATGTAGAGTTTACTCCTTTAAGTAATGAACTTGTCATTTTACTTATTTCTGTAAGAAATCTTTCTGAGGTGCATTGCACTTTCCTGCATATATGAATCAAGCATTGGAAGCCTGGGCAGCCACACCCCGCCCCTCGAGGTGCTCACGTCACTTTGTGCAGCAGAACTTGCCGGTTGAGTGTCATGTTCTGTGCTCCAGGCTGCAGTCTGCCCCTGACAGTGTGCATCCTGAGGACTGCAGGCTGGTTCCCTTATTTGTAGCTATAAATAAACATAATGATAAGTTGGCATTCAACACAGTTTTGTGAATCATGGAAAAGCAAGAAAATGAACGTGTTATCCTCATTAATGCTTGGAGTATTGACTTATTAAGATTTATTTATTGTTAATTTTCCATATGCTTGGAACATTGAGCGATTTGTCTTCAGAGACATACTAAAGAGCCCTTTGTATTATTTATTTTTATGTTTTTTACATTAGATCAACGTTTCTCAACCTTTTCTTTATTTTCACCCCTCACCTTTTTAGACATTTTTTCCCAATTATGTCCCCCACCATGAAATTTTAATTCGTAGATACAGTGTGTCTGTTTAGGTATCGTATGTATATCTGTGCTTAAAAAGTGTAAGACTTTGTCACCCTCTCTCTGAAGAACCAATTTTCACTTCCTTGGAAAATTGACAAGGGTATCAGCCCTGTCAAGAATGCATGCATTAGACCTTTTAGACCTGATTTGATCATATAGATTAATGGTTCAGAGCTTGGGTTATAGTTGGATAACTTGGAGAATGAATTCTGGCTGCTCCATTAATTACCTGTGTGAACTTCTGCCAATTTCTTAAGCTTTCTAAACCTACTTTCCTTCATGTGTAAAGTGGGAGTACTAACATTATTGTCCTCATGCGGATTAAATGAGAATTAAACGAGGTGGTTCATGCAGTATATTTAGCACATATTGTTCAATATTTTAACTGTTATTATATTAATATAGCACAATCTCACAACTTCCGTGCTGTTCGATTTGAACTTAAGACTTGAAATATCTAGCTCTTCTCTTTTCCCATTTTTAATACTGACTGCCTCTGGAGGGAAAATGTAACCTCTAGTCACATGGGATAAAATACCTGTAGATCTCCACAGCTCCTAAAAGCTAATTGGAAAGAATACTTCTTAGTGTGTGTGGAATTATGTGCAAAGTATTACAGTGGACTTACATGGTAACTTGAACTATAGATTGCTATTTTATTAAGTAATTCTGGATTTTATTTTTAGATATTTGATTTAATGGACGCCAAAGCACGTGCTGATTGTATCAAAGAAATAGATCTCCTTAAGGTAAATAACAAACGAACTGTTGACTGTTTTGAACATAACTGAGTAGGTTGATAAAAGTGACTTATTAAAATATCACACTTAAAAACAAAAAGATTTTTGAGATACAGCTTACGCTGCACCGATTTCAAGTAACATATAAGTTTGAAATCAATATATTGAAGAATGCAGTTACCTTTTGGATTTACTGTACAATAATTTAATTGGAACATTTGGTAGGATTAGCTTTTTTTTTTTTTTTTTTTTTTTGCGGTACGCGGGCCTCTCACTGTTGTGGCCTCTCCCGTTGCGGAGCACAGGCTCCGGACGCGCAGGCTCAGCGGCCAGGGCTCACGGGTCTAGCCGCTCTGCGGCATGTGCGTTCTTTCCGGACCGGGGCATGAACCCGTGTCCCCTGCATTGGCAGGCGGACTCTCAACCACTGCGCCACCAGGGAAGCCCGGCTTACGTTTTAAAAATAATATTTCCATATCTTTTTGCAGATGTAGAAAGGGTGGTGTAAAGAGTATGTCAGAATTAGCTTTTCAGTTTCTCATCCACTCAAAGAATAGGACTGACATTTCAGTTACCTTCACACTGCATTTATTATAGTGAAATTTCTTTTGAGGAATTCAGTGGTTTATGTTATATTTTTAATTTTTGGATAAAACTTGGATGATTTTTATGCCATCCAGTTTTGTTTGTGCCTGAAGTGAATCAGAGCTATTCAAAAAGATAAAGAGTAAGATCAGAAGGAACCATGCTTTCCACTGTTCTATTTGTTGTAGTTATTTCCTGGGACATGAAGTGACTGCTTTAATAAACCTTTGTTAGAGAAATAATATATCATCATAGAAAATGTGGGAGGAAAACCTTTAAGTAGAAAGAAGAGAAGAAAATCCTGTGTATACTCTTTGGAATCATTCTTGAATAAGCTTCTTTGAGAAATGATTTGTCTTATGTTACCTTGCTTAAAGATTGAATGAAAAGATTGTACAAAAAGACTGTAAATATGTATAGATTTATGAATATATTTCTATAAGGTGAAATTTTTAAGGTAATTTAATAATCAACCCCATAGATAAGTTCAGAATATTTATATTATTTGATGTAAAAGTGATATTTAGATACAATATAGTAGATGCCAGATTTTTACCACTGGCTGGAGTTATACTAGGATCACCGTTAACTTCAAAATAGTAGTAAAGAGGAATACTTTATTTAACATTGAGTGGCCTTAAATGACAGTTATCATTTTGAAGGATATAATTTTTAACAGTTGGTGATTTAATTTAGTCATTCATTTGTATGCATGTATTTATATATTTGTTCAACATAGCAATACTTTTTAAAATTTTAAGTGTATAATTTACTCTATTATTTCTAATAAAAATATTAAAATAAAAATGATGTCTAGTTTTACTTTCAATAAGTACAATACTTATTTCAAAATTCACTAGATTAAAGAAAAATATAGTCATGTTAAGATTTCTGTAACTTAAAAATGAAATGCAGTAACTAACTTTATTCTTAAGTTACGAAACTGACTCTTGGGTATTTACAGTAAGAAAACTTTTTGATGCCTGTTTATTTTTTCCTCAGCAACTCAACCATCCTAATGTAATTAAATATTATGCATCATTCATTGAAGATAATGAACTAAACATAGTTTTGGAATTAGCAGATGCTGGTGATCTATCCAGAATGATAAAGGTAAGTTTTTTTTTTTTTAAACTGAAGATTTATTTTTTCTAATAGAGTTGTAGGTTAAAAATATAGGCATGTTAGCTACTTTAAAGACCTCAACGCGGTGCTTAACATAGGTAACCCTGTAATAAGTGGTAGGCAGTAGTGATGATTATGATATATGAAGCTAGATACCTGGTGAAGTCACACTGGATATGTGAACACTCCAAGACCAACCTGGAAATAGACCGAGGGCTCGTCTTCTGTAAGCTGAAGTTATAGTTTTGCAGCTTGATTTCTCCAGCCAGAGCACCCTCAATCCTGCATCTCTGGACATCAAACAGAGGTACCAGTGGGAGACTGTAGAGCAATCCTGACCTGGGCTGTCCCTGCTCCTGGGAGGGATGCTCAGAGAAGAAAGTGGGCCTTAGATTCAAACTTGCACATCAAACCCTGATTTGACCACTTAAAAGTTATTTCTTTTCTAAGGGCATATTAATTGGGCTTAAGTTCAGCTACAAGTTATAGAAACTGCCAAATAACAGTAGGCTAAAAACTGCTTATCCTTGGGCTTAACTTATTTCTTTTTTTTTTAATTTATTTTTTTGGCTGCATCGGGTCTTAGTTGTGGCATGCAGGATCTTTCATTTCAGCGCGTGGGCTCTTCGTTGTGGTGCGCGGGCTTCTCCCTAGTTGTGCTGTGCAGGTTTCCTCTCTCTAGTTGTGGCGCACAGGCTGCAGGGTGTGTGGGCTCTATAGTTTGCGGCATGCGGGTTCTAGTTGAGGCACGTGAACTCAGTAGTTGTGGCACGCGGGCTTAGTTGCCCTGTGACATGTGGGATCTTAGTTCCCTGACCAGAGATCAAACCCATGTCCCCTGCACTGCAACGCGGATTCTCTACCACTGGACCACCAGGGACTTACTTAACTTCTGTGTGCCATATTTTTTCCAAAACAAAATAATAATAGAGGGCTTCACTGGTGGCACAGTGGTTGAGAGTCCGCCTGCTGATGCAGGGAACACGATCCCGCGTGCCGCGGAGTGGCTGGTCCCGTGAGCTATGGCTGCTGGGCCTGTGCGTCCGTAGCCTGTTCTCTGCAACAGGAGGGGCCACGGCAGTGAGAGGCCCGCGTACCGCAAAAAAAATAAATAAATAAATAATAATAATAGAAACTACTTCATAGGGTTGTTTTAAATGATTAAGTAATTGATATTTACTAAGAACTTAGAAGAGTGTCCCACGTATAGGAAGGCTATGTAAATGGAAGCTGTTGCTGTATTATTAGTGTTATTATGTATATTTCTCTGTTGCATAAAATTCTGGGGCTAATATGGCGGTTCTGATCTCAAATTCTCAGAGACCAGGCCTGTTTACAGCTGATCCAGTCGTAGGCATGAAGGGAGAAAGGGGACTGGCTGGCTGTATCTAAGGCATGTCACTGGATGCTGCCACACACTGTTTTCCGCTTCATCCCACTGGCCAGAATTTCATCTCATGAACGTGTGTAGGTACAGGGGAGGCTGGCATGTGTAGTCTTCATTTGGCTGTCCATGTGTGAGCTAAACCTTCTCTTACTCTGGAAGCTGAATTGAACAGTGTGGAAATCAGCAAAGACCAACGAAATGAGAAAAACAAGAGCTGTTCATTCTGAGCCTGTTCCAGCAACGGAGTCAACCACTGTCACCAGCGTGTTGGCAGAGATTCTCGGGCAGGTAGAGGAGGAGGGACTCTTTATAGTGGATGAAAGAGGAGGCTTCGGCTATGCCCTGATGGGAGGCCACTGGCACACAGAAGCTGTTGGTGAGCTCACTCCAAGTCGGGCATCTTAGGTGACTGGCGAGGCTGCGTATTTGGCTTTCTCTGGTGGGTCCTAAGTTGGAAGCAAGGATGAATATTGGGGAAGCTGTCAGTTATTACATCCTGGCCATCTGGGCCCGACTGTTACAGAAGTTACTGGATTGTCACTAGAGAGAGCGGTCTGACCTCCGCCGAGCCTGATGGAGCAGGCTGGCTTCCCGGGCTGCTTGTTAAAGATGGAAGGTTGGTTTCCTGGTCAGGTTGCTGGGGATTGTGGTTCAGAGTTCTGTTTTTATGTGTGGTCTGGCCATTGTCTATTTGTGTATTCAGTCTCTTAAGAGATACCTGAGCACAACCAGTGATCTCTGCTACATGGAGTTCTTGTAAGGAAGGGGTTTTTAAAAACAGTGTTAGGTGCTTTGTATGCATTATCTTGTTTCCTCGTCAGAAGAATTCTCAGAGGTAATTTTGACACCTAGAGAAGATAAGTATCATTACTAATAAATAGAAGAACTGTATTTGAAATTAGGTTTGTCTGATGTAAAAACCCATGTGTTTTTCTTTAGTGGCCCTTAAGAATTTTTGTATCACAAAACTCCTTTGAAAAATCAAATGAAGACTCTTGACCTTTTCCCCCGGAAGATGCTGATACATACACAATTTGCATTCCATTCCAAGCCCTTTGCAGATGTTCTGATCAAGGTGTTTGTGGGTTTACTAGCAGTAGCTGAGAACCCTGCTCTCCAGTGTGAGTTCAGTGTCAGCCACTTAAACTCTCATTACTTAACTTCTCTTAGGGTCAGTTTCCTCGTTTGTAAGATAGAGACAGTTTTGAGATTGCTTTCTAAATTATAAAAACGCTACATAAAAGGAGGATAACATTCCTGCTATCACAGAATGCTGTCAGGCTGGCTCTGTTTAAAGTCCTGTGGTAGATGACACACTTCCCATCAGTTGTCTGACTTTCTGTTGTAGGGACTTCCCACCGCTACCACAGATAGCTAACCACCAATTGATTTGCAGTGTCTGCAAATTAATTAACAATAAAAAAATGTAGTCTTCATTTTAAAAAGAAATGCAAATACACAAGTGGAAAATCTTACAAAACAGCTCCCTATCAAGATGAGACACATAAAAGCTCATGTAAATAATCCTTACAAGAGAGACAACTAACATAAAATTCTCTGCTTGAAACTTTAGGTACAAGAGTTATTTAATTACTTATAGTGCAAAAGAAAGAGGGCAAATCTCTACTGAGCAAATGCCTGCTGAAGCAGATAAAAGAAACAGACAATTTCAGTTACAGAGTCTTGCCCTAGATTGAGAGCTTGATGATTTAGGGGCTTGATTGTCTTTTAGAGTTTTTGCTCTTGTTCAATCTGGTTTTCTTCCTTTGCTGCTCCTACTTCGCATATAAAGATTGCTGTTCCTGGCCTAATGCCAAGGCATGCCTGGGCCTATGACATTTACCTTGGAAGAGTTCTCCTATCCTTTCACACTTGAGAAAACTAACTCAAAACCAGAGTGCCTTACAGAAGCCCTGTTATCTCCATCTTCAGCAGATTCAGATTTCTTCGGCCCGTGAGGAAGGAAAAATTTGTCAGTGTGATCTTATATTTATTGTGGTGGTGAACTCAGCTCCATATTCAAACAGACTTGCCATCCCTCGACATTATCAAGGAAATTTTTAATCAGCTGACCCTGTGGATCTAGTAAGATAGATTCAGAAGAACAGAACTCTGGTAACAAGTAATAACTTACCATTATAGAATGGATAGCTATACCCTTAGTCAGGGGCTACTGATTAAAATTGAAAGTATCTATGATGTAAAAGACTATTTAGGGAACTTTTAAAAAAAATAAAATGTATCAACTGATTCCTCGTAAGTTATAAGCTTTTAGAGCAACATAGTGTACTTTGGTAGAATACTGAAGTGGCTCTTCTTGACAGGATTAGTGCTATCCTTCCTCCGTCCTCACCCATAGGCTTTACTGTGTAAGCCTTGAATGATCCTGTCCTTTGTTAGAGCCGCCATCAGTCTGCCTAGTCAAGATAGAAGACATTCTTGGGTCTGGTTTTCCAGGTCCTCTTGGAGCTGCACTTCTAAAGGTTGAAAGTAATACTATCAAGTCTGTAGATCTTACAGTAATCTCAGCATAATGACCATAACAGAAAGTTTGACTAGTGTTCAGAATAGAAAGTTTGACTAAGCAGATTCACGTGAGTAGAATGTCTTCATATCCTGATTATAGTCATGTATGCCTTTTGCAGTATGATATTCTAGACCTGACCAAATACCTAATTGTATTGGGAGAGAGTAATTTAATAACTTGGGAGCATCTGACCTGTGAGATTTCTCCTGGTCCTCCATCAAACAGAATTACTCTGATTATGGATTGATGCATTTCAGTAGAACACATAGTTGTGGCTTTTCTCTCCATTTGACTTAGTAAGCGTATTGTTTATTGTTTTTTCAAATATAAAATATCTCTGATTACTTTTCTCAAATGGTGAAAGCCTTAACTTTCCTCCCTGCATTTCCATCTCCCAGATAAACCACTGACTTTTATGTGCATAAAACCTTTCCAACTTTATTTTGTATCTTTACACACATGCACACACATACAAAAATATATACTGATTGATTATGTATTCTTTCTCAGACGCATCACAGTGTATTTAATTATTGCTTTATTGTAGACAGTTGGACTGTTTCCATCATTTAATTCTTACAGAGAAAGCTCCAGTACAAAACCTTGTGTACTTCAATACAACAGTACCATACACACTGTATTTAATAGACAGTTACACAGGTTTCTATAAATAATATTGCTGATCAATAGGGTCTATGCATTTTAAATCATAACAGATACTGCCAAACTGTTCTCTCAAATAGTTATGCCAATTTGTAGCCTTAAAGAAAATAACACTCTTTAATTTGTTTATTTACTGGACATTGACTGTGTGCTGTACGCCTGGTTTATGGCTTCTTGGAACTTGTCTAGGAGAGAGGCATTTAACAGGCACTCATAGAAAACTGTGTAACTGGAGTTGTAATAAGTTTTGTAAAGGAGTAGGATAGGTTAGAATGGTAGTTTGTACCAGACAGACTGGGAGCTTCTGAGGGTGATAGAGGACTCTAAGCAGTGATGCTGTGGCCTTGATTTAACTACTTAATCTTAATGATTGAGCTGCAGTTTCCTTAGGTATGAAATTGGGTTAATAATACCTGCCTTATAGTCTTCCTATGAGGGCTAAATAATATATAGGTATTTTATTTTTGTAGGCATATGTACAGATGTGTGCACATACTTAAGTATTATAATTACATGTGCCTATCTGAATGTGTGCTATCTACTTGATAGGTACTGGAACGTTCTTTATTCTGTTTAAATACTCCGGTCACCCCTTCTCCCCTCTGCTCTCACCACACTTCACAGATGGCAGCCTGCCTCCTCTTTCACAGGAGGAAGGTGACGTCATCTTCCTCCTGTGAACGGGCGTCATCAGTCAGGATGCCTTCACCTTCCCGTGGCTGAACCTGCTGGACCAGCCTGGCCTTCACTCTTCTCTCTTCCTTCCCTCCTGTCTCCGTATTCCTTGTTGGACAGAAGGGATTGTGTGTGTCGCCACCTGGGTTCTTTGTTCTTTCTCTACCCCGATTCTCAGAAACCTTAGTTATCTATTCCCCATCCTGGAGGCATCTGCTGGGTCCTTCTAACACCACTTGAACATGCTCAGGTCACTGTTACCTTAAACACGTTCACACGCACACACGTGCATTCACACACGTGCCGCCTTCACGCATTCATTGATTCATCCGAGAACCGTATGTCTAATGGGGAAGACAGAATGACAGGCGAGTGGAAATGCAGTATGTCAGACGTCGGTCAGTACAGTGGAGAAAAAGGAAATCAGGTTCAGAGGAGGGTGTTGCTGCTCTAAACCAGATGGTGAAGGGAGGCCCTGCTGAGTTCAGTCCTGCCGACCCCGCCTCTGCCTGGCTTTCCCTTCCTGCTGCCCGAGTTCTGTTTGTCTCCACAGTCAGACACTCACTGCTGACCCGGCTTCAAACACACCACAGGGCATGGCTCTCGAGTGAGCCGTGCCATTCAATCCAGTGGCCGGATCCGGTCCTCGATCTGCTTGATCCTCAGCCGCCTTTGCCTCTGCTTTTCCTCCCCTCCTTCTTAAAAGACTCCCCCTATGGCTAGTTGAGTCCCAAAGTGCCTTGGTTTTCTTCCTGCCTCTCTGGAGACTCTGATTCTTCTTGACTGAGTCATTCTCTTCTTCCCAGTCTTTAATGATGGAGTTTTAAAAGTTTCAGTCCTGGCATTTTTTTTGCTTTTTGCTTTTCCCTCCCTTCTCAGTTGATCTTGTTCCTGCCGGTGGATCAGTTACTCTTGAGGCTCGTGTTGATCCAGTTTCTTATCTGTAGTGTGGGGCCCTGCCTGAATCCTGAGCACACGCGATTCCCCTCGTCTGCACGCGGACCCGTGGTTTCCCTCATGGAGGCTGCCCCCGGCTGTCCAGGGTGCACGCTGGACCCCAGCAGTCTTCTCGGACATTCTCTCTCTCTTACCTCCCCTTCTCAGTCTGTCACCGAGTTCTGTTTACTTTCCTTCTCAGTGTCTCTCAGATTTCTCCACGCAGCTCTGTTTCCATTTCTCTCCCTGCTGAGTGAAGGACTGTCACCTCTCACCCGGAACGTGAGAGCTTTTTTTTTTTTTTTTTTTTCTTCTTTGTGGTACGCGGGCCTCTCACTGTTGCGGCCTCTCCCGTTGCGCAGCACAGGCTCTGGACGCGCAGGCTCAGCGGCCATGGCTCACGGGCCCAGCCGCTCCACGGCATGTGGGATCTTCCCGGACCGGGGCACGAACCCGTGTCCCCTGCATCGGCAGGCAGACTCTCAACCACTGCACCACCAGGGAAGCCCGAGAGCTTTTAACCTAATCCCCCAGCATCCAGGATCCATCCCTCAAATCTATTCTGTTTCTCCACCAGTCTTTAAGAGAAGTGAGGAGGGAGAGAAAAACAAAGAAAGAAAAACCTCTGCTTTCAGACCTTCCTAGAGTTTCCCAATGAAGTAAAGATAAAGATGTTTGACGAGACGTACAGAACCACGTGTGATCCAGAACGTAGGCTCTCGGAGAGAGGAACCCTCCTCTGAGTCGTGTCCTCACGCACCCCTCGTGCTGAGGACAGAGCCCTGCCCACAGTAGGTGCTCAGCAAACCCTTGCTGTAGAATCTGCCTCGCCTCCCCTCCCAGGCCCCAGCAGCGGCCTCTCAGTTCTTCTTCAGGGCAGTCGAGCATCAGCTCCCGCTGCCCCAGGTGCTGTGCCCCCCAGGCTGCCTGGGCTTATGTCTGTCTGTCCTTCGGCTCTCTGCTCAGACATCACTTTCTCAGGGATGGTTTTCTTTGACCTGTAGACGACTTTATGCTCTTAATACTCCCGGCATACTCTTCTCTCACTGCTTCGTAAGATATGAATGCATTTATTGGTGGCATTATTTTCCTGATGTCTGGATTTCCCATTTGACCTAAAGCCCTGCTGACTACAGGGGACTGTGTCTGCTTCGCTCATCAGCCTGCCTTCATTTTCCAGGGAGTACCTGGCTGATAGCAGAAACTCAATAAATGTGTGGAGAGTGTATGTGTAACAGTTGATTGTCTCACCTCTGTTCCAGGAGTCCATCAGTAAACATGGGTGGTGGTATGACAGGCACATGTTTCCTACTGTTTCATACTCCGGTCCCATGAGGAGTTGCTAAGATATCGAGTGACATGTGGCTTGAGAGGAGACAGCGTTCTGATCCAGGAAGGGGGTTTTTTGGCCCTAAGAAATCCTAGAATTGTTTTCTAACCACTTTGATTTGTGTTATAAGCCAGTCTTTATAAAAGAGACCACATTATGGAAAAAATCATAGGAACTTCTTTATGAAGGAACATGACAGTGACATAGTGCTTTATAAAGGACAGCAGTAGATACTTGAATTGTAAGAAACGTGATTCATTTCTTTTTGGTGAGTAATGTTGTAAATCATTGTTCATCACAACAATATATTTCACTGTCTCAACCCTTCAGCTTAATTGGGGTAGAAGAGGAAATATAGCTCCTGGTCTGTATTCCAGAAATGAACCTCTGGATAGCACTGCATCAAAGATTTTTACAAGTAAATAATTAATTGGTTTAGAGCAGGCTGACAAATATAATTAAGCAATTTATAGTGGAAATATTCAGTATTTCTCTAATTAGTGACAGAGGAATACCTGAGGCTGTGGTCAGATGAAATACTTCCCAGATGAGTTTTAAGATAAAAGGAAATCCAGAATTTTTCATCATATTTTTCTTTATCATCAGTAATCAGAATTTTAAAGGAAAGACTCTTACAAAAAGTCACAGTTGGATTATAGTTTACCAAGTTGTGATATATATATATGCTATACATTTTCTTTATTGTATCCTAAATTGGACCCAACACATGTTCCATTTTGTAGTATGCCTTATTAATACTATTTATTTCACTTTTCTGTTGCTAAGAAACATATTTGGTGATGGAGACTTAGTATAGAGGAGATAAGAGACTAATCTCAGAAATATATAAACTAGAGCTTTGTTTATTACACTTTGTCAGTAGAAATATTGCTAAAATATATTTAAAATTTTCATAGCCTATTTTGCCAAAATATAGTTTATTCTTTGAACTATTTATAAGTTCCTATATTTATAATTGGCTATTAGAAAGTCAGTTTGAGACAGATAGAAGAAAATATAAGTGCATATATTTAACATTATATTTTTTAAAGCTATACTTTACTAAAATATCAGTAAAACAAGATATAACCCAACATAAAAAGTCTCATGAAGGAAAACTCAGAAGTTTGTTATCAGCCAAAAAATTGTCATATCACACCACACTGGCTAAGAAGGAAGTAAATATTATTCTTACAGATTTTTTTTTAGTGAAATATGAAATACAAATAATTTAAATTGAACTCTGTTTTGTGCCAAGAGTTTGGCACAATCTCAAATAATTAGTTAAGGCTATCTTTTTTCCCCTCCAATTTTATTGAGATATAATTGAGATACATCACTGTATAAGATGTACAGCATAATGGTTTGACTTACATGTAATATATTGTGAAATGAATATCACAGTAAGTTTAGTTAGCATCCATTAGCTCGTATAGGTACAATAGAAAGAAAATGCAAAAAAAAGGGAAAAATGGTTTTATTCTTATGATGGGCACGCTTAGGATTTATTCTCTTAACAACTTCCCTGTATATCAGACAGCAGTGTTGACTGTAGCCATCATGCTGTACATTGCATCACTAGTACTTATTTATCTTATAGCTGGAAGTTTGTACCTTTTGACCATCTTCCTCCAGTTCCCCCTCCCCCCTCCCCTGCACTTCTGGCAACCACAAATCTCATCTCTTTTTTCTATGAGACTGTGTGTGTGTTTTTTATTTAGATTCCATATGTAAGTGACATGATGCAGTATTTATCTTTCACTTAGCACAATGCCCTCAAGGTCCATCCATGTTTTTGCAAATGGCAGGATATCCTCATTTTTTATGGCTGAATAATACTCCATTGTATATGTACCACAACTTCTTTATCCATGCACTGATTGA
Source organism: Hyperoodon ampullatus (assembly GCF_949752795.1). Taxonomy (NCBI): domain Eukaryota; kingdom Metazoa; phylum Chordata; class Mammalia; order Artiodactyla; family Ziphiidae; genus Hyperoodon; species Hyperoodon ampullatus. The sequence continues at coordinate 194,395,702 of NC_136915.1, forward strand.
TGCACACTTAGGTTTTTACCATGTCTTGGCTACTGCAAATAATGCTGCAGGAACATGGGGGTGCAGATATCGAGTTTGTTTTCATTTCCTCTGGATATATTTCCAGAAGTGGAATTGCTGGATCACATGGTTTTATTTTTAGTTTTTTATTTTTAGTTTTACTTTTTTGAGGCTCCTCCACGGCGGCTACACCAGTTTACAATCCCATCAACAGTGTACAAGGGTTCCCCTTTCTCCACATCCTGGCCAGTGTTTGTTATCTCTTGTCTTTTTTTGATGGCCATTCTAACAGGCATGAAGTGGTATCTTATTGTGGTTTTGATTTGCATTTCCGTAATGACTAGTGATGTTGAGCATCTTTTCATGTACCTGTTGGCCATTCATATATCTTCTTTGGAAAAATGTCTACTCAGGTCTTTTGCCTGTTTGTTAATTGGATTATTTGGGGTTTTTTTGCTGTGGAGTTGTATCAGTTCTTTATATATTTTGGATATTAGCCCCTCATCAAATCTATCGTTTGCAAGTATTTTTTCCCATTCTGTAGGTTGTCTTTTCACTTTTTGATTGTTTCTTTTGCTGTGCAGAAGATCTTTAGTTTGATGTCATCATACTTGTTTATTTTTCATTTTGTTGCTTATGTTCTAGGTGTCATATCCAAAAAATCATTGTCAGGGAGCTTCTTCCTATGTTTTCTTCTAGGAGTTTCATGGTTTCAGGTCTCACATTTAAGTCTTTAATTCATTTCGAGTTAATTTTTGTGAGTGGTGAAAGATAAGGGTCTAGTTTTATTCTTTTACATGTGGATGTCCAATTTTCCCAGTACCATGTATTGAAGAGTCTGTCTTCTCCCTATTGAGTATTCTTGGCTCCCTTGTCAAGTATTAGTTGACTGTAAATCCTTGGGTTTTTTTCTCGGCTCTCAATTCTTTTCCATCGATCTATGTGTCTGTTTTTATGCCAGTACCATACTGTTTTGATTACTGTAACTTTGTAATATAGTTTGAAATCAGGAAGTGTGATGCTTCCCGCTTTTTTCTTCTTTCTCAGGATTGCTCTGGCTGTTTGGGGTCTTTTGTGGCTCCGCATAAATTTTAGAATTGTATTGTCTACTGCTGTGAAAAATGCCATTGGAATCTTAATAGGGATTGCATTGAATCTATAGATGGCTTTTGGTAGGATTGACATTTTAATAATATTAATTCTTCTGATCATGAACATGGGATTTCTTTCCATTTATTTGTGTCTTCTTCAATTTGTTTCATCAATATCTTGTAGTTTTCTGAGATTGTTCACCTCCTTGGTTAAGATATTCCTAAGTATCTTATTGTTTTTGATGCTACTGTAAATGGAATTGTTTTCTTTATTTCTTTTTCAAATAATTCACTATTACTGTATAGAAACATTACTGATTTTTATATGTTAATTTTTTATCCTGAAACTTTACTGAATTCGTTGATTAGAACTAATGGTTTTTTGGTGGAGTCTTTAGGATTTTTTACTTATGAAATCATGTCATCTTCAAGTAGAGACAATTTTACTTCTTCCTACCTGGTTCTGATGCCCTTAATTTGTTTATTTTCTTGCCTGATTGCTCTGGTAGGTTCTTTCAGGGCTGTGTTGAATAAGGGTGGCGAGAGTGGCTCCTGTGTCTTGTTCCTGAGTTAGGCTACCTCTTCTTATTTGTAATATATTTAGATATAGGCTGTGTTTTTGGATTGTCAACTGTGTATTTTCTACATTGTTACCACCTGTGTGGTATTTCTTTTAAATTTTGTAGGAGCTTTAATACTCTTCCTTTATACAGACATGTTAATATTTTATACTGATTTTTTTACTGTGTTTATAAATGCACTTTGTATTAGTTTTTAATTGCTAATTATCACAAACTTAGCAGCTTAAAGAAACACAAATTTATTATGTCACAATTTGTGGGGGGGTCAGTAAGTTCACATTACTGGTTTGTGGGTTCTTTGCTCAAGGTCTTAGAAACTGAAATCAAGGTGCCAGCTGGGCCTATGATCTCATCTGAGGTTTAGGGCTTTCTTCCTTGTTCACTGATTGTTGGGAGAATTCAGTTCCTTGAGGCTGTATGATGGAAGTCCCTGCTTTCTTCCTGGCTGTCAACTGGGAGCCATCTTCGAGGCCATGTGGCCCTCTCTGCTGTAGGAGTTTGCTCCCTTAAGGCCAGCAGGAGAGTCTCTCTGGCTTTGAATCTCTCTGACTTCTTTGAAGGGTTTACCCGATTAGGTCAGGTTCACCCAGGATAATCTTCCTGGTGATTATCTCAAAAGTAGCTGATTTAGAGCCTTAATTATGTCTGCAGAATCCTTTCTGCCACATAAGATAACCTAATATGGGGGTGATAGTTCATCACATTCACCACCCAGCTCACACTCAAGGGGAGGGGATGGTGCACCAGGACTTGAGGATTTTGAGGGGTGAGGTATGTCTGAGAATTCTGCTTACCACAAACTTTGATAAGTTAGCTAAAACATGAATTGTTTTGGAGATAATTATTATCTTCAAATATTATAACATGTAAATCTTGTTCGCCTTCTTGGTGTAGTTATTTTTTTGCATTTGCAGACATATTCTTATCTGTTCTTATCCAAATTTAGAGGCTGTACTGGTAATAAAATCACTTAGAAATGTCTTTTACACTCTTGACCTTTGGATCCTTGAAGCAGTAAAATCTCCCCAGCAGCACCATCTATCTTTGCTGACTCTGATTTATGGTTTAGAGGATACAGACACTGTCCATTTCAGCATCTGGCATAAAGTGTGCAGCCCAAGCCAGACCACAGGGAGAATTGCCAGCGATTCCAAATGCAGTCTGTTTGCTGCTGAATCTCTTGTATACGATTGCTATCTATCTTATTTTATACATGACTTAAGAATTATTCAGAAGTCTTAAGGTTACAGATTAGTGGCACTATCTGAAAAAACTATACAGAATCGAATATTCTATATGTAGGTACCTACCTACCTACATCATGCATGTACACCTGTGTGTGTGTAACCATGTAGATTTATGTCTGTGTGGTATGTATATGTAGGTGTGTTATACAGCATTATTTTTACAGAAGCAGTGTTACTGATAAAGTATCCCTTGGGTTTTCTTTGATACCTGAGAAGTTTGGTAATAAAGTAGTATTGAACTTAGGGATTTTAATAAATTGAAAATTATGTACCATAATGGCCGTTATGTCGTCCTGTGAGCATAATGAAAAAGTGGTGTGTAAGTTTTGAACTATATTTACTTAGGAAAAAATAAGAAGATAATTTTCAGGGAACTTTTTGCTCCTTCTATTTGAAGGTAATATTGATTGAAAGCTGCCTTTATAAACCATTTACCACCACGAGCAGTAGTGCTGGTAGCTGTAGACAATTCAGTAGAGAGAAGAGATACAGACTTCTGTCCCATTTTTCTTTGTTCAAATTTCTACTGAGAGACTTTTATCGTCTCATTATTGTTCTGCTGTCTTCCTTGTCCATTAGGAATATTGAAATATCTTTCTAACTCTCTTACTATTGTCTGGTGTAACATAACTAGAAAGAATTCATCAAAGAGGCAAGTGTTGCCCTCTCTGTTTGTGACCTTCCATGTCGTCCTAAAGATGGACTTTCTGCTTTTTCATCTCACCACCTCTGTCTCTAGTCCTCTAATGCAGTAGAGACAACATCTTAAGTATTTCCAAGTATTTCCCCATGAATTTTAGGAACATGGAAGCTTCTCTTAAGAATTATCAACGTGGCAGCAATGCAGGCATCATTCCTTGTAGTAATTCTGGTGCATTCATATCTTTTTCATTGATTTTTAAAAATATCCTAAGTTTCCTAGACACTGATGAATGAACATTTAGAAGGCAACTTTTCAGGGGGAAGAATATTGTGACTTTATAGGAACTTACTTTTCTTGTTTGCTAAATAAGGTCTTTTTCCCCCCCAAGGCTTAATTACTCAAAAAAAATCTTATCTGTTTCACATTTTATACCATAAGATAAAATATGTTTTCCACTTCCATTATTAACCTATATGATTTTGACTTTGGGGAATGAATGGATTACACTGATGTTCTATTAAATTATAATTAGAAACAGCTGAGTACACTTAGCAGCTTTTCTAACATTTATAGGAAAGGAAAAAGACAAGTAGAGCTTGGATGAGAAATGTTTTATCAAAGAGGATAAAATTAGATGCAGATGATAACTATTTTTAGTGATCTCCTGACTGCCAAGCCCATTCTACTTGCATCTTCTAAAGCAACTTAGGATACCTAAATTTTATTCTGAGTGCCAAGGGTGAAAATATTCACACATTGCAAATTAGTATCACATACCAAAATTCTAATTGGGACATAACTATTTTATGCATTTATATAATTCCCAAAATTGGTGTATAGCAAATACTTGTACAGTTTAGTCTGTTGACACCTTCTTATGCCTTTGGAATAAAAATATTTCCCTAGAAAGATTGATACATAATAAAAATCACACTTAGAACTGTCAATTACACTTTTAGAAGCATCCTGTCTTTTCCATCACCCAGTCACTGTGCATTTGATTCTTTGAAATAACCACTGCAAAATATCATCTTATAAAAATGCATTATACTTACAGAAATGTTTGGGAACATAACATCCCTTCTGTTGGTAAATGGTTGACCTAATTACAAGCTCAGTTACCTTATAATTACCTAATTACAAAAATTTGACCTGTTATCTCACGTGAAGGCCATTTATAGCATTAACTGGACCTATGGGGATCTCAGAGGTATTAGGATTGTTATTTTTGCTTTGTTTTTATCAGCTGGAGATTTAAAGGACAGGACATACCAGTAAAATTTGTTATTTTTAAGTGTGAAAATGTGCCAGTCAGGCATTTATTTTTTGTGTTTTATTTGTAACTGAGATACTTTAGAGGCGGCAGGTGCCACACAGATCATCTCCAAACTCTGTTTAATATAGTGAGGACACAGAGGCCCAGCAAGGTTAATCGGCTTGTTCAAGGTCACACAACCATTACTGTCAAGAATCAGGTCTGTTATTAAAGGCGCATATGGATTCTGTGAGTGGCACATGAAACATTTGATGACACTCCCAAGCAGGAAATAGTTCCTCATAGTGAACATAAATTACTTACTTCCTCTTGTTAGATACTTGGAAGAGATGGAAAACAGCTGATGCCTGCAATGCCAGTTCTCATATAATTTCATTATTTCTTGTTATTTAATTACCATTTCTCCTAATTTTCTTCAAGAATGATTTGCCTGACAGGATTGTATTTGTTGTTTTTTTGGTTTTGTTTTTAACTGCAACAGTATGTTGTTTCCAAAGGATGCTTGGTATATGGTTCCCAGGACCAGCACACAATTGTGGGTCCCCTTGTTGACAAATGATTAGGAATTTCTAGGTGGCAGAACAGAGCATTACACTCAGTGCAAGGCCCTGCTTGAACGTATGGGCCGCACACCTGTGAAGCTGGCACTCTGGTTCTGGGTGTTTTGTCTGAAACTTTCTTGTTAAAAATTAATATACCAAACTACGGGCTTAAATATTTTGATACACTATAGAGATTAACTTTTTTGTTTTGATCCAACAAGATAATTTTCTGTTCTTTCTCTGTTGATGAGTTTATGCTGGGTAATACTGTTAAATTTTTTCCCCAAGATTTCCTGAGGAGGAATGCTAGAGTTATAAAACTTAGAAATAAATGTATGTGTTGTTTGGAGTAGTGGTGTCTAGATTCAGGAACCAAGTGACCCAAAAACTGATACTTGATAAGCAGTGTCCACTATGTAATTTGGTCTGGGGCATTTAATTTGTAGGAGGATGTTTGACAATTTAAAAAAAAGATGTGACTATTTTCCAAAAATCTTTGAATGGAAGCAGCTTGCATCAGCTAGCCTCTTTTATATTAATATACATCATTCAGTGACATTGCACATGTTTTACCAGGGATGCTGAATTTCACCTAAGTGAGATGCTGGTAATCGTTTTACACATAAGTGAGAATATAATATAACCTGATGGTTGTATATGCATTTTACATGTACCCTGGCTGCCCTTTTTGTTACATCTTTTTTTTTTGATGTGAATAATGTTCAGTGTTTATTTGAATAATGTTGATGGAGATAGAAAATATGCTTTTAAAGTAAACAATATTTGAAGCTTTGCGTAGAAAAAAGATGAATGTACCTTTGAAAAAAAGACTAAATAATAATCCTGTCCAAGTGGTTAGGTATACCTGAGTGCTAATTTCTGTCTTTTCATGACTTTTTAGATATTTTATTTTCAGATATAAAAAGTTAAAATTCTATTTTATAACATAAATATAGTAAAAATGACATGTCATGTAAGTTTTTTCACAGAAATCTTTATTAATACTAACGTTTAAAAATTATTTATTGCTTTATTAAAAACTTACCACATGACAAATAAATGTACATTTTTAATTTCTGTGTATTGGTATTAGATTTTTTCCAAACCTAGAGCTGAATATTTATGTGGGACTATCTTTTTTTGAGAGAAAAATAGGATTTTTGAGCAGTAATGCTATTTAACTGGATAATTAACTTTTAAAAGATATGTATATATTAGAATAAGTTAAGAAAAGGTGGTTCTTTTTTTAATACATTGGCATTTTGTAAGTTCCTCCTTTGTAGTGCTAATATAAATTTTACCAGTAGTAAAAAGAATTCAAATTTGTATTGCCTTTTTCTGTTCATCCTCTTTTTAAGAGATAGCCAACAGTGCCACCATCAGAACAGACAGCCTTTTCTCATCATAAGTATTGGTTTCCTCAAAAAAAAAAAAAAAAAAAAAAAAAAATCCTACACTGAAGGATGGTTGAAAAACTGCATGTGTTTAAACAGACACATAAAAAATATTGGGAGATAACCAATGACGTAATGAAACTGCTTTTGATTTATTTTATGATCCAGTCAAATTCCTAAAATTATTCTTCAGAAACATGTTAGTAATTTAGATAGTTACATTTGGCCAAGTCATTCCATCTCGGTAGCATTATATTGATGCCAGTTTATTGTTATCATCTTTAATTTGTTATTGAAAGAAACGATCCTAAACAAGAATATGAAAACATGAAAATAGTCAGACTATCTTGGCCTGATTACATCTTCCATTTTGAGGGCAATTTTTTCATTCTGCCCTTTCCTTTATATATGATTCATTTTTTAATAATGGAACTTTAAAGGTAAATTGTCAAGTTAATTATAATTACGGCGGTTTCAGAATCTATATTAAAGCCTAAGATTCTTCTCTCATGGTCTGATACTTACATGATATGGTACATTTATTTCTGAATGAAAAGAAACCTGGTCCCCATCTTCCTGTTGACATCAAACAGTCTTCTGATATGCTAATCCAGAGTGAGGGAAATCACATAGACTGGCTTTATTTGGAGTCATTCCAAGTCTGAAAGAATATTATGTGTATAGAACTGATTTTGCAGCATTGCCCTCATAGAATGAAAACCGATGCTGACACAGTCTGCAATTAATAAGACTTAACATTGAAACATGATATGGGAGGTTTTCACCATTTTAGTATTAACCCTGATTTGCTTTTTAATATCCTGGTCATCTAATTGTTATTTGTTTTTTTGCTACTGATGTAATAGCTATTGAAATTGCTAATAAGTTCATTTCTATAGTATGTGTTCCAATAAAGATTAACCTAAAGTGATTTGCTTTTCCTTAAAGATTTATCCTTTGGCGTATTGAGTGCATATGAGACAGTAGATATAATAATCCTTTGCTAAGTATGAAGTAGGGATACTAGCAGATTTGTTTCCCTGTATTGTTTTTCCTTTCAGCCTGCCCTCAACTGGTCACAGGGGTAGGAACTGACACAGCTCATTATTTTGGAATCATCTGAAGTACCATTCTCCATATTCAATAACAAAAAAAATCAAATTAGTTGAACTTTCAAAAATGTCAAGTCACCAGATAAAGTGCATTAAAGCACGTATTTAAATGTCGATGCCTATTAATAAATGTATATCTTAAAAAGTTAAAATTGTCTGAAAATTTGTTTAAATGAAATACTTCTTCATGTTGGTCATTTATAGACTTTGCTAAGTAGGAAACCAATTACACTTTTGTTTTTGAAAAATAATTTTTATGTAAAGAATCTTTATAAATCTTATGAAGCCACGAACTGTGTTCTTGAATCAGCATATTATTAGTATATTCTTCTAGCAAAGGTAATGTAGAAAAATGGGCATGAATATGTACCTTTGGTTTTGCAGTTATTTAGTTATTGCCCTCTTATGCGTGATGGCCCACTCCTTCCAAGCTAGCATATTTACACTCAGCTTTTTTGCCCTGGTCTTCCTGTAATGTTTTGCTCCCATATTTAGTTTCATTCGTTCAAAGCAAAGTAGTACAAGATTGACTTGGAGTATGCAGTGGAAATACTCATGAAAACTTTTCACATAAATCCCTTTTATTTATTTAATTTTTAATAAATTAAGTGATATTTCAAATCACCAAGGATGGTTCAATATTTAAAGGAATTCTACTTCACTACCTTCTGTCAAGAGAAGGACTGTCTTGTAATGAACATAATCACCTCCAGGTCTCTAGACTCTTTTATTCCGGCTATTCTTAAAATAAAATCTGACATTCTCCTTTTAGGATAAGAAATTACTTTATGTGGATGTTAATTTTTTGAAATAGATGGACACCACAAAGACGTAGCATGATATGGCTTGTGCTGACCTTAGATACAATAGGGAGACATTTAAGCCATTGTGTCCGGTAAAAATCTTGGTATCCTTTCACTATGGAAAATCATGTTTTTTAGCTGGTAATAGGTAGATAAAAGTAGGTGTTTTTCTGACTGAAGTCAGAATCTAATCTGAAGATAGTTTCTATTTCTAAATCTTATTTAAAAATTTTTAAACAGCATTTTAAGAAACAAAAGAGGCTAATTCCTGAAAGGACCGTTTGGAAGTACTTCGTGCAGCTGTGCAGTGCCCTGGAGCACATGCATTCTCGACGAGTCATGCACCGGGGTGAGTTCAGTCATGAGTAACTTTTAGTGCTGGTGTCAGTGATGCACAGTATCAGGCTTTCCCAGGTAATTTATTTCCAAGTTTTGATTTTACTAGAATGATAAGCCTTTAAGTGAAGACTACTTGGTTTTTTTTTTTAAATAAGAATGAGAATTAGTTATTTTTCTGTTTGACTTTTTTTTTTTTTTTTTACTGATTATATTGGTAAAAGAAAAAAAATAGATGCAGGAAAGCAGTTGAACATGCATAAGGAAGAGTTTTTTTTTTTTTTAATGAACTATACATTACAGCTACTTAGATTTTGAATGTTCAGCATTCACTGTTAATATATTCTTAGTTATCAGTCAAATGGTTGGGTGGAATGTATGAAGGTTACATCACTAAGGCATTAATCCCTTGATCGGGGGGTTTGAAAAATTTCAGTACAATTTATTTAAGCAATTAAAATTTCTAAGGTCATCTAAGTAAATAATTACCTGTGTCAGAGTTATGATTTTATATTTTATGTAAACATGTCAATAAATTACTCTTTAGTGGGATATTCTATTTGAAATTGATATAAGAAGGGCACAAATTTATTTTGTGCTTTGAATTTCACAGAAGTTTATTTGAAAATGGAAAACAAAATGCATTTTTAATGAAAATGAATAGTGATCATCATCCTGCATTGATGATTATCTGTCAGGGGACTGAGAACTCAGAAATATTAGGCTATATGAAAATTACTCAAAATAATTGGTTAAAAATTCAAACTGACTTTCATTTTTGAGATATATTTTAAATTCAATGAGAAGTGTTTTTTAATCCCTTGAATATACCTAAACTGACATCATCTTTCACCTGATCACTTCATTTATTCACAGATATAAAACCAGCTAATGTGTTCATTACAGCCACTGGGGTCGTCAAACTTGGAGATCTTGGGCTTGGTCGGTTTTTTAGCTCCAAAACCACAGCTGCACATTCTTTAGGTAAGAGACACTGTATAATTTCATTCGGTTATCTACCCCCCTTCCCCCCACCCCACCCATATGGTTAAAAATGTGAGGGATGTACAGATTACATGCTAGCTTTTATAGTCTAAATAAAACTATTTTAAAAATCATCAGGTCCTGAGCTGAAACCTGTCAGGTATAATGTGTCCATTCATGTGACAGTTGGATACTTCTGTTAGTTTGACCATCAGGCAGGCATTTAGTAAAAGAAAATGCCAATGAACAAATCTAGTTTTAACCATTGCCATGGATCCTTCCTTTTCTTTTACATTAATAATATTAAGGTAATATGAAGAATAAACCATATCTTGAAAAAGAACCTCACCCGACCATTTAAAAATACTGTAGTTGTTTGTAAATGTTTATTTATTAAAGTAACATACATGGTTGTGATTGCTCTAGAGGGGGGACCTAGAGATGATCTATGGCTAAGGAGGAAGATATTCCCCTAAGTTATAAAGAAGAAGATACTTGTAATTTATTCATTCTAGAGCTGATAATATACGAGTGTCCTTTGTACCTAAAATAGAACTGAATGTAGCTATTATAACATTATATTAATGGAAAGAAGGTTGTCCAGTTTAGAAACAATAGAAATTACTAGGAAGAAATAATTTTTTTAATTGAATAACTTAAAGGGAGTGATAGAGCTTCTCCTGAAACTCTTCAAATCATATTGTCCCCTCCTAATATGACTTTGTCAAAATGGTAACAACCAAAATAAAACAAGGATTAAGATAAAAATAAGTTGGCTTTAATTTAATGATGGCCCATCTTTGGTGAAAGATGAAATCATTGAAAACAATTGATTTTTTTGGATAAAATTATTGTTTTTAAATGAGAAATAAAAAATTTTAACTGGCTTGATAAGGAATAGGTGAGTTACACTAAGTAACGAAGTAGTGAAACGAGCATCTGAATTAGTTGACTGGACATTTTTTAATGGCTTTGTCATAAAGGTCCTGTGTGGCCTTGAACCTGTCATTTAATTCTTCTGTATCTAGGATAGTGTGTGGCACATAAGTAGGCACCTGATCAGTATTTGCTGAATGACAGGATATTGAGTCCTAGATTAAGAAGTGGTGGGAAGATAATACTTTACCCTTCACACAGAGTTTCAGTTTTGTCCAGTACTTTAAGAAAATAAAATTTCAACTGATGCCGAGTAACAATGTTTTAGTTTTTTCTTTCACTTTACATTTATTTTTGCAGAACATTACAATTTTTTCAGGATAGGAAAATTTGACATGAAGTTCCATAAGAAATGCATAAATTTGCAGAGCACTTTAATAAAGTTTTATTTGGAAGTTCCAATAGGACAATGCAAATAGTAGAGGATTTCTGTGAAGAAAACTAGACTGTTCCAAGCCAGTGCCACTGATCGTTAGGGAAGATAACGTGTTCACTGTTACTCATCTGAAAGGAATATCCTAACAGCACTCTGTTGTTAATCTACTTAGAAATGCTGGGTTACAGTTACACACGCACACACATACATGCACACAGGCACAACTGCATGTATCCATGCTCCTGCACACACATATGTATTGTGTAAATGCTGCTTTGCAGACTGTCGCTCTGAGCATGCCGTAGTTACCTGACCCTAAGTATCCAGCGTACTATGTGAAAACCAAATCTTAACAGTTTAGGAAATGGGCTTCTTTAGCTTGCCTGTCACTGCCTCTTACAAAAGTCCTCAGTGGGGTTTACAAACGTGTATGCATGTCTTAGATTTAGATGATGTATTATTATATGATATAGAGAGTAAAAATTTAATAGATTTAATAATTCATTAAGAATTTCTAATGTCAGTTTTTATCTAAATCAGTTCACTTAGGGTCATGTAGTTTGTGTGTGTGTGTGTGTGTGTGTGTGTGTATGGACACACACACATATAAATGGGGATGCCCATAATTATAAAACATTCTGAGACACACCTGAAGTACATACAGTGAGGAAGTAGCAATGAGGCTGGTTTGTTTGATGAATGAATCAGTAGAAAAATTTGTTTCACAAGTATTTTTTTTCTATATTATTTGGAGAAAAATATTCTTAAAATAAGAAAACATGCTTTATTCCTGCCTATCTTCTCTGTGAAGTAAAGATTTTGATGGTTGAAACTGAAGTTCACTAAGCAAAGTACGTTGACCGTCAAGAATTAAGGTTTGAACTCTAGCCTACCAAGGTATTTGGACCCAATAAAAATCCTATGTAGAAGGGTCAGGAAAAATTCTTTGCTAACAGAGAATATGTATAAAATAACAAGGACAGAAATTGTGACATAGACTTAGGTTTGTTGACAAGTTGACCCTGATTTCTGCTTTTAAAGAATTATTGCCCTCCTGTGTTACTGACATATATTTTTATTTTTAAGAGCAAATTTAAAAGATTGCTTTTAAAATAAACAATAAGGATATATAGTGCATCATAGGGAAATTTAGCCATTATTTTGTAATAACTTTAAGTGGAGTATAATCTGTAAAAATATTGAAACACTGTATTGTACACTGGAAATTTATAATATATAAATTATAATATAATAAAAAATAAAAGATTGCTTTTATTTTTCCAAAAAGTACTTGAAAATGTGGCCACCTATACAAATTTATTTTGCTCACAGAAAATATGATAAACTGTATGTTTTATAGTATGTTGATTTTTTTTCTGATTTTGCTGAGGATTAAATCTGTAGGGCATGATTTATTTATTCACAGTGCAGGTTTAAATATTAGTGAAACTACAAATGAATGAGATCTGTATATTGTTCATAAAGGAAAATCCAAATAAGTTTACTTTGAATGAAGTCTGTTCTGGTGCCAAATTTTGTTTAATTTTGTAAAGGAGATTTTTTTCAGGAATTTAATTCAAAAGGGCAAAAATACCTAGGATTTTAGAAATATCTTGTTGTAGTAACAGATTTATACTTTATTTCAAAATACATTTTTTTCAAAAATCAAAGATTTTTCACTTATTTTTATTCAATCATTAGTAAGGAACACACTTCCAAATTTTTTTGTATTTAACAATCCTTAAGAGATTGTCAAGTCCTTGAATTTTTCAGTTGTCTCTTCAATTTCTATCTCTTATTTGTATCATTTAATTACATGGTAACATATCGACATGCAATAAAATCTCTGGTTCTCTCACATTTTCTGCAGCAAATGAAGTTGTGTAGGTGGTCACGTTTCCAGTCAGTTTTCACAACCAGTTTTTTTAACTAAGGAGTATGTCAACATAGAATAATAATAATTCCTTAAATTCAGGGTTAAAATTACAGATACTAAATCTGATGTTGCTGGATGTTCAGACCATGTTCAGTTCTTCAAAATTGGAAAAAAAAAAATCTCAGAGGCCTTTAGCTTTTCTTCTGCTCCCACCACACACAGTGTCTCCCAGTCTCTCCACTTTCTGTCCTGTCCTCCTTAATCCACAACAACTTCATGTTTGGACGAGGAAAGTATCCTCCCTTGTTTGTAATATTCCTTCCCCAAAGACATTATCTGATCATGTTACTTCCTCCAAATCTTTGACTGTTCCCTGTGGCCTAAAGAATATCGTGAAAAGTCCTTGGCTTCGCGTTTGGGGTCCTCTAGGTCGGTGTCCGCTGGCCCGCTCCCGTCTTTGGCTACCCACCTACCTCATGATGTCCGTCGTGCTTTTCCTCTTGCCTTGTTCTGAACGTGAGACAGAACAGAGGACACCTGGATTTACCTGCCCATTCTTCTGTGGGACCCTGATCAAGCCCTTCATTCACTTCTCTCAGGTTCAGTTTCCTGGTTTCTAAAAATGGAATTGTGGGTAATAACCATCCTATGTCAAGCAACCCCTAACCTAATGATAAAATGAACGCAAACATGTTTTCTGAACACTCCAAGTTGCTGTATAAATGTTAAGTTGCTTATGTTAACATGACAGTGGTGTGGGGAGAAGAGGAGAGGGAAGTCATGTGAGATTTATTTATTCTGTTGAAATACCTGAACTGAGTCATTCAAAGACATAGGTGCTAAATCAACTAAAATTGATTTCCCAACTCATTAATGGGTGATAACCTGCAACTGGGAAAACATGAGTCCGTGTTTACAGTACTTTCATGCTGCTCCATTTACTTAAAGACAGATTCCCATTTTGCTCCCTTCTCCTTGTAGACCTTCTGCTGTCCTACTCTCTGTCCGGTTCGGTTGGCCAGACATAGTGCGGTCATTTACGGAGTTGCCTGTGCTCCTGGAGGTGGGGAGTAATGTGCCTGATCGTTCCGTACAGTTTGCAGCCTTTCAGCTCCCTGAGGTCCTCACAGTAGGACGTGAGCCATGGATGCAAACTGTTCCCCTTCTAGAGCCCAGGAGACTGAGGCATAGGAGGCGAGTGGGCTTGGCACCTGGACACCAGTGAGGCGAGCTTCCCTAGTCTGCGGCCCCTCTCCCACCCGGCACTGTATGTTTGTGCTGTGTCCAGACCTTGTGGCGTTTTCCCTGACTCTGCCGTTGTTTTCTGACTTGTTGTTACTTCCCTCCATCGGGGTTACCTTATCCCGCTGTGCACATAGCTGAGGGGCCTACAGGTGAAAGTGCAATTTGCCCCCATCCTGCACTTGACTCTTGTGCATGCCCAAGACTCAGAAGTAAACAGGACGGCAGTCTTTCTTCACAACCATCCTGTCTACCAGCTGCTGGGGCTGATATTTCTAAGGAAGTGGCTCTTCTAGACTGAAAACTAAAACTTCACCAAAACCTGTGAAGTAGGAACATGGCAAACAAGGTGTAATTTTTCTCATGTCACCTTGGATTATTTTAAAATAATCCAAATGTATGATTGTTAGTCAAACCATATCAAACTGCCCTAATTTCCTGTGATAATGACCCAGAGGAATCGTCCACGGCTACTAAATATCAACAGCAAATATAGCAGTGAATATGTGCACAGCATTTATTATTTGCAGGCAGGTTTTTTTTGTTGGTTTTTTTTTTTTTTTTTTTTGCGGTATGCGGGCCTCTCACTGTTGTGGCCTCTCCCGTTGCGGAGCACAGGCTCCGGACACGCAGGCTCAGCGGCCATGGCTCACGGGCCCAGCCGCTCCGCGGCATGTGGGATCTTCCCGGACCGGGGCACGAACCCGTGTCCCCTGCATCGGCAGGCGGACTCTCAACCACTGCGCCACCAGGGAAGCCCTGCAGGCAGTTTTAAAGCACATTTTCTCCTCTGTGCCTTCACGTTGTGTGGGGGTAGGTGGGGATTACTGAGCTCACTGTGTTTAATACTGAACCTGACCCCCCTCCCACACCATCCCTACAATTCATGATCCTTATCCTATTTCCATTTTTCTGTTTTTCCTAGGACTTCATATCTTTGAATATGCTGTGTTACTTATTATGCTTAGTACTTTCTGTCTTTCTCCCTCAGCTGTGTGGAAGCTTCATGAGGACAGGGATCTTCATGTTTTTGTTTCTCTGATGTATCTCAGATGTGTAGGAGAGGGCATTGCACATAGTAGATGCTCAGTGCATACTGATCAAATGAATTACAGACAGGCTACACATCAAAGGATGGATTTAACTAAATATATCAGTAAGTATAGGTTAGATTATGCCGCAGGAAGAAACAATAACAGCCTTTAGTTGCTTAGCACTGAAGCGTATTATTTCTGTGGTCACCCGGAGTCAGCTGTGGGCCCCCGTGTCGGTCCCGGTGGCCGCCCGCCCTCCAGGTGGTCACTTGGCATTTCAGGGGGCTTCAGCCTTGTGTGATCTTCATGAGATGAAGAGATCATGGAGAATCACTTACTGGCTCTTAGTTAAGTTTTTCTACTTGAGTATAACACATTAATTCCCATTCATATTTTATTGGCTACAACAAGTCTCGTGGCCGCATCCATCTTGAAGGAGTGGATGAATAATTCTCCCAGGTGTTCAGGAAGAGGAGAACCGGAAACAGTGAAAGTGAACGTTGTCCCACTTCATTGTCATGAGATGAAGGAAACATGCCTCATTCATTTGTTTATGTGGTTTGTACTCCATCTCTCCTTGTTTATTTTTGTGACTTATTTGTAGCTATTGCACCTGAAGGGTAATTAGCTCTCTTGATGGGATTGTGTGGCCGGGGGGAAGGAACAGGGAGCCATGGATAGCCTTAGGGAGTGTCCATCATTCTGAATTAGGAGATTCTGAGCAGAGAGCTTATTTTTAAATCCAGAATGATTCATGAGGTACGCTAGAGTATTGGTCCCTGGTGAGTTTTCTCTTGATCAGTAAATCTGTAATTTTCCCTCCTGGATGTACTTGTGATAGGGACCTTATTTTGGCCAATTTAAAACATTTATAATAAAAATTATTACTTACCAAACTTCAAACACCAGCTGTGCACTGAGTGCCATGTAGCACGTGAACTGCTTTCTCTTCTGCATCTCGAATTCAAATCTTTAAAGTGGTTGTGATTACCTGGTTTAGGGTCCTTATCAGTTAATGAACAACCAGAGCTCTTTTAAATGATAAAAGATCATCATTTTATTCTTTTATTCTTCTTATGGTAAATGTATTGGCTTCTACCCCCCCCCCAAAAAAAAACCCCTCAAAGAATGTACCTCATCCCATCCCCAGACTGTCCAGTGAACTCGTACAGGTCGAGGATGCTTTAGACCACAAGCATTTCCTGTGGGGTTCTTGGCCTGTGGCCGGCTCGGCACGTGGAATTGGCCCACGTGACGCGTGAATCGTCAGTGCATTTGTATTTGTATGTCTCTATTTCCTATTGCTGCCCTAACAAATTCCCACAAATGCGGTGGTTTAAAACAACACAGATTTATTATTTTTGCAGTTCTGTAGGTCAGAATTCCAACATGGCTCTCACCCAGCTAACATCAGGGCATCTGCAGAATTGCACTTTTTTCTGGAGCTTCGAGGGGAGACTTATCCGGGTTGTTGGCAGAATCCAGGTCTTTGGTGTTGCCGGACCCAGGCCCCTTTTTCCTTCCTGTGTCCTCCCGAGGCTGCGTCTCACCTTCTGAAGCTGCCCTCATTGGCTTCTCCCTCCTTCCTCCATCTTCAAGTCCCGCAGTGGCAGGTGGAGACCCTCTCACACTTGGAATCTCCCCTGCCCCTGCCCTTGCAAATGTCACGGACAGGCCAGGGAAGTCTCCCTAGCTTCAGGTCCCTTTGCCGTGTGATGTGACGTTCAGGGCGTAACACCAGGTGCCAAAGTGCTGCCCGCCTCCCCGGATTAGTCGACCTGACGGCTGGAGAGTCTTTGGTGTCCTCCTCTAAAGCCCGGTAAGGTGACGTGGTTTAAAAGTCAGAGGTTTTAGTGGAAGTTCACAGTACTGAAATTAAGCACTTTCTTTTTTAGACAGACGTCTTAACGTTAAAATTTCCCATTTTTAATTATAGACTTTCATCAGTGATATGTGTTTACTTTTCAAGGGAGAAAATACCACACTTGCATTCATGTAAGTTTTGCAGGCAAGTCTTTTTCTATCATTACTATTAGTTTATTAACAGTTCTTTTTTTTTTTTTTAAATTATTTACAAAAGCTCGTTTAATCCTCAAGGGTCGTCTCTCCTTGGTGCCAGTCTTGCTTTTGAGTGCCTTGCCTTCTCATGGACAGAAATAGAAAGCAATTTTAACAAAACTTAATTAGAAAAATTAAACTGCCATAAGATATAACCACATTATGTACTCCAAAGGTATATGTAAGTAATTAAGGGTAGTTATCTGCTATTCAAGCAAATCTGTTTGCATCAAAGTTGCATTTATTACTTACAATGAAGTGTTTCCTATCTGACCGCTTGCTCTAGTGAAAAGGAGAAAAAAAACAACAACAGCTTAATCATGTTCTAATATGGCATTTTACTTGCTTTCTTAATGTCTCCCGGAAGAGCAAAGATAGTTTCCTTTTTGCACGTAAGTGTGTGATTTAATTATTATATATGCTTGTTGTACCTCCTGAGGATGGAATGGATTTTTACAAAGAGCTGGCTAGGGGGCTCTGATACTGGTCCTTGAGTTGGACAAATACTTGAAACCTCTTGGGGAGAAATTGTGTTGTGGTTGTCGTTGTTGTTTGCGTTACAGGGTTGCTTGAACTCCTCTTTCCCTTTCAAAATGAGACAGTGGTTCTCTTATTTTGTAATGTTGCCAGCTGAGTAAACGCATGGCCGTCGTTCCACCAGCATCAGAATTTTCACACTGGGGTCTCTTTGAGTGTACAATTCATGCTCCCCACACTATTTCCAAGTGTGATATATCCTCTGATTACAACTCGGAAAATTAGTGTTCTTGAACCAGGCATTAAAACAGTTTCATTTTTGGTGCCAAGTGCCACCTGTGGTCACGTGCTTGTCCTTCCCACACCTTCCCTAGCACCTCTCTGTGGGTCTTCCCTTGGCGTGTACCCCATCATAGTTCAGCGTGGTTTGGAGCCTTAAAGGCAGCATATGCTTGCTCAGTATTAAAGACTGCTTTCACTGATTTATTTTTAACTTGCAGTCCTTTCTTGACTTAAATAATCAGGCTGGGAAGAAGCTGTTATCTAACTGTAAACTGTGCATGTTTAACCTCTCAGCTACCATAACAAGTATCTATTTGAAACAGAGTAGCTGCAGAGAAGCACTGAACCCTGACCCTCACTCCTGGCCTTTGGTGTGTACATGCTGAGACTTGTAGAAGAGTTCTCTGCTGCTTATTTTGGAAAGATACAGATTTTTTTTTTCCCAGTCGTATTTCACAGTCGTCAATTTTAATGAAATAACTGTTTAAATGCAAGGGACAGAACGACCTGGCTTGAATTCTACATCCACACTTTACTAGCTTTGTGATCTTTGGCAAATTACCTGACTTCCTTATGCATCCTCTCTACAGCAAGAATAATAGTGGTAACATCTCATTAAACTACCTCTTGGGGACTCCCCTGGTGGCGCAGTGGTTCAGAATCCGCCTGCCAATGCAGGGGACACGGGTTCGAGCCCTGGTCCGGGAAGATCCCACATGCCGCGGAGCAACTAAGCCCGTGCTTCACAACTACTGAGCCTGCGCTCTAGAGCCCGTGAGCCACAACTACTGAGCCCTTGTGCCACAACTACTGGAACCCGTGTGCCTAGAGCCCGCGCACCGCAGCGAAGAGTAGCCCCTGCACACCACAACTAGAGAAAGCCCGTGCGCAGCAATGGAGACCCAATGCAGCCAAAAATAAAATAAATAAAATAAATTAATTTATAAACTACCTCATAATAGCCCCCATTTCACTAGCCAGTGAGCCCCATGAAGACAAGGATTCAGCCTGTTTACTTCTGTCTCCCCAGCACCTAGAGCAGTGTGGGCCCTGATAAACTGTTAAAAGCTCAGCAAGGTAATACATGTGATCCATTGAACACAGTGCCTGGAGCAGAGAAACAGTAACTAGAAAATTTTCTGGGTTTTTAAATGTTATTGGTTACACTTGAAAGATGAAAAATTTATTTAATAAATGTCTTTTGTAGAAGAAATATTGATCTACCACTCAGCCATTCTGTACTGACCTCAGATAACACTCCTTACAATTAAGTAAATTTGGCCTCTCTCCATGGAGTCTGCCAACATAATTTCTGGGCTGGCTTAAGAGTATGAAGGAAAAAATGAAAATTAATTCCTGTTCCCTGAAGTCGTGTGTGTTCGTGTGTGTGTGTGTGTGTGTGTGTGTTTAAATCAAATTGAGGTTTAAGATGAATTGTGTCCTTTCAGTTCTCCCAACAAGGGATGTTCAAAGCTTTCTTTTCTGCAATTTGTTCTGAGAGAAAGAAGCAACATTTCTAAACGGAATTTGCTTGTTTCTACCCTCTGATGTAAAACATTTCAGTCAATTGTCCTAGGTAATAGTTTAAAACAGGAATATATCACTTTTTTCCACTTTACTTTCTGTATGGGTGTTTGCAGGGTTTTTATGAGTGCTGGAGAATTTGAGAGCAAAGGGATCTCAGAAACAATCTCATCTTCTTCATCACTGCATCTTACAGATGAGGAAAGTAATAAAAAGAGAGGTTAAGTGGTCCTAGTTAGTTGGTGGCAAAGGTAACATGTGAAACAGATTTCCTGACCTTTGACTGATTTTTCCTTTCCTCCCTTACTTAAAACAAAACAAAAAAAAAAAATAGCAACCCAAATCTAACCATATAAAAAGATGCTTCAGTGGTTCTATTATTTTTTCTCATTCAAGGCTTTGCAGAAATTGCTAAATGTTTATAAACTATTGAAAAAATTCTGTATGTAACTTACTCTGATGAAATGAAAGTTATTAATTCATTTATTCTATGATAGCATGTTAACAGAAGTTTTTGGCTTTCTTAAACATATTGTAGAACTTGTGAAAATCAGTCTTCATTTTGTTAAGGATACATTTTAGGATGTATTTATTGTTAATAGAGTACTTCCCATGTAAAACTTTTCTCATATAGCTAGAATAAGTCAATTAACGTAATGATTTTTTTTTAATATTTGAATGACTGTCTTATTATAAAGAAGGGTCAGATAGCATTTTCAGTTGTTAACAATTTTCCTCTAGTATCAGACTTTCTGTGTTTTATAATGTTATCATCCATTTCTTACTCACTTTTACTCCTGTCAGGAAGTTAAAATGCCTTAAGTATCTGCTGCAGTGAAATATATTCCCGTTTTACCTCCAGCCACGCATTCTGGAAAGACTAGTGGAATCACGCGTCCTGCCGTCTGAGGCTCCTCAACGCACAGTAATTTGCGTGGTCGTTTTAGTGTCTAATCATGTCACTTTGCACCGCCCCCTTGTCTTGTACAGTTGTTAAGAAGTCACCACACTCATGAGGCAACAGCACTAATACACACAGCTGTCATGAATTTTAGAAAAAAAGGTTTTTAGGAAATAATCATGTGTTCATTAAGTTTGAAATGTGGAGAACGTCTCACTGCATTTAAACGCATTTCGCAGTTTCCTGGGCACTTAAACTTTGCAGCTCTGTGCCCGGTAGAGACAGGCGAGGATGGACCCTTCATGGGCAGGGGCCCAGCCTGTGCTCAGTGTTGGCGTCCAGGACGGGGGCGCCCTGCGGGGGCAGGTGGGGGAGGCGGGGGAGCCTGCCTCTCGCCTAATGATGAGTCTCTCCCATCAGTAATCGTAGTGCAGGAGGCAGACTTTCTCCTTTCCCACTTAATGACGCTTTTGGACATGATGTGTCGGTCAGAGAGGTGAGTAGCATACTCAGATTTCCATTTTATTATATACGCAAGATACACATAATTGAAATACCAAAACATGCGTATTTAGTATAAAGACGCTGGTTGCTGGTAATATGAAGGAGAACCCTCGTCTGGGTTTAAAGCCGCAGCGTTAACTCTGTGTGTAACTGTTGGTAATGACCTCCAGCAGCTCCCTAAGAGGCTCTTCTGTATCTTGCAGTTTTTCAGGTTTTAGGTTTAGTTTAGTGGGATTACTAATCATCCCGCTTCTCTGCCTCCTTGGCTCTCAGGCCGGCCGTGCGTTGGGTCTGTGTGGCAGTTAAGGTGTGATGCCGGGGCTAATCTCTGTAAAATGCAAGCATTTGTTCTTCTTTTTCCCTCTCATCAATCTTTTACACTCACATCAAACCCCTAATGTATCAGCAGGTTTCCCAGAGCTACTGGTTAAAATTACCTTTGCTTTTGGTAAACTCTGAACCTTCAAGCCTCAGTGTTTTCAGTCGCCCCCTGTGGATTCCGTGAAGCCTCTCTCTCTGCACATCCCTCACTGCCGGTCACTGGCTGCACGTCCTGCACCCGGGAGCCTGTACAGAGCCATTTATTATTCCAGCTGCACCCCTCCCCCCTCGAATGGAGAGTGTTCAGTATGCCCACAGTTGGTGTCGCTTGTGAAAACTACAAAGTGGAAGGGGCCACAGCGCCCAAAGCTGCAGAGCTTGTGTTTATCTGACTCAGTAATAATACAGATTCTTTAAACATAGCCATTTCTAAAAGTTTCTTGGTTTTTCTCACCCTGAGAGAATTTGGCAAACTTACTTGTTTGTCTTCAGAAGAAATGCTGCAATTAAATCATTTATTTCTTGAAGTTTGCCTCTAATATCATGTCCGAATACTTCATACTTTAAATTTCTTTTATCCTCCTGTTTGCATACTCCTTTTTTCACTTCTTCAGTTCTGTAAATACCTCCCTTTCATCCATTCTGACTAGGACCATCCATTACTAGGAAAAATGGATTCCAGTATAGATAGGATTTCTCATGAATAGATGGTTCATGATGGTTTCAGCTTTTAGCCCAGCATAGTTTCCGCACATAGCCATTAGGTTATAACTTCATTCTTTTGGAAGAAGAGGATGATGCCTTTGAGGATGATGCTTTGACTGTTGATGTGCCGCCTCTTGTTGCCTCTGACTAAACACTGCTGCTCAGCATTCTGACTTACACTCTCATTAGATTTACTGGAAACTCCTAGGGAGTACTTAAAAATTTGTAGGAGAAGGGAATGTGCTTTTCTCTGTGAGCAGCAGCATAGTTTTGGTAGTTGTTGCCTCAAGCAAGTAAAATTTCTAAATAGTGTTCTCAAACTTTGATTTTCTATTTGGCAAAAAGCCTTAGGCAAATAATGGTGAAATAATAGTCATCTAAGTTTGAGACTTAAGATATTCACTTCCAAAGTCACTTCAGTGTTTTTTACCCTTCAAAATATAATGTATATGTCTTACTTATTTTAAGATATTTAATAAATTTTAAATTAAATGTATTAGCATTCATTATATCATGTTCATGTTTTCTAAAATGGTCATAAAAAACCGAAAAATGTACTCACACATCAAAACAAGCAAACCCCAAAATTATCCAGAGTATCTTGTCTCTATAAAGTTCTCAGCAGTAATAGTCTCGGACATTTTTTCAGAGATGTCAGTGACCTTTCACATATGTTATTATATAACCCTTTGATGTACAAAAGTCTGTTTTATTCTTTCTAAAGTGGGAGTAAGGTACTGAAGGTTAATGATTATATCATTTGTAATTTAAAGAGGCACAACAATGTTCTAAGGGATGTTTCTATAAAAGTTAATAAGTATGATTTATTTATACGTACTCTACTCAGTTATGTATTGCTATTTATTTTAAAATTATTATATCATCATGTTTAATTATTTGGGATATACAAGCCATGGTTAAAAAAATCAAGAAATGAAACCAATGTGAGTCACTTAGTAGATTTCCATGTTAGAATTCCTTTCTTTTTCTTTAGTTATGCTCCCTAGATTCTCCCTGAATTGATAAAAAGGAAATAAAGTGTAACCCACCACACCCTTTTTAAAGTGGGATAGTTGAAAACATGCTGTTCAAGGATCAGGGAGGAAAGAGGAAATTTAAAAGTTTTGAGTATTCCCCAGAGCAATTTTCTGATCCTAATGAATTATTTTGATGACATTTTAAATCTGGAATTTTGGATGTAATTTCTTAGCGTAGCGGCATCTTCATTTTTTTCCTTCTCTTGTTTTATTTGGTTTCTTTGTGCAGTGGGTACACCTTATTACATGTCTCCAGAGAGAATACATGAAAATGGGTACAACTTCAAATCTGACATCTGGTCCCTTGGCTGTCTACTGTATGAGGTAGGTAATGGTGATAAATTCCATATATTGAAGTGATTTTACTTACTGGAATATATTTCCCCTATCCTAATAGTATATAGTTATTTTTTTCTGGGTGATGTTTAAGAATTAGCTTTTTAATTATGAGGAAGTTAATTCATTGACTTAGTAACTGTTTTTATAATGAAATTTAGTAACTATACATTTCTACACATTTACTTCCTCTAATATAATTTTAAATTGTTTCCTTTTGATGGGAGTTTTATTTCTTAAATGTTTTTTATGTTAATATAATGTTGCTGTATAATCTTATTTATAAAAATATACATTTGAACATCTATTTTAAAAAAACTGTTGCCCATGCATAACAGGATAGATATAATAGAATGGATATAAAATATGAAAGCATAGTAAATAGCTTTGTCACATTTTTTTTCACTTTTATGTAGATTAATTCAGCTTTAAGGATAGTTTGTAAACAGATAATTCTTCTAGGTTATCACTTAGTTTCCATGAGTAACGGTTTGTATTGGTAAAACTCAGTGAAATACTCTCACCTGTTCTACTGGTGATAATTTATCAAAGGAAGACGGAATCATGTAGATAGATCCTCTAGCAAGTATTGCAGTGTGACAGTTTGAGTGAAGAGAAGAAAGCATGCTATGAGCACATTTTATATTCATGTTATATAGTAATGGTATCAGAGAACACTCATGCTAGGGACTTCTGTAATTTACTTCTTTAATTGAATGGTAATTTTCCTAGGAATATAGGCTTTCAGTCAAAGCTGTTAACTAAAAATTAACCTACATCTCGGTAACTCTTTTAATAAAATAAAATGAAGGAAAATAATGCATTGAATCATTTTCATATTTTAAGATATACAAAGGAAATCTGAACTGGATAGATAGAAACCAGTGTATTTCTTACTCTTTATTTTATGTCTCTTGTCTTCTTGACTTAAATGAAATATATGAGATCATCTATTTTAATTGTTCCACCTTTACTTGGAAGTAGAGCAGCAGAAGGTTTTTTAAAATGTGTATCATAATCTTTATTATTTTTCAGATTGCAGGTTCAAATTTCCTTAATTTAAGGAACCTGAGATTATTTTGTTCTTCCTACTAAATAAACTAATGACCACTTAAAAAGAAAGAGATTTTAAAAACGTTCTTAAAGAACATCCTTAGGATAATTTTTGTTGAGAAAAGTTATGAATTAGTGATAGAACAAAATACATGTTTGTATGTATTCACATGAGATTAAAAGAGATTTATGCTTACTATATTATATTCTATTAATAGGTTGGAACAGTGTTGCACTGATTTGATTATATTAAGTTATTGTAAAGTTTAAAAGGCACTCTGTACATTTTAAAATATTTTATACCTGTTTAGGTGACCTTAGATTCCTTCAGGCCATAGTCTAATAATATTATCAAAGCAACGTTTTCCCTTTATACACCTAAAAGTAAACAGCAAATTGGTTTCCACTAAAGAAATTAAATTTAGCAATGAAAAAGAAAAAGTTCAGTTGAGGTAATACGCAGTTTTTGGGAAGTTTGCTAATTCTTGTAGGACCAGCAGACTCCCATGTCAAAAGTGAAATAATTCTTCACATTCTGGATTTGCCTTTGAGAGGCAGTGTCCCATTTTTATGTATACTTGAACACCAAAGTAAAAATTATTTCTTTGGACACTCCTCCATTCATGCGTGTTATGTGTTGTGGATGGTTTTGAGTTACAGTATTTAACATGGTAACATTAGTTTTCAGCTCAGCACATTTTCTCAGTTGCTCCGTGCAGGTGATTGGGAAGAACTAGAATTTTTCTAAGGATTTAATTTACCTTGATGCTGTACCTCTTTCTGGTTATGTATTAATAGAATGTCAATAAAAATGCCCAGTAGTTTAGCTTTAAAAAATGGGCCATAGCATCACATCGATATTTTATATTGTACCCCCCTAACAATTTACCATTCACGATGGAGTGGGAAGCCTTTTTTGAAAACGTATTTTAAACTCAGAAAATTAGACTTTCAAATATTCCTGAAACCTCAAAAAAAAAAAAAAAAAAAAACTAGCAGTACAGTTTTAATTGATATGCAACAAAGTAGACTTTACTAATTAAAATCAAGATGCTGTGCTTTTGCTACACGGACCTTTACATGGAAAAGTAGGTTTTACACATTTCCTTTATTGTTCAGTGCAGCAATTGCATCCTTCCAGGGTTGTAGGTTGGTGGCTTACAGTTCAAAAAAAAAAGAGAGCTGCCACCAGCCCCAAAGACAGACAGTGGGCTTTCGTCCCTCCAACACCCCCAGAATACTAATCAGGGAAGTCGGACCCTGGAGGTCAGGGAGCAAGTCAATCATTCTAGCGACCGTCTCAGTGTGGAGGATCAAATTAGCCTGAAAAATTCAGCTGCTGGGAGGAGAGGGCGAGCAGCTGTCAGGGGCAGCATCGAGATGCACTAATGAACCAGATGAATAGTGCAAAAGCTTGAAAATAAAAACAGGACAGTTGACATTTTTCATCTGTCAAAGCAGGAGATGCATGAAAATATACTATTCCTGTTTAACTCCTTAGGGGACATTCAGATTTTTTTTTTTTTTTAACACTGCAGTATTGAGACAAAAGTACTGTAATGAACTCCTGGCACATGATAATGAATATATGGACGTTTACTTACAGTTTTTGCAAACACGGAGAGACAATAGTTTACACACACAGTGTATTTTTCAAGGGGGGCATTTTAAAGATTGTGTTTTATCATAAAATGTCCTCGCATTTCAACAAAACATGTAATTATTATTGTAGCCCCTCTTCTAGAAATTTCCTCTCAAATGGAGTGGAAATTTATATGTTTAGGGAC
The DNA here is from genome assembly GCF_949752795.1 of Hyperoodon ampullatus. NCBI lineage: Eukaryota > Metazoa > Chordata > Mammalia > Artiodactyla > Ziphiidae > Hyperoodon > Hyperoodon ampullatus. Next base: position 194,422,160 of record NC_136915.1, read on the forward strand.
ATGCACCTTGTTTGGGGGTTTCTTCTCTTTGTGGGGAACACCTGTTCCTAAGGCAGTTTTGCAGGAGATCTAGGAAAGGGCTGCCGGGCAGCTCTGCGCTCTGCTTCCCCCCAGCCCCGCGGTCCAGGCCGGGAAGGAGTTAAGCTCTGCCTGCAGCGGCCCAGACAAATGAGAGCCATTCGCAGCTCATGTGTCCCCGCCGACGCCCACCCCACCGAGGAGCACTGCTCGGCCCAGCGTGTTGCGCGTACGCCCGGCCTGTCTGGGGAATGTACACATTGTCCTTCCAAAATCAAACTTATTAGCACATGTAGAAAAGGGTGACTGACTTGGGGGCAGCGTCGTACTCTGTGTTGTAGTCTCGCGCCCGCAGTTCAAAGATTCAGGAGGCGAACATTTTCAATTGAATTTTTAGTTTGTATCCCTGCTAACCGCAGTCCTTACTCGCACCTGAAATCAGGTCAAGTTAGAACCTGGTCTTAAAGTTAAATTCAATAATGTCTTTTTTAAAGGCATTCATTCTTAGAGTCGTCTTTTTTTTTTTCTGCATAAAAATCTCATTTGGATGCCTTGAAGTAGCGGCTATGACTCCTAGGGCTTTTGAGCACATTTCGTGTTTTCGAGACATCATCAAAAAAGAAAAGCAGTTCTAATTCATTGTGAACTAGTTGAGGATCAGTTATAACATTCAGACTGAGAAGACATTTTTTATCTCAAAATAACCTTTTCCTACAGAAACTGTCATGTGAAATAAAATGCTATGTGTTCTGTTCCCCAAGCATTGCTAGATTATAATTCAGTTTTAACTTCAGTTTCATTTTTGTTGTATTGTGACCATTACATGGTTGATATATACCATTGATGTCTGTCTAGTCATGAGATATACTAGTTGTTCCTATAGCATTGTATTTACAAAGAGTCTTAAGTTATTTTCTTATTCTTCTAATACTGTTTTATACTGCATATGTGTGTGTGTGTATGTGTTTAAATAATTATATGCTAACCATTTCTCTCTTTTAGGGAAGTTTAAATGTTGAAAATAATAACCAAAAATTGAAGTAAGACTTTTTAGGACTTAATAATTCTCTGAAAAGGATATTCATGAAACACAAAATGCCTAGAGAACTTTATTTAAAGTATTTGTAATTACCCCCCACCCCACCCCACAGTGTAATATACTTGATGAAATCTCCCTTAAAGTTATCATGTAACTATATCAGTTTCATTGGGAGCATTTTACAGATGGCGGCGTTACAGAGTCCTTTCTATGGCGACAAAATGAACTTGTACTCGCTGTGTAAGAAGATAGAGCAGTGTGACTACCCACCTCTTCCTTCAGATCACTATTCAGAGGAGGTAAGTCATTTTTCAGTCATGCACTCATGTTGTTCATTTTGCTGACGTTTGCATTTTATTACAGAATATTCTTTTATCCATTGATACAAATGACGAGTACAGGTGGCAGAAAGAGCACCTTCATTCCGTTTACCTTCTCTCGGAGGCTTGGCTGTTAGAGAGGTGACCACAGTTAGTTCATCACGTGGAAAGGAACACAGCACAGCACGTGGTGTGACATCGGCCACTTCCTATGTGGGGTGGGAACAGTGGCTGACTGCAGCCTCCTGAACACGGCAGAGGGCAGAATTAATGCTGAAGCCAGGCTCTGGGCGACCAGCATGTCCAGTGGCCCCTCTTAACAGGGTCCCGCCTCATGCCTGTGGTCTCAGAGCAGCACACAGTTGTAACTTTCTCTTCTGGTACCACTTGCTTCCCTCCCTCCGGCCCATGTTTCCCCAGAATGGAAGCAAACATCTCTCCGCTGCATGCTTCTCAGCCTTATTCTTTCAGCTTTACCCTCCCTCCTTTTACTTTTACGAGATCTGTCCTATCACCACCTCACTGCTATAGTCAGATTCCTGTAGGAAATGTTTGTGGTTATCACTGTAGATGTGGTAAAAAGTACATTGGGTAGAATTGAAAATCTTAGAAGACTTTACCTTGTTAAGATCTGAGCTGGATCCTTGCTTGCTTTGGAAACCCACTGAAATGAGTTGTTTGGGCTCCACCCAACATCCAGTTTTTCATTGAACAAAACATCTCCCATTTTTGCCTAATGCATCATGATTTGATCTATATTTAAGGAGGAGATATGCAGAATAGCAGTGTCTCAGGTTAACTAAGTGTGTTCACATAACTCTTTTTGGAAAGCTCACTGGGGACCCACCCAGAGAAACCACTGTTTTAGGACATCTCACCTGCTCATGAGCAGCAGATGTTTTGCCCAAGGAAAATGGAAAGGGGCAAAGGAAAAATATGAAACAATTATAATGTTCACCTTTTAGGTGGTCTTATCACTCTTTCTATGTGAAATGAATGCAGTCGGTTCCAATTTTATATAAGGAAGAGTGAGTCCATGTAACTTGAATAATAAATATCTCTAAAGAATTTTTACCATATGTAAGGCATTTGTGGTCCTAGGATGTTGAAAGTACCTTTTTTTTTGTTTCTAATAGTTTTGATACTGATAATCAATGAGGCTTGTTTTTTTTTGTTTCACAGCATTGGTATTCAGGTAATTAGAACAAACTCTTACAAGGCAGTGGTGGTAATTTAGAAGTATTATCTTTATTTGATGTTAATGCTATTATGTTAGCCATTTTTAATTACTATTTTGGGTATAGAATATAAATACGGCACTTCACAAAGCCAACTTCAGAACTCTCGGCCTGGAAATACAGTAGGGTGTGAATAGTCATGCAAAATGATAGCGAGAATGTCAGGGGCCGTCCTTTGTTGTGTCATTCATGCTGTCTTCTTTTTTCCACGAAGCGCATGAATATTTCACATATCTGCATCCTCATCCCCTATTCTTCTTGACTAATTTTCAGACTGTCTGAATTTGCATTTCACATGGTAGCTGATTAGGAGATGCCGAGTGCAGCAGTGAAGCCTCAGCAGGCGGTTGCCATGGTGACCTTCAGCAGGATTTTAATGATGATACCACTAGTGGTTCGTTGAAGTCGGCCTGCCTGCAGGGCTACTTCACTGCAGCTAAGTGTGAAGTTGGATTTGCGGATTCTCAGCCAAGGGGCAAATATCAAAGTCTGGCCCAGATAGAAGAAGGTCTTATGGCTGGGAAAGGAAAACAGATTACACTTTTTTACTTCACTCTATATAGTTACCAGTTTTGAAGAGAGATATAAAGCAAAACATGTTATATGATGTACTTTCCAAAAAAGATAGTACAGTCTCTCCCATTGGTAAAATTTGCTGTTGCACGATGATAAAACTGAAAGCTGTAATGCGTAGGTAAACAGGGAAATGAATTCTTACTGAAGAAATGAGATACCAAAAATACAGACTAATGATCTTACTTTAGTCTTTTCAGTTATGTAGAAAAGTTCTCAGAATAAGAGCTTTGAAATGCAGATGTGCTAATAAATATTTTCTCTCCTTAAGTAGGAACTCAGTTTGTTTGGAAAATAATTATACAGAATTTATGGTAGCAAAAAACCTGAACAGACTCCATGCTGCCATACTTTAACGGTATCTTAATATTCCTTTATATAGTAGGCTTTATAGATCTTTTAAAAGTCCAAATTGCCATTTCGCTTTTTTAGTAGGGCAAAATTTAGGAAACAATGAAAAGTGAAGTGTAAAGTTTTTCAACAGTGAACTTTTAGTTAAAAGACCAATCCATTAGGTGTCAATTTTATAGCTCAAATGCTAACAGACTCTATGTCTGTTGGAAAACTAAACATTTTAAGCAAATTAATTTCCCACCAAATATCTATTTGAAAGCTTACTGAGTTGATTTAGCTACTGCTAAATTTTTAAGGCTCCTGCCCAAAGAGGACACACAGGGAGCATTTCATGAGAATAAAAGGCATATGCCTGCCAACCAGCCTCGACTGATCAGAATCCTGAGGAGCTCTACAAGGTTTATTTCCAGATACAGTCATTCCATGTAGAACAGCTCAGAGTTTAAGAGCTTACGATTTTTAAATTTCTTATAATCTAAGACATAGATACACTTAAGCATTAAAAACCAAAGCTGAGAAATAGTATCCTTTGGAAGAATAAACCTGTATGTCAGATATTTCCTTTTGAATTATGTTGTTGTTATTATGTACAGTTTAGGGTTCCAAACTGAATTATCTCAGCTGCGCATGAATGATATTAGGAACGTATATATATTTGTAGCTGACTAAAGTATCTTTTTTTATGACTTTGGTGTTCAGTATTCTTTCCTTTTCTAGTAGTGATCTCATCCATGTAGCAATAGGGAATTACTGTACTTAACAATAAAAATATTGGGTCAAAAAAAAAAAAAGGTAGATATTTTCCCTGAGATACCTCTTAGTTTTAATTAAACTTGGTGGTGTTGGTGATCAAGAAATTAGCATCAGTGAAGCAGACATTTATTGAACATTTACTATGTCCAAGGAGTTGTAATTCCCACGGCCCCTCGTAGTCTGGTCTGGGCTGAGCTCTCCTGGCGTTCTGATCACAGTGTACTCTCTCCTTTCCTGAACTCTGCCCATGCAGGTTCTACTAGAAGGCCCATGAATTTCCATCTTTCTGTGGGTGCTGTTCCCTTGTGTTGAAACGCTCCTTGCCCTGTTCTTTATCAGGCAAACTCATTGTCTTTAGGACAAACCATGGCCGTCATCTCCTGCGTAAAGTTATCCTGCTCCCCTTTCTCCACCCCTCAAACCCTCCTCCCTTGGCAGCCACACTGCATTATAATTGTTTCTTTTTTCATTGAGGCAGAGTTGATTTACAGTATTATGTAAGTTTCAGGTGTACAACATAGTGATCCACAATTTTTAAAGGTTATACTCCATGTATAAGTATTATAAAATATTGGCTGTATTCTCTGTGCTGTACAGTATACCCTTGTAGCTTATTTATTTTATGCATAGTAGTTTGTGCTTCTTAATCCCCTTTTGTCCCTCCCCCTTCCCCACTGGTAACCACTCGTTTGTTCTCTGTATCTGTGAGTTTGTTTCTTTTTTGTTATAGCCACGTTTGTTTTCTTTTTTAGATTCCACCTATAAGTTATGATGTACAGTATTTGTCTTTCTCTGTCTGACTTACTTCACTTAGCATAATACCCTTCAAGTCCACCCATCTTGTTGCCAATGGCAAAGTTTCTTTCTTTGTTCTGGCTGAGTTGTATTCCATTGTGTATATATACCACGTCTTCTTTGCACATGTGGCTCCCCACTCCAGACTGTCTGGCTCCTGTAACTGCTTTTTATCTGTGTGTCTCTAGGGCCTGGCACACTAAAAAAGGTTCAGTGATTGATTGATCAATCAATTGAGTGAATGATAGAGTGAGATTAAAGGAATAAATGAAAAGAATGAGTGAACCAGTTAATGTCAATTAAATGAGTGAATGTTCTTACAGAACTCTCTATGCAGTGAGGAAGAAAATTACTCAAAAGACAGGTCAGAGGTATGTTTCCTTTTATTGATATTACCTGCTATATGATTTTTTTCATTCTGATAAGCAAGCAACATCATATCTGGAATGTCCAATGTCCATTACTAGGAAATAAGGCAAATAGATTTTTTTCCCTTCAGTTTCTATATTTAATTTCTTTGGGAGACACTGGAGTAATCATCAGAATTGTGCATTTTCACTATTCACTAATTTATCTCAGGAGAATCTAAATTTTAAAAATAGTGAATAGTTTATTGAAAATCATTTATATAGAAAGTGTAAAGTGTGGTTCTCTACTGAGTTCTTTTTAACAGATATCTGAAAATCTGAGCACTAACAGAATGCGAAATATAGATTTGTGTCTTTAACTTTTTTTTTAATTAAAAAATCCTAGCATAAATAGAGAATACACAGGAAAGGTTGAAGAGAATTTTGCCTCAGCAGATTGGAAGGAAGTTCTGAAAAGGTGAGTAAAGAGTTTGTAGATGAAACTGAAAAATGGAAATGAGAGAAGAAGAGTGTTCTCTGTCTGAGAAAACAGAGTAAGGAGAAATTAAATTGAAGATTTGAAAACCATACTTTGAGTGAAAAAGAAACTTAAGTGCCAGATGGTTAAAGCTTTTTAATAAAGTGGACAGTGTTATGATAGCAGTGCTTGTGGATCTGAACTATTATGGCAAATGCTTATCTGTTTAGTAGTAATTTTAAATTTATTATAAGTGACAAAGACTATTTTAGGACACAGTACTTGTGGTTACCTTGTAATTATATTTTTGAAAACTTGATAATTTAGTAGGTCTTACTAGTTCTTTTATAGGTGAAGAAACCAAAATATAATATTGGAGTTAAAATTATTAAACCATTAATCAGTTTTCACATTATTTAATGCCTCTCTTGTACATTAAATTTCTGTTTGTTTTGTGGCTTTATACCTCCAGCCCACAGATAGAAAAATATCAGTTACTATTAAAACTCAGTTAGTTGGGCTTCCCTGGTGGCGCAGTGGTTGAGAGTCCGCCTGCTGATGCAGGGGACATGGGTTCGTGCCCCGGTCTGCGAAGATCCCACATGCCGCGGAGTGGCTAGGCCCGTGAGCCATGGCTGCTAAGCCTGCATGTCCGGAGCCTGTGCTCCACAACAGGAGAGGCCACAACAGTGAGAGGCCCACGTACCGCAAAAAAAAAAAAAAAAACTCAGTTAGTGGAACTACTTCTCGAATATGCAATTATCCTATAAAGTATCAGCCTAAAAGGTCACATCCAAAGAACTAATGGAGAATGGATGAAATGTCATAAAGAAAAAGATTATCATTTTGGAGGTGAATGTTTAACATCATTAAATAACAATTTTTTTCTTTTTACTTTATTACTTCCATTATGATTTCTTCCTTTCTTAGACAATGCCATAATTCCCCCCTCCTCCTTTTTTATTTTTTTTTAAGTTAGAGAAATGGAAGGCAGGAGGGAGGGTTTTTCCCAGGAATAGTTCAGTGGTGCACACTGGCAAAGTCTTCCCTACCACTTCACTCAAATGCCTAAGAATTTCCAGCATCATTTTCATTATTCTTTTTTTTTAATTGAAGTGTAGTTGATTTACAACATTGTGTTTCAGGTGTACAGCAAAGTGATTCAGTTATATACATATATATTTTTCACATTATTTTCCATTATAGGTTATTACAAGATATTGAATATAGTTCCCTGTGCTATATACAGTGGGTCCTTGTTGTTTACCTATTTTATGTATAATAGTTTGTATCTTTTAATCTCAAACTCCTAGTTTATCCCTCCTTCCCTTCCTCCCTCTCCCTTTTGGTGACTGTATGTTATGCTCTAAGAGTTTTATAGTATCTGGTTTTTCATTTAGGTCATTGATCCATTTTGAGTGTATTTTTCTATGTGGTGGTAGACAATGTTCTAATTTCATTCTTTTACATGTAGCTGTCCAGTTTTCCCAGCACCACTTATTGAAGAGACTGTCTTTTCTCCATTATATATTCTTGCCTCCTTTGTCACAGATGAGGTGACCATAGGTGCATGAGTTTATCTTGGGACTTTCTGTCCTGTTCCATTGATCTATATTTCTGTTTTTGTGCCAGTACCATACTGTTTTGATGACTGTAGCTTTGTAGTGTAATCTGAAGTCAGGGAGCCTGATTCCCCCAGCTCCGTTTTCTTTCTCAGGATTGTTTTGGCTATTCGGGGTCTTTTGTGTCTCCATACAAATTTTAAAAAAATTTGTTCTGTGAAAAATGCCATTGGTAATTTGATAGGGATTGGATTGAATCTGTAGATTACCTTGTGTAGCATAGTCATTTTCACAATATTGATTCTTCCAGTCCAAGAACATGATATACCTTTCCATCTGTGTCATCTTCTATTTCTTTCATCAGCATCTTACAGTTTTCAGAGTACAGGTCTTTTGCCTTCTTAGGTAGGTTTATTCCTAGGTATTTTATTGTTTTTGATGTGCTGGTAAATGGAACTGTTTCCTGGGTTTCTTTTTTGGATCTTTTGTTGTATAGAAATGCAACAGATTTCTGTGTATTAATTTTGTATTCTGCCACTTCGCTGAATTCATTGATGAGCTCTAGTAGTTTTCTGTTAGCATCTTTAGGATTTTCTATGTAGACTATCATGTCATCTGCAGACAGTGCCAGTTTTACCCCTTCTTTTCCAGTTTGGATTCCTTTTATTTCTTTTTCTGCTCTGATTGCTGTGGTTAAGACTTCCAAAACTATGTTAAATAAAAATGGTGAGCAAGAGTGGACATCCTTGTCTTGTTCCTGATCGTAGGGGAAATGCTCTCAACTTCTCTCCATTGACTATGATGTTAGCTGTGGTTTTGGCAAATACGACCTTCATTATGTTGAGGTACGTTCCCTTTATGCCCATTTTCTGGAGAGTTTTTATCACAAATGGATGTTGATTTTTTACCAACAGCTTTTCCTGCCTCTATTGAGAGGATCATACGGTTTTTATTCTTCAGTTGGTGGATGATGGATTCGCATGGATTGATATGCAGACCTTGAAAATTCCTTGCATCCCTGGGATACCCCCACTGATCATGGTGTATGATCCTTTTAATGTATTGTTGGAGTTGGTTTGCTAGTATTTTGTTGAGGATTTTTGCATCTGTGGTCATCAGTGATACTGGCCTGGAATTTTCTTTTTGTGTGCTATCTTTGTCTGACTTTGGTATCAGGGTGAAGATGGCCTCATAGAGTTCAGAAGTATTTCTTCCTCTGCAGATTTTTTGAATAGGGTCAGAAGGACAGGTAGTAACTCTTCTCTAAATGTTCGATAGAATTCGGTTGTTCAGTTGTGAAGCCATCTGGTCCTGGACTTTTGCTTATTGGGAGTTTTTTAATCACAGTTTCAATTTCAGTATTTGTGATTGGTCTGTTTATATTTTCAATTTCTTCCTGGTTCAGTCTTGGGAGATTATACCTTGCTAAGAATTTGTCCATTTCTTCTAGGTTGTGCATTTTATTGGCATAAAGTTGCTTTTAGTTGTCTCTCAGAGTCCTTTGTATTTCTGTGGTGTCCGTTGTAACTTCTTTTTCATTTCTAATTTTATTGATTTGAGTCCTCTCCCTTTTTTTTTCTTGATGAATCTGGCTAAAGGTTTATCAATTTTGTTTATCTTTTCAAAGAACCAGCTTTTTAGTTTCATTGATCTTCGCTGTTGTTTTGTTTCTATTTCATTTATTTCTGCTCTGATCTTTATGATTTCTGTCCTACTAACTTTGGGTCTTGTTTGTTCTTCTTTCTCTAGTTGCTTTAGGTGTAAGTTTAGGTTGTTTGAGATTTTTCTTGTTTCCTGAGATAAGCTTGTATTGCTATAAACTTCCCTCTTAGAACTGCTTTTACCTCATGCTTTCGTTTTCATTTGTCTCTAGGTATTTTTGGATTTCCTCTGATTTCTTCAGTGGTTGTTTAGTAGCATAATGTTTAGCCTCCACGTGTTTATGTTTTTTTCTTGTATTTGATTTCTAATCTCATAGCATTGTGTTCTGAAAAGATGTGTGACATGATTCCAATTTTCTTAAATTTACTGAGGCTCATTTCGTGGCCCAGTATGTGATCTATCCTGGAGAATGTTTCATGCACACTTGAAAAGAATGTGTATTCTGCTGCTTTTGGATGGAATGCTCTATAAATATCAAGTAACTACATCTGGTCTAATGTGTCATTTAAGGCCTGTGTTTCCTTATTTTCTGTCTGGAAGATGTGTCTGTTGATGAAAGCAGAGTATTAAATTCCCCCACTATTGTGTTACTGTCGATTTTTCCTTTTATGGCTGTTAGTATTTGCCTTATATATTGAGGTGCTCCAATGTTGGGTGCATATATAATTGTTCTATCTTCTTCTTGGATTGATCCCCTGATCACTATGTAGTGTCCTTCTTTGTCTCTTGTAACAGTCTTTATTTTAAAGTCTGTTTTGTCCGATATGAGTATTGCTACTCCAGCTTTCTTTTGATTTCCATTTGCATGGAATACCTTTCTCCATCCCCTCACTTTCAGTCTGTATGTGTGTCCCTAGGTCTGACGTGGGTCTCTTGTAGACAGCATATATATGGGTCTTGTTTTTGTATCCATTCAGCCAGTCTGTGTCTTTTGGTTGGAGTGTTTAATCTGTTTATGTTTAAGGTAATTATTGACATGTATGTCCTTAGTGCCATTTTGTTAATTGTTTTGGGTTTGTTTTTGTAGGTCTTTTTTCTTCCCTTCCTCTTTTGTTCTCTTCTTTTGTAATTTGATGACTAACTTTAGTGTTGTGCTTGGATTCCTTTTTGGGGTTTTTTTTGGTGTGTATCTATTGTAGATTTTTGTTTTGTGGTTACCATGAAGTTTTGATATAGAAGTCTTTATTTTAAGTTGCTTGTCTTTTAATTTCAAATGCATTTCCAATATCCTGCATGTGTACCACCTCCTCATGATTTCTGGTTTTGATATCATATTTCTGTGTGGATGATTTCCTACCTTTACTGTATGTTTGCCTTTACTGGTGAGCTTTTCCATTCATAATATTCTTGTTTCTAGTTGTGACCTTTTCTTTTCCTCCTAGAGAAGTTCCTTTAGCATTTGTTGCAAAGCTGGTCTGGTGGTGCTGGATTCTCTTAGCTTTTGCTTGTCTAAAAGCTTTTGACTTCTTTGTCAAATCTGAATGAGAGCCTTGCTGGGTAGAGTATTCTTCTTTGTAGGTTCTTCCCTTTCATCACTTTAAGTATGTCATGCCACTCCCTTCTGACCTGCAGAGTTTCTGTTGAAAAATCAGCTGATAACCTTATGGGAGTTCTCTTGTATGTTATTTTTTGCTTTTCCCTTCTTACTTTTAATATTTTTTTTTCTTTGTCTTTAATTTTTGTCAATTTGATTACTGTGTGTCCTGGCGTGTTCCTCCTTGGGTTCATCCTGCCTGGGACTCTGCACTTCTTGGACTTGGGTGACCGTTTCCTTTACCATGTTAGGGAAGTTTTCAGCTATAAGCTCTTCAAATATTTTCTCAGGTCCTTTCTCTCTCTTCTCCTTCTGAGACCCCTATAATGTGAATGTTGGTACATTTAGTGTTGTCCCAGAGGTCTCTTAGAGTGTCTTCATTTCTTTTCATTCTTTTCTCCTTATTCTGTTCTGCAGCAGTGATTTCCACTATTCTGTTTTCCAGGTTACTTATCTGTTCTTCTCCCTCAGTTACTCTGCTGTTGTTTCCTTCTAGCATATTTTTCATTTCAGTTATTGTGTTGTTCATCTGTTTTTCTTTAGTTCTTCTAGGTCTTTGTTAAACATTTCTTGCATCTTCTCAATCTGTGCTTCCATTCTTTTCCAGGATCTTGGATCATCTTTACTCTCATTGCGCTGAATTCTTTTTTGGGTTGATTTCCTATCTCCACTGAGTTTGTCTTCCGGGGTTCTATCTTGTTCCTTTTTCTGGGATATAGTCTAGTGCCTTCTTATTTTGTCTTACTTTCTGTGATTGCAGTTTCCAATCTGCAGGCTGCAGGGTTGTAGTTCTTCTTGTTTCTGCCATCTGCCCCCCTAGTGGATGAGGCTATCTAAGAGGATTGGGCAGGCTTCCTGTGGGAGAGACTGGTTCCTGCCCACTGGTGGGTGGAGCCTGGTCTTTTCCCTCTGGTGGGCAGGGCCATGTCAAGGGGTGTGTTTAGCAGGCAGCTGTGGCCTCCTGAAGACTTTCTGCTGATGGGTGGCACTGTGGTCCCGCCCTGTTGGTCGTTTGGCCTGAAGCATCCCAGCACTGGAGCCTATAGGCTATTGGGTGGACCCAGGTCTTGGTGAGAAAATGGTGGCCTTCAGGAGTGCTCATGCCAGTGAGTACTTACCAGAACTGCCACTGTCAGTGTCTTTCTCCCTCACAGTGAGCCAAAGCCACCCCCCACCTTCGCAGGAGACCCTCCAATACCAGCAGGTAGGTCTGTCCCAGACTCGTATGAGGTCACTGCTTTTCCCCTGGGTTCTGGTGCGCACGAGACCCTATGTGTGCCAAGTGTGGAGTTTGTTTCCCCAGTCCTGTGGAATTCCTGCAATCAAACCCCACTGGCATTCAAAGCCAGATGCTCTGGGGGCTCCTCCTCCCGTTGCTGGACACCCAGGCTGCGGAGCCTGACGTGGGGCTCAGAACTGTGATATAATTATTTCCAGTTTGTGTCTCGCCCACCTAGCGGGTATGGGATTTGATTTTATTGTGATTGCACCCCTCCTTCCATCTCATTGTAGCTTCTTCCTTGTATTCAGATGTAGGATATCTTTTTTGGTAGGTTCCAGAATTTTTTTCTCGATGGTTGTTCAGCAGTTAATTGTGATTTTGGTGTTTTCATAAGACGAGGTGAGCTTACATCCTTCTACTCTGCCATCTCATCTCCACCCCCCCCAGAAAAGTCTTTATGAGAAAATAAACCACGTATTTGAAGGAGATTGAGCCACATAAATGGGGAGGAAAAAGCAGATGGTGGGTTGTTCTGGCTCCATCTGCTGTGGGGTTTCCACTTTGCCTGTTGTCCCTGTGAAGCCTGTCCTTCTGCTCACGCTGCTCATCCACCTCTCCATTTCCCTCACTCTTGGTCCCTTCCCCCTTCGATTACTTCTGGCTCTCGTCTTCCACCCGGGGAGCCAGAGATCCTGTCTCCTTCCGCTGCACCTGCATTGGTCTGTCTGTAATCCTCATGGCGGGAGCATCTGAGGGACAAGCATTTGCTACAGTAGGTTGGAAAGTTCACCCTATTCTGAATTACTGTGCAGAAAAAGTGAGGTTTCTTGACTAGCCTGAAGGGTGCAGCAGTTTTCATTCAGTCAAAAAATGGCTATTGCATCTGCTTGTATCTTGGTTAAATAGAATTAATTTTGGTACCAGTTATCCTTTCTGCTCCTTTTATCATTTTCATCTCTAAACAAAATTTCTGACAACTAGGTGACGTGTTAGAAAACATTATCTTTTAAAATATAAGTATCATTATAGTTTTCCTACTGTTTTCTATATTGTGGATAACTGGGTGTATTTGTTTTTATTTTAATGGGTAAAATGCCAACCTCTTTCTGATTTAAATCTCGCAGATCACCATAGTAAGATGCCTTGTGTATGGCCATACCCCTTAGAATGTTGAATACTACTATCCTCTGCACCACTGCAAAGAATAGAAATTGCAATCCTCAGTCCCTCTCAGTGGGTCTGCCATTAACTGTCAGCATTGTTGAACTTCTAGATGTGAAGTTGTATTATTAAACTTAATTCTGGTAGAATCATATAACCTAGGGGCTAGAGCTAGAAGAATCCTTATAGGTTATCTACTCCAGCCTCCTTTTTGAATAGATGAAGAAATAAACCTCGGGAGACAGTGCCTTACCTCAGGGCTGCAGGTGCCTTGAGCGAGCCTGGCTTCCACAACCCTGTGCGTCTCCTCCCCTCCTCTCCCCTCCCCTGGGGGCCTCCTTCCACACACCTTCTTTCCAGCTGACTTTTCTCACTGGTAGTGGCCTTCCTCGTCACACTGTTAACAGACTCAGCCCACAGATTTTATCACCAGCTTGTTTCCTCCAGATGAAAAAAATCTTCATGGTGGAAGTTGAGGACTGTGAAGAAATTTCAGTAATTTGATAATTTAAGTGCTGTTATAATGGCGAAAAAGAGTTAATGCAAGTGTTCAGAATATCTGAATAATTTCTAAAGACATAAATACTAAAGAATCTGGTTCTTCCTCTTGATTTGGCTTGTCATCTGGGAAAGACCAGATTACAGACATGTGTTTTCATAAACTATGGCAATTAGAATTAAGAATAAAATTCTATATTTTTCACTCATTGGCTGTAGGATCAGATGGAAGGATGTTTTCTTAACTTGTCAAAATGTGTTTTCTGTGATGTATTGGGTTCTCCAAAAAGTGCCTTCAGTTTTTAAGTAAAAATAAAAGACACATTTTTCATTTTCACCAACAACTTTATTGAACAATGTATTCACCCTTTTGTTCCACTACCTCCTGCCATTTTTCAGGCAATTTCATAATTCCATCTTCCCAAAACTTTTAATCTTTTTGAGTAAAGAACTGTTCCAGGTGCCTTTTACAGGGAATTGAAATTTTTTCCATTAAGAGAATTTTGTAAAGACAGAAATAAATGGAAATCCGAAGGTGCAGTGTCTGGTGAATATGGTGGATGAATCAGTACTTTCCAGCCAAGCTGTAACAGTTTTCGCCTGGTCATCAAAGAAACATGCAGTCTTGCGTCATCCTGATGGAAGATTATGTGTTTTCTCTTGACTAATTCCAGACACTTTTTGTCGAGTGCTGCTTTCAGCTGGTCTAACTGGGAGTACTTGTTGGAATTAATCATTTGGTTTTCCAGAAGGAGCTCATAATAGAGGACTCCTTTCCAATCCCACCATATACACAACATCACCTTCTTTGGATAAAGACTGGCCTTTGGTGTGGTTGGTGGTGCTTCATTTCACTTGCCCCATGATCTCTTCTATTCCACATTGTTGTATAGTATCCACTCTTCATCACCCGTCACAATTTGTTTTAAAAATGGTATGTTTTCATTACGTTTAAATAGAGAATTGCCTGTGGAAATACTGTCAAGAAGGTTTTTTTCACTTAACCTATGTGGAACCCAAACATCAAAGCAATTCACATAACCAAGCTGGTGCAAATGATTTTCAGTGCTTGATTTGGATATTTTGAGTATGTCGGCTATCCTCCCACATGGTATAACGTTGATTGTTCTCAATTAGTGTCTTGATTTGATTGCTATCAACTTCAACTAGCCTACCCGACCATGGAGCATCATCCAGTGAGAAATCTCCAGCACCAAACTTCACAGACCACTTTTGACACATTGAATCAGTCACAACACCTCCATACACTGCACAAATTTTTTTGTGCATTTCAGTTGCATTTTTAATATGCTGAAAATGTTGCTTTTTTTTCCATCTTCAATATTAAAATGGTTACACAAAACTTTACCAACTTTGATAAGTCTTTTTTTAAATGCACGCTGATATGACAGGTGTCACATACAATCTAACAAAATTGTTTTGAATGAAGTTAAAGACAACTAAGTGCTACTAGAGCCATCTTACACAAAAAACCAAATGAACCTTTTGGCCAACCCAATAAATAAGTAAACCTCAGTCCTCTCATCTATAAAATGAGGATATAAATACTACTTCATACAGTTGAGAATTAGAATACTATTTGTTACTTAGCTTGCCTTTATTATTCTTAGTTTGGAGGAGTGCTTTTACTTTAATAAAAATGTTATATATATATACAAATATATAAATTGGTTTATGATAAATGTATGTGATAGCCATTTATCCTAATTTCCTTGTATACATTTAGATATATAGTAAGCTATTAAAATTTAAACTTACAATCAAGGCTATTGTAATAAACCTTAGATCAAATAAATGTGTAGAGATCTTCAGTTAATTTGGAGACTTAGAGTTTAAAACTTACCGTCTTTCATGACTTCTGTCTTCTGATTAAACTTCTTTGAAAGATCATAAGATCATTGTAAAGCCTCTGATTATGGAGAATGCTCCTTGCTTGACATTAACACTCACCAATGAATATGCTTCTTAGATCCTTCAACTAATTGTAAAGTCATTGACAGTGGTCACATATATTTCCAGCCAAATAAACATTTAGCGGAACACTTACCCTGTAAGTCTATAGCTGTTCAAAGTGTGTTCCTGTCTGACCACAGTGGTTTCCTGAAGCAGGTTGTCTTTTCTGTCTTTGTAGCTGCGGCAGTTGGTGAACATGTGCATCAACCCAGACCCAGAAAAGCGACCAGACATCACGTATGTGTACGACGTGGCCAAGAGGATGCACGCCTGCATGGCCAGCAGCTGAGCGCATGGATGGCGTGGAGGACGTAAGCAACCCAAGTTCAAGTATTTCTGTGCAAATCATACCTCCCTGTTCTTGGGTGTTAAGATTAATATTTCAGAGCTAGTGTGCTTTGAATCCTTAACCAGTTTTCATCTAAGCTTCATTTTGTACCAATTTAAGTCACCTTCTTGCAAACCCCAGTGACTTTGGAATAATCAGATTGCGTGTTAGGAGAGCAAATGGAACATGATGGTTTTTAATGGCTAAAGATTTTTAGAATTATTTTGAGTTTTGTGCTGATAAGTCGTGTTCAGGTAGACTCTCAGTGCCAAATGTTGGCGGCTCGGCTTGGCCCCATTGGGACAGACGTGCAGCCTGAGGAAGGTATCTGAACATGTGCCTTGTGTGCTGCTCTCCAGTCATTTATGGACATTTGAGATGAACCCAATTGTGAACTTTTGTGATTATTTTTTTAGAAGTTTGAAGTATGTGTGTTAGTTCTTAGCATTGTAGCTTTCAAATAGGATTCTTAAAGATAAATGTAGACATATGAACTATTTGAGAAGCATTTAAAACTCTCATAGATTTAAAATAGCTTATACATTCAAAATGCAACTATTAAATGTGAAAAGATTTGGGGATAAAATGTGAGTCAGACACTGAAGAGTTTTCTGTTTTATTTTGTTTTATTTTAATATCTTTGAAATTCTCCTTGCATTAAAATGGTATAAATGAATCCATTTAAAAAGTGGTTAAGGATTTGTTTGGCTGGTGTGGTAGTAATTTTCTAAGTTGCACATTGCCCAAGGCTTTTTTGTGTGTTTTTATTGTTTGTACATTTGAAAAATATTCTTCGAATAATCCTGCAGTACTATTTTCAATTTCTTTATAAATTTAAATGCTCTACTCATGATTGTACACTATAGTGTAAGCATATGTTTTTATTCATAGATTTTATTGAAGTTCTGATTGATCCCCTTCAGAAATTTTTTTTATTCTTCGTTACTTTCCTATTTATATTGTACGTGCATTTTATCCACTAATGTTTCAGATTTTCTGACAACATAATAACCTTAAAATAAATATTTGATATACCAACACTTTTCCTGGGTTGAAAACATTTTTTTTTTCAATTTTGAAAATTTGGGCCACTGTATATGCACGTGCATTGTCTTGTTAGAAAGAGGGATGTGCATTGTACTGTAGCTGTGAATGTTGCTGTTTCAATTTATCCGACAAGGTTGTAACTTGAGAATATGTTTAAAGAAATGAAAACTGGCCACTACCACAAACAGAATTTTTATGAGCTAAACATTTCTTTTGAGAAGCTTTTAGGCAAAGTACTGTGTTCATGCATAAAGATAACAGAGGTGGTAACACTTCGTTTAGTTTAAGGAAATGGGCAGAGTTTAGTAAATGCTGTCATGGAGATGTTTTCCCTGAATGCCTTCATGTTAGTGGTGACCAGCTCCTCTCAGAGTTGTGAAGCCAAAAGGCTGCATGGCAGTCACTGCCTAAGGACACTGTGCCACCATGTAACCTTGAGACAATAATCCTGCCGACAGGAAACCCTCATGCTCAGAGAACACCTACCTTTAGCCCATATAACTGCTGGTTTTATTTTTTCCACAGAAGTATTTTTCTTACAATCATTTGTAAACTTTGAAAATGTACAAAGGGCAAAAGTGTAAACTTTTTTTCTAAATTTAGTCAGCTACAGTATCTTAATCAGTTCTGAATGGAGGGTAATTTTATCCCGGGACAGACAGAGGAGAGCTGGTCATTCCATATGTGAGGGCCGGACATGCCGTTTCTCCCAGATTCTGGTGACTTTGACCGCACTGGACGCCCGCACCCTCCTTCTCCAGAGTGACGAGGGGAATTGTTTCTGTTGACCGTTAGTGTCATGTTCATTTTAATGTAATATGATTCATGGAGATGAAATGTTCTCTAGTTGGAACAGATACACTCCTTTTTCTTGCAATCTTTAAAGATACATGCATCTAAAAGTCATCAGCTTAACCCCTCACAGGACTTCTAAGCAAAGATTTAAACTTTTCGTTTAAGTGAATCTATCTGCTGGAAGGAAATAGTTGGGAAGAATTTATTGATCAGGGAAATCCATTATTGTTTTCTACATATGGAAACTTTTTGTTTTGGATATTGTATCTTCATCTAAGTGTTCATATTTTTCTTGCAGAAACCACTGCACATAACAAATTTTAATTTTGAACGGGATCATTTCAAAGAATTATGAAGATGATTAATTTTTATAATCACCTATAAAATGTTCTTTGTATTTCTGTTTATAAGTAAATTTTGTATTGATTAAGTAAAACATTTGAGTTGATATGAGGAACAGTAAAATGAAAGGTACATCTGATTATAACCCTTATTTTAGACTTTGGTACCAGTTCCCCAGGACACAACATGGGGTGACTTTGTTTCGTATGCTGAGGTTTAGGAATGGTGGATGAAGCATATCTCTGTATAAATAAAGCACTCAGCAATGTGCAATGATTGTGAATTTAGTAAGACAGGACAGCCACTTCATGACCGCTTACCATTCTACATAGTGTCTATTACAAAACACCATTCTTGTATCAATATACACTTCAGGTGTTACTGTTAACACCTGCATATTTATTTTAACCAAAATGTTATTCATATTAAATGTTTTTTCTTTAAAATGAATGTATTATGTTTATAACCCACGAATGCATCATTATCATATGCCTATTTCAATAGTACTGTAATATGGACTTCTTTTGTGAAGTACTTTTATTTTGTTATGCTACCAATACACATACTAAAAAGACTCAGTTGTTAGCTTTGAAAATTGTATAATATCCTAATATAAATAAAAATATAAAATTAAAAAATAAGTACAGTAAAAATTTTTATGTATCTATGCTTTTTTTCCTCTAAAACCTACCATTGTTTATTTTACTTAACACTTAATCTACAGAAACAGTTCTTCTTCATTTCCATAACTCTATCATTTTGGAGAAGCCTGAGAATTAAAACAGTTGGGGGTGGTGATAGTGGAGGGCTGACAGACCCTAAGAAGTAGGCTTTTAAATATGCATTAAATGAAGGCACATCTTCACCTGTCCCTGTTCCCTTTGGTACATCATCTGCTGTCTTTGAGTAAGAAAAGTTTCTTAAAATTATAAAAGGTGTCTAAAACTCAGGCAACAGATTCTATTCCTATCACTGTAGTATACCCCTAATAATATTACAGATAGTTGGAATGTTCTTTTCACATAGGAAGTGACAACCACTACCATGCCTGGAGACTTGGAGGCCGAAATATCCTAATGGGGTAAAATCTGCCAGGCTGGTAGTAGAGCGAGGGGTATACCTCACACATCAGGATCACATTCCCAGTAGCTTGTGGTGAAGTATAGCTCATTTTATAACCTAGGACAGATAGTAAGGAACCTGCAGCCTCACTGTGTGTGTGCATGTGTGATTGTAAGTAATAGGAAATTTTAGGTTCTAGATGCTGTTGGACTATTTGAAATTTTATTTCAAAAGTATGTTTGTTAATTAGAAAAGTCAGTACCAGGCATCTATGTTTACATGGATTATTAGTTGGTGCAGCTACCTTTACCACCAAACTACTGCAGTAACTAACTTTAAAATCAAAATGATGACATACTGACAAAGATTGCTGCCACAAAACCTTACCAAAAAATATCCATGGAGTTGTTACATTATCTATTTTTAATAACGTGAATTCCAGATGCAATTAATGATGAATTAAAACAGACTCCTCATTGTTTTTCAGAGAAATATGGGGATGTTTGTGAAGTTTATTTTAATTGAGGGGTTTCTCTGAGCGAGTTTTTTTCTGGTCTTCTTAACACACCCATTTCATTGTTCACTTGGGTCTCTAATTTTAATCTTAAAAGAGAAAAATAGAGTAAAAGAGAACTTGAAAGTTAATATTTGTAACCAGGGGTTTTTAAGTAAATTATTTTCATTGCGAATATTACAATGCATAGAAAATAATTTTTTTCACTCCCAGAAGCATAATCCTGTTCATACGTTATTTCTCTAATCCTCACTTTCTCAAGTATAAAGTAGGGATGTAAATTCGTAAACACTACAAGAGAATTAAATTGCAGTGCATTTTATAAAGGGCTAAGTGCAATGCCTGGGACCAAGCGAGTGCTTGCTAAACGGAGCTGTTGTTACACCATATGCATCTTTTCTGACCCCAGTCTTTATCTACTTTTGCCTAATTCTCTCCATTCTAGGCCCACAGGACTGGTTTTCCAAGAGCCCCAAGTTCTTTCTCACCTTAGGGCCAGTACAGCTTAAATAGCTCTTCCCCTTTGGCCAGAAAGAATCCTCCTACTCTTCCGTGGCTGACATCAAATGAACTTTTCCAGGAGCCACTCATCCTATACTTTTCCTTTGGTGCTGACCCCACTGCGCCCAAATGATTACTTGTGTGACTCTTGGTTAACTTGTAATCTGCTAGACCCTAAGCTCCAGGAGGACAGGTGCTTCCTGTGTTGTTCAGTGTGGTGTTATACACTTAACACAGTGCCCCCCTCATGGTAGTCACGCAGTTTATTCTTCTTGAATTAATAAATAGTGCTTATAGTGCCGGAAGTGGAGCTGAGTACTCCAGGGGATTGTGCAGAAACAGCAGCAGTCAGGGAAGGAAGGACAAGTAAGGATGTAAAAGAATCAAAAACAGAACCTAAACCAGAAGAAAAACATGAAGTTATCAGCTACCAAAAGTTACAAAGAAATTAGGATAATAAGGATTAAGATTGGGACCCTGGACTTAATGAGGAAGTCATGGTGATGTTCAAAGTGGCCAATTCACTAGGAGAAGAGTGGAAAACAAGGGGTAAAAATAGAAAAGATGGCATATGGAGAAAAAGTAAATGGTAACCAGGAGTAGTAGTAGCTCAATTTTAAAGATTAAATGATGGTTAAGAGTAGTAGCAAGTGAAGAAACTGAAAATATTAGATCGGGAGTGCAGAGGTGATAAAAAAGAATGAGATCAAAGAATTGATCCACTAACCCCACCAATGTTCACTGAGCATCCCCGTATACCAGATCCATAATACAGTCATGAGCAAATGTCTCTGTTTCCATGGATTTAAAATCAAGTCCAAGTACGTCTCTGGAAATATGTAAATGCAAATTGTGATGAGGAAATTTCCTATGGAGGAAAAGAGACACTGCAGAGGTGACACTTAAGTCCAGACATAAAGCATGAGAAGGAGTCAGTCCACGAACAGACAAGGGGAAGATCTTGGAAGGCAGAGGAAGAATGCCTTGGAAGCTTCAGATGGGAAGTAGCTTGGCAGTCCAAGAAGCAAAAGGTGAGGGGGGTGAGGCGGGGTGGAGGGATGCATGGTGGGTTTGCAGGTGTATATTTTCCCTATATTTGCAACAAGAACTTGGTAATATAAACAGGAAAAGAGTTTATGATAGCTAAGAATTATAAGGTACCTAGAAATAATTGAAAAACATATAAGACCTATATGAAAGAAATTATAAAATCTTGTTTAAGAACACAAAGAAAATCCTGAATAGAAAGAGGCCGTGTTTTTGGATGTGAAAGTTAAATATCAAGTACTATATAATGTTTGTTAGTAATGCATTGTTGATCCAAATCTCATAATTTCTTGCAACCAGATAAAATGATGTCAAAGTTCATATGGAAAAATAAATATATAAAAAGAGCCTAAAACTTTTTAAAAAATAAAAATAGACTGAACTTGACTTATTACATATTAAAACCTACCATGAAGCTACTTAAAGCAGTATAGTATTGGCAGAGGAATCAATGAACAGTGGTGGAATGAAATATAAAGGTCAATCAAAGTATTGTGGGACCTTAATATATGAGAGAGAATGACATTTATGGTAATGTATGTTTTCTTAAAGGCACTAGATGAAAACAAACAGATTTCTAACTCACACTATACAGAAAAGTAAATACCAGATAAATTAATGATCTAAATTAAAACAAGGAAGGAAGGAAGGAAGGGGGAAAGAAAGGAAGAAAGATCAATTAGAAATTTAGGAGAATGCATAACCATGGGAGTAATCTAGATAGGAAACTAAAAAGAAATAATAGCCGTATTTTTGACCACATAAATAATTGGCAGTGGATATCATATGTCAACATATACCACAAACAAAATCAAAATACAAATGATAAACTGGGAATCACATATAGGTAAATATCCTCAGATTGATTAGTAAAATTGGTAAGTAAAAATGCAAGAAAAAAGAAAAAAGAGCAAAAGATATAAAACAGACAATTCACAGTAGAATAAATTCAATTAATAATAGCAAAAGAAATCAGTACACATGAAAAGTGATGACATTGGGTGCTGGAGAAGATGCAGAAAATGCACTCTTTTGATGTTGGCAGGGGGAATTGTGATCATTTAAAAAACAAATCTGGGTAAATGGCAGAGTAGAAGGACCTTGTGCTCACCTCCTCGGACAAGCACACCAAAATCACACCTAACTGCTGAACAACCATCGATTAAAAAGACTGGAACGTACCAAAAAAGATATTCTATAACCAAAGACGAAAAGAAGGAACCACAATGATACAATCAAATCCCATAATGTGGAGGGACAACCCACAAACTGGAGAATATATTGCAGAAGTTCTCCCACAGGAGTGAGAGCTCTAAGCCCCACAGCCTAGGGGTCTGGCATCAGGAGGAGGAGTCCTCAGAGCATCTGGCTTTGAAGGCCAGTGGGGTGTGCCCGCAGGAGCTCCACAAGGCAGGGAAAATAGAGATGCACTCTTAAAGGGCTCACACAAGAACTCGCATGCACTGGGACCAAGGGCAAAAGCAGTGACTTCATAGGAGCCTGTGCCAGACATACCTGCTGCTCTTGGAGGGTCTCCTAGGGAGGCAGGGGGCGGCTGTGGCTCTCTCTGGGGTCATAAAAGCTGGTAGTAGACATATAAGGGAGTATTCATCTACTTGAAACTCTTAAGAGAGGCAGACATTTTGCCTGAGCCAAGAGCAACAAGATCTGGCCCATCCAACAGCCTGTAGGCTCCAGGCTCTAGAACAGTCTCACCCACCAGGGGTGGACGCCAGAAACAAGAAAACTTGTTGAGTTTGGGATTAGCAGATGCAAACTATTATACATAGAATGGATAAAAAAACAAGGTGCTAGTGTATAGCACAGGGAACTCTATTCAATATCCTGTGGTAAACCATAATGGAAAAGAAAATGAAAAAGAATGAATAGATACATGATAGATGATAGATGATAGATGTATAACTGAATCACTTTGCTGTACAGAAAAAGTAACACAATATTGTAAATCAACTATACTTCAATTAAATCAATTATTTAAAAAACCCTTGAGACAAATGAAAACAAAATCACAACCACCCAAAACCTATGGGATGCAGCAAAAGCTGTTCTAAGAGGGAAGTTTTTAGTGATGCAAGCTAAGAAGAAGAAAATCTCAAATAACCTAACCTTACACCTAACTTAACTAGAGAAAAATTAACAAACAAAACCCAAATTTAGTAGAAGGAAAGAAATCATAACTATCAGAGCAGAAATAAATGAAATAGAGCCTAAACAAACAAAAACAAAAACAAAAAATCAAACTAAAACTGGGTTCTTTGAAAAGATAAATAATATTCATAATCCTTAGCCAGACTCATCAGGAGAAAAAGGAGAGGACCCAAATCAATAAATGTACAAATGAAGAACAAGCAGTTACAACTGCCATCACAGAAATACAAAGGACCCTAAGAGATTACTAAAAGCAAATATTTGCCAATAAAATTGACAACCTAGAGAAAACAGACAAATTTTTATATAGGCACAATCTCCCAAAGCTGAACCAGGAAGAACTGGAATATATGAACTGACCAATTACCATTCCTGAAATTGAATCCATAATTTAAAAAGTCCCAACAAACAAAAATCTAGTGGGTGGCTTCATAGGGAATTTCTTCCAAACATTTAGAGAAGAGTTAACACATATCCTTCTGCAAATCTTCCAAAAACTTGCAGAGGAAGGAACACTTCCTAACTCATTCTATGAGGCCATCATCACCCCAATACCAAAAAAGCCAGACAAATATAGCACACACTAAAAGAAAATTACACGCCCATAGCACTGATGAGGATAGATACCAAAATCCTCAACACAGTATTAGCAAACAGACTCCAAGAACAGATCATACATCATGATTTATCCCAGGGATGTAAGGATTTTTCAATATTCTCAAATCAATCAGTATGATACACCACATCAACAAATTGAAGAATAAAAACCATATGATCAATTCATGCAGAAAAAACTTTTGACAAAATTCAACACCATTCATGATAAAACTCTACAGAAAATAGGCATAAAGTGAACATATCTCAACATAATAAAGGCCATATATGACAAACCTATAGCTAACATCATTCTCAATGGTGAAAAGCTGAAAGCATTTCCTCTAGGATCAGGAACAAGACAAGGATGTCCACTCTCAACACTTTTATTCAATATAGTTTTGGAAGTCCTAGCCATGACAATCAGAGAAAAAAAGGAATCCAAATTGGAAAAGAAGTAAAACTGGCACTGTTTGCAGATGACATGATACTATACATAGAAAGTCCTAAAGATGCTTCCAGTAAATGTCTAGAGCTCATCAATGAATTTGGTAAAGTTACAGGATACAAAATTAATACATAGAAATCTGTTGCACTTCTATCCTCTAATAATGAAAGATCAGAAAAAGACATTAAAGAAACAATCACATTTACCATCACATCAAAAAGAAAAGAATACTCAGGAATAAACCTTCCTAAGGAGACAAAAGACCTGTACTCCAAAAATTATAAGATGCTGATGAATGAGATTGAAGACAGCACAAACAGACTGAAAGATATACAATATTCTTGGATTGGCAGAATCAATATTATTGAAATGACTATACCACCCAAGGCAATTCAGATTCAATGCAATCCCTTTCAAATTACCAATGGCATTTTTCACAGAACTAGAACAAATAATCTTAAAATTTGTATAGAGACAAATAGTCAAAGCAATCTTGAGAAAGAAAAACAGAGCTGGAGGCATCAGTCTTCATGACTTCAGACTATACTACACAGCACAGTCATCAAAACAATATGATACTGGCACAAAAACAGAAAGATAGATGAATGAAACAGGATAGAAAGCCCAGAAATAAATGTAATCATCCATGGTCAATTAATCTACGCCAAAGATGGAAAGACTATACAATGGAGGAAAGACAGTCTGTTCAACAAATGGTGCTGGGAAAACTGAACAGCTACATGTAAAAAAATGAAATTAAGCATTCTTTAGCAGCATATGCAAAAATAAACTCAAAATGGATTAAAGAACTAAATGTAAGAGGATACTATAATACTCTTAGAGGAAAACATAGGCAGAACACACTTTGACGTAAATCACAGCAATATCTTTTCCAAGCCAACTCCTAGAGTAATGGAAGTAAAAACAAAAATAAAAAAATGGGACCTAATTAAACTCAAAGCTATTGTACAGCAAAGGAAACCATAAACAAAACGAAAAGATGACCCACAGATTGGTAGAAAATATTTGCAAATGATGTGACCAACAAGGGATTAGTCTCCAAAATTTATGAATAGCTCATGCAGCTCAATATCCAAAAACCAAACAACCCAATCAAACAATAGGCAGAAGACCTAGACATTTCTCCAAAGAAAACATACAGATGCCCGAGAGGTACATGAAAAGATGCTCAATGTCACTAATTATTAGAGAAATGCAAATCAAAACTCCAATGAAATATGATCTCACACCAGTCAGAATAGCCATCATCAAAAAATGTAAAAACAATAAATGCTGGGGAGGGTGTGAAGAAAAAGGAACACTCCTGCATTGTTGGTGGGAATGTAAATTGATACAACCACTACGGAGAACAGTATGGAGGTTCCTTAAAAAACTAAAAATAGAACTACCATATGATCCTGCCATCCCACTCCTGGGCACATATACGAACAAAACTCTAATTCGAAAGATACATGCACCCCAATGTTCATAGCAGCACTATTTACAATAGCCAAGACATGGAATCAACCTAAATGTCCATCAACAGATGAATGGATAAAGATATACAATGGAATATTACTCAGCCATAAAAAAGAATGAAATAATGCCATTTCCATCATCATGGGTGGACTTAGAGATTGTCATACTAAGTGAAGTATGTCAGACACAGAAAGACAAATATATGATATCATTTAAATCAAAATCTAAGAAAAAATGATACAAATGAACTTATTTACAAAACAGAAAAACTCACAGACTTAGAGAATGAACTTATGGTTACTAGGGTGGAAGGGTCAGGGGGAGGGATAGATAGTGAGTTTGGGAATGACATGTACACACTACTATATTTAAAATAGATAACCAATAAGGAGCTACCGTACAACACAGGGAACTCTGCTCGATATTCTGTAATAACCTAAATGGGAAAAAATTTTGAACCAGAATAGATACATGTATATGTATAACTGAATCACTTTGCTGTACACCCGAAACAAACACAAAATTGTTAATCATCTATGCTCCAATATAAAACAAAAATTAAAAAAAAAGACAATCACACACACACAAAAGAAAATTACTGGCCCATATCACAAGGAGAAGAACAAATACTATATAATATCACTTAGATGTGCAATGTAAAATATGATGCAAATGAACTTCTCTGAAACAGAAACAGACGCACAAACATAGAAAAGAGACTAGTGTTTGCCAAGGGAGAAGGGGAGCACCAGATGGATGGCTTGGGAGTTTGGGTTTAGCATATGCAAACTATTATACATAAAATGGATAAAGAACAAGGTCCTACTGTATAGCACTGGGAACTCTATTCAATATCCTGTGACAAAGAATAATGGAAAAGAAAATGAAAAAGAATGTATAGATGGACAGATAGACATATAACTGAATCACTTTACAACAGAAAGTAACACAACATTGTAAATCAACTATATGTCAATTAAATCAATTTACAAAAAACATAGAGACAAATGACCACTCAAAATGTATCAGACACAGCAAAAGCAGTTCAAAGAGGGAAGTCTTATGCAATACAAGCTAAAAAGAAAAAAAAAATCTCAAATAAATAACCTAACCTTACACTGAATGTAACTAGAGAAAGATGAATAAACAAAACCCAAAGTTAGTAGAAAGAAAGAAACCATAAAGATCAGAGCAGAAATAAACGAAATAGAACCTTAAAAAAAAAAATCAGTGAAACTAAAACCTTGTTCTTTGAAAACATAAAAAAATTGATAAACCTTAGCCAGACTCATTATCAAAAAAAGGGAGAGAACCCAAATCAATAAATGTAGAAATGAAAAAGAAGTTACAACTGACATCACAGAGATACAAAGAACCCTAAGAGACTACAATGAGCAACTATTTGCCAATAAACTGGAAAATCTACAGCAAATGAACACATTTTTACACAGGTAGAATCTCCCAGAACTGAACCAGGAAGAACTGGAATATACGAACTGACCAATTACCACTCCTGAAATTGAATCAGTAATTTACAAAGTCCCAAAAACAAAACCCCAGGACCAGATGGCTTCACAGGGAATTTCTACCATACATTTAGAGAAGAGTTAACACCTATCCTTCTGCAAATATTCCAAAAAACTGCAGAGGAAGGAGCACTTCTGAACTCATTCTGTGAGGCCACCATCACCCTGATAAAAAAGACAGACAAAGATATCACACACAAAAAAGATAATTACAAGCCCATATCACAGATGAACATAGATGCCAAAATTATCAACACAATATTAGCAAACAGAATCCAACAATACATTAAAAGGATTATACATCATGATCAAGTGGGATTTACCCCAGAGATGCAAGGGTTTTTCAATATCCACAAATCAATCAGTGTGATACACCAATTGAACATAAAAACCATATGATCCTTTCTAGAGAGGCAGGGAGAGCTTTTGATAAAATTCAACATCCATTTATGATAAAAAAAAAAAACCAAACTCTGTAGACGGTGGGCACAGAAGAAACATACCTCAATGTAATAAAGGCCATATATGACAAACATGGCATTAATATCATACTTGATGGTGAAAAGCTGAAAGAATTTTCTCTAAGATAAAGAACAACAAGATAATGAACATGTCCATTCTCACCACTTTTATATAACATAAGTTTCAAAGTCCTAGCCAGAGCAACAAAGGAGAAAAATTTAAAAGAAGAATCCAACTTGGAAAAGAAGAAGTAAAACTCATTTTTTTGCAGATGACATGTTAGTACACATAGAAAAGTCTAAAGAGGCAACCAGAAAACTGCAAAAACTCATCAATGAATTCAGTAAAGTTGCAGGATACAAAATTATTACAGAGAAATCTGCTTCATTTCTATACACTATCAGTGAAAGATCCGAAGAAAAAACTCAGGAAACAATCCCATTTATCATAGCATCAAATAGAAGAAAATATTGTAGAAATCGACCCACCTAAGGAGGCAAAAGACCCTTACTCCAAAAACTATAAGATGTTGATGAAAGAAATTAAAGCCGACACACACAGATGGAAAGAAAGACCTGTTCTTGGATGGGAAGAATCAATATTGTTAAAATGATCACACTGCTCAGAACAATCTACAGATCCAATGAAATCCCTATCAAAAGACCAAGGGCACTTTTCACAGAATGAGAACAAAAGGAAATTAAATTTGTATGGAAACACAAAAGACCCTGAATAACCAAAACAATCTTGGGAAAGAAGAAAGAAGCTGAAGGAATCACTCTCCCTGTCTTCAGACTATACTACCAGGCTACAGTAATCAAAACAGTATGGCCTACTGGCAAAAAAACCAACATACAGAACAATGAAACACGAAAGGAAGCACAGAAATAAACCATTCAGCTATGGTAAATTAGATTAAGACAAAGGAGGCAAGAATATACAATGGAGAAAATACAGTCTATTCAATAAGTGGTGCTAGGAAAACTGGACAGCAACATGTAAAGAATAAAAATAGAACATTCTTAACACCCTATCCCAAAATAAACACAAAATGACCTAAACACCTAAGTGGAAAACTGGATACTAAAAGACTCCCAGAAGAAAACCTAGAAAGAAAACACTTTGACATAAATTGCAGCAATATCTTTCTAGTATTGGCTCCTACAGTAATGGAAATAAAAACAGAAATCAACAAATGGGACCTAATCAAACTCAAAAGTGTTGACACAGCAAAGGAAAACATAAAGAAAAAGGAAAGACAACCTACAGACTATGAGAAAAAATTTGCAAATGAGGCAACTGACAAGGCCTTAATTTACAAAATATACAAACATCTCATACAAGAGAACAATGAAAAAAAAAGTGACCCAATCAAAAAATGGACAGAAGACCTAGAAAGACATTTCTCAAAGATATACAAATGGCCAAACAGGCACATGAAAAGATTTTCAACATCAGTAATTATTAAAGAAATGCAAAACAAAACTACAAAGAGGCACCACAACACAAAGGTAAGAATGGCCATCATTAAGATGTCTACAAATATCAAACGCTGGAGAGGGTGTGGAGAAAAGGGAACCCTCCTACACTGTGCATGGGGATGTAAAATGCTGCAGCCACTTAGGAAAACAGTGTGGAGATTATTCAAAACACTAAAAATTGACTTGCCATACGATCCAGCAACACAACTCCTGGGTTATATCCAGACAATCTTCTAATTTAAGAAGTTACGTGAATCCCTATGTGCACAGCAGCACTAGTAACCATAGCCAAGACATGGAAGCAACCCAAATGTGCACTGACACATGAATGGCTAAAGCAACTGTGGTATATATATACAATGCAATACTACTCAGCCATAAAAGAGGATGAAATAATGCCATTTGCAGCAATATGAATGGAGCTAGAGATTATCACACTAAGTGAGGCAAGTCAAAAAGAGAAGGAGAAATACCATATATTACCACTTATATGTGGAATGAAAAATCTGACACAAAAGAATTTATCTACAAAAAAGAAACAGACTCAAAGACATAGAGAAGAGACTGGTTATTGCCAGGGAGAGGGGAAGCATGAAAGAGATGGATTGGGAGTTTGGGGTTAGCAGATGCAAACAATTGTACATAGAATGGAGAAAGAACAAGGTCATGGAGAAAAGGGAACTCTCCTATACTCTTAAAGGAAATGTAAACTGGTACACACAGTATAGAGAACAGAATGGGGGTTCCTTAAAAAACTAAAAGTAGAGCTAACATATGATCCAGCAATCCCACTCCTGGGCAAGTATTAAGAGAAATACATAGTTCTAAAGGATACATGCATCACAATATTCATTGCAGCACTCTTTACAATAGTCAAGACACAGAAGCAACCAAAATGTCCATTGACAGAAGAATGGATGAAGGAGATGCGGTACATATATACAATGGAATATTACTCAGCCAATAAAAAGAATGAAATAATGCCATTTACAGCAACAAGGATGGACCCAGAGATTATCATACTAAGTGAAGTAAAAATATCATACAATATTGCTTATAAACAGAACCTAAAAAGAAATAACAAAAATGAACTTCTTTAAAAACAGAAACAGACTCACAGACTTAGATTAAAAACTTACGGTTACCAGAGGGAATGGGGTGGGGAGCGAGGGATAGATAGGGAGTTTAGGATTTACATGTACACACTGTTGTATTAAAACTGAAAACAAATAAGTACCTACTGTATAGTACAGTGATTTTGTTCAATATTATTTAATAATCTAAATGGAAATCAATATGAAAATGAATAAGTACCTATATAATGTATAAATGAATCACCTTGCTGCACACCTGCAACAAACACAGCACTGTTACTCAACTATATTCTAAAATAAAATAAACATTATAAAATTTAAATTAATTAATTAATTTAAGAAAGGAAGAGTGGCCTACTGTTTACGAGAGGAAATTGTATTCAATATCCTGTGCTAAACCACACTGGAAAAGAAAATTAGAAAGAATGCATAGACAGACAGGTGTGTAACTGAAACAATTTACTGTACAGCAAAGGTAACAAAACATTGTAAATCAACTATACTTCAATTAAATCAATTAAAGGAAAACCCTAGAGACAAATAAAAACAAAAACACAATGACGCAAAACCTATGGGATGCAGCAATACCTGTTCTAAGAGGGAAGTCTTTAGTGATACAAGCTAACAGGGAAGAATAAACTTAAATAAATGATGTAACTGTACACCTGACGTAAATAGAGAAAAATGAACAAACAGAACCGAAAAGTAGTAGAAGGAAAGAAATCATAGTGACCTGAGCAGAAATAAATGAAATATAGCCAGATAAACAAACAACAAACAAACAAAAGCTCAATGAAAATAAAACCTGGTTCATTGAAAAGATAAACACTATTCATAATCCTTAGCAAGACATATCAGGAAAAAAAGGGAGAGAGCTCAAACCAATAAATGCAAAAATGAAAAACAAGCAGTTACAATCAACATCATGGAAAGTCAAAGACCCTGAGACTACTAATACCAAATATTTGCAAATAAAATGAACAACTTAGACAAAAAGGACAAGGTTTTACAAAGGTACAGTCTCCCAAAACTGAAACAGGAAGAACTGGAACATATGAACTAAACAACTACCATTCCTGGATTCAATTAGTAATAAAAAGCTGAATCAACAAATGAAGATCCAGGACCAGATGACTTCACAGTGGCATTCGACCAAACATTTAGAGAAAAGTTAACACCTATCCTTCTGCCATTCTTCTAGAAACCTGCAGAGGAAAGGAAACTTCTGAACTCATTCTATGAGGCCACCAATACTCTGATACCAAAAAGCAGACAACGATACCTCACAGAGAAAACAAAAGGACAGACCCACATTACTGATGAACACAGATACCAATATCATCAACACAATATTGCAAACAGACTCCAACAGTACATTAAAAGGCTCGTACAGCATGACCAAGGGGGATTTATCCCAGGGATGGAAGGAATTTTCTATATCCGCAAATCAATCAGTGTGATACACCACATCAACCATTTGAAGAATCATAATCATATGATCATCTCAAGAGATGCAGAAAAACCTTTTGACAAAATTCCACACATATTTATCAGAAAAACTCTCCAGAAAGTGGACATAGAGTGAACACACATCGACGTATGTGACAAACCGACAGCTAACATCAAACTCCATGGTAAAAGCTGAAAGCATTTCCGCTAAGATCAGGAACAAGACAAGGATGTCCATTCTTGCCACTATTATTCAACATAGTTTTGGAAGTCCTAGCCATGGCAATAAGAGAAGAACAAGAAACAAAAGGTATCCAAATTGGAAAAGGGGGCATAAAACGGTCATTGTTTGCAGATGACATGGTAGTGTACACAGAAAATCCTAAACATGTAAGCAGAGATCTACTAGAGCTCATCAAAGAATCTCGTAAAGTTGGAGGACACAAAATAAATAGAGAGAAATCAGTTGTACTTTTATACACTAACAACAAAAGGTCAGAAAAATACATTACAGAAACAATGCCATTTACCATCACATCAAAAAGAAAAATATACTTGGGAATAAACCTACCTAAGTAGACAAAAGGCCAGGACTCCAAAAAATCTAAGACACCGATGAAAGAAATAGAAGACAACACAAACAGATGGAAAGATATACCATGTTCTTGGATTAGAATCATCAACCTTGTCAAAATGACTAGATTATCCTAGGCAGTGTAAAGATACAAAGCAAGGCCTATCAAACTACCAATGGCATTTATCACAGAACTAAAACACATAGTCTTAAAATTTGTATGGAGGCAAATATTCAAAGCAATCTTGAGAAAGAAAAATGGAGCGGGAAGAATCAGGCTCCCTGACTTCAGACTGTACTACACAGATTAAGTCATCAAAAGAATGTGGTACTGGCACAGAAACAGAAATATAGATGAATGGAACAGGAAAGAAATCCCAAAATGAACCCACACAGCTATGGTCAATTAATCTGTGACAATGGAGGCAAAAATATACAATGGAAGAAAGACAGTCTGTTCAACAAAGAGTGCTGGACAACGCCAGTAAAAAAAATGAAATTAAAACATTCTTTAACAGCATGTACAAAAATAAACACAACGTGGATAACAGAACTAAATATAAGACAGGATACTATAATACTCTTAGAGGAAAGCATAAGCAGAACACTCAATGAAAAGACGGAGCAATATCTTTGTCTAGGCATCTCCTACAGTAATGGATATAAGAAGAAAAATAAACAAACGGGACCTAATTAAACTGAAAATCTTTTGCAGAGCAAAGAAAACCATAGACAAAAGAAAAAGACAACCCACAGAATGGGAGAAAATATTTGCCAATGATATTACCTCCAGGGGATTAGTCTCCAAAATTTGAAAAGAACGCAGCTGGGTCAATAAAAACAAACAAACAAACAAACAAAGAATCAGCCACAATGGGCAGAAGACTTAAATAGACATTTCTCCAAAGAAGACATATAGATGGCCAACAGGCACATGAAAAGATGCTCAACATCCCTAATAATTAGACAAATGCAAATCAAACCTCAAAGGAAATATGATCTCTCACTACTCAGAATAGCCATCATCAAAAAATGTAAAAACAATAAATGCTGGGGAGGGTGTGAAGAAAAGGGAACCTTCCTACACTGTGCATGGGGATGTAAACTGGCACAGCCACTTAGGAAAACAGAGTGGAGCTTACTCAAAAAACTAAAAATTGACTTGCCATACGATCCAGCAACACACCTCCTGGGTATATATCCAGACAACCGTCTAATTCAAGAAGGTACGTGAATCCCTATGCACACAGCAGCACTATTAACCATAGCCAAGACATGGAGGCAACCCAAACGTCCACTGACACCTGAATGGATAAAGCAGTTGTGGTATACACATGTACAATGGAATACTACTGAGCCATAACAAAGGATGTAATAATGCCATTTGCAGCAATATGAATGGAGCTTAAAATGATCACACTAAGTGAAGCATGTCACAAAGAGAAGGAGAAATACCATATGTTATCACTTATATGTGGAATGAAAAATCTGACACAGAAGAATGGAGCTACATAAAAGAAACAGACTCACAGACATAGAGAAGAGACTGGTTGTTGCCAGGGAGAGGGGAAGCATGAAAGAGATGGATTGGGAGTTTGGGGTTAGCAGATGCAAACTATTGTACATAGAATGGAGAAAGAACAAGGTCATGAGAAAAGGGAACCCTTGTATACTCTTAAAGGAGATGTAAATTGGTAGAGACACTATAGGGAACAGTATGGGGGTTCCTTATAAAACTAAAAGTAGACCTACCATATGATCCAGGAATCCCACTGCTGGGCATATATTCAGAGAAATACATAGTTCTGAAGGATACATGCATCCCAATATTCATTGCAGCACTCTTTTCCCTAGTCAAGACACAGAAGCAACCAAAATGTCCATTGACAGAAGAATGGATGAAGGAGAAGCGGTACATATATATAATGGAATATTACTCAGCCAACAAAAAGATGAAATAATGCCACTTACAGCAACATGGCTGGACCTGGAGATGATCATACTAAGTGAAGTAAAACTATCACACAATATGGCTTATATAAGGAATCTAAAAGGAAAGGATACAAATGAACTTATTTACGAAAGAGAAACAGACTCACACACTCAGATTACAAACCTATGGTTACCAGAGGAAATGGCGTGGGGGCCAGGGATAGTTTGGGTGTTTCGCATTTACATGTACACACTCTTCTATTACAACAGATTACAAAGGAGGACCTACTGTATAGTACAGGGATTTTGCTCAGTGTTTTTTAATAACCTAAATGGGAACCAATATGAAAACGAATAGGAACATATATAATTTATAACTGAATCATTTTCCTGCACACCTGCAACTAACACAGCATTGTTATTCAACTATATTCTAAAATAAGATAAACAATTTTTAATGTAAATTACTTTAAAAAAGGAACAATGTCCTCGTGTGTCCCTGAGGAAATTGTATTCAATATCCTGTGATAAAGCACACTGGAAAAGAAAATGCGAAAGAATGCCTAGATAGACAGAGAGGTGTGTAACTGAATCAACTTGCTGTACAGCAAAAGGAACAAAACATTGTAAATCTAGTATACTTCAAATAAATCCATTAAAAGAAAATACTAAAGACAAATAAAAAACTAACAATGTCCAAAAACCAATGGGATGCAGCAATACCTGATCTAAGAGGGAAATTTTCAGTGATAAATGTTAACAAGAAGAAAATGCTTACATAAATGATGTAGCTTTACACCAAAAGTAACTCCAGGAAAATGAACAAACAAAATCCAAAGTTTGTAGAAGGAAAGGAATCATAACCAACTGAGAAGAAATAAATGAAATAGAGCCTAAAACACAAACAACAAACAAACAAAAGCTCAATGAAAATAAAACCTGGCTCATTGAAAAGGTAAACAATATTCAAAATCCTTAGTCAGACTCCTCAGGAAACAAAAGGGAGAGAGCTCAAACCAATAAATGTACCAATGAAAAACAAGCAGTTACAATCAACATCATGGAAATTCAAAGGACCCTGAGACAACTAATAGCAAAAATTAGCCAATAAAATGAACAACCTAGAGAAAACGGACACATTTATACAAAGGTACAATCTCCCAAAACTAAACCGGGAAGTACTGGAATATATGAACTAAACAACTACCTTTCCTGGATTCAATTAGTAATTAAAAGCTGAATCAACAAATGAAGATCCAGGACCAGATGACTTCACAGTGGAATTCTACCAACCATTTAGAGAAGAGTTAACACCTATCCTTCTGCCACTCTTCTAGAAACCTGCAGAGGAAAGAAAACTTCTGAACTCATTCTATGAGGCCACCAATACTCTGATACCAAAAAGCAGACAAAGATACCTCACAGAGAAAATAAAAGAACAGACCCACATCACTGATGAACATAGATACCAATATCATCAACACAATATTGCAAACAGACTCCAACAGTACATTAAAAGGCTCATACACCATGATCAAGTGGGATTTATCCCAGGGATGGAAGGAATTTTCTATATCCGCAAATCAATCAGTGTGATACACCACATCAACCAATTGAAGGATCATAATGATATGATCATCTCAAGAGATGCAGAAAAACCTTTTGACAAAATTCCACACGTATTTATCAGAAAAACTCTCCAGAAAGTGGACATAGAGGGAACACACATCGACGTATGTGACAATCCGACAGCTAACATCAAACTCAATGGTAAAAAGCTGAAAGCATTTCCGCTAAGATCAGGAACAAGACAAGGATGTCCATCCTTGCCACTATTATTCAACATAGTTTTGGAAGTCCTAGCCATGGCAATCAGAGAAGAACAAGAAACAAAAGGTATCCAAATTGGAAAAGGGGGCATAAAACGGTCATTGTTTGCAGATGACATGGTACTGTACATAGAAAATCCTAAACATGTAAGCAGAGATCTACTAGAGCTCATCAAAGAATCTCGTAAAGTCGGAGGACAGTAAATAAATACAAAGAAATCAGTTGTACTTTTATACACTAACAACAAAAGGTCAGAAAAATACATTACAGAAACAATGCCATTTACCATCACATCAAAAAGAAAAATATACTTAGGAATAAACCTACCTAAGTAGACAAAAGGCCAGGACTCCGAGAAATCTAAGACACCAGTGAAAGAAATAGAAGACAACACAAACAGATGGAAAGATATACCATGTTCTTGGCTTAGAATAATCAACATTGTCAAAATGACTATATTATCCTAGGCAGTGTAAAGATACAGAGCAAGGCCTATCAAACTACCAATGGCATTTATCACAGAACTAAAACACATAGTCTTAAAATTTGTATGGAGGCAAATATTCAAAGCAATCTTGAGAAAGAAAAATGGAGCG
Source organism: Hyperoodon ampullatus (assembly GCF_949752795.1). Classification (NCBI taxonomy): domain Eukaryota; kingdom Metazoa; phylum Chordata; class Mammalia; order Artiodactyla; family Ziphiidae; genus Hyperoodon; species Hyperoodon ampullatus. Next base: position 194,458,958 of record NC_136915.1, read on the forward strand.
GGAAGAATCAGGATCCCTGACTTCAGACTGTACTACACAGATTGAGTCATCAAAAGAATGTGGTACTGGCACAGAAACAGAAATATAGATGAATGGAACAGGATAGAAATCCCAAAATGCACCCACACAACTATGGTCAATTAATCTGTGACAATGGAGGCAAAAATATACAATGGAAGAAAGACAGTCTGTTCAACAAAGAGTGCTGGACAACTCCAGTATATAAAATGAAATTAAAACATTCTTTAACAGCATGTACAAAAATAAACACAACGTGCATGACAGATCTAAATATAAGACAGGATACTATAATACTCTTAGAGGAAAGCATAAGCAGAACACTCAATGAAAAACCGGAGCAATATCTTTCTCTAGGCATCTCCTAGAGTAATGGATATAAGAAGAAAAATAAACAAACGGGACCTAATTAAACTGAAAATCTTTTGCAGAGCAAAGAAAACCATAGACAAAAGAAAAAGACAACCCACAGAATGGGAGAAAATATTTGCCAATGATACTACGTCCAGGGGATTAGTCTCCAAAATTTGAAAAGAACGCATGTGGGTCAATTAAAAAAAAAAAAAAACCAAACAAAGAATCAGCCACAATGGGCAGAAGACTTAAATAGACATTTCTCCAAAGAAGACATATAGATGGCCAACAGGCACATGAAAAGATGCTCAACATCCCTAATAATTAGACAAATGCAAATCAAAACTCAAAGGAAATATGATCTCACACTACTCAGAATAGCCATCATCAAAAAATGTAAAAACAATAAATGCTGGGGAGGGTGTGAAGAAAAAGGAACCTTCCTACACTGTGCATGGGGATGTAAACTGGCACAGCCACTGAGGAAAACAGAGTGGAGCTTACTCAAAAAACTAAAAATTGACTTGCCATACGATCCAGCAACACACCTCCTGGGTATATATCCAGACAACCGTCTAATTCAAGAAGGTACGTGTATCCCTGTGTGCACAGCAGCACTATTAACCATAGCCAAGACATGGAGGCAACCCAAACGTCCACCGACACCTGAATGGCTAAAGCAGTTGTGGTATACATATATACAGTGGAATACTACTGAGCCATAACAAAGGATGTAATAATGCCATTTGCAGCAATATGAATGGAGCTAAAAATGATCACACTAAGTGAAGCATGTCACAAAGAGAAGGAGAAATACCATATGTTATCACTTATATGTGGAATGAAAAATCTGACACAAAAGAACGGAGCTGCATAAAAGAAACAGACTCACAGACATAGAGAAGAGACTGGTTGTTGCCAGGGAGAGGGGAAGCATGAAAGAGATGGATTGGGAGTTTGGGGTTAGCAGATGCAAACTATTGTACATAGAATGGAGAAAGAACAAGGTCATGAGAAAAGGGAACCCTTGTATACTCTTAAAGGAGATGTAAATTGGTAGAGACACTATAGGGAACAGTACGGGGGTTATTATAAAACTAAAAGTAGACCTACCATATGATCCAGGAATCCCACTGCTGGGCATATATTCAGAGAAATACATAGTTCTAAAGGATACATGCATCCCAATATTCATTGCAGCACTCTTTACCCTAGTCAAGACACAGAGGCAACCAAAATGTCCATTGACAGAAGAATGGATGAAGGAGAAGTGGTACATATATATAATGGAATATTACTCAGCCAACAAAAAGATGAAATAATGCCATTTACAGCAACATGGCTGGACCTGGAGATGATCATACTAAGTGAAGTAAAACTATCACACAATATGGCTTCTATAAGGAATCTAAAAGGAAAGGATACAAATGAACTCATTTACGAAAGAGAAACAGACTCACACACTCAGATTACAAACCTATGGTTACCAGAGGAAATGGCGTGGGGGCGAGGGATAGTTTGGGAGTTTTGGATTTACACGTACACACTCTTCTATTAAAACAGATTACAAATGAGGACCTACTGTATAGTACAGGGATTTTGCTCAGTATTTTTTAATAACCTAAATGGGAACCAATATGAAAACGAATAGGAACATATATAATTTATAACTGAATCACTTTGCTGCACACCTGCAACTAACACAGCATTGTTATTCAACTCTATTCTAAAATAAGATAAACATTTTTTAATGTAAATTAATTATTTAATTTTAAAAAGGAACAATGTCCTAGTGAGTAGCAAAGGAAATTGTATTCAATATCCTGTGATAAAGCACACTGGAAAAGAAAATGCGAAAGAATGCCTAGATAGACAGAGAGGTGTGTAACTGAATCAATTTGCTGTACAGCAAAAGGAACAAAACATTGTAAATCAAGTATACTTCAATTAAATCAATTAAAAGAAAATCGTAGAGAAAAATAAAAAAACCCACAATGACCCAAAACCAATGGGATGCAGCAATACCTGATCTAAGAGGGAAGTTTCAGTGATAGAAGTTAACAAGAAGAAAATGCTTACATAAATGATGTAACTTTACACCAAACGTAACTCCAGAAAAATGAACAAACAAAACCCAAAGTTAGCAGAAGGAAAGAAATCATAACCATCTGAGAAGAAATAAATGAAATAGAGCCTAAAAAACAAACAACAAACAAACAAAAGCTCCAAGAAACTAAAACCTGGCTCATTGAAAAGGTAAACAATATTCAAAATCCTTAGCCAGACTCCTCAGGAAAGAAAAGGGAGAGAGCTCAAACCAATAAATGTACCAATGAAAAACAAGCAGTTACAATCAACATCATGGAAATTCAAAGGACCCTGAGACTACTAATAGCAAACATTTGCCAATAAAATGAACAACCTAGAGAAAATGGACACATTTATACAAAGGTACAATCTCCTAAAACTGAACCGGGAAGTACTGGAATATATGAACTAAACAACTACCTTTCCTGGATTCAATTAGTAATTAAAAGCTGAATCAACAAATGAAGATCCAGGACCAGATGACTTCACAGTGGAATTCTACCAGCCATTTAGAGAAGAGTTAACACCTATCCTTCTGCCACTCTTCTAGAAACCTGCAGAGGAAAGAAAACTTCTGAACTCATTCTATGAGGCCACCAATACTCTGATACCAAAAAGCAGACAAAGATACCTCACAGAGAAAATAAAAGGACAGACCCACATCACTGATGAACATAGATACCAATATCATCAACACAATATTGCAAACAGACTCCAACAGTACATTAAAAGGCTCGTACAGCATGATCAAGTGGGATTTATCCCAGGGATGGAAGGAATTTTCTATATCTGCAAATCAATCAGTGTGATACACCACATCAACCAATTGAAGAATCTTAATCATATGATCATCTCAAGAGATGCAGAAAAACCTTTTGACAAAATTCCACACATATTTATCAGGAAAACTCTCCAGAAAGCGGACATAGAGGGAACACACCTCGACGTATGTGACAAACCGACAGCTAACATCAAACTCAATGGTAAAAAGCTGAAAGCATTTCCGCTAAGATCAGGAACAAGACAAGGATGTGCATCCTTGCCACTATTATTCAACATAGTTTTGGAAGTCCTAGCCATGGCAATCAGAGAAGAACAAGAAACAAAATGTATCCAAATTGGAAAAGGGGGCATAAAACGGTCATTGTTTGCAGATGACATGGTAGTGTACATAGAAAATCCTAAACATGTAAGCAGAGATCTACTAGAGCTCATCAAAGAATCTCGTAAAGTTGGAGGATACAAAATAAATACAGAGAAATCAGTTGTACTTTTAAACACTAACAACAAAAGGTCAGAAAAATACATTACAGAAACAATGCCATTTACCATCACATCAAAAAGAAAACTATACTTAGGAATAAACCTACCTAAGTAGACAAAAGGCCAGGACTCCAAAAAATCTAAGACACCGATGAAAGAAATAGAAGACAACACAAACAGATGGAAAGATATACCATGTTCTTGGATTAGAATAATCAACATTGTCAAAGTGACTATATTATCCTAGGCAGTGTAAAGATACAGAGCAAGGCCTATCAAACTACCAATGGCATTTATCACAGAACTAAAACACATAGTCTTAAAATTTGTATGGAGGCAAATATTCAAAGCAATCTTGAGAAAGAAAAATGGAGCGGGAAGAATCAGGCTCCCTGACTTCAGACTGTACTACACAGATTAAGTCATCAAAAGAATGTGGTACTGGCACAGAAACAGAAATATAGATGAATGGAACAGGAGAGAAATCCCAAAATGAACCCACACATCGATGGTCAATTAATCTGTGACAATGGAGGCAAAAATATACATGGAAGAAAGACAGTCTGTTCAACAAAGAGTGCTGGACAACTCCCGTAAATAAAATGAAATTAAAACATTCTTTAGCAGCATGTACAAAAATAAACACAACGTGGATGACAGATCAAAATATAAGACAGGATACTATAATACTCTTAGAGGAAAGCATAAGCAGAACACTCAATGAGAAACCGGAGCAATATCTTTGTCTAGGCATCTCCTAGAGTAATGGATATAAGAAGAAAAATAAACAAACGGGACCTAATTAAACTGAAAATCTTTTGCAGAGCAAAGAAAACCATAGACAAAAGAAAAAGACAACCCACAGAATGGGAGAAAATATTTGCCAATGATACTACCTCCAGGGGATTAGTCTCCAAAATTTGAAAAGAACTCATGTGGGTCAATAAAAAAAAAAAAAAAAAAAAAACCAAAGAAAGAATCAGCCACAATGGGCAGAAGACTTAAATAGACATTTCTCCAAAGAAGACATATAGATGGCCAACAGGCACATGAAAAGATGCTCAACATCCCTAATAATTAGACAAATGCAAATCAAAACTCAAAGGAAATATGATCTCACACTACTCAGAATAGCCATCATCAAAAAATGTAAAAACAATAAATGCTGGGGAGGGTGTGAAGAAAAAGGAACCTTCCTACACTGTGCATGGGGATGTAAACTGGCACAGCCACTGAGGAAAACAGAGTGGAGCTTACTCAAAAAACTAAAAATTGACTTGCCATACGATCCAGCAACACACCTCCTGGGTATATATCCAGACAACCGTCTAATTCAAGAAGGTACGTGTATCCCTGTGTGCACAGCAGCACTATTAACCATAGCCAAGACATGGAGGCAACCCAAACGTCCACCGACACCTGAATGGCTAAAGCAGTTGTGGTATACATATATACAGTGGAATACTACTCAGCCATAACAAAGGATGTAATAATGCCATTTGCAGCAATATGAATGGAGCTAAAAATGATCACACTAAGTGAAGCATGTCACAAAGAGAAGGAGAAATACCATATGTTATCACTTATATGTGGAATGAAAAATCTGACACAAAAGAACGGAGCTGCATAAAAGAAACAGACTCACAGACATAGAGAAGAGACTGGTTGTTGCCAGGGAGAGGGGAAGCATGAAAGAGATGGATTGGGAGTTTGGGGTTAGCAGATGCAAACTATTGTACATAGAATGGAGAAAGAACAAGGTCATGAGAAAAGGGAACCCTTGTATACTCTTAAAGGAGATGTAAATTGGTAGAGACACTATAGGGAACAGTACGGGGGTTATTATAAAACTAAAAGTAGACCTACCATATGATCCAGGAATCCCACTGCTGGGCATATATTCAGAGAAATACATAGTTCTAAAGGATACATGCATCCCAATATTCATTGCAGCACTCTTTACCCTAGTCAAGACACAGAGGCAACCAAAATGTCCATTGACAGAAGAATGGATGAAGGAGAAGTGGTACATATATATAATGGAATATTACTCAGCCAACAAAAAGATGAAATAATGCCATTTACAGCAACATGGCTGGACCTGGAGATGATCATACTAAGTGAAGTAAAACTATCACACAATATGGCTTCTATAAGGAATCTAAAAGGAAAGGATACAAATGAACTCATTTACGAAAGAGAAACAGACTCACACACTCAGATTACAAACCTATGGTTACCAGAGGAAATGGCGTGGGGGCGAGGGATAGTTTGGGAGTTTTGGATTTACACGTACACACTCTTCTATTAAAACAGATTACAAATGAGGACCTACTGTATAGTACAGGGATTTTGCTCAGTATTTTTTAATAACCTAAATGGGAACCAATATGAAAACGAATAGGAACATATATAATTTATAACTGAATCACTTTGCTGCACACCTGCAACTAACACAGCATTGTTATTCAACTCTATTCTAAAATAAGATAAACATTTTTTAATGTAAATTAATTATTTAATTTTAAAAAGGAACAATGTCCTAGTGAGTAGCAAAGGAAATTGTATTCAATATCCTGTGATAAAGCACACTGGAAAAGAAAATGCGAAAGAATGCCTAGATAGACAGAGAGGTGTGTAACTGAATCAATTTGCTGTACAGCAAAAGGAACAAAACATTGTAAATCAAGTATACTTCAATTAAATCAATTAAAAGAAAATCGTAGAGAAAAATAAAAAAACCCACAATGACCCAAAACCAATGGGATGCAGCAATACCTGATCTAAGAGGGAAGTTTCAGTGATAGAAGTTAACAAGAAGAAAATGCTTACATAAATGATGTAACTTTACACCAAACGTAACTCCAGAAAAATGAACAAACAAAACCCAAAGTTAGCAGAAGGAAAGAAATCATAACCATCTGAGAAGAAATAAATGAAATAGAGCCTAAAAAACAAACAACAAACAAACAAAAGCTCCAAGAAACTAAAACCTGGCTCATTGAAAAGGTAAACAATATTCAAAATCCTTAGCCAGACTCCTCAGGAAAGAAAAGGGAGAGAGCTCAAACCAATAAATGTACCAATGAAAAACAAGCAGTTACAATCAACATCATGGAAATTCAAAGGACCCTGAGACTACTAATAGCAAACATTTGCCAATAAAATGAACAACCTAGAGAAAATGGACACATTTATACAAAGGTACAATCTCCTAAAACTGAACCGGGAAGTACTGGAATATATGAACTAAACAACTACCTTTCCTGGATTCAATTAGTAATTAAAAGCTGAATCAACAAATGAAGATCCAGGACCAGATGACTTCACAGTGGAATTCTACCAGCCATTTAGAGAAGAGTTAACACCTATCCTTCTGCCACTCTTCTAGAAACCTGCAGAGGAAAGAAAACTTCTGAACTCATTCTATGAGGCCACCAATACTCTGATACCAAAAAGCAGACAAAGATACCTCACAGAGAAAATAAAAGGACAGACCCACATCACTGATGAACATAGATACCAATATCATCAACACAATATTGCAAACAGACTCCAACAGTACATTAAAAGGCTCGTACAGCATGATCAAGTGGGATTTATCCCAGGGATGGAAGGAATTTTCTATATCTGCAAATCAATCAGTGTGATACACCACATCAACCAATTGAAGAATCTTAATCATATGATCATCTCAAGAGATGCAGAAAAACCTTTTGACAAAATTCCACACATATTTATCAGGAAAACTCTCCAGAAAGCGGACATAGAGGGAACACACCTCGACGTATGTGACAAACCGACAGCTAACATCAAACTCAATGGTAAAAAGCTGAAAGCATTTCCGCTAAGATCAGGAACAAGACAAGGATGTGCATCCTTGCCACTATTATTCAACATAGTTTTGGAAGTCCTAGCCATGGCAATCAGAGAAGAACAAGAAACAAAATGTATCCAAATTGGAAAAGGGGGCATAAAACGGTCATTGTTTGCAGATGACATGGTAGTGTACATAGAAAATCCTAAACATGTAAGCAGAGATCTACTAGAGCTCATCAAAGAATCTCGTAAAGTTGGAGGATACAAAATAAATACAGAGAAATCAGTTGTACTTTTAAACACTAACAACAAAAGGTCAGAAAAATACATTACAGAAACAATGCCATTTACCATCACATCAAAAAGAAAACTATACTTAGGAATAAACCTACCTAAGTAGACAAAAGGCCAGGACTCCAAAAAATCTAAGACACCGATGAAAGAAATAGAAGACAACACAAACAGATGGAAAGATATACCATGTTCTTGGATTAGAATAATCAACATTGTCAAAGTGACTATATTATCCTAGGCAGTGTAAAGATACAGAGCAAGGCCTATCAAACTACCAATGGCATTTATCACAGAACTAAAACACATAGTCTTAAAATTTGTATGGAGGCAAATATTCAAAGCAATCTTGAGAAAGAAAAATGGAGCGGGAAGAATCAGGCTCCCTGACTTCAGACTGTACTACACAGATTAAGTCATCAAAAGAATGTGGTACTGGCACAGAAACAGAAATATAGATGAATGGAACAGGAGAGAAATCCCAAAATGAACCCACACATCGATGGTCAATTAATCTGTGACAATGGAGGCAAAAATATACATGGAAGAAAGACAGTCTGTTCAACAAAGAGTGCTGGACAACTCCCGTAAATAAAATGAAATTAAAACATTCTTTAGCAGCATGTACAAAAATAAACACAACGTGGATGACAGATCAAAATATAAGACAGGATACTATAATACTCTTAGAGGAAAGCATAAGCAGAACACTCAATGAGAAACCGGAGCAATATCTTTGTCTAGGCATCTCCTAGAGTAATGGATATAAGAAGAAAAATAAACAAACGGGACCTAATTAAACTGAAAATCTTTTGCAGAGCAAAGAAAACCATAGACAAAAGAAAAAGACAACCCACAGAATGGGAGAAAATATTTGCCAATGATACTACCTCCAGGGGATTAGTCTCCAAAATTTGAAAAGAACTCATGTGGGTCAATAAAAAAAAAAAAACAAAAAAAACCAAAGAAAGAATCAGCCACAATGGGCAGAAGACTTAAATAGACATTTCTCCAAAGAAGACATATAGATGGCCAACAGGCACATGAAAAGATGCTCAACATCCCTAATAATTAGACAAATGCAAATCAAAACTCAAAGGAAATATGATCTCACACTACTCAGAATAGCCATCATCAAAAAATGTAAAAACAATAAATGCTGGGGAGGGTGTGAAGAAAAAGGAACCTTCCTACACTGTGCATGGGGATGTAAACTGGCACAGCCACTGAGGAAAACAGAGTGGAGCTTACTCAAAAAACTAAAAATTGACTTGCCATACGATCCAGCAACACACCTCCTGGGTATATATCCAGACAACCGTCTAATTCAAGAAGGTACGTGTATCCCTGTGTGCACAGCAGCACTATTAACCATAGCCAAGACATGGAGGCAACCCAAACGTCCACCGACACCTGAATGGCTAAAGCAGTTGTGGTATACATATATACAGTGGAATACTACTCAGCCATAACAAAGGATGTAATAATGCCATTTGCAGCAATATGAATGGAGCTAAAAATGATCACACTAAGTGAAGCATGTCACAAAGAGAAGGAGAAATACCATATGTTATCACTTATATGTGGAATGAAAAATCTGACACAAAAGAACGGAGCTGCATAAAAGAAACAGACTCACAGACATAGAGAAGAGACTGGTTGTTGCCAGGGAGAGGGGAAGCATGAAAGAGATGGATTGGGAGTTTGGGGTTAGCAGATGCAAACTATTGTACATAGAATGGAGAAAGAACAAGGTCATGAGAAAAGGGAACCCTTGTATACTCTTAAAGGAGATGTAAATTGGTAGAGACACTATAGGGAACAGTACGGGGGTTATTATAAAACTAAAAGTAGACCTACCATATGATCCAGGAATCCCACTGCTGGGCATATATTCAGAGAAATACATAGTTCTAAAGGATACATGCATCCCAATATTCATTGCAGCACTCTTTACCCTAGTCAAGACACAGAGGCAACCAAAATGTCCATTGACAGAAGAATGGATGAAGGAGAAGTGGTACATATATATAATGGAATATTACTCAGCCAACAAAAAGATGAAATAATGCCATTTACAGCAACATGGCTGGACCTGGAGATGATCATACTAAGTGAAGTAAAACTATCACACAATATGGCTTCTATAAGGAATCTAAAAGGAAAGGATACAAATGAACTCATTTACGAAAGAGAAACAGACTCACACACTCAGATTACAAACCTATGGTTACCAGAGGAAATGGCGTGGGGGCGAGGGATAGTTTGGGAGTTTTGGATTTACACGTACACACTCTTCTATTAAAACAGATTACAAATGAGGACCTACTGTATAGTACAGGGATTTTGCTCAGTATTTTTTAATAACCTAAATGGGAACCAATATGAAAACGAATAGGAACATATATAATTTATAACTGAATCACTTTGCTGCACACCTGCAACTAACACAGCATTGTTATTCAACTCTATTCTAAAATAAGATAAACATTTTTTAATGTAAATTAATTATTTAATTTTAAAAAGGAACAATGTCCTAGTGAGTAGCAAAGGAAATTGTATTCAATATCCTGTGATAAAGCACACTGGAAAAGAAAATGCAAAAGAATGCCTAGATAGACAGAGAGGTGTGTAACTGAATCAATTTGCTGTACAGCAAAAGGAACAAAACATTGTAAATCAAGTATACTTCAATTAAATCAATTAAAAGAAAATCGTAGAGAAAAATAAAAAAACCCACAATGACCCAAAACCAATGGGATGCAGCAATACCTGATCTAAGAGGGAAGTTTCAGTGATAGAAGTTAACAAGAAGAAAATGCTTACATAAATGATGTAACTTTACACCAAACGTAACTCCAGAAAAATGAACAAACAAAACCCAAAGTTAGCAGAAGGAAAGAAATCATAACCATCTGAGAAGAAATAAATGAAATAGAGCCTAAAAAACAAACAACAAACAAACAAAAGCTCCAAGAAACTAAAACCTGGCTCATTGAAAAGGTAAACAATATTCAAAATCCTTAGCCAGACTCCTCAGGAAAGAAAAGGGAGAGAGCTCAAACCAATAAATGTACCAATGAAAAACAAGCAGTTACAATCAACATCATGGAAATTCAAAGGACCCTGAGACTACTAATAGCAAACATTTGCCAATAAAATGAACAACCTAGAGAAAATGGACACATTTATACAAAGGTACAATCTCCTAAAACTGAACCGGGAAGTACTGGAATATATGAACTAAACAACTACCTTTCCTGGATTCAATTAGTAATTAAAAGCTGAATCAACAAATGAAGATCCAGGACCAGATGACTTCACAGTGGAATTCTACCAGCCATTTAGAGAAGAGTTAACACCTATCCTTCTGCCACTCTTCTAGAAACCTGCAGAGGAAAGAAAACTTCTGAACTCATTCTATGAGGCCACCAATACTCTGATACCAAAAAGCAGACAAAGATACCTCACAGAGAAAATAAAAGGACAGACCCACATCACTGATGAACATAGATACCAATATCATCAACACAATATTGCAAACAGACTCCAACAGTACATTAAAAGGCTCGTACAGCATGATCAAGTGGGATTTATCCCAGGGATGGAAGGAATTTTCTATATCTGCAAATCAATCAGTGTGATACACCACATCAACCAATTGAAGAATCTTAATCATATGATCATCTCAAGAGATGCAGAAAAACCTTTTGACAAAATTCCACACATATTTATCAGGAAAACTCTCCAGAAAGCGGACATAGAGGGAACACACCTCGACGTATGTGACAAACCGACAGCTAACATCAAACTCAATGGTAAAAAGCTGAAAGCATTTCCGCTAAGATCAGGAACAAGACAAGGATGTGCATCCTTGCCACTATTATTCAACATAGTTTTGGAAGTCCTAGCCATGGCAATCAGAGAAGAACAAGAAACAAAATGTATCCAAATTGGAAAAGGGGGCATAAAACGGTCATTGTTTGCAGATGACATGGTAGTGTACATAGAAAATCCTAAACATGTAAGCAGAGATCTACTAGAGCTCATCAAAGAATCTCGTAAAGTTGGAGGATACAAAATAAATACAGAGAAATCAGTTGTACTTTTAAACACTAACAACAAAAGGTCAGAAAAATACATTACAGAAACAATGCCATTTACCATCACATCAAAAAGAAAACTATACTTAGGAATAAACCTACCTAAGTAGACAAAAGGCCAGGACTCCAAAAAATCTAAGACACCGATGAAAGAAATAGAAGACAACACAAACAGATGGAAAGATATACCATGTTCTTGGATTAGAATAATCAACATTGTCAAAGTGACTATATTATCCTAGGCAGTGTAAAGATACAGAGCAAGGCCTATCAAACTACCAATGGCATTTATCACAGAACTAAAACACATAGTCTTAAAATTTGTATGGAGGCAAATATTCAAAGCAATCTTGAGAAAGAAAAATGGAGCGGGAAGAATCAGGCTCCCTGACTTCAGACTGTACTACACAGATTAAGTCATCAAAAGAATGTGGTACTGGCACAGAAACAGAAATATAGATGAATGGAACAGGAGAGAAATCCCAAAATGAACCCACACATCGATGGTCAATTAATCTGTGACAATGGAGGCAAAAATATACATGGAAGAAAGACAGTCTGTTCAACAAAGAGTGCTGGACAACTCCCGTAAATAAAATGAAATTAAAACATTCTTTAGCAGCATGTACAAAAATAAACACAACGTGGATGACAGATCAAAATATAAGACAGGATACTATAATACTCTTAGAGGAAAGCATAAGCAGAACACTCAATGAGAAACCGGAGCAATATCTTTGTCTAGGCATCTCCTAGAGTAATGGATATAAGAAGAAAAATAAACAAACGGGACCTAATTAAACTGAAAATCTTTTGCAGAGCAAAGAAAACCATAGACAAAAGAAAAAGACAACCCACAGAATGGGAGAAAATATTTGCCAATGATACTACCTCCAGGGGATTAGTCTCCAAAATTTGAAAAGAACTCATGTGGGTCAATAAAAAAAAAAAAAAAAAAAAAACCAAAGAAAGAATCAGCCACAATGGGCAGAAGACTTAAATAGACATTTCTCCAAAGAAGACATATAGATGGCCAACAGGCACATGAAAAGATGCTCAACATCCCTAATAATTAGACAAATGCAAATCAAAACTCAAAGGAAATATGATCTCACACTACTCAGAATAGCCATCATCAAAAAATGTAAAAACAATAAATGCTGGGGAGGGTGTGAAGAAAAAGGAACCTTCCTACACTGTGCATGGGGATGTAAACTGGCACAGCCACTGAGGAAAACAGAGTGGAGCTTACTCAAAAAACTAAAAATTGACTTGCCATACGATCCAGCAACACACCTCCTGGGTATATATCCAGACAACCGTCTAATTCAAGAAGGTACGTGTATCCCTGTGTGCACAGCAGCACTATTAACCATAGCCAAGACATGGAGGCAACCCAAACGTCCACTGACACCTGAATGGCTAAAGCAGTTGTGGTATATATATATACAGTGGAATACTACTCAGCCATAACAAAGGATGTAATAATGCCATTTGCAGCAATATGAATGGAGCTAAAAATGATCACACTAAGTGAAGCATGTCACAAAGAGAAGGAGAAATACCATATGTTATCACTTATATGTGGAATGAAAAATCTGACACAAAAGAACGGAGCTGCATAAAAGAAACAGACTCACAGACATAGAGAAGAGACTGGTTGTTGCCAGGGAGAGGGGAAGCATGAAAGAGATGGATTGGGAGTTTGGGGTTAGCAGATGCAAACTATTGTACATAGAATGGAGAAAGAACAAGGTCATGAGAAAAGGGAACCCTTGTATACTCTTAAAGGAGATGTAAATTGGTAGAGACACTATAGGGAACAGTATGGGGGTTCCTTATAAAACTAAAAGTAGACCTACCATATGATCCAGGAATCCCACTGCTGGGCATATATTCAGAGAAATACATAGTTCTAAAGGATACATGCATCCCAATATTCATTGCAGCACTCTTTACCCTAGTCAAGACACAGAGGCAACCAAAATGTCCATTGACAGAAGAATGGATGAAGGAGAAGTGGTACATATATATAATGGAATATTACTCAGCCAACAAAAAGATGAAATAATGCCATTTACAGCAACATGGCTGGACCTGGAGATGATCATACTAAGTGAAGTAAAACTATCACACAATATGGCTTCTATAAGGAATCTAAAAGGAAAGGATACAAATGAACTCATTTACGAAAGAGAAACAGACTCACACACTCAGATTACAAACCTATGGTTACCAGAGGAAATGGCGTGGGGGCGAGGGATAGTTTGGGAGTTTCGGATTTACACGTACACACTCTTCTATTAAAACAGATTACAAATGAGGACCTACTGTATAGTACAGGGAGTTTGCTCAGTATTTTTAATAACCTAAATGGGAACCAATATGAAAACGAATAGGAACATATATAATTTATAACTGAATCACTTTGCTGCACACCTGCAACTAACACAGCATTGTTATTCAACTCTATTCTAAAATAAGATAAACATTTTTTAATGTAAATTAATTATTTAATTTTAAAAAGGAACAATGTCCTAGTGAGTAGCAAAGGAAATTGTATTCAATATCCTGTGATAAAGCACACTGGAAAAGAAAATGCGAAAGAATGCCTAGATAGACAGAGAGGTGTGTAACTGAATCAATTTGCTGTACAGCAAAAGGAACAAAACATTGTAAATCAAGTATACTTCAATTAAATCAATTAAAAGAAAATCGTAGAGAAAAATAAAAAAACCCACAATGACCCAAAACCAATGGGATGCAGCAATACCTGATCTAAGAGGGAAGTTTCAGTGATAGAAGTTAACAAGAAGAAAATGCTTACATAAATGATGTAACTTTACACCAAACGTAACTCCAGAAAAATGAACAAACAAAACCCAAAGTTAGCAGAAGGAAAGAAATCATAACCATCTGAGAAGAAATAAATGAAATAGAGCCTAAAAAACAAACAACAAACAAACAAAAGCTCCATGAAACTAAAACCTGGCTCATTGAAAAGGTAAACAATATTCAAAATCCTTAGCCAGACTCCTCAGGAAAGAAAAGGGAGAGAGCTCAAACCAATAAATGTACCAATGAAAAACAAGCAGTTACAATCAACATCATGGAAATTCAAAGGACCCTGAGACTACTAATAGCAAACATTTGCCAATAAAATGAACAACCTAGAGAAAATGGACACATTTATACAAAGGTACAATCTCCTAAAACTGAACCGGGAAGTACTGGAATATATGAACTAAACAACTACCTTTCCTGGATTCAATTAGTAATTAAAAGCTGAATCAACAAATGAAGATCCAGGACCAGATGACTTCACAGTGGAATTCTACCAGCCATTTAGAGAAGAGTTAACACCTATCCTTCTGCCACTCTTCTAGAAACCTGCAGAGGAAAGAAAACTTCTGAACTCATTCTATGAGGCCACCAATACTCTGATACCAAAAAGCAGACAAAGATACCTCACAGAGAAAATAAAAGGACAGACCCACATCACTGATGAACATAGATACCAATATCATCAACACAATATTGCAAACAGACTCCAACAGTACATTAAAAGGCTCGTACAGCATGATCAAGTGGGATTTATCCCAGGGATGGAAGGAATTTTCTATATCTGCAAATCAATCAGTGTGATACACCACATCAACCAATTGAAGAATCTTAATCATATGATCATCTCAAGAGATGCAGAAAAACCTTTTGACAAAATTCCACACATATTTATCAGGAAAACTCTCCAGAAAGCGGACATAGAGGGAACACACCTCGACGTATGTGACAAACCGACAGCTAACATCAAACTCAATGGTAAAAAGCTGAAAGCATTTCCGCTAAGATCAGGAACAAGACAAGGATGTGCATCCTTGCCACTATTATTCAACATAGTTTTGGAAGTCCTAGCCATGGCAATCAGAGAAGAACAAGAAACAAAATGTATCCAAATTGGAAAAGGGGGCATAAAACGGTCATTGTTTGCAGATGACATGGTAGTGTACATAGAAAATCCTAAACATGTAAGCAGAGATCTACTAGAGCTCATCAAAGAATCTCGTAAAGTTGGAGGATACAAAATAAATACAGAGAAATCAGTTGTACTTTTAAACACTAACAACAAAAGGTCAGAAAAATACATTACAGAAACAATGCCATTTACCATCACATCAAAAAGAAAACTATACTTAGGAATAAACCTACCTAAGTAGACAAAAGGCCAGGACTCCAAAAAATCTAAGACACCGATGAAAGAAATAGAAGACAACACAAACAGATGGAAAGATATACCATGTTCTTGGATTAGAATAATCAACATTGTCAAAGTGACTATATTATCCTAGGCAGTGTAAAGATACAGAGCAAGGCCTATCAAACTACCAATGGCATTTATCACAGAACTAAAACACATAGTCTTAAAATTTGTATGGAGGCAAATATTCAAAGCAATCTTGAGAAAGAAAAATGGAGCGGGAAGAATCAGGCTCCCTGACTTCAGACTGTACTACACAGATTAAGTCATCAAAAGAATGTGGTACTGGCACAGAAACAGAAATATAGATGAATGGAACAGGAGAGAAATCCCAAAATGAACCCACACATCGATGGTCAATTAATCTGTGACAATGGAGGCAAAAATATACATGGAAGAAAGACAGTCTGTTCAACAAAGAGTGCTGGACAACTCCCGTAAATAAAATGAAATTAAAACATTCTTTAGCAGCATGTACAAAAATAAACACAACGTGGATGACAGATCAAAATATAAGACAGGATACTATAATACTCTTAGAGGAAAGCATAAGCAGAACACTCAATGAGAAACCGGAGCAATATCTTTGTCTAGGCATCTCCTAGAGTAATGGATATAAGAAGAAAAATAAACAAACGGGACCTAATTAAACTGAAAATCTTTTGCAGAGCAAAGAAAACCATAGACAAAAGAAAAAGACAACCCACAGAATGGGAGAAAATATTTGCCAATGATACTACCTCCAGGGGATTAGTCTCCAAAATTTGAAAAGAACTCATGTGGGTCAATAAAAAAAAAAAAACAAAAAAAACCAAAGAAAGAATCAGCCACAATGGGCAGAAGACTTAAATAGACATTTCTCCAAAGAAGACATATAGATGGCCAACAGGCACATGAAAAGATGCTCAACATCCCTAATAATTAGACAAATGCAAATCAAAACTCAAAGGAAATATGATCTCACACTACTCAGAATAGCCATCATCAAAAAATGTAAAAACAATAAATGCTGGGGAGGGTGTGAAGAAAAAGGAACCTTCCTACACTGTGCATGGGGATGTAAACTGGCACAGCCACTGAGGAAAACAGAGTGGAGCTTACTCAAAAAACTAAAAATTGACTTGCCATACGATCCAGCAACACACCTCCTGGGTATATATCCAGACAACCGTCTAATTCAAGAAGGTACGTGTATCCCTGTGTGCACAGCAGCACTATTAACCATAGCCAAGACATGGAGGCAACCCAAACGTCCACTGACACCTGAATGGCTAAAGCAGTTGTGGTATATATATATACAGTGGAATACTACTCAGCCATAACAAAGGATGTAATAATGCCATTTGCAGCAATATGAATGGAGCTAAAAATGATCACACTAAGTGAAGCATGTCACAAAGAGAAGGAGAAATACCATATGTTATCACTTATATGTGGAATGAAAAATCTGACACAAAAGAACGGAGCTGCATAAAAGAAACAGACTCACAGACATAGAGAAGAGACTGGTTGTTGCCAGGGAGAGGGGAAGCATGAAAGAGATGGATTGGGAGTTTGGGGTTAGCAGATGCAAACTATTGTACATAGAATGGAGAAAGAACAAGGTCATGAGAAAAGGGAACCCTTGTATACTCTTAAAGGAGATGTAAATTGGTAGAGACACTATAGGGAACAGTATGGGGGTTCCTTATAAAACTAAAAGTAGACCTACCATATGATCCAGGAATCCCACTGCTGGGCATATATTCAGAGAAATACATAGTTCTAAAGGATACATGCATCCCAATATTCATTGCAGCACTCTTTACCCTAGTCAAGACACAGAGGCAACCAAAATGTCCATTGACAGAAGAATGGATGAAGGAGAAGTGGTACATATATATAATGGAATATTACTCAGCCAACAAAAAGATGAAATAATGCCATTTACAGCAACATGGCTGGACCTGGAGATGATCATACTAAGTGAAGTAAAACTATCACACAATATGGCTTCTATAAGGAATCTAAAAGGAAAGGATACAAATGAACTCATTTACGAAAGAGAAACAGACTCACACACTCAGATTACAAACCTATGGTTACCAGAGGAAATGGCGTGGGGGCGAGGGATAGTTTGGGAGTTTCGGATTTACACGTACACACTCTTCTATTAAAACAGATTACAAATGAGGACCTACTGTATAGTACAGGGAGTTTGCTCAGTATTTTTAATAACCTAAATGGGAACCAATATGAAAACGAATAGGAACATATATAATTTATAACTGAATCACTTTGCTGCACACCTGCAACTAACACAGCATTGTTATTCAACTCTATTCTAAAATAAGATAAACATTTTTTAATGTAAATTAATTATTTAATTTTAAAAAGGAACAATGTCCTAGTGAGTAGCAAAGGAAATTGTATTCAATATCCTGTGATAAAGCACACTGGAAAAGAAAATGCGAAAGAATGCCTAGATAGACAGAGAGGTGTGTAACTGAATCAATTTGCTGTACAGCAAAAGGAACAAAACATTGTAAATCAAGTATACTTCAATTAAATCAATTAAAAGAAAATCGTAGAGAAAAATAAAAAAACCCACAATGACCCAAAACCAATGGGATGCAGCAATACCTGATCTAAGAGGGAAGTTTCAGTGATAGAAGTTAACAAGAAGAAAATGCTTACATAAATGATGTAACTTTACACCAAACGTAACTCCAGAAAAATGAACAAACAAAACCCAAAGTTAGCAGAAGGAAAGAAATCATAACCATCTGAGAAGAAATAAATGAAATAGAGCCTAAAAAACAAACAACAAACAAACAAAAGCTCCAAGAAACTAAAACCTGGCTCATTGAAAAGGTAAACAATATTCAAAATCCTTAGCCAGACTCCTCAGGAAAGAAAAGGGAGAGAGCTCAAACCAATAAATGTACCAATGAAAAACAAGCAGTTACAATCAACATCATGGAAATTCAAAGGACCCTGAGACTACTAATAGCAAACATTTGCCAATAAAATGAACAACCTAGAGAAAATGGACACATTTATACAAAGGTACAATCTCCTAAAACTGAACCGGGAAGTACTGGAATATATGAACTAAACAACTACCTTTCCTGGATTCAATTAGTAATTAAAAGCTGAATCAACAAATGAAGATCCAGGACCAGATGACTTCACAGTGGAATTCTACCAGCCATTTAGAGAAGAGTTAACACCTATCCTTCTGCCACTCTTCTAGAAACCTGCAGAGGAAAGAAAACTTCTGAACTCATTCTATGAGGCCACCAATACTCTGATACCAAAAAGCAGACAAAGATACCTCACAGAGAAAATAAAAGGACAGACCCACATCACTGATGAACATAGATACCAATATCATCAACACAATATTGCAAACAGACTCCAACAGTACATTAAAAGGCTCGTACAGCATGATCAAGTGGGATTTATCCCAGGGATGGAAGGAATTTTCTATATCTGCAAATCAATCAGTGTGATACACCACATCAACCAATTGAAGAATCTTAATCATATGATCATCTCAAGAGATGCAGAAAAACCTTTTGACAAAATTCCACACATATTTATCAGGAAAACTCTCCAGAAAGCGGACATAGAGGGAACACACCTCGACGTATGTGACAAACCGACAGCTAACATCAAACTCAATGGTAAAAAGCTGAAAGCATTTCCGCTAAGATCAGGAACAAGACAAGGATGTGCATCCTTGCCACTATTATTCAACATAGTTTTGGAAGTCCTAGCCATGGCAATCAGAGAAGAACAAGAAACAAAATGTATCCAAATTGGAAAAGGGGGCATAAAACGGTCATTGTTTGCAGATGACATGGTAGTGTACATAGAAAATCCTAAACATGTAAGCAGAGATCTACTAGAGCTCATCAAAGAATCTCGTAAAGTTGGAGGATACAAAATA
This sequence comes from Hyperoodon ampullatus, assembly GCF_949752795.1. Lineage (NCBI taxonomy): Eukaryota > Metazoa > Chordata > Mammalia > Artiodactyla > Ziphiidae > Hyperoodon > Hyperoodon ampullatus. The sequence continues at coordinate 194,479,083 of NC_136915.1, forward strand.
AATACAGAGAAATCAGTTGTACTTTTAAACACTAACAACAAAAGGTCAGAAAAATACATTACAGAAACAATGCCATTTACCATCACATCAAAAAGAAAACTATACTTAGGAATAAACCTACCTAAGTAGACAAAAGGCCAGGACTCCAAAAAATCTAAGACACCGATGAAAGAAATAGAAGACAACACAAACAGATGGAAAGATATACCATGTTCTTGGATTAGAATAATCAACATTGTCAAAGTGACTATATTATCCTAGGCAGTGTAAAGATACAGAGCAAGGCCTATCAAACTACCAATGGCATTTATCACAGAACTAAAACACATAGTCTTAAAATTTGTATGGAGGCAAATATTCAAAGCAATCTTGAGAAAGAAAAATGGAGCGGGAAGAATCAGGCTCCCTGACTTCAGACTGTACTACACAGATTAAGTCATCAAAAGAATGTGGTACTGGCACAGAAACAGAAATATAGATGAATGGAACAGGAGAGAAATCCCAAAATGAACCCACACATCGATGGTCAATTAATCTGTGACAATGGAGGCAAAAATATACATGGAAGAAAGACAGTCTGTTCAACAAAGAGTGCTGGACAACTCCCGTAAATAAAATGAAATTAAAACATTCTTTAGCAGCATGTACAAAAATAAACACAACGTGGATGACAGATCAAAATATAAGACAGGATACTATAATACTCTTAGAGGAAAGCATAAGCAGAACACTCAATGAGAAACCGGAGCAATATCTTTGTCTAGGCATCTCCTAGAGTAATGGATATAAGAAGAAAAATAAACAAACGGGACCTAATTAAACTGAAAATCTTTTGCAGAGCAAAGAAAACCATAGACAAAAGAAAAAGACAACCCACAGAATGGGAGAAAATATTTGCCAATGATACTACCTCCAGGGGATTAGTCTCCAAAATTTGAAAAGAACTCATGTGGGTCAATAAAAAAAAAAAAACAAAAAAAACCAAAGAAAGAATCAGCCACAATGGGCAGAAGACTTAAATAGACATTTCTCCAAAGAAGACATATAGATGGCCAACAGGCACATGAAAAGATGCTCAACATCCCTAATAATTAGACAAATGCAAATCAAAACTCAAAGGAAATATGATCTCACACTACTCAGAATAGCCATCATCAAAAAATGTAAAAACAATAAATGCTGGGGAGGGTGTGAAGAAAAAGGAACCTTCCTACACTGTGCATGGGGATGTAAACTGGCACAGCCACTGAGGAAAACAGAGTGGAGCTTACTCAAAAAACTAAAAATTGACTTGCCATACGATCCAGCAACACACCTCCTGGGTATATATCCAGACAACCGTCTAATTCAAGAAGGTACGTGTATCCCTGTGTGCACAGCAGCACTATTAACCATAGCCAAGACATGGAGGCAACCCAAACGTCCACTGACACCTGAATGGCTAAAGCAGTTGTGGTATATATATATACAGTGGAATACTACTCAGCCATAACAAAGGATGTAATAATGCCATTTGCAGCAATATGAATGGAGCTAAAAATGATCACACTAAGTGAAGCATGTCACAAAGAGAAGGAGAAATACCATATGTTATCACTTATATGTGGAATGAAAAATCTGACACAAAAGAACGGAGCTGCATAAAAGAAACAGACTCACAGACATAGAGAAGAGACTGGTTGTTGCCAGGGAGAGGGGAAGCATGAAAGAGATGGATTGGGAGTTTGGGGTTAGCAGATGCAAACTATTGTACATAGAATGGAGAAAGAACAAGGTCATGAGAAAAGGGAACCCTTGTATACTCTTAAAGGAGATGTAAATTGGTAGAGACACTATAGGGAACAGTATGGGGGTTCCTTATAAAACTAAAAGTAGACCTACCATATGATCCAGGAATCCCACTGCTGGGCATATATTCAGAGAAATACATAGTTCTAAAGGATACATGCATCCCAATATTCATTGCAGCACTCTTTACCCTAGTCAAGACACAGAGGCAACCAAAATGTCCATTGACAGAAGAATGGATGAAGGAGAAGTGGTACATATATATAATGGAATATTACTCAGCCAACAAAAAGATGAAATAATGCCATTTACAGCAACATGGCTGGACCTGGAGATGATCATACTAAGTGAAGTAAAACTATCACACAATATGGCTTCTATAAGGAACCTAAAAGGAAAGGATACAAATGAACTCATTTACGAAAGAGAAACAGACTCACACACTCAGATTACAAACCTATGGTTACCAGAGGAAATGGCGTGGGGGCGAGGGATAGTTTGGGAGTTTCGGATTTACACGTACACACTCTTCTATTAAAACAGATTACAAATGAGGACCTACTGTATAGTACAGGGATTTTGCTCAGTATTTTTTAATAACCTAAATGGGAACCAATATGAAAACGAATAGGAACATATATAATTTATAACTGAATCACTTTGCTGCACACCTGCAACTAACACAGCATTGTTATTCAACTCTATTCTAAAATAAGATAAACATTTTTTAATGTAAATTAATTATTTAATTTTAAAAAGGAACAATGTCCTAGTGAGTAGCAAAGGAAATTGTATTCAATATCCTGTGATAAAGCACACTGGAAAAGAAAATGCGAAAGAATGCCTAGATAGACAGAGAGGTGTGTAACTGAATCAATTTGCTGTACAGCAAAAGGAACAAAACATTGTAAATCAAGTATACTTCAATTAAATCAATTAAAAGAAAATCGTAGAGAAAAATAAAAAAACCCACAATGACCCAAAACCAATGGGATGCAGCAATACCTGATCTAAGAGGGAAGTTTCAGTGATAGAAGTTAACAAGAAGAAAATGCTTACATAAATGATGTAACTTTACACCAAACGTAACTCCAGAAAAATGAACAAACAAAACCCAAAGTTAGCAGAAGGAAAGAAATCATAACCATCTGAGAAGAAATAAATGAAATAGAGCCTAAAAAACAAACAACAAACAAACAAAAGCTCCATGAAACTAAAACCTGGCTCATTGAAAAGGTAAACAATATTCAAAATCCTTAGCCAGACTCCTCAGGAAAGAAAAGGGAGAGAGCTCAAACCAATAAATGTACCAATGAAAAACAAGCAGTTACAATCAACATCATGGAAATTCAAAGGACCCTGAGACTACTAATAGCAAACATTTGCCAATAAAATGAACAACCTAGAGAAAATGGACACATTTATACAAAGGTACAATCTCCTAAAACTGAACCGGGAAGTACTAGTACTGGAATATATGAACTAAACAACTACCTTTCCTGGATTCAATTAGTAATTAAAAGCTGAATCAACAAATGAAGATCCAGGACCAGATGACTTCACAGTGGAATTCTACCAGCCATTTAGAGAAGAGTTAACACCTATCCTTCTGCCACTCTTCTAGAAACCTGCAGAGGAAAGAAAACTTCTGAACTCATTCTATGAGGCCACCAATACTCTGATACCAAAAAGCAGACAAAGATATCTCACAGAGAAAATAAAAGGACAGACCCACATCACTGATGAACATAGATACCAATATCATCAACACAATATTGCAAACAGACTCCAACAGTACATTAAAAGGCTCGTACAGCATGATCAAGTGGGATTTATCCCAGGGATGGAAGGAATTTTCTATATCCGCAAATCAATCAGTGTGATACACCACATCAACCAGTTGAAGAATCTTAATCATATGATCATCTCAAGAGATGCAGAAAAACCTTTTGACAAAATTCCACACATATTTATCAGGAAAACTCTCCAGAAAGCGGACATAGAGGGAACACACCTCGACGTATGTGACAAACCGACAGCTAACATCAAACTCAATGGTAAAAAGCTGAAAGCATTTCCGCTAAGATCAGGAACAAGACAAGGATGTGCATCCTTGCCACTATTATTCAACATAGTTTTGGAAGTCCTAGCCATGGCAATCAGAGAAGAACAAGAAACAAAAGGTATCCAAATTGGAAAAGGGGGCATAAAACGGTCATTGTTTGCAGATGACATGGTAGTGTACATAGAAAATCCTAAACATGTAAGCAGAGATCTACTAGAGCTCATCAAAGAATCTCGTAAAGTTGGAGGATACAAAATAAATACAGAGAAATCAGTTGTACTTTTAAACACTAACAACAAAAGGTCAGAAAAATACATTACAGAAACAATGCCATTTACCATCACATCAAAAAGAAAACTATACTTAGGAATAAACCTACCTAAGTAGACAAAAGGCCAGGACTCCAAAAAATCTAAGACACCGATGAAAGAAATAGAAGACAACACAAACAGATGGAAAGATATACCATGTTCCTGGATTAGAATAATCAACATTGTCAAAGTGACTATATTATCCTAGGCAGTGTAAAGATACAGAGCAAGGCCTATCAAACTACCAATGGCATTTATCACAGAACTAAAACACATAGTCTTAAAATTTGTATGGAGGCAAATATTCAAAGCAATCTTGAGAAAGAAAAATGGAGCGGGAAGAATCAGGCTCCCTGACTTCAGACTGTACTACACAGATTAAGTCATCAAAAGAATGTGGTACTGGCACAGAAACAGAAATATAGATGAATGGAACAGGATAGAAATCCCAAAATGAACCCACACATCGATGGTCAATTAATCTGTGACAATGGAGGCAAAAATATACATGGAAGAAAGACAGTCTGTTCAACAAAGAGTGCTGGACAACTCCCGTAAATAAAATGAAATTAAAACATTCTTTAGCAGCATGTACAAAAATAAACACAACGTGGATGACAGATCAAAATATAAGACAGGATACTATAATACTCTTAGAGGAAAGCATAAGCAGAACACTCAATGAGAAACCGGAGCAATATCTTTGTCTAGGCATCTCCTAGAGTAATGGATATAAGAAGAAAAATAAACAAACGGGACCTAATTAAACTGAAAATCTTTTGCAGAGCAAAGAAAACCATAGACAAAAGAAAAAGACAACCCACAGAGTGGGAGAAAATATTTGCCAATGATACTACCTCCAGGGGATTAGTCTCCAAAATTTGAAAAGAACTCATGTGGGTCAATAAAAAAAAAAAAAACAAAAAAAACCAAAGAAAGAATCAGCCACAATGGGCAGAAGACTTAAATAGACATTTCTCCAAAGAAGACATATAGATGGCCAACAGGCACATGAAAAGATGCTCAACATCCCTAATAATTAGACAAATGCAAATCAAAACTCAAAGGAAATATGATCTCACACTACTCAGAATAGCCATCATCAAAAAATGTAAAAACAATAAATGCTGGGGAGGGTGTGAAGAAAAAGGAACCTTCCTACACTGTGCATGGGGATGTAAACTGGCACAGCCACTGAGGAAAACAGAGTGGAGCTTACTCAAAAAACTAAAAATTGACTTGCCATACGATCCAGCAACACACCTCCTGGGTATATATCCAGACAACCGTCTAATTCAAGAAGGTACGTGTATCCCTGTGTGCACAGCAGCACTATTAACCATAGCCAAGACATGGAGGCAACCCAAACGTCCACTGACACCTGAATGGCTAAAGCAGTTGTGGTATACATATATACAGTGGAATACTACTCAGCCATAACAAAGGATGTAATAATGCCATTTGCAGCAATATGAATGGAGCTAAAAATGATCACACTAAGTGAAGCATGTCACAAAGAGAAGGAGAAATACCATATGTTATCACTTATATGTGGAATGAAAAATCTGACACAAAAGAACGGAGCTGCATAAAAGAAACAGACTCACAGACATAGAGAAGAGACTGGTTGTTGCCAGGGAGAGGGGAAGCATGAAAGAGATGGATTGGGAGTTTGGGGTTAGCAGATGCAAACTATTGTACATAGAATGGAGAAAGAACAAGGTCATGAGAAAAGGGAACCCTTGTATACTCTTAAAGGAGATGTAAATTGGTAGAGACACTATAGGGAACAGTATGGGGGTTCCTTATAAAACTAAAAGTAGACCTACCATATGATCCAGGAATCCCACTGCTGGGCATATATTCAGAGAAATACATAGTTCTAAAGGATACATGCATCCCAATATTCATTGCAGCACTCTTTACCCTAGTCAAGACACAGAGGCAACCAAAATGTCCATTGACAGAAGAATGGATGAAGGAGAAGTGGTACATATATATAATGGAATATTACTCAGCCAACAAAAAGATGAAATAATGCCATTTACAGCAACATGGCTGGACCTGGAGATGATCATACTAAGTGAAGTAAAACTATCACACAATATGGCTTCTATAAGGAACCTAAAAGGAAAGGATACAAATGAACTCATTTACGAAAGAGAAACAGACTCACACACTCAGATTACAAACCTATGGTTACCAGAGGAAATGGCGTGGGGGCGAGGGATAGTTTGGGAGTTTCGGATTTACACGTACACACTCTTCTATTAAAACAGATTACAAATGAGGACCTACTGTATAGTACAGGGATTTTGCTCAGTATTTTTTAATAACCTAAATGGGAACCAATATGAAAACGAATAGGAACATATATAATTTATAACTGAATCACTTTGCTGCACACCTGCAACTAACACAGCATTGTTATTCAACTCTATTCTAAAATAAGATAAACATTTTTTAATGTAAATTAATTATTTAATTTTAAAAAGGAACAATGTCCTAGTGAGTAGCAAAGGAAATTGTATTCAATATCCTGTGATAAAGCACACTGGAAAAGAAAATGCGAAAGAATGCCTAGATAGACAGAGAGGTGTGTAACTGAATCAATTTGCTGTACAGCAAAAGGAACAAAACATTGTAAATCAAGTATACTTCAATTAAATCAATTAAAAGAAAATCGTAGAGAAAAATAAAAAAACCCACAATGACCCAAAACCAATGGGATGCAGCAATACCTGATCTAAGAGGGAAGTTTCAGTGATAGAAGTTAACAAGAAGAAAATGCTTACATAAATGATGTAACTTTACACCAAACGTAACTCCAGAAAAATGAACAAACAAAACCCAAAGTTAGCAGAAGGAAAGAAATCATAACCATCTGAGAAGAAATAAATGAAATAGAGCCTAAAAAACAAACAACAAACAAACAAAAGCTCCATGAAACTAAAACCTGGCTCATTGAAAAGGTAAACAATATTCAAAATCCTTAGCCAGACTCCTCAGGAAAGAAAAGGGAGAGAGCTCAAACCAATAAATGTACCAATGAAAAACAAGCAGTTACAATCAACATCATGGAAATTCAAAGGACCCTGAGACTACTAATAGCAAACATTTGCCAATAAAATGAACAACCTAGAGAAAATGGACACATTTATACAAAGGTACAATCTCCTAAAACTGAACCGGGAAGTACTAGTACTGGAATATATGAACTAAACAACTACCTTTCCTGGATTCAATTAGTAATTAAAAGCTGAATCAACAAATGAAGATCCAGGACCAGATGACTTCACAGTGGAATTCTACCAGCCATTTAGAGAAGAGTTAACACCTATCCTTCTGCCACTCTTCTAGAAACCTGCAGAGGAAAGAAAACTTCTGAACTCATTCTATGAGGCCACCAATACTCTGATACCAAAAAGCAGACAAAGATATCTCACAGAGAAAATAAAAGGACAGACCCACATCACTGATGAACATAGATACCAATATCATCAACACAATATTGCAAACAGACTCCAACAGTACATTAAAAGGCTCGTACAGCATGATCAAGTGGGATTTATCCCAGGGATGGAAGGAATTTTCTATATCCGCAAATCAATCAGTGTGATACACCACATCAACCAGTTGAAGAATCTTAATCATATGATCATCTCAAGAGATGCAGAAAAACCTTTTGACAAAATTCCACACATATTTATCAGGAAAACTCTCCAGAAAGCGGACATAGAGGGAACACACCTCGACGTATGTGACAAACCGACAGCTAACATCAAACTCAATGGTAAAAAGCTGAAAGCATTTCCGCTAAGATCAGGAACAAGACAAGGATGTGCATCCTTGCCACTATTATTCAACATAGTTTTGGAAGTCCTAGCCATGGCAATCAGAGAAGAACAAGAAACAAAAGGTATCCAAATTGGAAAAGGGGGCATAAAACGGTCATTGTTTGCAGATGACATGGTAGTGTACATAGAAAATCCTAAACATGTAAGCAGAGATCTACTAGAGCTCATCAAAGAATCTCGTAAAGTTGGAGGATACAAAATAAATACAGAGAAATCAGTTGTACTTTTAAACACTAACAACAAAAGGTCAGAAAAATACATTACAGAAACAATGCCATTTACCATCACATCAAAAAGAAAACTATACTTAGGAATAAACCTACCTAAGTAGACAAAAGGCCAGGACTCCAAAAAATCTAAGACACCGATGAAAGAAATAGAAGACAACACAAACAGATGGAAAGATATACCATGTTCCTGGATTAGAATAATCAACATTGTCAAAGTGACTATATTATCCTAGGCAGTGTAAAGATACAGAGCAAGGCCTATCAAACTACCAATGGCATTTATCACAGAACTAAAACACATAGTCTTAAAATTTGTATGGAGGCAAATATTCAAAGCAATCTTGAGAAAGAAAAATGGAGCGGGAAGAATCAGGCTCCCTGACTTCAGACTGTACTACACAGATTAAGTCATCAAAAGAATGTGGTACTGGCACAGAAACAGAAATATAGATGAATGGAACAGGATAGAAATCCCAAAATGAACCCACACATCGATGGTCAATTAATCTGTGACAATGGAGGCAAAAATATACATGGAAGAAAGACAGTCTGTTCAACAAAGAGTGCTGGACAACTCCCGTAAATAAAATGAAATTAAAACATTCTTTAGCAGCATGTACAAAAATAAACACAACGTGGATGACAGATCAAAATATAAGACAGGATACTATAATACTCTTAGAGGAAAGCATAAGCAGAACACTCAATGAGAAACCGGAGCAATATCTTTGTCTAGGCATCTCCTAGAGTAATGGATATAAGAAGAAAAATAAACAAACGGGACCTAATTAAACTGAAAATCTTTTGCAGAGCAAAGAAAACCATAGACAAAAGAAAAAGACAACCCACAGAGTGGGAGAAAATATTTGCCAATGATACTACCTCCAGGGGATTAGTCTCCAAAATTTGAAAAGAACTCATGTGGGTCAATAAAAAAAAAAAAAAACAAAAAAAACCAAAGAAAGAATCAGCCACAATGGGCAGAAGACTTAAATAGACATTTCTCCAAAGAAGACATATAGATGGCCAACAGGCACATGAAAAGATGCTCAACATCCCTAATAATTAGACAAATGCAAATCAAAACTCAAAGGAAATATGATCTCACACTACTCAGAATAGCCATCATCAAAAAATGTAAAAACAATAAATGCTGGGGAGGGTGTGAAGAAAAAGGAACCTTCCTACACTGTGCATGGGGATGTAAACTGGCACAGCCACTGAGGAAAACAGAGTGGAGCTTACTCAAAAAACTAAAAATTGACTTGCCATACGATCCAGCAACACACCTCCTGGGTATATATCCAGACAACCGTCTAATTCAAGAAGGTACGTGTATCCCTGTGTGCACAGCAGCACTATTAACCATAGCCAAGACATGGAGGCAACCCAAACGTCCACTGACACCTGAATGGCTAAAGCAGTTGTGGTATACATATATACAGTGGAATACTACTCAGCCATAACAAAGGATGTAATAATGCCATTTGCAGCAATATGAATGGAGCTAAAAATGATCACACTAAGTGAAGCATGTCACAAAGAGAAGGAGAAATACCATATGTTATCACTTATATGTGGAATGAAAAATCTGACACAAAAGAACGGAGCTGCATAAAAGAAACAGACTCACAGACATAGAGAAGAGACTGGTTGTTGCCAGGGAGAGGGGAAGCATGAAAGAGATGGATTGGGAGTTTGGGGTTAGCAGATGCAAACTATTGTACATAGAATGGAGAAAGAACAAGGTCATGAGAAAAGGGAACCCTTGTATACTCTTAAAGGAGATGTAAATTGGTAGAGACACTATAGGGAACAGTATGGGGGTTCCTTATAAAACTAAAAGTAGACCTACCATATGATCCAGGAATCCCACTGCTGGGCATATATTCAGAGAAATACATAGTTCTAAAGGATACATGCATCCCAATATTCATTGCAGCACTCTTTACCCTAGTCAAGACACAGAGGCAACCAAAATGTCCATTGACAGAAGAATGGATGAAGGAGAAGTGGTACATATATATAATGGAATATTACTCAGCCAACAAAAAGATGAAATAATGCCATTTACAGCAACATGGCTGGACCTGGAGATGATCATACTAAGTGAAGTAAAACTATCACACAATATGGCTTCTATAAGGAACCTAAAAGGAAAGGATACAAATGAACTCATTTACGAAAGAGAAACAGACTCACACACTCAGATTACAAACCTATGGTTACCAGAGGAAATGGCGTGGGGGCGAGGGATAGTTTGGGAGTTTCGGATTTACACGTACACACTCTTCTATTAAAACAGATTACAAATGAGGACCTACTGTATAGTACAGGGATTTTGCTCAGTATTTTTTAATAACCTAAATGGGAACCAATATGAAAACGAATAGGAACATATATAATTTATAACTGAATCACTTTGCTGCACACCTGCAACTAACACAGCATTGTTATTCAACTCTATTCTAAAATAAGATAAACATTTTTTAATGTAAATTAATTATTTAATTTTAAAAAGGAACAATGTCCTAGTGAGTAGCAAAGGAAATTGTATTCAATATCCTGTGATAAAGCACACTGGAAAAGAAAATGCGAAAGAATGCCTAGATAGACAGAGAGGTGTGTAACTGAATCAATTTGCTGTACAGCAAAAGGAACAAAACATTGTAAATCAAGTATACTTCAATTAAATCAATTAAAAGAAAATCGTAGAGAAAAATAAAAAAACCCACAATGACCCAAAACCAATGGGATGCAGCAATACCTGATCTAAGAGGGAAGTTTCAGTGATAGAAGTTAACAAGAAGAAAATGCTTACATAAATGATGTAACTTTACACCAAACGTAACTCCAGAAAAATGAACAAACAAAACCCAAAGTTAGCAGAAGGAAAGAAATCATAACCATCTGAGAAGAAATAAATGAAATAGAGCCTAAAAAACAAACAACAAACAAACAAAAGCTCCATGAAACTAAAACCTGGCTCATTGAAAAGGTAAACAATATTCAAAATCCTTAGCCAGACTCCTCAGGAAAGAAAAGGGAGAGAGCTCAAACCAATAAATGTACCAATGAAAAACAAGCAGTTACAATCAACATCATGGAAATTCAAAGGACCCTGAGACTACTAATAGCAAACATTTGCCAATAAAATGAACAACCTAGAGAAAATGGACACATTTATACAAAGGTACAATCTCCTAAAACTGAACCGGGAAGTACTAGTACTGGAATATATGAACTAAACAACTACCTTTCCTGGATTCAATTAGTAATTAAAAGCTGAATCAACAAATGAAGATCCAGGACCAGATGACTTCACAGTGGAATTCTACCAGCCATTTAGAGAAGAGTTAACACCTATCCTTCTGCCACTCTTCTAGAAACCTGCAGAGGAAAGAAAACTTCTGAACTCATTCTATGAGGCCACCAATACTCTGATACCAAAAAGCAGACAAAGATACCTCACAGAGAAAATAAAAGGACAGACCCACATCACTGATGAACATAGATACCAATATCATCAACACAATATTGCAAACAGACTCCAACAGTACATTAAAAGGCTCGTACAGCATGATCAAGTGGGATTTATCCCAGGGATGGAAGGAATTTTCTATATCCGCAAATCAATCAGTGTGATACACCACATCAACCAGTTGAAGAATCTTAATCATATGATCATCTCAAGAGATGCAGAAAAACCTTTTGACAAAATTCCACACATATTTATCAGGAAAACTCTCCAGAAAGCGGACATAGAGGGAACACACCTCGACGTATGTGACAAACCGACAGCTAACATCAAACTCAATGGTAAAAAGCTGAAAGCATTTCCGCTAAGATCAGGAACAAGACAAGGATGTGCATCCTTGCCACTATTATTCAACATAGTTTTGGAAGTCCTAGCCATGGCAATCAGAGAAGAACAAGAAACAAAAGGTATCCAAATTGGAAAAGGGGGCATAAAACGGTCATTGTTTGCAGATGACATGGTAGTGTACATAGAAAATCCTAAACATGTAAGCAGAGATCTACTAGAGCTCATCAAAGAATCTCGTAAAGTTGGAGGATACAAAATAAATACAGAGAAATCAGTTGTACTTTTAAACACTAACAACAAAAGGTCAGAAAAATACATTACAGAAACAATGCCATTTACCATCACATCAAAAAGAAAACTATACTTAGGAATAAACCTACCTAAGTAGACAAAAGGCCAGGACTCCAAAAAATCTAAGACACCGATGAAAGAAATAGAAGACAACACAAACAGATGGAAAGATATACCATGTTCCTGGATTAGAATAATCAACATTGTCAAAGTGACTATATTATCCTAGGCAGTGTAAAGATACAGAGCAAGGCCTATCAAACTACCAATGGCATTTATCACAGAACTAAAACACATAGTCTTAAAATTTGTATGGAGGCAAATATTCAAAGCAATCTTGAGAAAGAAAAATGGAGCGGGAAGAATCAGGCTCCCTGACTTCAGACTGTACTACACAGATTAAGTCATCAAAAGAATGTGGTACTGGCACAGAAACAGAAATATAGATGAATGGAACAGGAGAGAAATCCCAAAATGAACCCACACATCGATGGTCAATTAATCTGTGACAATGGAGGCAAAAATATACATGGAAGAAAGACAGTCTGTTCAACAAAGAGTGCTGGACAACTCCCGTAAATAAAATGAAATTAAAACATTCTTTAGCAGCATGTACAAAAATAAACACAACGTGGATGACAGATCAAAATATAAGACAGGATACTATAATACTCTTAGAGGAAAGCATAAGCAGAACACTCAATGAGAAACCGGAGCAATATCTTTGTCTAGGCATCTCCTAGAGTAATGGATATAAGAAGAAAAATAAACAAACGGGACCTAATTAAACTGAAAATCTTTTGCAGAGCAAAGAAAACCATAGACAAAAGAAAAAGACAACCCACAGAGTGGGAGAAAATATTTGCCAATGATACTACCTCCAGGGGATTAGTCTCCAAAATTTGAAAAGAACTCATGTGGGTCAATAAAAAAAAAAAAAACAAAAAAAACCAAAGAAAGAATCAGCCACAATGGGCAGAAGACTTAAATAGACATTTCTCCAAAGAAGACATATAGATGGCCAACAGGCACATGAAAAGATGCTCAACATCCCTAATAATTAGACAAATGCAAATCAAAACTCAAAGGAAATATGATCTCACACTACTCAGAATAGCCATCATCAAAAAATGTAAAAACAATAAATGCTGGGGAGGGTGTGAAGAAAAAGGAACCTTCCTACACTGTGCATGGGGATGTAAACTGGCACAGCCACTGAGGAAAACAGAGTGGAGCTTACTCAAAAAACTAAAAATTGACTTGCCATACGATCCAGCAACACACCTCCTGGGTATATATCCAGACAACCGTCTAATTCAAGAAGGTACGTGTATCCCTGTGTGCACAGCAGCACTATTAACCATAGCCAAGACATGGAGGCAACCCAAACGTCCACTGACACCTGAATGGCTAAAGCAGTTGTGGTATACATATATACAGTGGAATACTACTCAGCCATAACAAAGGATGTAATAATGCCATTTGCAGCAATATGAATGGAGCTAAAAATGATCACACTAAGTGAAGCATGTCACAAAGAGAAGGAGAAATACCATATGTTATCACTTATATGTGGAATGAAAAATCTGACACAAAAGAACGGAGCTGCATAAAAGAAACAGACTCACAGACATAGAGAAGAGACTGGTTGTTGCCAGGGAGAGGGGAAGCATGAAAGAGATGGATTGGGAGTTTGGGGTTAGCAGATGCAAACTATTGTACATAGAATGGAGAAAGAACAAGGTCATGAGAAAAGGGAACCCTTGTATACTCTTAAAGGAGATGTAAATTGGTAGAGACACTATAGGGAACAGTATGGGGGTTCCTTATAAAACTAAAAGTAGACCTACCATATGATCCAGGAATCCCACTGCTGGGCATATATTCAGAGAAATACATAGTTCTAAAGGATACATGCATCCCAATATTCATTGCAGCACTCTTTACCCTAGTCAAGACACAGAGGCAACCAAAATGTCCATTGACAGAAGAATGGATGAAGGAGAAGTGGTACATATATATAATGGAATATTACTCAGCCAACAAAAAGATGAAATAATGCCATTTACAGCAACATGGCTGGACCTGGAGATGATCATACTAAGTGAAGTAAAACTATCACACAATATGGCTTCTATAAGGAACCTAAAAGGAAAGGATACAAATGAACTCATTTACGAAAGAGAAACAGACTCACACACTCAGATTACAAACCTATGGTTACCAGAGGAAATGGCGTGGGGGCGAGGGATAGTTTGGGAGTTTCGGATTTACACGTACACACTCTTCTATTAAAACAGATTACAAATGAGGACCTACTGTATAGTACAGGGATTTTGCTCAGTATTTTTTAATAACCTAAATGGGAACCAATATGAAAACGAATAGGAACATATATAATTTATAACTGAATCACTTTGCTGCACACCTGCAACTAACACAGCATTGTTATTCAACTCTATTCTAAAATAAGATAAACATTTTTTAATGTAAATTAATTATTTAATTTTAAAAAGGAACAATGTCCTAGTGAGTAGCAAAGGAAATTGTATTCAATATCCTGTGATAAAGCACACTGGAAAAGAAAATGCGAAAGAATGCCTAGATAGACAGAGAGGTGTGTAACTGAATCAATTTGCTGTACAGCAAAAGGAACAAAACATTGTAAATCAAGTATACTTCAATTAAATCAATTAAAAGAAAATCGTAGAGAAAAATAAAAAAACCCACAATGACCCAAAACCAATGGGATGCAGCAATACCTGATCTAAGAGGGAAGTTTCAGTGATAGAAGTTAACAAGAAGAAAATGCTTACATAAATGATGTAACTTTACACCAAACGTAACTCCAGAAAAATGAACAAACAAAACCCAAAGTTAGCAGAAGGAAAGAAATCATAACCATCTGAGAAGAAATAAATGAAATAGAGCCTAAAAAACAAACAACAAACAAACAAAAGCTCCATGAAACTAAAACCTGGCTCATTGAAAAGGTAAACAATATTCAAAATCCTTAGCCAGACTCCTCAGGAAAGAAAAGGGAGAGAGCTCAAACCAATAAATGTACCAATGAAAAACAAGCAGTTACAATCAACATCATGGAAATTCAAAGGACCCTGAGACTACTAATAGCAAACATTTGCCAATAAAATGAACAACCTAGAGAAAATGGACACATTTATACAAAGGTACAATCTCCTAAAACTGAACCGGGAAGTACTAGTACTGGAATATATGAACTAAACAACTACCTTTCCTGGATTCAATTAGTAATTAAAAGCTGAATCAACAAATGAAGATCCAGGACCAGATGACTTCACAGTGGAATTCTACCAGCCATTTAGAGAAGAGTTAACACCTATCCTTCTGCCACTCTTCTAGAAACCTGCAGAGGAAAGAAAACTTCTGAACTCATTCTATGAGGCCACCAATACTCTGATACCAAAAAGCAGACAAAGATACCTCACAGAGAAAATAAAAGGACAGACCCACATCACTGATGAACATAGATACCAATATCATCAACACAATATTGCAAACAGAC
Organism: Hyperoodon ampullatus; assembly: GCF_949752795.1. NCBI lineage: Eukaryota > Metazoa > Chordata > Mammalia > Artiodactyla > Ziphiidae > Hyperoodon > Hyperoodon ampullatus. The sequence goes on from NC_136915.1 coordinate 194,494,995, forward strand.
TCCAACAGTACATTAAAAGGCTCGTACAGCATGATCAAGTGGGATTTATCCCAGGGATGGAAGGAATTTTCTATATCCGCAAATCAATCAGTGTGATACACCACATCAACCAGTTGAAGAATCTTAATCATATGATCATCTCAAGAGATGCAGAAAAACCTTTTGACAAAATTCCACACATATTTATCAGGAAAACTCTCCAGAAAGCGGACATAGAGGGAACACACCTCGACGTATGTGACAAACCGACAGCTAACATCAAACTCAATGGTAAAAAGCTGAAAGCATTTCCGCTAAGATCAGGAACAAGACAAGGATGTGCATCCTTGCCACTATTATTCAACATAGTTTTGGAAGTCCTAGCCATGGCAATCAGAGAAGAACAAGAAACAAAAGGTATCCAAATTGGAAAAGGGGGCATAAAACGGTCATTGTTTGCAGATGACATGGTAGTGTACATAGAAAATCCTAAACATGTAAGCAGAGATCTACTAGAGCTCATCAAAGAATCTCGTAAAGTTGGAGGATACAAAATAAATACAGAGAAATCAGTTGTACTTTTAAACACTAACAACAAAAGGTCAGAAAAATACATTACAGAAACAATGCCATTTACCATCACATCAAAAAGAAAACTATACTTAGGAATAAACCTACCTAAGTAGACAAAAGGCCAGGACTCCAAAAAATCTAAGACACCGATGAAAGAAATAGAAGACAACACAAACAGATGGAAAGATATACCATGTTCCTGGATTAGAATAATCAACATTGTCAAAGTGACTATATTATCCTAGGCAGTGTAAAGATACAGAGCAAGGCCTATCAAACTACCAATGGCATTTATCACAGAACTAAAACACATAGTCTTAAAATTTGTATGGAGGCAAATATTCAAAGCAATCTTGAGAAAGAAAAATGGAGCGGGAAGAATCAGGCTCCCTGACTTCAGACTGTACTACACAGATTAAGTCATCAAAAGAATGTGGTACTGGCACAGAAACAGAAATATAGATGAATGGAACAGGAGAGAAATCCCAAAATGAACCCACACATCGATGGTCAATTAATCTGTGACAATGGAGGCAAAAATATACATGGAAGAAAGACAGTCTGTTCAACAAAGAGTGCTGGACAACTCCCGTAAATAAAATGAAATTAAAACATTCTTTAGCAGCATGTACAAAAATAAACACAACGTGGATGACAGATCAAAATATAAGACAGGATACTATAATACTCTTAGAGGAAAGCATAAGCAGAACACTCAATGAGAAACCGGAGCAATATCTTTGTCTAGGCATCTCCTAGAGTAATGGATATAAGAAGAAAAATAAACAAACGGGACCTAATTAAACTGAAAATCTTTTGCAGAGCAAAGAAAACCATAGACAAAAGAAAAAGACAACCCACAGAGTGGGAGAAAATATTTGCCAATGATACTACCTCCAGGGGATTAGTCTCCAAAATTTGAAAAGAACTCATGTGGGTCAATAAAAAAAAAAAAACAAAAAAAACCAAAGAAAGAATCAGCCACAATGGGCAGAAGACTTAAATAGACATTTCTCCAAAGAAGACATATAGATGGCCAACAGGCACATGAAAAGATGCTCAACATCCCTAATAATTAGACAAATGCAAATCAAAACTCAAAGGAAATATGATCTCACACTACTCAGAATAGCCATCATCAAAAAATGTAAAAACAATAAATGCTGGGGAGGGTGTGAAGAAAAAGGAACCTTCCTACACTGTGCATGGGGATGTAAACTGGCACAGCCACTGAGGAAAACAGAGTGGAGCTTACTCAAAAAACTAAAAATTGACTTGCCATACGATCCAGCAACACACCTCCTGGGTATATATCCAGACAACCGTCTAATTCAAGAAGGTACGTGTATCCCTGTGTGCACAGCAGCACTATTAACCATAGCCAAGACATGGAGGCAACCCAAACGTCCACTGACACCTGAATGGCTAAAGCAGTTGTGGTATACATATATACAGTGAAATACTACTCAGCCATAACAAAGGATGTAATAATGCCATTTGCAGCAATATGAATGGAGCTAAAAATGATCACACTAAGTGAAGCATGTCACAAAGAGAAGGAGAAATACCATATGTTATCACTTATATGTGGAATGAAAAATCTGACACAAAAGAACGGAGCTGCATAAAAGAAACAGACTCACAGACATAGAGAAGAGACTGGTTGTTGCCAGGGAGAGGGGAAGCATGAAAGAGATGGATTGGGAGTTTGGGGTTAGCAGATGCAAACTATTGTACATAGAATGGAGAAAGAACAAGGTCATGAGAAAAGGGAACCCTTGTATACTCTTAAAGGAGATGTAAATTGGTAGAGACACTATAGGGAACAGTATGGGGGTTCCTTATAAAACTAAAAGTAGACCTACCATATGATCCAGGAATCCCACTGCTGGGCATATATTCAGAGAAATACATAGTTCTAAAGGATACATGCATCCCAATATTCATTGCAGCACTCTTTACCCTAGTCAAGACACAGAGGCAACCAAAATGTCCATTGACAGAAGAATGGATGAAGGAGAAGTGGTACATATATATAATGGAATATTACTCAGCCAACAAAAAGATGAAATAATGCCATTTACAGCAACATGGCTGGACCTGGAGATGATCATACTAAGTGAAGTAAAACTATCACACAATATGGCTTCTATAAGGAACCTAAAAGGAAAGGATACAAATGAACTCATTTACGAAAGAGAAACAGACTCACACACTCAGATTACAAACCTATGGTTACCAGAGGAAATGGCGTGGGGGCGAGGGATAGTTTGGGAGTTTCGGATTTACACGTACACACTCTTCTATTAAAACAGATTACAAATGAGGACCTACTGTATAGTACAGGGATTTTGCTCAGTATTTTTTAATAACCTAAATGGGAACCAATATGAAAACGAATAGGAACATATATAATTTATAACTGAATCACTTTGCTGCACACCTGCAACTAACACAGCATTGTTATTCAACTCTATTCTAAAATAAGATAAACATTTTTTAATGTAAATTAATTATTTAATTTTAAAAAGGAACAATGTCCTAGTGAGTAGCAAAGGAAATTGTATTCAATATCCTGTGATAAAGCACACTGGAAAAGAAAATGCGAAAGAATGCCTAGATAGACAGAGAGGTGTGTAACTGAATCAATTTGCTGTACAGCAAAAGGAACAAAACATTGTAAATCAAGTATACTTCAATTAAATCAATTAAAAGAAAATCGTAGAGAAAAATAAAAAAACCCACAATGACCCAAAACCAATGGGATGCAGCAATACCTGATCTAAGAGGGAAGTTTCAGTGATAGAAGTTAACAAGAAGAAAATGCTTACATAAATGATGTAACTTTACACCAAACGTAACTCCAGAAAAATGAACAAACAAAACCCAAAGTTAGCAGAAGGAAAGAAATCATAACCATCTGAGAAGAAATAAATGAAATAGAGCCTAAAAAACAAACAACAAACAAACAAAAGCTCCATGAAACTAAAACCTGGCTCATTGAAAAGGTAAACAATATTCAAAATCCTTAGCCAGACTCCTCAGGAAAGAAAAGGGAGAGAGCTCAAACCAATAAATGTACCAATGAAAAACAAGCAGTTACAATCAACATCATGGAAATTCAAAGGACCCTGAGACTACTAATAGCAAACATTTGCCAATAAAATGAACAACCTAGAGAAAATGGACACATTTATACAAAGGTACAATCTCCTAAAACTGAACCGGGAAGTACTAGTACTGGAATATATGAACTAAACAACTACCTTTCCTGGATTCAATTAGTAATTAAAAGCTGAATCAACAAATGAAGATCCAGGACCAGATGACTTCACAGTGGAATTCTACCAGCCATTTAGAGAAGAGTTAACACCTATCCTTCTGCCACTCTTCTAGAAACCTGCAGAGGAAAGAAAACTTCTGAACTCATTCTATGAGGCCACCAATACTCTGATACCAAAAAGCAGACAAAGATACCTCACAGAGAAAATAAAAGGACAGACCCACATCACTGATGAACATAGATACCAATATCATCAACACAATATTGCAAACAGACTCCAACAGTACATTAAAAGGCTCGTACAGCATGATCAAGTGGGATTTATCCCAGGGATGGAAGGAATTTTCTATATCCGCAAATCAATCAGTGTGATACACCACATCAACCAGTTGAAGAATCTTAATCATATGATCATCTCAAGAGATGCAGAAAAACCTTTTGACAAAATTCCACACATATTTATCAGGAAAACTCTCCAGAAAGCGGACATAGAGGGAACACACCTCGACGTATGTGACAAACCGACAGCTAACATCAAACTCAATGGTAAAAAGCTGAAAGCATTTCCGCTAAGATCAGGAACAAGACAAGGATGTGCATCCTTGCCACTATTATTCAACATAGTTTTGGAAGTCCTAGCCATGGCAATCAGAGAAGAACAAGAAACAAAAGGTATCCAAATTGGAAAAGGGGGCATAAAACGGTCATTGTTTGCAGATGACATGGTAGTGTACATAGAAAATCCTAAACATGTAAGCAGAGATCTACTAGAGCTCATCAAAGAATCTCGTAAAGTTGGAGGATACAAAATAAATACAGAGAAATCAGTTGTACTTTTAAACACTAACAACAAAAGGTCAGAAAAATACATTACAGAAACAATGCCATTTACCATCACATCAAAAAGAAAACTATACTTAGGAATAAACCTACCTAAGTAGACAAAAGGCCAGGACTCCAAAAAATCTAAGACACCGATGAAAGAAATAGAAGACAACACAAACAGATGGAAAGATATACCATGTTCTTGGATTAGAATAATCAACATTGTCAAAGTGACTATATTATCCTAGGCAGTGTAAAGATACAGAGCAAGGCCTATCAAACTACCAATGGCATTTATCACAGAACTAAAACACATAGTCTTAAAATTTGTATGGAGGCAAATATTCAAAGCAATCTTGAGAAAGAAAAATGGAGCGGGAAGAATCAGGCTCCCTGACTTCAGACTGTACTACACAGATTAAGTCATCAAAAGAATGTGGTACTGGCACAGAAACAGAAATATAGATGAATGGAACAGGAGAGAAATCCCAAAATGAACCCACACATCGATGGTCAATTAATCTGTGACAATGGAGGCAAAAATATACATGGAAGAAAGACAGTCTGTTCAACAAAGAGTGCTGGACAACTCCCGTAAATAAAATGAAATTAAAACATTCTTTAGCAGCATGTACAAAAATAAACACAACGTGGATGACAGATCAAAATATAAGACAGGATACTATAATACTCTTAGAGGAAAGCATAAGCAGAACACTCAATGAGAAACCGGAGCAATATCTTTGTCTAGGCATCTCCTAGAGTAATGGATATAAGAAGAAAAATAAACAAACGGGACCTAATTAAACTGAAAATCTTTTGCAGAGCAAAGAAAACCATAGACAAAAGAAAAAGACAACCCACAGAATGGGAGAAAATATTTGCCAATGATACTACCTCCAGGGGATTAGTCTCCAAAATTTGAAAAGAACTCATGTGGGTCAATAAAAAAAAAAAAACAAAAAAAACCAAAGAAAGAATCAGCCACAATGGGCAGAAGACTTAAATAGACATTTCTCCAAAGAAGACATATAGATGGCCAACAGGCACATGAAAAGATGCTCAACATCCCTAATAATTAGACAAATGCAAATCAAAACTCAAAGGAAATATGATCTCACACTACTCAGAATAGCCATCATCAAAAAATGTAAAAACAATAAATGCTGGGGAGGGTGTGAAGAAAAAGGAACCTTCCTACACTGTGCATGGGGATGTAAACTGGCACAGCCACTGAGGAAAACAGAGTGGAGCTTACTCAAAAAACTAAAAATTGACTTGCCATACGATCCAGCAACACACCTCCTGGGTATATATCCAGACAACCGTCTAATTCAAGAAGGTACGTGTATCCCTGTGTGCACAGCAGCACTATTAACCATAGCCAAGACATGGAGGCAACCCAAACGTCCACTGACACCTGAATGGCTAAAGCAGTTGTGGTATACATATATACAGTGGAATACTACTCAGCCATAACAAAGGATGTAATAATGCCATTTGCAGCAATATGAATGGAGCTAAAAATGATCACACTAAGTGAAGCATGTCACAAAGAGAAGGAGAAATACCATATGTTATCACTTATATGTGGAATGAAAAATCTGACACAAAAGAACGGAGCTGCATAAAAGAAACAGACTCACAGACATAGAGAAGAGACTGGTTGTTGCCAGGGAGAGGGGAAGCATGAAAGAGATGGATTGGGAGTTTGGGGTTAGCAGATGCAAACTATTGTACATAGAATGGAGAAAGAACAAGGTCATGAGAAAAGGGAACCCTTGTATACTCTTAAAGGAGATGTAAATTGGTAGAGACACTATAGGGAACAGTATGGGGGTTCCTTATAAAACTAAAAGTAGACCTACCATATGATCCAGGAATCCCACTGCTGGGCATATATTCAGAGAAATACATAGTTCTAAAGGATACATGCATCCCAATATTCATTGCAGCACTCTTTACCCTAGTCAAGACACAGAGGCAACCAAAATGTCCATTGACAGAAGAATGGATGAAGGAGAAGTGGTACATATATATAATGGAATATTACTCAGCCAACAAAAAGATGAAATAATGCCATTTACAGCAACATGGCTGGACCTGGAGATGATCATACTAAGTGAAGTAAAACTATCACACAATATGGCTTCTATAAGGAACCTAAAAGGAAAGGATACAAATGAACTCATTTACGAAAGAGAAACAGACTCACACACTCAGATTACAAACCTATGGTTACCAGAGGAAATGGCGTGGGGGCGAGGGATAGTTTGGGAGTTTCGGATTTACACGTACACACTCTTCTATTAAAACAGATTACAAATGAGGACCTACTGTATAGTACAGGGATTTTGCTCAGTATTTTTTAATAACCTAAATGGGAACCAATATGAAAACGAATAGGAACATATATAATTTATAACTGAATCACTTTGCTGCACACCTGCAACTAACACAGCATTGTTATTCAACTCTATTCTAAAATAAGATAAACATTTTTTAATGTAAATTAATTATTTAATTTTAAAAAGGAACAATGTCCTAGTGAGTAGCAAAGGAAATTGTATTCAATATCCTGTGATAAAGCACACTGGAAAAGAAAATGCGAAAGAATGCCTAGATAGACAGAGAGGTGTGTAACTGAATCAATTTGCTGTACAGCAAAAGGAACAAAACATTGTAAATCAAGTATACTTCAATTAAATCAATTAAAAGAAAATCGTAGAGAAAAATAAAAAAACCCACAATGACCCAAAACCAATGGGATGCAGCAATACCTGATCTAAGAGGGAAGTTTCAGTGATAGAAGTTAACAAGAAGAAAATGCTTACATAAATGATGTAACTTTACACCAAACGTAACTCCAGAAAAATGAACAAACAAAACCCAAAGTTAGCAGAAGGAAAGAAATCATAACCATCTGAGAAGAAATAAATGAAATAGAGCCTAAAAAACAAACAACAAACAAACAAAAGCTCCATGAAACTAAAACCTGGCTCATTGAAAAGGTAAACAATATTCAAAATCCTTAGCCAGACTCCTCAGGAAAGAAAAGGGAGAGAGCTCAAACCAATAAATGTACCAATGAAAAACAAGCAGTTACAATCAACATCATGGAAATTCAAAGGACCCTGAGACTACTAATAGCAAACATTTGCCAATAAAATGAACAACCTAGAGAAAATGGACACATTTATACAAAGGTACAATCTCCTAAAACTGAACCGGGAAGTACTAGTACTGGAATATATGAACTAAACAACTACCTTTCCTGGATTCAATTAGTAATTAAAAGCTGAATCAACAAATGAAGATCCAGGACCAGATGACTTCACAGTGGAATTCTACCAGCCATTTAGAGAAGAGTTAACACCTATCCTTCTGCCACTCTTCTAGAAACCTGCAGAGGAAAGAAAACTTCTGAACTCATTCTATGAGGCCACCAATACTCTGATACCAAAAAGCAGACAAAGATACCTCACAGAGAAAATAAAAGGACAGACCCACATCACTGATGAACATAGATACCAATATCATCAACACAATATTGCAAACAGACTCCAACAGTACATTAAAAGGCTCGTACAGCATGATCAAGTGGGATTTATCCCAGGGATGGAAGGAATTTTCTATATCCGCAAATCAATCAGTGTGATACACCACATCAACCAGTTGAAGAATCTTAATCATATGATCATCTCAAGAGATGCAGAAAAACCTTTTGACAAAATTCCACACATATTTATCAGGAAAACTCTCCAGAAAGCGGACATAGAGGGAACACACCTCGACGTATGTGACAAACCGACAGCTAACATCAAACTCAATGGTAAAAAGCTGAAAGCATTTCCGCTAAGATCAGGAACAAGACAAGGATGTGCATCCTTGCCACTATTATTCAACATAGTTTTGGAAGTCCTAGCCATGGCAATCAGAGAAGAACAAGAAACAAAAGGTATCCAAATTGGAAAAGGGGGCATAAAACGGTCATTGTTTGCAGATGACATGGTAGTGTACATAGAAAATCCTAAACATGTAAGCAGAGATCTACTAGAGCTCATCAAAGAATCTCGTAAAGTTGGAGGATACAAAATAAATACAGAGAAATCAGTTGTACTTTTAAACACTAACAACAAAAGGTCAGAAAAATACATTACAGAAACAATGCCATTTACCATCACATCAAAAAGAAAACTATACTTAGGAATAAACCTACCTAAGTAGACAAAAGGCCAGGACTCCAAAAAATCTAAGACACCGATGAAAGAAATAGAAGACAACACAAACAGATGGAAAGATATACCATGTTCTTGGATTAGAATAATCAACATTGTCAAAGTGACTATATTATCCTAGGCAGTGTAAAGATACAGAGCAAGGCCTATCAAACTACCAATGGCATTTATCACAGAACTAAAACACATAGTCTTAAAATTTGTATGGAGGCAAATATTCAAAGCAATCTTGAGAAAGAAAAATGGAGCGGGAAGAATCAGGCTCCCTGACTTCAGACTGTACTACACAGATTAAGTCATCAAAAGAATGTGGTACTGGCACAGAAACAGAAATATAGATGAATGGAACAGGAGAGAAATCCCAAAATGAACCCACACATCGATGGTCAATTAATCTGTGACAATGGAGGCAAAAATATACATGGAAGAAAGACAGTCTGTTCAACAAAGAGTGCTGGACAACTCCCGTAAATAAAATGAAATTCAAACATTCTTTAGCAGCATGTACAAAAATAAACACAACGTGGATGACAGATCAAAATATAAGACAGGATACTATAATACTCTTAGAGGAAAGCATAAGCAGAACACTCAATGAGAAACCGGAGCAATATCTTTGTCTAGGCATCTCCTAGAGTAATGGATATAAGAAGAAAAATAAACAAACGGGACCTAATTAAACTGAAAATCTTTTGCAGAGCAAAGAAAACCATAGACAAAAGAAAAAGACAACCCACAGAATGGGAGAAAATATTTGCCAATGATACTACCTCCAGGGGATTAGTCTCCAAAATTTGAAAAGAACTCATGTGGGTCAATAAAAAAAAAAAAACAAAAAAAACCAAAGAAAGAATCAGCCACAATGGGCAGAAGACTTAAATAGACATTTCTCCAAAGAAGACATATAGATGGCCAACAGGCACATGAAAAGATGCTCAACATCCCTAATAATTAGACAAATGCAAATCAAAACTCAAAGGAAATATGATCTCACACTACTCAGAATAGCCATCATCAAAAAATGTAAAAACAATAAATGCTGGGGAGGGTGTGAAGAAAAAGGAACCTTCCTACACTGTGCATGGGGATGTAAACTGGCACAGCCACTGAGGAAAACAGAGTGGAGCTTACTCAAAAAACTAAAAATTGACTTGCCATACGATCCAGCAACACACCTCCTGGGTATATATCCAGACAACCGTCTAATTCAAGAAGGTACGTGTATCCCTGTGTGCACAGCAGCACTATTAACCATAGCCAAGACATGGAGGCAACCCAAACGTCCACTGACACCTGAATGGCTAAAGCAGTTGTGGTATATATATATACAGTGGAATACTACTCAGCCATAACAAAGGATGTAATAATGCCATTTGCAGCAATATGAATGGAGCTAAAAATGATCACACTAAGTGAAGCATGTCACAAAGAGAAGGAGAAATACCATATGTTATCACTTATATGTGGAATGAAAAATCTGACACAAAAGAACGGAGCTGCATAAAAGAAACAGACTCACAGACATAGAGAAGAGACTGGTTGTTGCCAGGGAGAGGGGAAGCATGAAAGAGATGGATTGGGAGTTTGGGGTTAGCAGATGCAAACTATTGTACATAGAATGGAGAAAGAACAAGGTCATGAGAAAAGGGAACCCTTGTATACTCTTAAAGGAGATGTAAATTGGTAGAGACACTATAGGGAACAGTATGGGGGTTCCTTATAAAACTAAAAGTAGACCTACCATATGATCCAGGAATCCCACTGCTGGGCATATATTCAGAGAAATACATAGTTCTAAAGGATACATGCATCCCAATATTCATTGCAGCACTCTTTACCCTAGTCAAGACACAGAGGCAACCAAAATGTCCATTGACAGAAGAATGGATGAAGGAGAAGTGGTACATATATATAATGGAATATTACTCAGCCAACAAAAAGATGAAATAATGCCATTTACAGCAACATGGCTGGACCTGGAGATGATCATACTAAGTGAAGTAAAACTATCACACAATATGGCTTCTATAAGGAATCTAAAAGGAAAGGATACAAATGAACTCATTTACGAAAGAGAAACAGACTCACACACTCAGATTACAAACCTATGGTTACCAGAGGAAATGGCGTGGGGGCGAGGGATAGTTTGGGAGTTTCGGATTTACACGTACACACTCTTCCATTAAAACAGATTACAAATGAGGACCTACTGTATAGTACAGGGAGTTTGCTCAGTATTTTTAATAACCTAAATGGGAACCAATATGAAAACGAATAGGAACATATATAATTTATAACTGAATCACTTTGCTGCACACCTGCAACTAACACAGCATTGTTATTCAACTCTATTCTAAAATAAGATAAACATTTTTTAATGTAAATTAATTATTTAATTTTAAAAAGGAACAATGTCCTAGTGAGTAGCAAAGGAAATTGTATTCAATATCCTGTGATAAAGCACACTGGAAAAGAAAATGCGAAAGAATGCCTAGATAGACAGAGAGGTGTGTAACTGAATCAATTTGCTGTACAGCAAAAGGAACAAAACATTGTAAATCAAGTATACTTCAATTAAATCAATTAAAAGAAAATCGTAGAGAAAAATAAAAAAACCCACAATGACCCAAAACCAATGGGATGCAGCAATACCTGATCTAAGAGGGAAGTTTCAGTGATAGAAGTTAACAAGAAGAAAATGCTTACATAAATGATGTAACTTTACACCAAACGTAACTCCAGAAAAATGAACAAACAAAACCCAAAGTTAGCAGAAGGAAAGAAATCATAACCATCTGAGAAGAAATAAATGAAATAGAGCCTAAAAAACAAACAACAAACAAACAAAAGCTCCATGAAACTAAAACCTGGCTCATTGAAAAGGTAAACAATATTCAAAATCCTTAGCCAGACTCCTCAGGAAAGAAAAGGGAGAGAGCTCAAACCAATAAATGTACCAATGAAAAACAAGCAGTTACAATCAACATCATGGAAATTCAAAGGACCCTGAGACTACTAATAGCAAACATTTGCCAATAAAATGAACAACCTAGAGAAAATGGACACATTTATACAAAGGTACAATCTCCTAAAACTGAACCGGGAAGTACTAGTACTGGAATATATGAACTAAACAACTACCTTTCCTGGATTCAATTAGTAATTAAAAGCTGAATCAACAAATGAAGATCCAGGACCAGATGACTTCACAGTGGAATTCTACCAGCCATTTAGAGAAGAGTTAACACCTATCCTTCTGCCACTCTTCTAGAAACCTGCAGAGGAAAGAAAACTTCTGAACTCATTCTATGAGGCCACCAATACTCTGATACCAAAAAGCAGACAAAGATACCTCACAGAGAAAATAAAAGGACAGACCCACATCACTGATGAACATAGATACCAATATCATCAACACAATATTGCAAACAGACTCCAACAGTACATTAAAAGGCTCGTACAGCATGATCAAGTGGGATTTATCCCAGGGATGGAAGGAATTTTCTATATCCGCAAATCAATCAGTGTGATACACCACATCAACCAGTTGAAGAATCTTAATCATATGATCATCTCAAGAGATGCAGAAAAACCTTTTGACAAAATTCCACACATATTTATCAGGAAAACTCTCCAGAAAGCGGACATAGAGGGAACACACCTCGACGTATGTGACAAACCGACAGCTAACATCAAACTCAATGGTAAAAAGCTGAAAGCATTTCCGCTAAGATCAGGAACAAGACAAGGATGTGCATCCTTGCCACTATTATTCAACATAGTTTTGGAAGTCCTAGCCATGGCAATCAGAGAAGAACAAGAAACAAAATGTATCCAAATTGGAAAAGGGGGCATAAAACGGTCATTGTTTGCAGATGACATGGTAGTGTACATAGAAAATCCTAAACATGTAAGCAGAGATCTACTAGAGCTCATCAAAGAATCTCGTAAAGTTGGAGGATACAAAATAAATACAGAGAAATCAGTTGTACTTTTAAACACTAACAACAAAAGGTCAGAAAAATACATTACAGAAACAATGCCATTTACCATCACATCAAAAAGAAAACTATACTTAGGAATAAACCTACCTAAGTAGACAAAAGGCCAGGACTCCAAAAAATCTAAGACACCGATGAAAGAAATAGAAGACAACACAAACAGATGGAAAGATATACCATGTTCTTGGATTAGAATAATCAACATTGTCAAAGTGACTATATTATCCTAGGCAGTGTAAAGATACAGAGCAAGGCCTATCAAACTACCAATGGCATTTATCACAGAACTAAAACACATAGTCTTAAAATTTGTATGGAGGCAAATATTCAAAGCAATCTTGAGAAAGAAAAATGGAGCGGGAAGAATCAGGCTCCCTGACTTCAGACTGTACTACACAGATTAAGTCATCAAAAGAATGTGGTACTGGCACAGAAACAGAAATATAGATGAATGGAACAGGAGAGAAATCCCAAAATGAACCCACACATCGATGGTCAATTAATCTGTGACAATGGAGGCAAAAATATACATGGAAGAAAGACAGTCTGTTCAACAAAGAGTGCTGGACAACTCCCGTAAATAAAATGAAATTAAAACATTCTTTAGCAGCATGTACAAAAATAAACACAACGTGGATGACAGATCAAAATATAAGACAGGATACTATAATACTCTTAGAGGAAAGCATAAGCAGAACACTCAATGAGAAACCGGAGCAATATCTTTGTCTAGGCATCTCCTAGAGTAATGGATATAAGAAGAAAAATAAACAAACGGGACCTAATTAAACTGAAAATCTTTTGCAGAGCAAAGAAAACCATAGACAAAAGAAAAAGACAACCCACAGAATGGGAGAAAATATTTGCCAATGATACTACCTCCAGGGGATTAGTCTCCAAAATTTGAAAAGAACTCATGTGGGTCAATAAAAAAAAAAAAACAAAAAAAAAGAAAGAAAGAATCAGCCACAATGGGCAGAAGACTTAAATAGACATTTCTCCAAAGAAGACATATAGATGGCCAACAGGCATATGAAAAGATGCTCAACATCCCTAATAATTAGACAAATGCAAATCAAAACTCAAAGGAAATATGATCTCACACTACTCAGAATAGCCATCATCAAAAAATGTAAAAACAATAAATGCTGGGGAGGGTGTGAAGAAAAAGGAACCTTCCTACACTGTGCATGGGGATGTAAACTGGCACAGCCACTGAGGAAAACAGAGTGGAGCTTACTCAAAAAACTAAAAATTGACTTGCCATACGATCCAGCAACACACCTCCTGGGTATATATCCAGACAACCGTCTAATTCAAGAAGGTACATGTATCCCTGTGTGCACAGCAGCACTATTAACCATAGCCAAGACATGGAGGCAACCCAAACGTCCACTGACACCTGAATGGCTAAAGCAGTTGTGGTATATATATATACAGTGGAATACTACTCAGCCATAACAAAGGATGTAATAATGCCATTTGCAGCAATATGAATGGAGCTAAAAATGATCACACTAAGTGAAGCATGTCACAAAGAGAAGGAGAAATACCATATGTTATCACTTATATGTGGAATGAAAAATCTGACACAAAAGAACGGAGCTGCATAAAAGAAACAGACTCACAGACATAGAGAAGAGACTGGTTGTTGCCAGGGAGAGGGGAAGCATGAAAGAGATGGATTGGGAGTTTGGGGTTAGCAGATGCAAACTATTGTACATAGAATGGAGAAAGAACAAGGTCATGAGAAAAGGGAACCCTTGTATACTCTTAAAGGAGATGTAAATTGGTAGAGACACTATAGGGAACAGTATGGGGGTTCCTTATAAAACTAAAAGTAGACCTACCATATGATCCAGGAATCCCACTGCTGGGCATATATTCAGAGAAATACATAGTTCTAAAGGATACATGCATCCCAATATTCATTGCAGCACTCTTTACCCTAGTCAAGACACAGAGGCAACCAAAATGTCCATTGACAGAAGAATGGATGAAGGAGAAGTGGTACATATATATAATGGAATATTACTCAGCCAACAAAAAGATGAAATAATGCCATTTACAGCAACATGGCTGGACCTGGAGATGATCATACTAAGTGAAGTAAAACTATCACACAATATGGCTTCTATAAGGAATCTAAAAGGAAAGGATACAAATGAACTCATTTACGAAAGAGAAACAGACTCACACACTCAGATTACAAACCTATGGTTACCAGAGGAAATGGCGTGGGGGCGAGGGATAGTTTGGGAGTTTCGGATTTACACGTACACACTCTTCCATTAAAACAGATTACAAATGAGGACCTACTGTATAGTACAGGGAGTTTGCTCAGTATTTTTAATAACCTAAATGGGAACCAATATGAAAACGAATAGGAACATATATAATTTATAACTGAATCACTTTGCTGCACACCTGCAACTAACACAGCATTGTTATTCAACTCTATTCTAAAATAAGATAAACATTTTTTAATGTAAATTAATTATTTAATTTTAAAAAGGAACAATGTCCTAGTGAGTAGCAAAGGAAATTGTATTCAATATCCTGTGATAAAGCACACTGGAAAAGAAAATGCGAAAGAATGCCTAGATAGACAGAGAGGTGTGTAACTGAATCAATTTGCTGTACAGCAAAAGGAACAAAACATTTTAAATCAAGTATACTTCAATTAAATCAATTAAAAGAAAATCGTAGAGAAAAATAAAAAAAACCCACAATGACCCAAAACCAATGGGATGCAGCAATACCTGATCTAAGAGGGAAGTTTCAGTGATAGAAGTTAACAAGAAGAAAATGCTTACATAAATGATGTAACTTTACACCAAACGTAACTCCAGAAAAATGAACAAACAAAACCCAAAGTTAGCAGAAGGAAAGAAATCATAACCATCTGAGAAGAAATAAATGAAATAGAGCCTAAAAAACAAACAACAAACAAACAAAAGCTCCATGAAACTAAAACCTGGCTCATTGAAAAGGTAAACAATATTCAAAATCCTTAGCCAGACTCCTCAGGAAAGAAAAGGGAGAGAGCTCAAACCAATAAATGTACCAATGAAAAACAAGCAGTTACAATCAACATCATGGAAATTCAAAGGACCCTGAGACTACTAATAGCAAACATTTGCCAATAAAATGAACAACCTAGAGAAAATGGACACATTTATACAAAGGTACAATCTCCTAAAACTGAACCGGGAAGTACTAGTACTGGAATATATGAACTAAACAACTACCTTTCCTGGATTCAATTAGTAATTAAAAGCTGAATCAACAAATGAAGATCCAGGACCAGATGACTTCACAGTGGAATTCTACCAGCCATTTAGAGAAGAGTTAACACCTATCCTTCTGCCACTCTTCTAGAAACCTGCAGAGGAAAGAAAACTTCTGAACTCATTCTATGAGGCCACCAATACTCTGATACCAAAAAGCAGACAAAGATACCTCACAGAGAAAATAAAAGGACAGACCCACATCACTGATGAACATAGATACCAATATCATCAACACAATATTGCAAACAGACTCCAACAGTACATTAAAAGGCTCGTACAGCATGATCAAGTGGGATTTATCCCAGGGATGGAAGGAATTTTCTATATCTGCAAATCAATCAGTGTGATACACCACATCAACCAGTTGAAGAATCTTAATCATATGATCATCTCAAGAGATGCAGAAAAACCTTTTGACAAAATTCCACACATATTTATCAGGAAAACTCTCCAGAAAGCGGACATAGAGGGAACACACCTCGACGTATGTGACAAACCGACAGCTAACATCAAACTCAATGGTAAAAAGCTGAAAGCATTTCCGCTAAGATCAGGAACAAGACAAGGATGTGCATCCTTGCCACTATTATTCAACATAGTTTTGGAAGTCCTAGCCATGGCAATCAGAGAAGAACAAGAAACAAAATGTATCCAAATTGGAAAAGGGGGCATAAAACGGTCATTGTTTGCAGATGACATGGTAGTGTACATAGAAAATCCTAAACATGTAAGCAGAGATCTACTAGAGCTCATCAAAGAATCTCGTAAAGTTGGAGGATACAAAATAAATACAGAGAAATCAGTTGTACTTTTAAACACTAACAACAAAAGGTCAGAAAAATACATTACAGAAACAATGCCATTTACCATCACATCAAAAAGAAAACTATACTTAGGAATAAACCTACCTAAGTAGACAAAAGGCCAGGACTCCAAAAAATCTAAGACACCGATGAAAGAAATAGAAGACAACACAAACAGATGGAAAGATATACCATGTTCTTGGATTAGAATAATCAACATTGTCAAAGTGACTATATTATCCTAGGCAGTGTAAAGATACAGAGCAAGGCCTATCAAACTACCAATGGCATTTATCACAGAACTAAAACACATAGTCTTAAAATTTGTATGGAGGCAAATATTCAAAGCAATCTTGAGAAAGAAAAATGGAGCGGGAAGAATCAGGCTCCCTGACTTCAGACTGTACTACACAGATTAAGTCATCAAAAGAATGTGGTACTGGCACAGAAACAGAAATATAGATGAATGGAACAGGAGAGAAATCCCAAAATGAACCCACACATCGATGGTCAATTAATCTGTGACAATGGAGGCAAAAATATACATGGAAGAAAGACAGTCTGTTCAACAAAGAGTGCTGGACAACTCCCGTAAATAAAATGAAATTAAAACATTCTTTAGCAGCATGTACAAAAATAAACACAACGTGGATGACAGATCAAAATATAAGACAGGATACTATAATACTCTTAGAGGAAAGCATAAGCAGAACACTCAATGAGAAACCGGAGCAATATCTTTGTCTAGGCATCTCCTAGAGTAATGGATATAAGAAGAAAAATAAACAAACGGGACCTAATTAAACTGAAAATCTTTTGCAGAGCAAAGAAAACCATAGACAAAAGAAAAAGACAACCCACAGAATGGGAGAAAATATTTGCCAATGATACTACCTCCAGGGGATTAGTCTCCAAAATTTGAAAAGAACTCATGTGGGTCAATAAAAAAAAAAAAAAAAAAAAAACCAAAGAAAGAATCAGCCACAATGGGCAGAAGACTTAAATAGACATTTCTCCAAAGAAGACATATAGATGGCCAACAGGCACATGAAAAGATGCTCAACATCCCTAATAATTAGACAAATGCAAATCAAAACTCAAAGGAAATATGATCTCACACTACTCAGAATAGCCATCATCAAAAAATGTAAAAACAATAAATGCTGGGGAGGGTGTGAAGAAAAAGGAACCTTCCTACACTGTGCATGGGGATGTAAACTGGCACAGCCACTGAGGAAAACAGAGTGGAGCTTACTCAAAAAACTAAAAATTGACTTGCCATACGATCCAGCAACACACCTCCTGGGTATATATCCAGACAACCGTCTAATTCAAGAAGGTACATGTATCCCTGTGTGCACAGCAGCACTATTAACCATAGCCAAGACATGGAGGCAACCCAAACGTCCACTGACACCTGAATGGCTAAAGCAGTTGTGGTATATATATATACAGTGGAATACTACTCAGCCATAACAAAGGATGTAATAATGCCATTTGCAGCAATATGAATGGAGCTAAAAATGATCACACTAAGTGAAGCATGTCACAAAGAGAAGGAGAAATACCATATGTTATCACTTATATGTGGAATGAAAAATCTGACACAAAAGAACGGAGCTGCATAAAAGAAACAGACTCACAGACATAGAGAAGAGACTGGTTGTTGCCAGGGAGAGGGGAAGCATGAAAGAGATGGATTGGGAGTTTGGGGTTAGCAGATGCAAACTATTGTACATAGAATGGAGAAAGAACAAGGTCATGAGAAAAGGGAACCCTTGTATACTCTTAAAGGAGATGTAAATTGGTAGAGACACTATAGGGAACAGTATGGGGGTTCCTTATAAAACTAAAAGTAGACCTACCATATGATCCAGGAATCCCACTGCTGGGCATATATTCAGAGAAATACATAGTTCTAAAGGATACATGCATCCCAATATTCATTGCAGCACTCTTTACCCTAGTCAAGACACAGAGGCAACCAAAATGTCCATTGACAGAAGAATGGATGAAGGAGAAGTGGTACATATATATAATGGAATATTACTCAGCCAACAAAAAGATGAAATAATGCCATTTACAGCAACATGGCTGGACCTGGAGATGATCATACTAAGTGAAGTAAAACTATCACACAATATGGCTTCTATAAGGAATCTAAAAGGAAAGGATACAAATGAACTCATTTACGAAAGAGAAACAGACTCACACACTCAGATTACAAACCTATGGTTACCAGAGGAAATGGCGTGGGGGCGAGGGATAGTTTGGGAGTTTCGGATTTACACGTACACACTCTTCTATTAAAACAGATTACAAATGAGGACCTACTGTATAGTACAGGGAGTTTGCTCAGTATTTTTAATAACCTAAATGGGAACCAATATGAAAACGAATAGGAACATATATAATTTATAACTGAATCACTTTGCTGCACACCTGCAACTAACACAGCATTGTTATTCAACTCTATTCTAAAATAAGATAAACATTTTTTAATGTAAATTAATTATTTAATTTTAAAAAGGAACAATGTCCTAGTGAGTAGCAAAGGAAATTGTATTCAATATCCTGTGATAAAGCACACTGGAAAAGAAAATGCGAAAGAATGCCTAGATAGACAGAGAGGTGTGTAACTGAATCAATTTGCTGTACAGCAAAAGGAACAAAACATTGTAAATCAAGTATACTTCAATTAAATCAATTAAAAGAAAATCGTAGAGAAAAATAAAAAAACCCACAATGACCCAAAACCAATGGGATGCAGCAATACCTGATCTAAGAGGGAAGTTTCAGTGATAGAAGTTAACAAGAAGAAAATGCTTACATAAATGATGTAACTTTACACCAAACGTAACTCCAGAAAAATGAACAAACAAAACCCAAAGTTAGCAGAAGGAAAGAAATCATAACCATCTGAGAAGAAATAAATGAAATAGAGCCTAAAAAACAAACAACAAACAAACAAAAGCTCCATGAAACTAAAACCTGGCTCATTGAAAAGGTAAACAATATTCAAAATCCTTAGCGAGACTCCTCAGGAAAGAAAAGGGAGAGAGCTCAAACCAATAAATGTACCAATGAAAAACAAGCAGTTACAATCAACATCATGGAAATTCAAAGGACCCTGAGACTACTAATAGCAAACATTTGCCAATAAAATGAACAACCTAGAGAAAATGGACACATTTATACAAAGGTACAATCTCCTAAAACTGAACCGGGAAGTACTGGAATATATGAACTAAACAACTACCTTTCCTGGATTCAATTAGTAATTAAAAGCTGAATCAACAAATGAAGATCCAGGACCAGATGACTTCACAGTGGAATTCTACCAGCCATTTAGAGAAGAGTTAACACCTATCCTTCTGCCACTCTTCTAGAAACCTGCAGAGGAAAGAAAACTTCTGAACTCATTCTATGAGGCCACCAATACTCTGATACCAAAAAGCAGACAAAGATACCTCACAGAGAAAATAAAAGGACAGACCCACATCACTGATGAACATAGATACCAATATCATCAACACAATATTGCAAACAGACTCCAACAGTACATTAAAAGGCTCGTACAGCATGATCAAGTGGGATTTATCCCAGGGATGGAAGGAATTTTCTATATCTGCAAATCAATCAGTGTGATACACCACATCAACCAATTGAAGAATCTTAATCATATGATCATCTCAAGAGATGCAGAAAAACCTTTTGACAAAATTCCACACATATTTATCAGGAAAACTCTCCAGAAAGCGGACATAGAGGGAACACACCTCGACGTATGTGACAAACCGACAGCTAACATCAAACTCAATGGTAAAAAGCTGAAAGCATTTCCGCTAAGATCAGGAACAAGACAAGGATGTGCATCCTTGCCACTATTATTCAACATAGTTTTGGAAGTCCTAGCCATGGCAATCAGAGAAGAACAAGAAACAAAATGTATCCAAATTGGAAAAGGGGGCATAAAACGGTCATTGTTTGCAGATGACATGGTAGTGTACATAGAAAATCCTAAACATGTAAGCAGAGATCTACTAGAGCTCATCAAAGAATCTCGTAAAGTTGGAGGATACAAAATAAATACAGAGAAATCAGTTGTACTTTTAAACACTAACAACAAAAGGTCAGAAAAATACATTACAGAAACAATGCCATTTACCATCACATCAAAAAGAAAACTATACTTAGGAATAAACCTACCTAAGTAGACAAAAGGCCAGGACTCCAAAAAATCTAAGACACCGATGAAAGAAATAGAAGACAACACAAACAGATGGAAAGATATACCATGTTCTTGGATTAGAATAATCAACATTGTCAAAGTGACTATATTATCCTAGGCAGTGTAAAGATACAGAGCAAGGCCTATCAAACTACCAATGGCATTTATCACAGAACTAAAACACATAGTCTTAAAATTTGTATGGAGGCAAATATTCAAAGCAATCTTGAGAAAGAAAAATGGAGCGGGAAGAATCAGGCTCCCTGACTTCAGACTGTACTACACAGATTAAGTCATCAAAAGAATGTGGTACTGGCACAGAAACAGAAATATAGATGAATGGAACAGGAGAGAAATCCCAAAATGAACCCACACATCGATGGTCAATTAATCTGTGACAATGGAGGCAAAAATATACATGGAAGAAAGACAGTCTGTTCAACAAAGAGTGCTGGACAACTCCCGTAAATAAAATGAAATTAAAACATTCTTTAGCAGCATGTACAAAAATAAACACAACGTGGATGACAGATCAAAATATAAGACAGGATACTATAATACTCTTAGAGGAAAGCATAAGCAGAACACTCAATGAGAAACCGGAGCAATATCTTTGTCTAGGCATCTCCTAGAGTAATGGATATAAGAAGAAAAATAAACAAACGGGACCTAATTAAACTGAAAATCTTTTGCAGAGCAAAGAAAACCATAGACAAAAGAAAAAGACAACCCACAGAATGGGAGAAAATATTTGCCAATGATACTACCTCCAGGGGATTAGTCTCCAAAATTTGAAAAGAACTCATGTGGGTCAATAAAAAAAAAAAAACAAAAAAAACCAAAGAAAGAATCAGCCACAATGGGCAGAAGACTTAAATAGACATTTCTCCAAAGAAGACATATAGATGGCCAACAGGCACATGAAAAGATGCTCAACATCCCTAATAATTAGACAAATGCAAATCAAAACTCAAATGAAATATGATCTCACACTACTCAGAATAGCCATCATCACAAAATGTAAAAGCAATAAATGCTGGGGAGGGTGTGAAGCAAAGGGAACCTTCCTACACTGTGCATGGGGATGTAAGCTGGCACAGCCACTTAGGAAAACAGAGTGGAGCTTACTCAAAAAACTAAAAATTGACTTGCCATACGATCCAGCAACACAACTCCTGGGTATATATCCAGACAACCGTCTAATTCAAGAAGGTGCGTGAATCCCTATGTGCACAGCAGCACTATTAACCATAGCGAAGACATGGAGGCAACCCAAACGTCCACTGACACCTGAATGGATAAAGCAGTTGTGGTATACATATATACAGTGGAATACTACTCAGCCATAACAAAGGATGTAATAATGCCATTTGCAGCAATATGAATGGAGCTAAAGATGATCACACTAAGTGAAGCATGTCACAAAGAGAAGGAGAAATACCATATGTTATCACTTATATGTGGAATGAAAAATCTGACACAAAAGAACGGAGCTACATAAAAGAAACAGACTCACAGACATACAGAAGAGACTGGTTGTTGCCAGGGAGAGGGGAAGCATGAAAGAGATGGATTGGGAGTTTGGGGTTAGCAGATGCAAACTGTTGTACATAGAATGGAGAAAGAACAAGGTCATGAGGAAAGGGAACCCTTGTATACTCTTAAAGGAGATGTAAATAGGTACAGACACTATAGGGAACAGTATGGGGGTTCCTTATAAAACTAAAAGTAGACCTACCATATGATCCAGGAATCCCACTGCTGGGCATATATTCAGAGAAATACATAGTTCTAAAGGATACATGCATCCCAATATTCATTGCAGCACTCTTTACCCTAGTCAAGACACAGAAGCAACCAAAATGTCCATTGACAGAAGAATGGATGAAGGAGAAGCGGTACATATATATAATGGAATATTACTCAGCCAACAAAAAGATGAAATAATGCCATTTACAGCAACATGGATGGACCTGGAGATGATCATACTAAGTGAAGTAAAACTATCACACAATATGGCTTCTATAAGGAATCTAAAAGGAAAGGATACAAATGAACTTATTTACGAAAGAGAAACAGACTCACACACTCAGATTACAAACCTATGGATACCAGAGGAAATGGCGTGGGGGCGAGGGATAGTTTGGGAGTTTCGGATTTACATGTACACACTCTTCTATTAAAACAGATTACAAATGAGGACCTACTGTATAGTACAGGGATTTTGCTCAGTATTTTTTAATAACCTAAATAAATGGGAACCAATATGAAAACGAATAGGAACATATATAATTTATAACTGAATCACTTTGCTGCACACCTGCAACTAACACAGCATTGTTATTCAACTCTATTCTAAAAGAAGATAAACATTTTGTAATGTAAATTAATTATTTAATTTAAAAAAGGAACAATGTCCTAGTGTGTACCTGAGGAAATTGTATGCAATATCCTGTGATAAAGCACACTGGAAAAGAAAATGCAAAAGAATGCCTAGATAGTCAGATAGGTGTGTACCTGAATCAATTTGCTGTACAGCAAAAGGAACAAAACATTGTAAATCAACTATACTACAATTAAATCAATTAAGAGAAAATCGTAGAGACAAATAAAAAAACCCACAATGACCCAAAACCAATGGGATGCAGCAATACCTGATCTAAGAGGGAAGTTTTCAGTGATAGAAGTTAACAAGAAGAAAATGCTTACATAAATGATGTAACTTTACACCAAACGTAACTCCAGAAAAATGAACAAACAAAACCCAAAGTTGGTAGAAGGAAAGAAATCATAACCATCTGAGAAGAAATAAATGAAACAGAGCCTAAAAAACAAACAACAAACAAACAAAAGCTCAATGAAACTAAAACCTGGCTCATTGAAAAGGTAAACAATATTCAAAATCCTTAGCCAGACTCCTCAGGAAAAAAGAGGGAGAGAGCTGAAACCAATAAATGGACAAATGAGAAACAAGCAGTTACAATCAACATCATGGAAATTCAAAGGACCCTGAGACTACTAATAGCAAACATTTGCCAATAAAATGAACAACCTAGAGAAAATGGACAAATTTATACAAAGGTACAATCTCCCAAAACTGAACCTGGAAGTACTGGAGTATATGAACTAAACAACTACCTTTCCTGGATTCAATTAGTAATTAAAAGCTGAATCAACAAATGAAGATCCAGGACCAGATGACTTCACAGTGGAATTCTACCAACCATTTAGAGAAGAGTTAACACCTATCCTTCTGCCACTTTTCTAGAAAACTGCAGAGGAAAGAAAACTTCTGAACTCATTCTATGAGGCCACCAATACTCTGATACCAAAAAGCAGACAAAGATACCTCACAGAGAAAATAAAAGGACAGACCCACATCACTGATGAACATAGATACCAATATCATCAACACAATATTGCAAACAGACTCCAACAGTACATTAAAAGGCTCGTACACCATGATCAAGTGGGATTTATCCCAGGGATGGAAGGAATTTTCTATATCTGCAAATCAATCAGTGTGATACACCACATCAACCAATTGAAGAATCATAATCATATGATCATCTCAAGAGATGCAGAAAAACCTTTTGACAAAATGCCACACATATTTATCAGAAAAACTCTCCAGAAAGTGGACCTAGAGTGAACACACCTCGACGTATGTGACAAACCGACAGCTAACATCAAACTCAATGGTAAAAAGCTGAAAGCATTTCCGCTAAGATCAGGACAAGGATGTCCATATTTGCCACTATTATTCAACATAGTTTTGGAAGTCCTAGCCATGGCAATCAGAGAAGAAGAAGAAACAAAAGGTATCCAAATTGGAAAAGGGGGCATAAAACTGTCATTGTTTGCAGATGACATGGTAGTGCACATAGAAAATCCTAAACATGTAAGCAGAGATCTACTAGAGCTCATCAAAGAATCTCGTAAAGTTGGAGGATACAAAATAAATATAGAGAAATCAGTTGTACTTTTATACACTAACAACAAAAGGTCAGAAAAATACATTACAGAAACAATGCCATTTACCATCACATCAAAAAGAAAAATATACTTAGGAATAAACCTACCTAAGTAGACAAAAGGCCAGGACTCTGAGAAATCTAAGACACCAGTGAAAGAAATAGAAGACAACACAAACAGATGGAAAGATATACCATGTTCTTGGCTTAGAATAATCAACATTGTCAAAATGACTATATTATCCTAGGCAGTGTAAAGAGACAAAGCAAGGCCTATCAAACTACCAATGGCATTTATCACAGAAATAAAACACAGAGTCTTAAAATGTGTATGGAGGCAGATATTCAAAGCAATCTTGAGAAAGAAAAATGGAGCTGGAAGAATCAGGCTCCCTGACTTCAGACTGTACTACACAGATTAAGTCATCAAAAGAATGTGGTACTGGCACAGAAACAGAAATATAGATGAATGGAACAGGATAGAAATCCCAAAATGAACCCACACATCTATGGTCAATTAATCTGTGACAATGGAGGCAAAAATATACAATGGAAGAAAGACAGTCTGTTCAACAAAGAGTGCTGGACAACTCCAGTAAAAAAATGAAATTCAAACATTCTTTAACAGCATGTACAAAAATAAACACAACGTGGATAACAGATCTAAATATAAGACAGGATGCTATAATACTCTTAGAGGAAAGCATAAGCAGAACACTCAATGACAAACCGGAGCAATATCTTTGTCTAGGCGTCTCTTAGAGTAATGGATATAAGAAGAAAAATAAACAAACGGGACCTAATTAAACTGAAAATCTTTTGCAGAGCAAAGAAAACCATAGACAAAAGAAAAAGACAACCCAGAGAATGGGAGAAAATATTTGCCAATGATACTACCTCCAGGGGATTAGTCTCCAAAATTTGAAAGAACGCATGGGGGTCAATATATATATATAAAAAAACAAAAAACGAGACAAAGAATCAGCCACAATGGGCAGAAGACTTAAATAGACATTTCTCCAAAGAAGACATATAGATGGCCAACAGGCACATGAAAAGATGCTCAACATCCCTAATAATTAGACAATTGCAAATAAAAACTCAAAGGAAATATGATGTCACACTACTCAGAATAGCCATCATTACAAAATGTAAAAACAATAAATGCTGGGGAGGGTGTGAAGCAAAGGGGAGCGTCCTACACTGTGCATGTGGATGTAAACTGGCACAGCCACTTAGGAAAACAGAGTGGAGCTTACTCAAAAAACTAAAAATTGACTTGCCATACGATCCAGCAACACAACTCCTGGGTATATATCCAGACAAACGTCTAATTCAAGAAGGTGCGTGAATCCCTATGTGCACAGCAGCACTATTAACCATAGCCAAGACATGGAGGCAAACCAAACGTCCAATGACACCTGAATGGATAAAGCAGTTGTGGTATACATATATACAATGGAATACTACTCAGCCATAAGAAAGGATGTAATAATGCCATTTGCAGCAATATGAATGGAGCTACAGGTGATCACACTAAATGAAGCATGTCACAAAGAGAAGGAGAAATACCATATGTTATCACTTATATGTGGAATGAAAAATCTGACACAAAAGAACGGACCTACATAAAAGAAACAGACTCACAGACATAGAGAAGAGACTGGTTGTTGCCAGGGAGAGGGGAAGCATGAAAGAGATGGATTGGCAGTTTGGGGTTAGCAGATGCAAACTGTTGTACATAGAATGGAGAAAGAACAAGGTCATGAGAAAAGGGAACCCTTGTATACTCTTAAAGGAGATGTAAATAGGTACAGACACTATAGGGAACAGTATGGGGGTTCCTTATAAAACTAAAAGCAGACCTACCATATGATCCAGGAATCCCACTGCTGGGCATATATTCAGAGAAATACATAGTTCTAAAGGATACATGCATCCCAATATTCATTGCAGCACTCTTTACCCTAGTCAAGACACAGAAGCAACCAAAATGTCCATTGACAGAAGAATGGATGAAGGAGAAGCGGTACATATATATAATGGAATATTACTCAGCCAACAAAAAGATGAAATAATGCCATTTACAGCAACATGGATGGACCTGGAGATGATCATACTAAGTGAAGTAAAACTATCACACAATATGGCTTCTATAAGGAATCTAAAAGGAAAGGATACAAATGAACTTATTTACGAAAGAGAAACAGACTCACACACTCAGATTACAAACCTATGGATACCAGAGGAAATGGCGTGGGGGCGAGGGATAGTTTGGGAGTTTCGGATTTACATGTGCACACTCTTCTATTAAAACAGATTACAAATGAGGACCTACTGTATAGTACAGGGATTTTGCTCAGTATTTTTTAATAACCTAAATAAATGGGAACCAATATGAAAACGAATAGGAACATATATAATTTATAACTGAATCACTTTGCTGCACACCTGCAACTAACACAGCATTGTTATTCAACTCTATTCTAAAAGAAGATAAACATTTTGTAATGTAAATTAATTATTTAATTTAAAAAAGGAACAATGTCCTAGTGTGTACCTGAGGAAATTGTATGCAATATCCTGTGATAAAGCACACTGGAAAAGAAAATGCAAAAGAATGCCTAGATAGTCAGATAGGTGTGTACCTGAATCAATTTGCTGTACAGCAAAAGGAACAAAACATTGTAAATCAACTATACTACAATTAAATCAATTAAGAGAAAATCGTAGAGACAAATAAAAAAACCCACAATGACCCAAAACCAATGGGATGCAGCAATACCTGATCTAAGAGGGAAGTTTTCAGTGATAGAAGTTAACAAGAAGAAAATGCTTACATAAATGATGTAACTTTACACCAAACGTAACTCCAGAAAAATGAACAAACAAAACCCAAAGTTGGTAGAAGGAAAGAAATCATAACCATCTGAGAAGAAATAAATGAAACAGAGCCTAAAAAACAAACAACAAACAAACAAAAGCTCAATGAAACTAAAACCTGGCTCATTGAAAAGGTAAACAATATTCAAAATCCTTAGCCAGACTCCTCAGGAAAAAAGAGGGAGAGAGCTGAAACCAATAAATGGACAAATGAGAAACAAGCAGTTACAATCAACATCATGGAAATTCAAAGGACCCTGAGACTACTAATAGCAAACATTTGCCAATAAAATGAACAACCTAGAGAAAATGGACAAATTTATACAAAGGTACAATCTCCCAAAACTGAACCTGGAAGTACTGGAGTATATGAACTAAACAACTACCTTTCCTGGATTCAATTAGTAATTAAAAGCTGAATCAACAAATGAAGATCCAGGACCAGATGACTTCACAGTGGAATTCTACCAACCATTTAGAGAAGAGTTAACACCTATCCTTCTGCCACTTTTCTAGAAAACTGCAGAGGAAAGAAAACTTCTGAACTCATTCTATGAGGCCACCAATACTCTGATACCAAAAAGCAGACAAAGATACCTCACAGAGAAAATAAAAGGACAGACCCACATCACTGATGAACATAGATACCAATATCATCAACACAATATTGCAAACAGACTCCAACAGTACATTAAAAGGCTCGTACACCATGATCAAGTGGGATTTATCCCAGGGATGGAAGGAATTTTCTATATCTGCAAATCAATCAGTGTGATACACCACATCAACCAATTGAAGAATCATAATCATATGATCATCTCAAGAGATGCAGAAAAACCTTTTGACAAAATGCCACACATATTTATCAGAAAAACTCTCCAGAAAGTGGACCTAGAGTGAACACACCTCGACGTATGTGACAAACCGACAGCTAACATCAAACTCAATGGTAAAAAGCTGAAAGCATTTCCGCTAAGATCAGGACAAGGATGTCCATATTTGCCACTATTATTCAACATAGTTTTGGAAGTCCTAGCCATGGCAATCAGAGAAGAAGAAGAAACAAAAGGTATCCAAATTGGAAAAGGGGGCATAAAACTGTCATTGTTTGCAGATGACATGGTAGTGCACATAGAAAATCCTAAACATGTAAGCAGAGATCTACTAGAGCTCATCAAAGAATCTCGTAAAGTTGGAGGATACAAAATAAATATAGAGAAATCAGTTGTACTTTTATACACTAACAACAAAAGGTCAGAAAAATACATTACAGAAACAATGCCATTTACCATCACATCAAAAAGAAAAATATACTTAGGAATAAACCTACCTAAGTAGACAAAAGACCAGGACTCTGAGAAATCTAAGACACCAGTGAAAGAAATAGAAGACAACACAAACAGATGGAAAGATATACCATGTTCTTGGCTTAGAATAATCAACATTGTCAAAATGACTATATTATCCTAGGCAGTGTAAAGAGACAAAGCAAGGCCTATCAAACTACCAATGGCATTTATCACAGAAATAAAACACAGAGTCTTAAAATGTGTATGGAGGCAGATATTCAAAGCAATCTTGAGAAAGAAAAATGGAGCTGGAAGAATCAGGCTCCCTGACTTCAGACTGTACTACACAGATTAAGTCATCAAAAGAATGTGGTACTGGCACAGAAACAGAAATATAGATGAATGGAACAGGATAGAAATCCCAAAATGAACCCACACATCTATGGTCAATTAATCTGTGACAATGGAGGCAAAAATATACAATGGAAGAAAGACAGTCTGTTCAACAAAGAGTGCTGGACAACTCCAGTAAAAAAATGAAATTCAAACATTCTTTAACAGCATGTACAAAAATAAACACAACGTGGATAACAGATCTAAATATAAGACAGGATGCTATAATACTCTTAGAGGAAAGCATAAGCAGAACACTCAATGACAAACCGGAGCAATATCTTTGTCTAGGCGTCTCTTAGAGTAATGGATATAAGAAGAAAAATAAACAAACGGGACCTAATTAAACTGAAAATCTTTTGCAGAGCAAAGAAAACCATAGACAAAAGAAAAAGACAACCCAGAGAATGGGAGAAAATATTTGCCAATGATACTACCTCCAGGGGATTAGTCTCCAAAATTTGAAAGAACGCATGGGGGTCAATATATATATATAAAAAAACAAAAAACGAGACAAAGAATCAGCCACAATGGGCAGAAGACTTAAATAGACATTTCTCCAAAGAAGACATATAGATGGCCAACAGGCACATGAAAAGATGCTCAACATCCCTAATAATTAGACAATTGCAAATAAAAACTCAAAGGAAATATGATGTCACACTACTCAGAATAGCCATCATTACAAAATGTAAAAACAATAAATGCTGGGGAGGGTGTGAAGCAAAGGGGAGCGTCCTACACTGTGCATGTGGATGTAAACTGGCACAGCCACTTAGGAAAACAGAGTGGAGCTTACTCAAAAAACTAAAAATTGACTTGCCATACGATCCAGCAACACAACTCCTGGGTATATATCCAGACAAACGTCTAATTCAAGAAGGTGCGTGAATCCCTATGTGCACAGCAGCACTATTAACCATAGCCAAGACATGGAGGCAAACCAAACGTCCAATGACACCTGAATGGATAAAGCAGTTGTGGTATACATATATACAATGGAATACTACTCAGCCATAAGAAAGGATGTAATAATGCCATTTGCAGCAATATGAATGGAGCTACAGGTGATCACACTAAATGAAGCATGTCACAAAGAGAAGGAGAAATACCATATGTTATCACTTATATGTGGAATGAAAAATCTGACACAAAAGAACGGACCTACATAAAAGAAACAGACTCACAGACATAGAGAAGAGACTGGTTGTTGCCAGGGAGAGGGGAAGCATGAAAGAGATGGATTGGCAGTTTGGGGTTAGCAGATGCAAACTGTTGTACATAGAATGGAGAAAGAACAAGGTCATGAGAAAAGGGAACCCTTGTATAGTCTTAAAGGAGATGTAAATAGGTACAGACACTATAGGGAACAGTATGGGGGTTCCTTATAAAACTAAAAGCAGACCTACCATATGATCCAGGAATCCCACTGCTGGGCATATATTCAGAGAAATACATAGTTCTAAAGGATACATGCATCCCAATATTCATTGCAGCACTCTTTACCCTAGTCAAGACACAGAAGCAACCAAAATGTCCATTGACAGAAGAATGGATGAAGGAGAAGCGGTACATATATATAATGGAATATTACTCAGCCAACAAAAAGATGAAATAATGCCATTTACAGCAACATGGATGGACCTGGAGATGATCATACTAAGTGAAGTAAAACTATCACACAATATGGCTTCTATAAGGAATCTAAAAGGAAAGGATACAAATGAACTTATTTACGAAAGAGAAACAGACTCGCACACTCAGATTACAAACCTATGGATACCAGAGGAAATGGCGTGGGGGCGAGGGATAGTTTGGGAGTTTCGGATTTACATGTACACACTCTTCTATTAAAACAGATTACAAATGAGGACCTACTGTATAGTACAGGGATTTTGCTCAGTATTTTTTAATAACCTAAATAAATGGGAACCAATATGAAAACGAATAGGAACATATAATTTATAACTGAATCACTTTGCTGCACACCTGCAACTAACACAGCATTGTTATTCAACTCTATTCTAAAAGAAGATAAACATTTTGTAATGTAAATTAATTATTTAATTTAAAAAAGGAACAATGTCCTAGTGTGTACCTGAGGAAATTGTATGCAATATCCTGTGATAAAGCACACTGGAAAAGAAAATGCAAAAGAATGCCTAGATAGTCAGATAGGTGTGTACCTGAATCAATTTGCTGTACAGCAAAAGGAACAAAACATTGTAAATCAACTATACTACAATTAAATCAATTAAGAGAAAATCGTAGAGACAAATAAAAAAACCCACAATGACCCAAAACCAATGGGATGCAGCAATACCTGATCTAAGAGGGAAGTTTTCAGTGATAGAAGTTAACAAGAAGAAAATGCTTACATAAATGATGTAACTTTACACCAAACGTAACTCCAGAAAAATGAACAAACAAAACCCAAAGTTGGTAGAAGGAAAGAAATCATAACCATCTGAGAAGAAATAAATGAAACAGAGCCTAAAAAACAAACAACAAACAAACAAAAGCTCAATGAAACTAAAACCTGGCTCATTGAAAAGGTAAACAATATTCAAAATCCTTAGCCAGACTCCTCAGGAAAAAAAAGGGAGAGAGCTGAAACCAATAAATGGACAAATGAGAAACAAGCAGTTACAATCAACATCATGGAAATTCAAAGGACCCTGAGACTACTAATAGCAAACATTTGCCAATAAAATGAACAACCTAGAGAAAATGGACAAATTTATACAAAGGTACAATCTCCCAAAACTGAACCTGGAAGTACTGGAGTATATGAACTAAACAACTACCTTTCCTGGATTCAATTAGTAATTAAAAGCTGAATCAACAAATGAAGATCCAGGACCAGATGACTTCACAGTGGAATTCTACCAACCACTTAGAGAAGAGTTAACACCTATCCTTCTGCCACTCTTCTAGAAACCTGCAGAGGAAAGAAAACTTCTGAACTCATTCTATGAGGCCACCAATACTCTGATACCAAAAAGCAGACAAAGATACCTCACAGAGAAAATAAAAGGACAGACCCACATCACTGATGAACATAGATACCAATATCATCAACACAATATTGCAAACAGACTCCAACAGTACATTAAAAGGCTCGTACACCATGATCAAGTGGGATTTATCCCAGGGATGGAAGGAATTTTCTATATCTGCAAATCAATCAGTGTGATACACCACATCAACCAATTGAAGAATCATAATCATATGATCATCTCAAGAGATGCAGAAAAACCTTTTGACAAAATGCCACACATATTTATCAGAAAAACTCTCCAGAAAGTGGACCTAGAGTGAACACACCTCGACGTATGTGACAAACCGACAGCTAACATCAAACTCAATGGTAAAAAGCTGAAAGCATTTCCGCTAAGATCAGGACAAGGATGTCCATATTTGCCACTATTATTCAACATAGTTTTGGAAGTCCTAGCCATGGCAATCAGAGAAGAAGAAGAAACAAAAGGTATCCAAATTGGAAAAGGGGGCATAAAACTGTCATTGTTTGCAGATGACATGGTAGTGCACATAGAAAATCCTAAAGCAGAGATCTACTAGAGCTCATCAAAGAAATCTCGTAAAGTTGGAGGACACAAAATAAATATAGAGAAATCAGTTGTACTTTTATACACTAACAACAAAAGGTCAGAAAAATACATTACAGAAACAATGCCATTTACCATCACATCAAAAAGAAAAATATACTTAGGAATAAACCTACCTAAGTAGACAAAAGGCCAGGACTCCGAGAAATCTAAGACACCAGTGAAAGAAATAGAAGACAACACAAACAGATGGAAAGATATACCATGTTCTTGGCTTAGAATAATCAACATTGTCAAAATGACTATATTATCCTAGGCAGTGTAAAGAGACAAAGCAAGGCCTATCAAACTACCAATGGCATTTATCACAGAACTAAAACACAGAGTCTTAAAATGTGTATGGAGGCAAATATTCAAAGCAATCTTGAGAAAGAAAAATGGAGCTGGAAGAATCAGGCTCCCTGACTTCAGACTGTACTACACAGATTAAGTCATCAAAAGAATGTGGTACTGGCACAGAAACAGAAATATAGATGAATGGAACAGGATAGAAAACCCAAAATGAACCCACACATCTATGGTCAATTAATCTGTGACAATGGAGGCAAAAATATTCAATGCCTGTTCAACAAAGAGTGCTGGACAACTCCAGTAAAAAAATGAAATTCAAACATTCTTTAACAGCATGTACAAAAATAAACACAACGTGGATAACAGATCTAAATATAAGACAGGATGCTATAATACTCTTAGAGGAAAGCATAAGCAGAACACTCAATGACAAACCGGAGAAATAGCTTTGTCTAGGCGTCTCCTAGAGTAATGGATATAAGAAGAAAAATAAACAAACGGGACCTAATTAAACTGAAAATCTTTTGCAGAGCAAAGAAAACCATAGACAAAAGAAAAAGACAACCCACAGAATGGGAGAAAATATTTGCCAATGATACTACCTCCAGGGGATTAGTCTCCAAAATTTGAAAAGAACGGATGTGGGTCAATATATATATATATATATAAAAAACCAAACAAAGAATCAGCCACAATGGGCAGAAGACTTAAATAGACATTTCTCCAAAGAAGACATATAGATGGCCAACAGGCACATGAAAAGATGCTCAACATCCCTAATAATTAGACAAATGCAAATCAAAACTCAAATGAAATATGATCTCACACTACTCAGAATAGCCATCATCACAAAATGTAAAAGCAATAAATGCTGGGGAGGGTGTGAAGCAAAGGGAAACTTCCTACACTGTGCATGGGGATGTAAGCTGGCACAGCCACTTAGGAAAACAGAGTGGAGCTTACTCAAAAAACTAAAAATTGACTTGCCATACGATCCAGCAACACAACTCCTGGGTATATATCCAGACAACCGTCTAATTCAAGAAGGTGCGTGAATCCCTATGTGCACAGCAGCACTATTAACCATAGCCAAGACATGGAGGCAACCCAAACGTCCACTGACACCTGAATGGATAAAGCAGTTGTGGTATACATATATACAATGGAATACTACT